>NC_140743.1:40017500-40630221 GCF_050655825.1 Lonchura striata
CCAAACCCGGAGTAGCCAGGTAGCATAAGCCTCACGCCCTCGTCGCACAATGTCTTTATGCCGATTACGAAGACTTTCGTACGTCAGGGACTCGGTGATGATAGCAATCTCTGGGTCCCCTGTGGGTTGTGAGGTTCCTCCATTCCTGTCCCTATCTGCAGGGTGCTCTGCTTTCACCTTAGACTTCCTTGTTTCTACCGGGGCCACTGCTGCTGACCGTGACTGCCTTTGTGGTTCAGCTGGAACCTGGACAGTTGTAACATCTGTGGGTTCCACAGCTGTACTATTAGACTGTCCCTCCTCAAGGCAAAGGGCCGGTTTCTCACCAGCTGGGGAAATGCACTCCTTCAGCATCTCTCGTATCTCCTTAACCAGAACCCTCACCCAATCTGGGCGGTTCATTTCTGAGGTGGGCTGTGGGGCAGGGTCAGGCTCTGGAGCAGCAGCATCTGGAGTCTGTGGTGTAGGTGTGAGGGTAGTTATCCAGGTTAATCTTCCCTTATCTCTGAATGCTAAATATAACAGGACTATCAGCAACACCACCCATTGTATGGTATCATTAGCACTTAGAAAGGATCTTAACCCTTTGAGAACTGGTGGAGCAGACCCAAAAAGATGGTTAAAAGGTTGGGAGAAAGTTTGCCCAGGTGCTATTTCCTCGCGGTAGGTACCGTTATTAAAGTAACCCCAAAAACATACAGTTAACGTGTGATAGCTATGAATCCATGTACCTGCCTTCCAGAGGAAATTAAAGATCCATGAATTCCTCACCCAATTAACCCAGAAGCCAAACTTGATAACAGACACCGTAGCCTTAGTTATAGGACCCATTTTTAGATAAGGGTCTGCAAATGGGAAAAGTATAGCTACGATCACATGCCACCCAAACCAAGGTAAACTAGACCACATGGTGATGCTGAAGATGTTTTTACAGACAACAAAAAACCAAATTACTTAAGAACTGTTAATCCTTTTTCCCTCTCAATGCCCTCGGTCCCCACGTTGGGCGCCAAAATCTGTCTTGGTTCGACAAGACAGGAGTCTGTGAAAGAGGGCAAAGCCTCCTGTGCAATGGAGAACGGCAAACCCCCCTCCCTCTGAATTACCAGGATCTTTAAATTAAATTAAAAGGCTCTCAGGCAAAGATGTGGGAATGGGAGTAACAATTCTTTACTAGGAGAAAACTAGACAACAATTTAAAAAGGCAAATGCAATCGGTACAAACAAAACCAGTGAAAAAGTCCAGAACCTGAGGATTCGGGGTGCCAGTAGCAGTCCTGCTGGGACTTTTGATCCCCTTGCAGTGGTTGATGAATTGCAGCTGAAGTGGTGATCTTTAGAAGGATATAGTTTTCCTCTGAAGATCTGGTGGCAGTGGGGACGGTCTTCCTCTGCGCCGGGGTTGCCTCTGAGCTCCGCTGCCGTCGCCTCAGCGCGCTCCGGCTGCTTCGCTGCGAGAGCCGCCGAAGAGAGCTGCTTCCCCGGGAATCCCGCGAAGAGAGAGAGAGAGCCAGCTGCCTCCCTCCCCAAAAGCTACCCCTTTAAACAATAATAGAGAGCTTGGCTTCCCCCTCTGGGTGGGACCCCTCACAATAGGATGATGTTACATTTACCAGCCCGGCAGTGAGTCAGTCAATAGTGTATAAACAAACCATTGCCTCTACAGGGCAAACCATTGTCTCTGAGAGAGATAACAAAAACCTGTCCAACAGGTTTGCCTTCAACAGATGGCAAATAGAATACAAGCTTATCTTACAACCCAGGACACCCCCACATGTCCCGATGGTATCAGAGTACACTGTGCACCAGTATCATCTAAAGCATCATATTTTTGTGGCTCTGATGTGCCAGGCCGTCGGATCCACACTGTCCAGAAGATCCGGTTTTCCCGTGCCTCTCCCTGGCTAGAGACAGGGCCTCTCTAACACTGGTTATCATTCCTTTCCTGGGCATACATACTAGAGGTCCCTTCAAGGGGGTCTGACAGATCGTACCCACAAGCTTGGTCACGGGAGGTTGAGGCTACCTTCACTTTGGTGGAACTCCCCCGGTTAGAGTTTCCCTCCTTGAGTTGACGGACCCGTGCTGCCAGGACAGAAGTGGGTTTCCCATCCCACCTCCCCATGTCTTCCCCATGGTCACGCAGGAAGAACCACAGATTAGCCCTTGGGGTGTACCCTCTCTCTCTAGCTGGGGATTGTTGGGCGCTGATTCTGGGGCCTGTGACTCTCACGGGTGCTGCATTAACCTTCCTTATCTCCTCCCTCATCTCTTCTTTAAACTCCTTAATCAGAGCTGAGATATGAGCCTGCATTGGGCCATTAATCATACTCTCATAATTCTTAAGTTTGTTGGCAACAGAGCCCACTGTCTCTCGGTGAGCGTCAGCATTGATTGTTGCAATGAAAGTGGTGTATTGAGATGGCCCAAGATTTGCTAGACTCCACAGCATTTGTCCTGTACACCTGACCTTGTCGGGGTCATTATTGTGTCGTCCATCCCTCCCAAAGAGTACCTCCAATACTGCCACTTCCTTCAGCTGTTGGATCCCTTCCTCGAGGGTCTTCCAGCGCATTCTATGATGGTGCTCCTGCATTCTCTCCCTGTGGACAAACCTCTCCCTGACATTCATTAAGAGCCGCTCCCAGAGAGAAAGGGACCCTGGTTCCCTTACAAAAATCTGATTTATACCCGAGTCCTGGGTCAAGGGTCCCAAGTTCCTTGCCTCACCACTGTCCAGCTGCACGCCTGTACCCATAAGATCCCAAACCCAGAGTAACCAAGTAGTATAAGCCTCACGCCCTCGTCGCACAATGTCTTTATGCAGATTACGAAGACTTTCGTATGTCAGGGACTCGGTGATGATAGAAATCTCTGGCTCCCCTGTGGGTTGTGAGGTTCTTCCATTCCTGTCTCTATCTGCAGGGTGCTCTTCTTTTATCTTAGACTTCCTTGTTTCTACTGGGGCAACTGCTGCTGGCTCTGACTGCCTTTGTGGTTCACCTGGAACCTGGACAGTTGTAACATTTGTGGGTTCCACAGCTGTACTATTAGACTGTCCCTCCTCAAAGCAAAGGGCCGGTTTCTCACAAGCTGGGGAAATGCACTCCTTCAGCATCTCTCGTATCTCCTTAACCAGAACCCTCACCCAATCTGGGTGGTTCATTTCTGAGGTGGGCTGTGGGGCAGGGTCAGGCTCTGGAGCAGCAGCATCTCGAGTCTCTGGGGCAGTGTCAGGTTCTGCAGGAGCATGCCTAGCCTCTGGTGTAGGTGTGAGGGTAGTTATCCAGGTTAATCTTCCCTTATCTCTAAGTGTTAAATATAACAGGCCTATCAGCAACACCACCCATTGTATGATATCATTAGCACTTAGAAAGGATCTTAACCCTTTGAGAACTGGTGGAGCAGACCCAAAAAGATGGTTAAAAGGTTGGGAGAAAGTTTGCCCAGGTGCTATTTCCTCGCAGTAGGTACCGTTATTAAAGTAACCCTAAAAACATACAGTTAGTGTGTGATAGCTATGAATCCATGTACCTGCCTTCCAGAGGAAATTAAAGATCCATTAATTCCTCACCCAATTAACCCAGAAGCCAAACTTGATAACAGACACAGTAGCCTTAGTTATAGGACCCATTTTTAGATAAGGGTCTGCAAATGGGAAAAGTATAGATACAATCACATGCCACTCAAACCAAGGTAAACTAGACCACATGGTGATGCTTAAGATGTTTCTACACACAACAAAAAACCAAATTACTTAAGAACTGTTAATCCTTTTTCCCTCTCAATGCCCTCGAGCCCCACGTTGGGCGCCAAAATCTGTCTTGGTTTGACAAGACAGGAGTCTGTGAAGGACGGCAGAAGCCTCCTGTGCAATGGAGAAGGTAAACCCCCTCCCTCCGAATTACCAGGATTTTTAAATTAAAAGGCTCTCAGGCAAAGATATGGGAATGGGAGTAACAATTCTTTACTAGGAGAAACCTAGATAACAATTTAAAAAGGCAAATGAAATTGGTACAAACAAAACTAGTGATAAAGTACACAACCTGAGGATTCGGGGTGTTGGTAGCAGTCCAGTTGAAATGACAGCTGCTCCTCTTGCAGTGGCTGATGAATTGCAGCTGAAGTGGTGATCTTTAGAAGGGTATAGTTTTCCCTGAAGATCTGGTGGCAGTTGGGCCGGTCTTCTTCTGCGCTAGGGCCGCCTCTGAGCTCCGCTGCCGCCGCCTCACCGCGCTCCGGCTGCTTCTCTCGGGAGTCTTGCCGAAGGAGCTGCTTCTCTGGAAAACCCCGAAAAGAGAGAGCTGCTCTGTCTCCCCAAAAGGTACCCCTTTATACAATCAAAGAGTGCTTGGCTTCCCCCTCTGGGTGGAGCTTCTCACAATGGGATGATGTTACGTTACCAGCCCTGCAGTGAGTCAGTCAATGGCCCATTAACAAACTATTACCTCTTCGGAGCAAACCATTGTTCTTGGAAGAGATAACAAACCTGCCCAACCTCCAACAGATGGCAAATAGAATACGAGATTATCTTACAAACTAGGATACCTACCTAGCTTAATTTTCCTTCTAAGCCTAAATCCCCATGATTTTAAAACACTTTTACTATCATTTTCCTCCCTTTGAAAGTATTTTCACTTCACTGTAAGTGCAAATATTTTCACTTGATACAGTATTTTAGTTTCTGAGTTTATATATGATGTTCTCCAAATCCAGGATTGACATAAACATTTTCATGGACTGGAGGACCAGAGGATGATGGGTGTGGATCCCGTGTCAGTGCCTTGATTATTTTCTGCTTCCAGGATGTCCTCTTCTGTATTTCTCCTTTTAGGACACTGTAGACTAACCAAATTACTAAAAACACAATTAATAGGATTATTACACTCTCATTTATAGACTTAATCCATGAACTCACATTCCACCCTAACCCTTTAAAGACTTTGTCTAACCAGCTCATAGTCAATTCTTTCTGCTCTTCTTGTGCTTCATTCTCTATTTGTTTTAACTGATTGATGTCATATTCTACATCTGCAGTTACATCTGGGATGTGGATGCAGCAATGATCAATCTGTCCTATTAAAAGTCCACACACTCCATGCTCTTTCAGAAGTAACAAATCTAAGGCAAATTGATTTTGTAAGGTCATTTTTCTGGTGGCTTGTAATTGTATGTTTAGTTCTTTAAATTCTTCCCTAGTGACTCTAGCCAGTCTATCTACCTGACCTGTAAGTTTGTACAACATTTCTTTATTCTGATAGTTTGCTATAGGACCAAGCATAGACTCCAAGGCCCACCCAAATTTCATGCCACTAGAAGGTTCTTGTCAAGTTTCATCTTGATTTTCATTATGTGGAACTTCTCGTCTTGTTCTTATCTGCAGAAGTTCATCTTTTCCCTTAAATGGGGACTTTTTCCAAATTGGACACAAAGTAGGGATGCCTAAAGTAATTTCTTTTACTTTCCCATCTACAGGTAGATGGGTTGTCCAGGTACCATCCCTTGTTGCCCATACAAATTGTCCTGGACTTCAGAGTGTACTCTTGGTACATCCTACAAGTATTTTATAATTCACTTTACCCTGTTTGTGTTTGATACCTCTGCAGGCACAACCAATTTGTAAGGCTACTGCCAGTGGTGGAATTTGTTTTATTTCTGTCATCAGAAGTACAATCATAAGTTTTATTACATGCCCACCAACTTACTTTGTCTGCCTTTGTTCTACTACTAGTGGCAGTGTTCGTTACTGCTGGATCTGTTTCATTTTCTGAACCTTCCCATGTAATGCACCAAGGAGTGGTAGCCATGTACTGGAATTTTTGAAGTATATTCAGAGACCATGCACTTTCCCAAGGCTCTATTTGACCTTTGTGATCTTTTGCCTCGCACTTCCACACCAGAGTGGTTTCTGTAACATTTTCTGTAATCTTTTTATAATGTGGTAAGTAGCATTGCCATTGATTTGGGATGCCCCCCGCCCATTCTATTGGATATCCTATTGTGCCATTATTTTGAAGACAGTCTCATTGACTCAAAGGATGCAACCATTGGGTTTTATTGGGTCTCCTGCTGCCTTCAGTATTGGCAGACAGGCAGTTATTCTGCTAGTGTTCTGCATTTTGGCAAAATCTTTAACTAATCAAATCATTACATTCTCAGCCCGAATTGCATTGGAAACCTTTATCACCTGTGTTTCTGCCTGCACCTCCCTCTTCATTCTAGAATGAAGAGTGGTCAATTGATCTTTTTGCATTTCACATCCCAAAGACCATGAAATGAGCATTGGTACAATTACTGGTAACATTCCTGAAACAATTAAACACATCTTATCTGCAGGTTTGTTGGTCCCACAGTTTACACAGTCCGCAGTCCAGGATGGGCTTTCTTCACTCAAGTGTAGTGTATCCAGGAGTCCACTCCAGCTACCTTGACTGCTGAAAAGGTGGTCAGTAGTACCTGATGGGGTCCAGTCCACTTCTCTTTCAGTGGTTCTTCATTCCAATTCTTAATGTACACGTTGTTTCCTGGATTTATGTCATGAACTGGGTTCTCGAGAGTCAGCGGCCTATTCCACATGAGGGCGCTCCAAAGTCGTGCTAAAGTTTTCCCAAGAGACAAAACATAGTTATATACTTCCTGTTTTCTCGTGACGTGTACATTTGGATTGGGTCCAGGAGTTTCGTATGGTTTCCCATACAATATCTCATAAGGACTGACTGACATCCCACTCCTAGGCTTAATCCGGATTCTCAGCAATGCTATTAGCAAAGTCTGTGGCCACTGCAGTTTGGCTTTTTGACATATTTTACTAATTTGCCTTTTTAGTGTCTTATTCATCCTCTCCACCTGTCCACTTGACTGGGGTCTCCATGGTGTGTGGAGGTCCCAAGTTATTCCCAGCAATCTACTTACTTCTGATGATATCCCTAGAGGCACCCCAAATCTGGGAATGATTTCTTGTAGTAACCACTTAACTGTTTCTTTTGCTTGGTTTGTGCGACAGGGAAGGGCTTCTGGCCATCCAGAAAATGTATCAACCCCTACTAACAAATATTTGTATCCTCGAGTTCTTGGTAATTCTACAAAATCTACCTGCCAATAATCTCCTGGTTCTATCCCTACCCGAACCCTTTCTAGTTGTGCCTGTCGTCTAGCCACCGGGTTGATTTTCAAGCAGATCTCACACTTCGACATTATTGATTTTGCCATTGTTAACACTCGTACTGAGACCAAATTGCGTTTTAGAAACTTTACCAATGCCTCTGCACCCCAATGACATTCGTTATGTTTAATTTGTAGAACCTCTCTCATTACCAAGGAGGGTACTACTATCTGTCCATGTGCAGTTACATATCACCCTTCTGGATTCTTCTGTGCATTCAGCAAATGTCCCAATTTCTCATCTTCTGAATATTTCGGCTGTGGAGGTAAATTGAATTGAGATACATTAAGTTTTAAAGGTACCAATGCCATTGCTGTTTGCACCTTTCGAGCAGCCTGTTAAGCTGTCCAGTCTGCCTTTCGATTTCCCTCACAAATTTTGGAGTTTCCTGATTGATGTGTGTCCTAGGTTGACTTAATGATGCCTTTATCCCCAATCGTCTGCCCGGTTTATGTTGAATAATAAGTTCTACACCTTTAAGACTTGTTCTAAGAGTGAAAGGGGGGGGAAGAAGCGTGGAGTTTGTTTTCAAGAACTGCACTCCCTCCTCCACATTCCTGCTCCTGAACTGTGTTGTCTGCAGATGGACAGACAGCGAGACAGAGCTGTCCTTTGCTTTTTCTAGTTAGTTTTAGCTAGCTGAGGCAAAGAAGTTCCCTGGACTGTGGTTTTTTTCCCTTTCTTTGGTCCTGCTCTGGACTGAACACCAGAAAAGGAGCAGCAGCTCGCACCTGTGGTCCAGCGGGCCAGGCCTGGGCCGCCGCATTTCCAGCACCAGAGGGACTGATCAGAGACTGAGTGAGCCGAGCTGCAGCCTGGGGGATTTTTCTGAGTTTGGCTCTCTCTTGGAGTGGCAAGAAGTTTTATTGTTTAATATTGATTAAGTTTTCTTGTTTAATAAACAAGTTTTTTTCCACTTTTCTCCAAAGAGGTATCTTTCCCGAACTGGTTGGGGGGAGGGGCCAATTGAATCTGCTTTCCTAAAGGAAGCCTTTTGGGGGTTCTTTCTCCAAATTTGCCCTGAACCAGGACAACATGCCTTACAGTGCATAATTGCCACTTGTTCAGGTTTTTGTACTGCCCTTATCAGCTGAAGAAATGCATCTTGATGTTTAATGTGCATCCCTTGAGACAAAAGCAGGCCCTGTTCTTTCCATAGGGCCCCATGCACATGCACTACTCCAAATGCATATTTTGTATCAGTCCATATGTTCACCTTTTTCCCTTCACTTAATTCTAGTGCTCTGGTTAAAGCAACCAGTTCTGCCTTCTGGGTGGATGTATTTGGTGGCAATGCTTTTGCCTCTACCCCTGTACTGATTGTTGTTACCACATATCCAGCGTGTCTTATTCCATTCTCCATGAAACTGCTTCCACCTGTGAACAACTCCCAGTCTAGATGTTGTAGGGGGACATCTTTCAGATCTGCTCTAGCCGCACAGGTATGTTCTATTACTTCCACGCAATCGTGTTCCAATGGGCTTTCTTCAGATGTTGTACCTAGGAACAAGGCTGGGTTCAAAAGGTTAGTTGTTTATGATGTTACATCATCCTGCTCCGTTAAGATTACCTGGAATTTCATCATTCGACTCAGGGAGAGCCAATGGCCCCCCTTCACTCCAACACAGTCATTACCATATGTGGTACATAGACATCTATGTGCCTTCCCATGGTGAGCTTCCTGGCTTCTTGTATCAGGATCACAGTGGCTGCGACTGCCCACAGTCATGAAGGCCATTCGGCACTGACGTTGTCAAGTTGTTTGGAAAAGTAGCCCACTGGCCTTTTCCAGCTTCCCAAACGTTGGGTTAGGACTCCCAATGCCAGACACATACTTTCATGTACAAACAGCTGAAAATCCTGGGACAAATCAGGTAACCCAAATGCAGGAGCAGTTGTCAAGGCCTCCTTTAGTTTGAGGAAAGCCTCCTTCTGTGGTTTGCCCCAGGTAAATGGCTGAATCTTCTGGGCCTCATACAGGGGTTTTGCAATTAGTCCATAGTCCATGATCCACAGGCGGCACCACCCTGTCATCCCAAGGAAGACTCGCAGCTCATGTAGAATCTGGGGCTCTGGAATGGCACAAATATCTTGAATATGGTTAGTACCCAGTTTTTGCTGCCCTTGTGAGATTTCACATCCCAGGTAAATCACAGTCTGTTGGGCAATTTGTGCTTTTTCTTTAGATACCTTCTATCCTCCCATTCCCAGTGAATTTAAAATCTCGGTTGTTACCTTTATGCAGGTTGTTCTCTCCTCTGTGGCTATCAGTATATCGTCAACATACTGTAGCAGCAGGTATTGTTCTCTCGGTACTTGCCCTCTTGTCGTCCAGGTCTCCAGCTCCTTTGCCAGTTGGTTTCCAAATAGGGTGGGACTGTTCTTGAATCCTTGTGGCATCCATGTCCAGGTGAGCTGGGTCTTTCTTCAGTTTCCTGGATTTTCCCACTCAAAGGCAAACAGGTTCCTACTTTCTTTGTCAAGGGATATGCAGAAAAAGGCATCTTTTAGATCAATTACCCTAAATCATTTATATGTCTCTTTCACAGATGTTAACAATGTGTAAGGATTGGCAACCACTGGATAAATGTCCTTAGTTATTTCATTTATTGCTCTCAAGTCCTGCACTAGTCTATACTCACCATTGAGTTCCCTCACTGGAAATATAGGTGTACTATATTCTGATTCACATTCTTCTAAAATTTGGTATTTCAAGAATTTATCAATAATTTTTACTATTCCCTGCCATGCTTCTGATTTTATAGGATACTGCTTAGCCTGTACTGCTTTTGCCCCTTCCTTTAATTCAACATGCATTGGTTGTGCTAATTTAGATTTCCCAGGTATATCTGTTTCCCATAATGAAGGAATTGCTGCATCTTCTACTTCCCTAGGAATAGAGGGAGACAGTTTTTCTTTAATCATTAAAATTTGTCCTGTCTTTGATTCAGGTATTTTCATTAAAAGCTCCCGATTCTCAAAGGTTATCACCGCATCAAGTTTTGCCAATAAATCTCTACCTAAAAGGGGAATTGGACACTCAGGCACATACAGGAATTAATGTGTCAGGACCTTATTTCCAAAACACAAATCTAAGGGTTGTAGGAATGGCCAAATTTCCTCCTTCCCTGTGGCCCCAACTATTGTTGTTTGTTTGTCCCGAATTTGTCCTTGCAAATCATTCAGTACAGAATACACGGCTCCCGTATCCACCAGGAATTTTACTGCTCTATCACCTACCTGTATGGTCGTGAAAGGTTCTGTGGAGTTGCGTTATTTGTATGTTTTATTATCCCTGTATTATGTATTGGTTTATTCCTTTGTACCCCCATATACAACTTGGTTTACCCCCAGTTTTCCCGCCTTGTCCCCCCTTCCCGCCTTTCCAGTATCTATCCATCACCCTGGAAGGGGCACTTTACCACCCCCCCCCCGGGTGCCTTGTCTGTCACTCGGTGCCCCTTCCCATCCATCCAGAAGCTTCCACTCAGGGCACCGGGTGATTGGGCGAGGACCTGGGGCTCCCCCCATATCTTTCCCCCATTGGACCCCATCATATCCCCCCATCCCGGAGCCACCCCCTATCCCTATCCCCATTGGTCGTTGGATACCCCTCCCTTACAGTTTATAAGCCAGTGCAAGCACCTTGTGCCTGTTCCTGTTGGCTGGCACCGTTCTAGGATATTTGGCCCCGTTGGGCTACAATAAACTTGAACTTAGCCCCCAGCAGGATCCGCTCTTCATTTACCACCGCGAGGCTTGCTAGCGCTGCCCGGAACCCACAAAGGCACTCTCCAAACCCCAGCTGGGAGCGGCGGAGGGTGCCTCCATCACCCGCCCTCGCCCCACAAGAGCTAGCCGGGGCTGAGAGAAAAGGGATTTGGGGCGGGAGCGCGGCAAGGTTCCTTCATATCTCCCATATCTAATCAGTTACTGTATTCACCGAGCACCATTAATTTTGCAGTAGCTTGATCCCGGTTTGGCTGGTTGCCTTGGTAAAACCGGTTTGGGCACTCATTCTTCCAGTGACCTTCTTGTTTGCAGAAAGCACACTGGTTAAATCACAATCTTGGCACAGCAGTTCCCCCGTGTCCCCTGCCAAGTCCACCTCCCCTCATCAGTCCACGGCCACCCCTGCCCCTCCCTCTGATACCTGGGTTTTCTTTCCCCTGTATTACTGCCAAGAGGTTTTGCTGTTGCCTTTTACTGATTTCCTTTTCCCTGATGTCCTGGGTTGTAAGATAAGCTTGTATTCCATTTGCCATCTGTTGAAGGCAAACCGGTTGGACAGGTTTTTGTTATCTCTCTCAGAGACAATGGTTTGCCCCGTAGAGGCAATGGTTTGTTTATACACTATTGACTGACTCACTGCCGGGCTGGTAAATGTAACACCGTGAGGGGTCCCACCCAGAGGGGGAAGCCAAGCACTCTATTATTGTTTAAAGGGGTAGCTCTTTGGGGAGAGGAGGCAGCTCTCTGGGCGGGACTCCGAGAGAAGCAGCTCGCTCTCTCTCTCTTCGCGGGACTCCCAGAGAAGCAGCTCTCTCTCTCTCTCTTCGGCGGCACTCGCAGCGAAGCAGCCGGAGCGCGCTGAGGCGACGGCAGCGGAGCTCAGAGGCAACCCCGGCGCAGAGGAAGACCGGCCCCACTGCCACCAGATCTTCAGAGGAAAACTGTACCCTTCTAAAGATCACCACTTCAGCTGAAACTCATCAACCATTGCAAGGGGAGCAATTGTCCCAGCAGAACTGCTACGGGCACCCCGACTCCTCAGGTTCTGGACTTTCTCACTGGTTTTGTTTGTACCGATTGCATTTGCCTTTTTAAATTGTTGTCTAGTTTTCTCCTAGTAAAGAATTGTTATTCCCATTCCCACATCTTTGCCTGAGAGCCTTTTAATTTAAAGATCCTGGTAATTCAGAGGGAGGGGGGTTTGCCGTTCTCCATTGCACAGGAGGCTTTGCCCTCTTCCACAGACTCCTGTCTTGTCAAACCAAGACAGATATTGGCGCATCAACGTGAGGCCCGAGGGCATTGAGAGGGAAAAAGGATTAACAGTTCTTAAGTAATTTGGTTTTTTGTTGTGTGTAAAAACATCTTCAGCATCACAATGTGGTCTAGTTTACCTTGGTTTGGGTGGCATGTGATCGTAGCTATACTTTTCCCATTTGCAGACCCTTATCTAAAAATGGGTCCTATAACTAAGGCTACTGTGTCTGTTATCAAGTTTGGCTTCTGGGTTAATTGGGTGAGGAATTCATGGATCTTTAATTTCCCCTGGAAGGCAGGTACATGGATTCATAGCTATCACACGTTAACTGTATGTTTTTGGGGTTACTTTAATAACGGTACCTACCGCGAGGAAATAGCACCTGGGCAAACTTTCTCCCAACCTTTTAACCATCTTTTTGGGTCTGCTCCACCAGTTCTCAAAGGGTTAAGATCCTTTCTAAGTGCTAATGATACCATACAATGGGTGGTGTTGCTGATAGTCCTGTTATATTTAGCATTCAGAGATAAGGGAAGATTAACCTGGATAACTACCCTCACACCTACACCACAGACTCCAGATGCTGCTGCTCCAGAGCCTGACCCTGCCCCACAGCCCACCTCAGAAATGAACCGCCCAGATTGGGTGAGGGTTCTGGTTAAGGAGATACGAGAGATGCTGAAGGAGTGCATTTCCCCAGCTGGTGAGAAACCGGCCCTTTGCCTTGAGGAGGGACAGTCTAATAGTACAGCTGTGGAACCCACAGATGTTACAACTGTCCAGGTTCCAGCTGAACCACAAAGGCAGTCACGGTCAGCAGCAGTGGCCCCGGTAGAAACAAGGAAGTCTAAGGTGAAAGCAGAGCACCCTGCAGATAGGGACAGGAATGGAAGAACCTCACAACCCACAGGGGACCCAGAGATTGCTATCATCACCGAGTCCCTGACGTACGAAAGTCTTCGTAATCGGCATAAAGACATTGTGCGACGAGGGCGTGAGGCTTATGCTACCTGGCTACTCCGGGTTTGGGATCTTATGGGTACAGGCGTGCAGCTGGACAATGGTGAGGCAAGAAACTTGGGACCCTTGACCCAGGACTCGGGTATAAATCAGGTTTTTGTAAGGGAACCAGGATCCCTTTCTCACTGGGAGCGGCTCTTAATGAGTGTCAGGGAGAGGTTTGTCCACAGAGAGAGAATGCAAGAGCACCATCATAGAATGCGCTGGAAGACCCTCGAGGAAGGGATCCAACAGCTGAGGGAAGTGGCAGTATTGGAGGTACTCTTTGGGAGGGATGGACGACACAATAATGACCCTGACAAGGTCAGGTGTACGGGACAAATGCTGTGGAGTCTGGCTAATCTTGGGCCATCTCAATACACCACCTTCATTGCAACAATCAATGCTGACGCCCACCGGGAGACAATAGGTTCTGTTGCCAACAAACTTAGGAATTATGAGAGTATGATTAATGGCCCAATGCAGGCTCATATCTCAGCAGTGATTAAGGAGTTTAAAGAGGAGATGAGGGAGGAGATAAGGAAGGTTAATACAGCACCCGTGAGAGTCACAGGCCCCAGAATCAGCGCCCAACATTCCCCAGCTAGAGAGAGAGGGTACACCCCAAGGGCTAATCTGTGGTTCTTCCTGCGTGACCATGGGGAAGACATGGGGAGGTGGGATGGGAAACCCACTTCTGTCCTGGCAGCACGGGTCCGTCAACTTAAGGAGGGAAACTCTAACCGGGGGAGTTCCACCAAAGTGAAGGTAGCCTCAACCTCCCGTGACCAAGCTTGTGGGTACGATCTGTCAGACCCCCTTGAAGGGACCTCTAGTATGTATGCCCAGGAAAGGAATGATAAGCAGTGTTAGAGGGGCCCTGTCTCTAGCCAGGGAGAGGCACGGGAAAACCGGATCTTCTGGACAGTGTGGATCCGATGGCCTGGCACCTCAGAGCCACAAAAATATGATGCTTTAGTTGATACTGGTGCACAGTGTACTCTGATACCATCGGGACATGTGGGGGCAGAGCCTGTTTCCATTGCTGGTGTGACAGGGGGATCACAACAATTGACTCTGGTGGAAGCTGAGGTGAGCCTGACTGGGAAGGAGTGGAAGAACCATCCTATAGTGACTGGCCCAGATGCTCCGTGTATCCTAGGCATAGACTTCCTCCGGAATGGCTATTACAAAGACCCAAAGGGACTCAGGTGGGCTTTTGGAATAGCCGCTGTAGAGGCAGAAGACATTAAGCAATTGAACACCTTGCCTGGACTGTCAGAAAACCCCTCTGCAGTAGGACTCCTAAGGGTGGAAGAACAACGCGTGCCAATTGCGACCTCGACAGTGCACCGCCGGCAGTATCGGACGGATCGAGATGCCGTGATCCCCATCCACAAAATGATTCGGGAGCTGGAGAGCCAAGGGGTGGTCAGCAAAACCCACTCACCCTTCAACAGCCCCATCTGGCCTGTGCGCAAATCTGACAAAGAATGGAGATTGACTGTGGACTATCGTGGCTTAAATGAAGTGACTCCACTGCTGAGCGCTGCTGTGCCGGACATGCTGGAACTCCAGTACGAGCTGGAGTCCAAGGCAGCAAAGTGGTATGCCACCATTGATATTGCTAATGCGTTTTTCTCCATTCCTCTGGCAGCAGAATGCAGGCCTCAGTTTGCTTTCACCTGGAGGGGCGTGCAGTACACCTGGAACTGACTGCCCCAGGGGTGGAAACACAGCCCCACCATCTGCCATGGACTGATCCAGGCTGCACTAGAAAAGGGTGAGGCTCCAGAACACCTGCAATACATTGATGACATCATTGTGTGGGGGAGCACAGCGGCAGAAGTGTTTGAGAAAGGTGAGAGGATCATCCAGATACTACTAGAAGCTGGCTTTGCCATCAAGAAGAGCAAAGTCAAGGGACCTGCCCGAGAGATCCAGTTCCTGGGAGTGAAATGGCAAGATGGACGGCACCAGATTCCCACTGAGGTCATCAACAAGATCACAGCTATGTCCCCACCAACCAGCAAAAAGGAAACACAAGCTTTCCTGGGTGCCATAGGTTTCTGGAGAATGCACATTCCTGACTATAGCCAGATTGTGAGCCCTCTTTATCTGGTTACCCGAAAGAAGAATGATTTCCACTGGGGCCCTGAGCAGCAACAAGCCTTCACCCAGATCAAGCAGGAGATCGCTCATGCTGTAGCCCTTGGCCCAGTCAGAACGGGACCAGAGGTCAAGAATGTGCTCTACTCTGCAGCCGGGAACCATGGGTGGTCCTGGAGCCTTTGGCAGAAAGTGCCTGGGGAGACTCGAGGCCGACCACTGGGATTCTGGAGCCGAAGTTACAGAGGGTCTGAAGCCAACTACACTCCCACAGAGAAGGAAATCTTGGCTGCCTTTGAAGGAGTTCAAGCCGCCTCAGAAGTAATTGGCACAGAAACACAACTCCTCCTGTCACCCCGACTTCCGGTGCTGGGGTGGATGTTTAAAGGAAAGGTTCCTACTACCCACCATGCCACTGACGCCACATGGAGCAAATGGATTGCCCTCATCACTCAACGCGCCCGTATTGGAAACCTGAATCGCCCTGGGATTTTGGAGATAATTACGAACTGGCAGAAGGTGAAAACTTTGGTCTCACTGATGATGAGGAGCAGGTACAAGTGGCAAGGGCTGAAGAAGCTCCACCATACAACCAACTACCAGCAGAGGAGACCTGCTACGCTCTTTTCACTGACGGTTCCTGTCGCATCGTAGGGATGAACCGGAAGTGGAAAGCAGCCGTATGGAGCCCCACGCGCCAAGTTGCACAAGCTACCGAAGGAGAAGGTGGATCAAGCCAACTCGCTGAACTCAAGGCTGTTCAGCTAGCTCTGGACATTGCTGAAAGGGAGAAGTGGCCAAAGCTCTACCTTTATACTGATTCATGGATGGTAGCCAATGCTCTGTGGGGCTGGCTGGAAAGGTGGAGGAAGGCCAACTGGCAACGTAGAGGAAAGCCAATCTGGGCTGCTGATATATGGAAAGACATTGCCTCTCGGGTGGAAAAGCTGACGGTGAAAGTCCGTCATGTAGATGCCCATGTCCCCAAAAGTCGGGCTAATGAAGAACACCGAAACAACGAGCAGGTAGATCAGGCAGCAAAAATAGAGGTGTCAAAGATAGACTTAGATTGGCACCATAAGGGGGAGTTGTTCCTGGCTCGATGGGCTCATGATGCCTCAGGTCATCAGGGCAGAGATGCCACCTACAAGTGGGCACGAGACCGAGGGGTGGATCTAACCATGGACAGTGTTTCCCAGGTTATCCATGACTGTGAGACGTGTGCTGCCATCAAACAGGCCAAGAGAGTGAAGCCCCTATGGTATGGTGGGCGGTGGTCCAAGTACAAGTATGGGGAGGCCTGGCAGATTGACTATATCACACTGCCCCAGACACGCCAAGGCAAGCGCTACGTGCTGACCATGGTGGAAGCCACCACTGGATGGCTGGAGACTTTCCCTGTACCTCATGCCACTGCCCGGAACACCATTTTAGGCTTGGAAAAGCAAGTCCTGTGGAGACACGGCACCCCTGAGAGAATTGAGTCTGACAACGGCACCCATTTCAAGAACAGCCTTATCAACACCTGGGCCAGAGAACATGGTATCGAATGGATCTATCATATTCCCTATCATGCTCCAGCTGCCGGCAAAGTTGAACGGTGCAATGGACTCCTTAAGACTACCCTAAAGGCACTTGGTGGGGGAACATTTAGAAACTGGGAAATTAACCTGGCAAAAGCAACCTGGATGGTCAACACCCGGGGGTCTGTCAATCGAGCTGGCCCTGCTCAGTCAGAACCCTTACACGCAGTAGATGGAGATAAGGTCCCTGTAGTACATATGAAAGGTATTTTAGGGAAAACTGTTTGGATTAATCCCACCTCAGGCAAAGACCAACCCATTCGTGGGATTGTCTTTGCTCAAGGACCTGGTTACACTTGGTGGGTAATGCAGAAAGATGGGGAGACCCGCTGTGTACCACAGGGAAACTTGGTCTTAAGAGAGAACTGGGTGTAAGATTTCATGGTGTGCAGATGGAAATAGAATAAGGGGTGGATAATGTCCTGGGTTGTAAGATAAGCTTGTATTCCATTTGCCATCTGTTGAAGGCAAACCGGTTGGACAGGTTTTTGTTATCTCTCTCAGAGACAATGGTTTGCCCCGTAGAGGCAATGGTTTGTTTATACACTATTGACTGACTCACTGCCGGGCTGGTAAATGTAACATCATCCTATTGTGAGGGGTCCCACCCAGAGGGGGAAGCCAAGCACTCTATTATTGTTTAAAGGGGTAGCTTTTTGGGGAGAGGAGGCAGCTCTCTGGGCGGGACTCCGAGAGAAGCAGCTCGCTCTCTCTCTCTTCGCGGGACTCCCAGAGAAGCAGCTCTCTCTCTCTCTCTTCGGCGGCACTCGCAGCGAAGCAGCCGGAGCGCGCTGAGGCGACGGCAGCGGAGCTCAGATGCAACCCCGGCGCAGAGGAAGACCGGCCCCACTGCCACCAGATCTTCAGAGGAAAACTGTACCCTTCTAAAGATCACCACTTCAGCTGAAACTCATCAACCATTGCAAGGGGAGCAATTGTCCCAGCAGAACTGCTACGGGCACCCCGACTCCTCAGGTTCTGGACTTTCTCACTGTTTTTGTTTGTACCGATTGCATTTGCCTTTTTAAATTGTTGTCTAGTTTTCTCCTAGTAAAGAATTGTTACTCCCATTCCCACATCTTTGCCTGAGAGCCTTTTAATTTAAAGATCCTGGTAATTCAGAGGGAGGGGGGTTTGCCGTTCTCCATTGCACAGGAGGCTTTGCCCTCTTCCACAGACTCCTGTCTTGTCGAACCAAGACACCTGATATTGTATACTTTCCAAGCTACTTCAAGCAATTTGTCCAGATTTCTTAATTCTTCCCCTTCTAGTTTTTGCAGTTTTCTCCTAATGTCATCCTTTGACTGCCCCAGGAAAATGAGAGCAAGCTGGACCTTTGCTTGTCGTGCATCTATTTGGAGATCTTGTGTATCTTCTCGCTGCTTCCTTAAGCCTTTCCAAAAACGCAGTAGGGGATTCTTTCTTCTCTTGCCTTATCTCATACAATTTAGACCAATTTATAGTCTTAGGCACAGCATTCTGAACCCCTGTCTGGACCCACTCTTGATATTTCTTCAGCCTCCGCATATGCCCAGGTGCATTAGGATCCCACCCTGGATCCTTGGTTGGAAAATTATCATCTAGGGTTCCCGTTACAAGCCTGTTTCTGATGTCCTCCCTTGCCCTTTCCTTGGCTGCTTTAAGTACCATCTCTTTCTCTGTAGAATCCATTAGGGTATCTAATATTACTTGTATATAATCCCAATCTGGATTCTGAGTTTTCATAATAATTTTTACCACCCTTGCCACTTTATCAGGATTTTCCATATAAGTTCCAGCTGATTGTTTCCAAATTACTAAATCTGCAGGGGAAAAAGGTACCTTTACAAACACTGGCCTCTCCGTTCCTATTCCCTGTTGGAAGGGGGCAATCACAGTCCGCTTCTGTCTACCCAGATCTTTTCTGTCCTAGACTGGGGAGGGCTTTGACCGACTCTGAGTCCTATGAGATACCGGTATCGCAGATTCACTTTCATATCCACTCTCGCTATCTCCTTCACTTTCATCCTCCCCCCTTCTATGTATCACAGTTAAATTTAGATAATCTCCAGGGGAAGAGGGGTCAGGTGATGGTGGAAGAGGAGGATAGGGAGACAAGGGTTGAATGGGTGAAATAGGCCTAGGCAAAATAGGATTGGGTGAAGCAGGTGATGAATTAGGGGTAAGGGCAGGCAGGATAGGGTTAGGTTCTCTTGGTCTTGTGGGACCTACCTGTAAATCAGCATCTGTATAGTTCCTCTGACTCAGACTTTCTTTCAATGCAAAATGTTCTGAACAACATTTCTCCTTCACACAAACCCCACACTTATCGCTTGCCTTAACTACCCTCAATCCACATTCAACCTGCCATTCTGGCTTATCTCGCAAGTAGAAAAACAAATCAATATATGGAACCTCATCCTATTTTCCTTTGCGCTTACAAAACAACATCAATTGCAAAATAGTGTTATGTTGCAAAGTCCCATTCGGTGGCCACTTTTCACCACCTTCCAAGACAAATTCTGGCCAGCATGTATTACAGTAATCAATTAACTTACCCCTATGTAAGTCTTGCCCAAAATTACCCTGTTTCCAATGTGCTAATAAGCACCCTAAAGGAGAAATATGTGGTATGGAGGTATTGCTGCCCAAAAGACCTTTAAGCTTCTCCATATTACAGCTACAAGACACCACAGAGTGCTGAACCTGCAACTCTTTTGCGATGTCTAACGGACGGTGCCTAGGCAATAGCACAGGAATTCCTTTAACCCAACCGAGCGTAACTTTTGCTGTGTCTTATCGTCAGGTTCCAGACCAGAGTAAAAGCACCTTACCTCTCTTCAGGTGACGTTGTGAGCGGCAGAGGGTTGTGGCACTGATGGGCTCCTCGAGAATCCCTCGGTGACGGCTGGAGTGTGATCGGGTCGCGGGGTTCTCAGCAGCACCCACAGGGTCCCAATCTGGGTTCTCCAAAATGTTAGCGTTCAGAAACACACATAATCACGGGATATGATTATATGCACGTGCTTTTATTGAGAGCTCTGGGAATCAGGGGTACAGACCCAAATCTGACTCCAACATGGCTTTCAAGCAGAATATATTTTATATTCTATCATTATATAACTTACATATTAATTATTAAACTTATATTGTTCTATTGTATACATTGACATGAGTTTCTTGTGATCTTTCTTAGGTCACTGACCAGAGTTTCTCATGATTATTCTTACGATTAAACAGTAATTATATTTAATTACTAAACAATCATCACATCTAACAATTATATCATTTATCATGTACTAGCTACACAGGTGCAGTTCTAGCAAGGTACAAGGCCTTCATGTACCTAGGGTATTTTTTTTTTTTTAATTCAGGGCCTACTAAGCTTAATTTTCCTTTTAACCCTAAATCCCCATTATTTAAAAACCCTTTTACTATCACTTCCACCATGCCACCACCCATATCATATCTCCCTGGAATCTCCACCACAGAAGTTCTCTCCACCCCAGAATCAAACAAAAATTCCAATACTTCCTCTTGGGGGTCTGCTTCCCAAGTTATCAAAGGCTCCAGATGGTATTTATGCCCCAGAAAACAGAGTCCATGTCCTTCTCACTTCTTCACAGGGCACTTCTCCCGAAGCACCTCCAAGTCTCCCTCTCAGTGAGGGTGCCCTCCCCTGCTGCAGTAGCAACAGGCATTCCTAGTCCTTTCCCAGGACCCTAACCACACCGGGGCTCTGCCTCCCTCTTGAACCCCTCCCATAGATACAGCGGGAGCTGAAGTCACCAAGGGAGCAGAGACAAGAGCAGGGGTCGGCAGGAAAGCCAGAATCAAAAAAGAAACAGAGGTAGGAGCAGGCGGCTCCAGAGTCACGGTGGGGAGACGGGAGTGATCACACTCAGTATGGGTGGGGAGGGCTGAAACTCCTGACATAGGCAGAGAAGCTGATATGGGTAGGGAAACTAGAGCTCTTGGCATAAGCAGAGAAACTGGAGACAGGGAGAAGCTACATTTCCAGGACGTCTCAGCCCCTTTCTCTGGTTCCCTGTCTCAGTTCCCCAGGGTCTCACCCGCTCGTCCCTGCTACAATCCATTCCCCTGACAGCTCAAACGTTACTCACAGTACAAAAGAAATCTTTCCTCTCCAATATTATCCCACACAATCCACCTTCCTCCAGAAAATAATGTTAAGCAATCTATATTACATACCTTTCATTCATTCATACTCTTATTTCTTTAATATCTCACTCATTCTCACTCACAACAGGGCAACAAGGTACCTTTTACTTTCAAGTTGCTTGTTAATATCCACCCATGGGTATTGCAAAATCTCAAATATTATTTGCCAACCCCAGATTTTCTTGTGTATCCCTCAATCCAGCGGTGTTGTCCAACCCCGGATGCTCTTGGGCATCTTATCCAGTGTTGTGGTTTGACATGGAAAAATAATTTTCTCAGAAGCAAAAGGTCAATTTGGATATTGACCAATTGAAGGTGGACACACCTCTGAGAACACAGAGGGGTTAAAAGCAGAATTCCCAGGAGAACTCACTCTCTTTGGTTCCGGTCAGCGTGCCGTGCATCCTCTCCCCTGCCCGGCCGTGGCTGGTTGGGGGAGGGGAAAGCCATGTTGCCTTCGGAGGTAGGCACAAGGGTGGAGGGACTGGAACCAGGCCTGGCCCCCTGCAGATGGAAGGGTGGAGAAAATCTGGGATGTCTGTCGCTGCCTGAATGCCGGAAAAGAATGGAGACTCGGACGACTATTCATTATGAATAGGAACCAGAGCTCAGTTTATTCGTTTTCAGCTTCGGCTTTTATACAGTTTCCAACCCCAGCCCCAAGCGATAAACATTGTTCTTATTGGTTTCCTGCCTTGCGGTTACATCATAAGCATATAGTGATTGATTATATACCTTAAAACTAAATATAACATATAGTTTCCTGATAATCTCATTGCCAGATGTCCACAGCCTTTGTTCCTAACCAGGAAACATATCCTTTATGACTCTGTTTACCAGGAAGCATATCTTCTGAGACTGTCTCCCATCTAGCTCTCACGCCGAGGACAGACTAATCTTAACCCTTTGTTTCAGGGGAATTGTCTGTAAGTGGGCTGCATTGTAATAGCCCCCATTAATCCCCCAACAGATGTCTCTGTCCTCCCCCCCCCCAGAGTCTCTCTCTCTCTCTCTGTCTGGAGAGAGAAAGAGACAGCGGCGGTTTCATCAGCAGTACGCCGCAGGGAAGGAAAAGAGCGGGGGGGCCGCAAGGTGCCCAGCTGCCTGTGAGAGATGGAGCCTGGGCAGTGAAACATCCTTGGGAGTTGGGACTTTTAACCCTCCCTTGAGAAATGAAAGCTTTGTGAAATTTTTCTCCTCCTCGGTTTGAAAGAGAGGAAGAGAGACAGCTTGGACCCTGGGATGTTAGAAGGAGAAATTCTAGGTGGGAGGAGATTAAGGAGTGTTGTTTTTGGCTGGACTTTTTTTTGGTAGCCACAGACTGAACCGATCTTCTCCTTCAAGAGAGACTGTATTTTAGGAGGATGCCAGTGAGCCAAAGAGACCATGCTTCAGCTGGGAAAAGACAGAAGTGGAGCAAACAGAGAAAATTTAGGGAGGTTGGTGGTGGTGCACCCGTCTTTGAAGAAGAAGAAGAGAAGAAGATCTCTGTTCTTGGACCCTCGGCCCCAGAGGAAAATGGGGGGGGACTGTGGTCCCAAAAAATGAAAAACTGAACTGTTGTTTTTTTCCCTCTTGGCAGGGCATCCTTGAAAGGGAAAATCCTAAAAGCAGTCTGTCCATCCATGCACTGGTGGTGAGAGCACTGTGCATGAAAAGGAGAAAGGTCACCATGGCAAACTTTTTCTCCGGGCAGTGCCATGTGTGACATGGAAACACATGATGTGGCAGCTGTGTTTCTTGGGAGGTCTGTGGCACAGGAGAGGCTCCTCTTCCCTCGATGGACTGAGTATCGATTGTCTGGAGGGTGGAAACCTGATTGGGATCCAGATTGTGTCTTGCTGTGGTTTGTTGGAGTTGGGTGGTGGGAGGAGGAATACTTTGCAAGGTTTTCATTTTGATCTTTGTGTGTGGTTTTTTTCTTTTATAGTAGTAGCTTAATAAAGTTTTTGTCCCTGTTATTAAGCTTGGGCCTGCTTTGCTCTGTTCTCAATTGCATTTCACAGCATTCAGTTGAGAGATTGCATTTTCATGGGGGCACTGGCATTGTGCCAGTGTCAAACCATGACCTCCCTCAATCCAGCAGTATTGTGCAACCCCAGATGCTCTTGGGCATATCCTCAATCTGGCAACTTTGTGGGGTGCCCACTTTTGTCCTATTTTCCCAGTGGACTGTGCCAAGAAAATCCTTGGCTCCCTTCCTCAAAGGTGTCCAACCCCTCCCCAGAATCCCATCCCAGTTACCCCGGGGGTCTCTCTCACTTCTTTTATCTCTTGCTTTGTCTCCTCACTGGCCATCTTTCTTGCAAAAGATCAAAAATGCAGTCCTCGGAAACCCCTCACTCACTTCGCTGGTCTGGAATAACCAGCCCATGTCTCATTCATGCACATTCATCCCCCGTGTCTGACTCCCCAAAAGAATACTTTACCAATCCTATTTTCTTCTTCAGGTCTTTGTGCACAAGAATTTATGGGGCTACCGTGGTTTCTAGGGAGCCTTTTTTCCCTTTTCCTTTGCTTTATGTGTCTCCTTTTGTCCACTGGGTCTTCTACCTGCAACCGCTGATCCATGCCAGGAGAGACAGAGCTAGGCTGCTGAACTCAGCGGGGCACATGTCCCCCTCTCAGGATCTCCTGGTGGTCTCAGAAGTGAGATGTTACATCCTGAGATGAGTGCCCATTTGTGAAAAACACGTTCACTCTCCTGTGAAAATTTAAAAAGTTTTATAAAGGACAAGAGAAAACAAGGACCACAGAGCAAAGGTTATTATGGCCGAGTGCATCTTGGCACTCAGCCAAGACCACACTGTTATCTTCAGGGATACCCCTTAAATACCTTTTCCATTACATCATCCTGTTGCATATTCATAGACCCTTATGCATAGCAAACTTTCCCCCCAAAGTAGTTTATATATTCCAAGAATTGTTTAGCATGTCTTCTCCTTGGATCCGCTTTTTTAGAGCGTGCGTATTCCTTGGTTGTGGTTTTAGTCCCTTTTTAATCACCTCCAATTTTTGGGCCTTTGTGGCAGCAGCTCTCTGGCCACAGAGAGTAATGCACAACTCTCCCAGGCATTGTCCTGGGGAAGGCTGTGAGAAGATAAAAGAATGATAAACAATTCTTATCTTCACTTGCTGCACCTGTTGTTGTGAACATGTGGAATGTGTTATGGAGATTTGTTTACCAAAGGGTGTTTTCTTAATTGGCCAATGCTGATGGTGTTTGGATTCAAGGACCAAGTGGGTCTACATGTATCGTGACTGTCTCTAAGGGCGATGGGTGTCTTAATAAGTATAGAATAATAAAGTGTGGCCGCAGATCACTTCATAGAGAACAGCAGGCACAACTTTCCAAGGAAATCCTGGGAGAAGCTTTGAGAGAAGCAGAGAAAGAAGAAAAACAATTCTTATCTCAGTTGCTGTTCCTGGTTGTTGTGCACATGTGGAATGTGTTATGAAGATTGTTTACTGAAGAGTGATTTGTTGATTGGACTCTGCTGATGGTTGTTTGGATTCATTGACCAATTGGATCCACGTGTGTCTCGGGACTCTGAGCAGAGAGTCACAGATTTTTCTAGTTAGTTAGTGATATAGTGTGGGAATCCAGGACATCCCGCTGGCTGCCCTGGCTGTCTCGAGACCCTGGCAGGGGGCTCAGAGACCTTGGCACAAAGTCAAAAAATCTGTGGCTTCAATTTTAACCTGTGGAAAAAACTGCCAACTTTGTATGAGGAATTACAAGCCACAAGGGTTTGAGTAGTGTGGTAGTTGAATTAACACAGGGTGAAAAATTGAATTTTGGGGCTTTTTAGAATGGGGTTCGAGGGGACAAGATGGAGGGATTAGGGCGTGTCCTGACCGTCTTCTCCTTCTTCTTGTCCTCCATGTCTTGGTGTGATGGTAACACTTTTCTATTGGTTTAAGGTAGAGACACACTGTCTAACATAAATGATAGATATTGGCACATTATTGTAAACATAGTACATGTAGTTTTTGGTATAAAATGTAAACACTGCCCTAGAGGGCACACAGAATGCCATGGACAATTTGCCAGACAGAGCTCATCAGGTCAGAGAAAAAATGTTATAGATAAGGAAAAATAAACAACCTTGAGAAGCCAACTCTACACATTCAGATTTCTTTGGCCATGCGGGCTGGGAAACAAGGACTTTTACATTCTCGGGGTCATCTTGACACCCGAACCCTAAGAACATAGTTCTTGTTAGTGTAATATAGTGTAATATAATTTTAGTATAATATAGTATAATAAAGTAATTAATTAGCCTTCTGACATCATGGAGTTCTGCACATCATTCCCGTGTCGGCCACTCCTGCACCGATAAAGTGATTGATCAGCCTTCTGAGAATCATGGAGTCAATGCTACTTATTACCCAGCTGGGGCCCTGTGGCAACAGGCCCTGGTCCACACTCTCTTCAGATGGTGAGTGCTGATAGTTGGCATATCTGTAGCAGGTGTCCTCATCCTATGTTTATTGGATGTTATCCCATCCAAGCAGGCATTTTAGGACAAGCATACTTTTATAATCTATTTCACTACTATGTCTAAGCTTAATTAACAATAGAAATAAAACTATATCTTTATAGCAAAGTTACTTTAACACTACACATATGAAATCCATTTAACATTTGCAAAATACCAATATTATAATATGTATCTATAACATAAAGATCCAGAGGATGTTCTGTGCACATGGGCCATATAAAGGAAGGCGATTCAAAGTGCTCCTACATCATATTCTCATACAAATCTTGGCAACAATGTATTACCAGGTATTCTGGTTTGAAAGCAAAACCAGTGAGGGACTCCAAGTCAGAAATACAATTTATTGGGAAAAGGGAAAACAGACAAAATACATGCAATGATACAAAAGGAAGACCACCGACAAAGTCAGAATACAACCTGCCACCCCTTTGGCCAGCGTGTTGGTAGCAGTCCAAATTGGACTAGCTGCAGTCCTCTTGGAGTGGCAGAAGTGGTTTCTGTTTGTGCAGTGGTCCTGTAGAAAAGGTGTAGTTGGTCCAGTGGAAAACCCCATCTGTGTCCTCTTGGAAACCTGTAGGAAGGCTGCTTCTCTGTCTAGAAATCCCAGGATATATCTAGGTGGGAATGCTTAGCTCCTCCCCCGTGGGCGGAGCATCTCACAATGGGCTGATGTCATTGTGAGTCACAAGGTGTGTCCTTGATCACCTGTTAAACAAAACTGGCTCCTGGAGAGTGTTATCTCTGAGTCATGTGGCAAGACATTGATGGTCCCATTAACAGGAGATAAGGAAAACTGCCAAGAGGGCAACTGCTACACAGATGGTACTAGAAAACATCTTGCCTTTAGATCTCAGACACCAGGAAATGGATACACCAGTGGTGGAAAAAGCCTCTTCCTGACTCCAAAATGTTGGAAAAAATCTTTGTACTTTCTCATCCCTATGGGCCAGTACCTTGGCTGTCAGGGGCAGCCCAAGAGACCAGTTGTCTCCTGTCCAAGTCAGAGGGAAAGGAAGCCCCAGGCCCATTCCACATGATGCACTCTGGTTCTTTCTGTGTGACCAGGGGAAGTGTGGGAACACAAGGCACAGGGAATATGTCTCTGCCTGCTCTGAGGGGTCCTGACCCCCAGAGAAGCACTGGCTTTGACCCTTGTTCATGGAGAAAGCTTCCAAGACTTCAACATAGACTAGAGTCCACAAAAGTGTGAAATAGATTATAGAGAGGAGCATAGCATGTCACTTGGGTGAGAAATTTAGGTTTTGGGATTTTTAGTATGTTGTAGATGGGAACAAGATAGGGGTTTTAGGGCAGAGGTAGGTTGTTCTTCACCTTCTTCTTCCTTCTTCTTCATGGGTTTGTGTGATGTCTTGTAATTGGGCAGAAAAGTCCGCATTGTGGACTTTGAGGGATCAGTTATTGGATTAAATGGGAAAATAATGTAGGTGTCATTTCTTAATTGGATAGCTTAGTCTTAAAAGACCTTGTAATGAGATTGTTAGCCATTTTTGTGGTACTTTTCCAGCATGCAGAGTCTGGTATAGACGGCATGCAAAACTTTAGAGAAGATAACAATAAACAAGAAGCTGAAGACTGAAAAAGTACCGTGCGTCTCCTTTTCCTGACACAGAACCACTTCAGGATGGTTTCCCCCCAACAAGGGAACCCCCAGGGAGGGGCCCAACGTGGGGCCCAGAAACCGATAGGGAAGGACATGAGGAAATGGAATGGTGAACCCCCATTTAAGCTGGAAGTCTGTGTACATGAACTCAGAGGGATGAGAGCTGTTAAGAAGGGGCCACCTGAGAAGGATCTCAATGTAGTTGCCACAGAGACATAAGAAGGTATTTGGCATCTCCCAGAAACGGAACTGAAATCACCTCCCTTGATCCTGGTGATGGGACTTCTGGTCGGTCACTGCAAGGGTCAGACAGTGAATACTCTGACCAGGAATAGGAATTGAGGGTCCCTGCCTTTGGCCAAGAGGAGGAAAGTAATGACTGATTATCCTGGACTATGTAGATTTGATGGCCTGGCACATCACATCCACAGAAGTACAAGGCTTTGGTAGACACTGGTGCACAGTGCATACTGATGCCATCAAAAAACAGGAGTGCAGAACCCACCTGGATCTCTGGAGTGACAGGGGGATGCCATGACTTGTCTGTATTAGAGGTTGAGGTGAGTTTAACAGGGGACAAGTGGGAAAAGCACCCCATTGGAACTGGCCCAGAGGCCCTCTGTATCCTTGGCATTGACTACATCAAGAGAGGGCACTTCAAGGATCCAAAAGGATATTGATGGGCTTTTGGTGTAGCTACAGTGAATACAGAGAAGGTCAAACAATTATCTGCCCTGCCTGGCCCCTCAGAAGATCCCTTCATTGTTGGATTGCTGCAGGTTGAAGACAATCAAGTGTCTATTGCTACCAGGACAGTGCATGAGCCAAGACTCCCTGTCTCCCATCCATGAGCTGACTCATCAACTGGAGAGACAAGGAGTGATCAGCAAGACTTTTAGTTAGCCCCATCTGGCCAGTGCAAAAGTCTGATGGAGGATGCAGATTAACAGTAAACTATTGTGGTCTGAATGAAGTGTTGTCACCACTGAGTCAAAGGTAGCCAGGTGGTATGCTGCAATGGACATTGTCAATGCATTTTTCTCAATGCCTTTGGAAGCAGAGTACAGACCACAGTTTGCTTTCTCATGGAAGGGTATTCAATAGACCTGGAATTGACTCCCCCAGTGGTTGAAACACAGCCCTACCATCTGCCATAGACTAATCAAAGTTGCACTGGAATAGAGTGATGCCCCTTAACATCTACAATACATTAGCAATGTCATTGTGTGTGGCAACAAGACAGAAGAAGTGTTTGAGAAGGGAAAAAGAATAATTCAAATTCTTCTGAAAGCTCTGTTTTCCATAAAGAGAAGCAAAGTCAAGGGACCTGCATGGGACATTCAGTTATTGGGAATAAAATAGCAGGATGGATGCCATCATGTGCCTATGGAGGTGATTAACACAATTGCAACTATGTCTCCAACATCTAACAAAAAGGAAACACAAGCTTTACTAGGATTTATGGGGTTCTGGAGAATGCATATTCCAGGTTATAGTCAGCTTGTGAGCCCCTCTGTTGAGTGACCTAGAAGAAGAACCACTTTGAGTGGGGCTTTGAGCAACAACAGGCCTTTGAGCAGATCAAACAGGAAATAGCTCATGTGGTAGCTCTTGGACCTGTTCGGACAGGACCAGCTGTGCAAAATATACTCTCCACTGCAGCTGGGGAGCAGGGCCTCACCTGGAACCTCTCGCAAAGAACATCAGGAGAAACCTGAGATTGACCATTAGGATTTTGGAGCTGGGGTTATCAAGGATCAGAAGCCCACTGTACTCCAACTGAAAAAGAGATGTTAGCACCCTTTGAGGGGGCTTGAGCCACCTCAGAAGTTGTTAGGAAAGAAACATGTCTGCTCTTGGCACTGTGATTGCCTGTGATACACTGGATGTTCAAAGGAAACATTCCCTCAACACATCACACAACCAGTACAACATGGAGTAAGTGGGTAGCACTGATCACAGACAAAGCTCAACTGGGTAAACCAAACTACCCAGGAATCCTGGAAGATATTATGGACTGGTCAGAGGGCAGTGATGAAACATAAATTTTAAGGAATTTAGATATTTTAGAAGGGCTAAGATTTTAGTTAGAGATAAGCCTTACTAGAGTTAATTAAAATAAATGAATAGGCCCTGATAAAGTTAAGAGTTAGTAGCTAACTAATAATTGATTGCTTGTCAACACAATGTTTAGTTAGCTGGGTGTCCTGGTTTGTAAGATAAGCTTGTATTCTATTTGCCATCTGTTGGAGGTTGGGCAGGTTTGTTATCTCTTCCAAGAACAATGGTTTGCTCCGAAGAGGTAATGGTTTGTGAATGGGACATTGACTGACTCACTGCAGGGCTGGTAACATAAAACCATCCCATTGTGAGGTGCTCCACCCAGAGGGGGAAGCCAAGTACTCTTTTATTGTATAAAGGGGTACCTTTTGGGGGACAGAGCAGCTCTCTCTTTGTGGGATTTCCCGGAGAAGCAGCTCCTTCGGCAGGACCCCCGAGAGAAGCGACTCCTTCGGCGGGATTTCCCAGAGAAGCAGCTCCTTTGGCGGGATTCCCAGAGAAGCAGCTGGAGCGTGATGAGGCGGCGGTGGCGGAGCTCAGAGGCAGCCCCGGCGCAGAGGAAGACCGGCCCCACTGCCACCAGATCTTCAGAGAAAACCATACCCTTCTAAAGATCACCACTTCAGCTGCAATTCACCAGCCACTGCAAGAGGAGCAGCTATCATTTCAACCGGACTGTTACCAACACCCCGAATCCTCAGGTTGTGGACTTTATCACTAGTTTTGTTTGTACCGATTGCATTTGCCTTTTTAAATTGTTATCTAGTTTTCTCCTAGTAAAGAATTGTTACTCCCATTCCCATATCTTTGCCTGAGAGCCTTTTAATTTAAAGATCCTAGTAATTCGGAGGGAGGGGTTTTACCTTCTCCATTGCACAGGAGGCTTCTGCCCTCCTTCACAGACTCCTGTCTTGTCAAACCAAGACACTGGGTTTATAATGAAGAATAGAGAAACAGACAAATAGCTTTTAGGAGCATAAGACAATTGTGGGCCTCCTCTGTTTCAAAACCAATTGAAGACAAGGAATGGTAGTTCTACCAAGAGTTCATTTGTCATATTTACATTGAAAAGGTAGAAAGGTTAGAATGAGGAAGACTTAATTTACTTCCTCATTTAAGTACCCCTCCCATAAAAGGGACCACTGACCCATTTTAAGGCGCAAACTACGCATGCTTAATAGCTTTTGAAATGATTAGCATACGAAGCGAGGAATGGGATGTACCAAAATTATGAATATGTATTTGTATTTTGGGTATTAAATACTTGTATGGATAAAAGGGTTCTGTAATCACCTGAAAGGCACGGTGTGTATTTGGGAGCTATCCCACATGCTGCCCAATGTCGAATAAACATACACTTTCTAACTTTAAATTGTTAGAGAATTTTTGTCTGTCACAGCTGGATATCGGTACTAGATCAATATCCATTTTTTTTTTTATAAATCAGAGATTTTGGAGCATTTCTTGAGAAGGTGATTCATGCCCAAGAAGCACCACCATATCATGAGTTACCAGAAAACAAAAGAGGCTATGCTCTGTTTACTGATGGCTCCTGCCATGTGGTAGGAACCACTGGAGGTGGAAAGCTGCTGTGTGGAGTCCCACATGACAAGTCATTGAGGCTGCTGAATGGGAAGGCAAGTCAAGACAATTTGCAGAGGTCAAAGCCATCCAACTAGCCCTAGAGATTGCTGAATGAGAAAAATGGCCTGTACTCTCTACACTGACTCCTGGATGAGGCTAGTGCCCTATGGTGGTATCTGTAGCAATGCAAGAAGACTAATTGGCAATGCAGAGGTAAATCCATCTGAGTTTATGCCTTGTGGCAGGACATCACTGTGTGGGTAGAAAACATGACTTTGAAGGTATGCCATGTAGATGCTCAAGTGTCCAAAAGTTGTGCCACTGAAAAACATCAAAACAATGATCTGGTAGATAAGGCTGCAAAAACTGAAATAGCTCAGGGAAATAATCCTTTAGATTTTTACCAATTCCCCTTCACCAATGAGAGACAAATGTGAAAAGATGTAAGTGAAAAAATAACAGTTTACAACAAAAAGAAAACCAGCAACAACCAAGATAACAGTGATAAACACTAGCTACAATTTGCTGAATCCCATGGACTCCCTGAGAACCAAGAAAACAAGATGGAGGTGAGGCCCCTCCCCCAAGATGGTGTCCTCCGTGGACAACTGCATGGTCCAGGACACAAAGGCAATATGGCAGAGAAGCCTCTCCCCAAGATGGTGGCATCCATAGATGACCAAGTGGTGCAGAGGCAAAGGCAAAATGGCAGAGAGGCCCCCTTCTCCCAGCTTGTGGTGGAGAGAGAAAACAAAGGAAAAAAAAACAAACAATACAGCAACTGAACCTCTGTGATTAGAAAACTCCATCTTCCTCCAAACAACAACCAACAGGGAACAAAGATAAAACAAAAGAAACCTGGAATCCAAAAACTGTCAAATGCTGCAGAGCTGTTTGCTCCATGCCACCATGTGGTGGCAACCCCATTGACAATGGCAGCTGGAACTGGTTCTGGGACTGGAACTGGGAACTGGGACAACTCTGAACTTGTGGTGCCAATTTCTCTGCTGCTTTTTTTGGCAATCTGGACTCGGTGTCAGCGCTGCAGTTACAAGCCATTAATTACTGCCTTGTGGGGGGGAAGAAACAGTCCCACTGGGTGCAGAAACCAACAGCCCCAAACCTGTCGGTCCTGGCTTGGTGCTGTGGCTGCAGACAGGTATTTGAGAAATTTGCTCTGAAGTAGCTTAGGAATTCAAAATGCAGTTTCTTGTAGACCTGCACCAGACAACTTCCCATGGAGCTCAGAGAGAAACAAAAGGCTTCTGCCTCACTCCACCTTGGCTGGTAGAGGCAGCTGTCTTGGCAGGTGGGCAAAAACCTGTTATGTTATGCTTAAAGGGACCCTGGCACCCCCTGCCTCTTGTCAACCCCAGGCAAAATACCCCAATTTTGCTTCCAGCTTAAAGGGACAGTAACAACCTTGGGCAGATTGGTGTAGCACAGATATGGAATACAATATGTATTTTTGAGGTTACTCAGGACAGACCGGGAGTGGAAGGTGTAAGAGGCCATCTGAAGACCCTCACTCATTTGCCTGCCGATTGCCATGAGCAGGATTTCCCTTCCCCCTCTGCAGTTCCGGCTTGGAGAAGGCAACAGTGCAGGTGCAGCCGCTGTACCGTTACGTTGCTGTTCCCAACGAGGCCCGGCAAGAACTTGGCAAGGAGTTGGCAAGGACTTGGTGAAGACCCAGCGTGGACCCAGCACGGAACGGCCTACTGCAATTCCTGCTTCACTCTCCACCTATTAGCCGAATGAACTGTTGGGGTGACTCTGTTGGTCTTTCACTGAAGACCCCTCATCTGCCTCACTACCACCGTGACAGACAGAGATCAAGAACCCTCTCCCCCAAAGACTGAGACTGAGACCCCTACCACAAACAGTGGGCGAGGGGAGAGAATGACCTGACCTGTTCTTCTCCAGTAACTTCAATGGACTTATTCTTTATTGTGTTTGTTCAGCCTGGATGATTTTCAGTAAATACACCTGTTCCCCCCACAGCAATTTCAATAGACTCTCATTGTTCTGCCTGTTCCCCCCTTTTCCCTCTGTGGACTATAACTGGACCCCTGGGTTAGGTAGGACTTTGGAGACTCTCCCCAACACAACAAGACGGATCCCCATCGTCCGGACCAGTGAGGACTCCGCCTGTGTTGGTAGCTATTCCCATCCCCCCTTCTCTCTCTCTCTCTCTCTATCCTTTTTATTTCTTTTCTGACCCCACTATCGCATTTATTGTTTGGCCCCTAATAAAGGTGCATTTGTTGTGATTAAACTGCTGTTTGTCTTTTGCACTTTGGGATCAGCTAACGAACCATCACAACACCCCGCTATAAGCGGATCGTGACATTAAAATAGGCGTCACGGACAGGATTTCTGTCTAGGCAGAAGGGTGCAGGTTCTGTGTAGTCTGTAACAGGGGAAGGACGTTTCTTGCCAGCCGCACCTAGCCTGCCAGTCCAAAAGACTGAGCATGGTCTGGAGAGCAAGGGGTGAGATTCAAATTTCCCGCAGACTGCACATTGCCTAGGTGAAAAAGCACCCACACTGTCTTCAGAAATTGTAAAAGATCTCTTAGTGCAAAAGGCGGGACACCGTTGTTTTATGTGTGTGTTTGGGCTGTCTGGGAAGGAAGAGACGACTTGAAGAAACTAAGCAGAGCCTCCTAGGCAGATTTTGTCTCTTCACCCACCCAGGGAAGTGAAGGGCAACACAGCAAAGGCTGTGTGCTTTGAGTAACTTAAGTTTGTACCTCCCTGCTGTGGTTTTGGTCTCTTCACAAAATGAGTGATAACCTTAACGATAAGGGTAAAGTTGAATTTTATGCTTTACTAGCTAAATACAATGCCAAACCTTCTCCGGGAGGAGAAGAATGGGCACAAAGTAATTGGTTTAATTTGGATAATGTGGTTGATAGAATATGTTCTTTACAACATGATACAAAATTTAAACTGGGCAGAAATAAATCCATCTTATGCTCAGTTTTGGGAGCTTGTCTTACAGCAGCTGTAGAAACTCGCTTCCAGCGAATAGGTGAGCAAGAAACAATAATAGACTCCCTTCAAAATTTGGTTGAAATTTTACAAAAACAATTACATGAAGAAAGGAATGAAAAACATTAATTGAGAAATGAGAACTATGCATTAAGAGCTGCCTTAAAAGAGGAACATGTTAACAAATCATCTAATGCTGATTCCTCTATAAATCCTGAGGAAAAGGAAACTCCTCACATTAACCAAATTTATCCTCACAAAGAACTTGAGGCAGTAAATAATTGTGGGGAACATTGCTGCTCTCACTTAAGACCCTTAATTAAAACAGATTATAACTATCTCAGTGATGATGATCTTGACCCCCACATCACAACCAAACACATACCATACACTGCCACTGAATTGGCTAAGCTTAAAAAAGAATATGGACGCCTCCCATATGAATCAGAAACAGAATATGTTTTCCGGGTGTCCCTCACTGGTGGCGATCAAATTAAACTAACTGAACAAGAAGCCAGTGGGTACTGGGGACATGGTGTCTTCTTAACAAGAGGAGATAAACGTGACTCATGGTCCCTGACACAGCGCGCGGCTTTTTGGGCCGGGGGAACGAACCCCTTGGAAAGGGGAGATCCTATAGCTATAATTAGCACCCCCGACCAACTCCTAGAAAGTGTACACAAAGCCGCTTGTCTGCAAATTATTCATGAAAAGAAATTAATTCCTGGCTTTGAATCCCCAATGCAATTACCTGTGAAGCCTGAACTAATGACTCCTTTAATTCGTGGGCTTCCAGAAACACTCAAACCTACTGCCATAGCCTTACAGAAAACTATCATGACATTAAGCCCTGCAGAAAAACTAGATAGATTTCTTGGTAACCCCACTGATCGCACTGGATCTACTGATCCTGGCTTTACTCCATCCTATTCTCCATTCCAAGCTGTAAATTCACAAGCCAGTTCACCTGGCAGTAATCATAAAATTTGGACATGGGGTGAAGTTGCAGAGGATTTGATCAATTATTGTAGAAAATATGGACCTGTAAAAACCCCGGAAGAGAAACCAGAAAAATCAGAGAAAACAAAAGGGATTCGGTCTATTGGGACTCCTTACAGCTATTTATAGCTCGATGGGCCCATGAAACATCGGGACATCTAGAAAGATATGCAACATATATATGGGCTCGTGATTGAGGAGTGGACCTGACCATGGAGGCCATCATACAGGTTATTCACGAATGTGAAACATATGCTGCAATCAAGGGAACCACGTGAGTAAAAATCTTCCGATATAATGAGGCCTGGCAAATTGACTACATTGGACCACTGCCACAAACATGCCAAGGCAAGAGCTACATACTCACCATGGTAGAGGACACGACTGGATGGCTGGAAACATACCCAGTAAACTATGCCACTGCTCGAAACACTATCTTAGGCTTTAAGAGATACATTTTTTGTTGACATGGTACCCCAGAGAGAATTGAATCAGACAATGGGACCCATTTTTGAAATAATCTTTTAAACTCTTGGGTGAAGAAACATGGTTTGAATGGATATATCACATCCCTTATCACCCCCAAGCCTCTTGGAAAGATTGAGAGTTATAATGGACTGCTGAAGACTATGTTAAGAGCATTAGGTAATGGGGCATGGAAGCATTTGGATGCAAATTTAGGAGAAATCACTTGCCTGGTTAACACTAGGGGATCTTCTAACTGCCCTGGTCCTGCCCAAAGTAAACCCCTACTCACTGTGGGAAGAGATAAGGTCCCTGCACTAGACATAGGGAAGTGGCTGGAGAAGTTGGTGTGGATTTCTCCTCCTATAGGTAAAGGCAAATCCATTTGCATTTGTGGGATTGTCTTTGCCCAAGGATCTGGGTGTATTTGGTGAGTAATGCAGAAGGATGGGGCCACCCAGTGTGTGCCTCAAAGAGATTTAATCTTGGGGGGAAATAATCTATGGTGTAAGTTTTATGTTGCAGGAAGTAAAGTAGCAGGAATGACATGAACTGATGAAGAGGGATTTTTGTGAGGATACAGGTGAATCCGAAGATGACCTGAGCTGGGCAGATGTCAGTGCCCAATGGTCATGTGTGTTGCTTCTCCTGTTCTCAGCACCCATCCTCATGGAATGGAGCCCAAGTCATGGTCTGTTTTTGAACATCTAGAGGAAGCCCATGGAATGGAAGAATAATATCTATCTGAAAGGACGGGGGATAGCAGTTAATGAAAATACATAAATTTGTATATTGTGTAGAACGATGGGTAAAGTATGTAGTTTAAGTTGTATGTGTGTATAAGAAGGGATTTCAGTAATGAGAATTAAATACATTGGGATGGTTAGAAGATACATGCGTTAAATTATGTGGGATCTGAGTATGATGCAAATGATATGGAATAAGGGGTGGAGATTTTATTGGGTCTGGCTGAGGTGGAGCTCATTTCCCCACAGCAGCTCTCCCAGTGCTGTGCTTTGCATTGGGAGCTGGAAAGGTGTTGAGAACACACCAGTGTTTTGGCTGCTGCTCAGCACCACTGGCACAGCATCAACACTGTGTCTCTAACATTCTCCTCCCTTGCCATCAAGATGCTGGGAGTGGGCAAGATCCTGGGAGGGTACACAACCAGGCCAGCTGACCTGAATTAACCAAAGGGATATTCCCTACTATATGGCATCAGCTCAGATATAAAAGCTAAGGAAAGGAGGAGGAATGGGAGGCATTAGTTATTTGCAATGCTTGTCTCCTGGAACAACTGCTACATGTGGTGAAGCCCTGCTTTCCGGGAAGTGGCTGAACATTGCTTGATGATGGGAAGTAGAGAATAAAATCTTTTGGGTTTTTTCTTTTGCTTGCACATGTGTGAGCTTTGCTTTTGCTTTAGTAAACTGCTTTATCTCAATACATGATGCTTTTTTCCCCTATTATTTTCTCCTCCTGTCCTGCTGAGGAGAGAAGTGATAGAACAGCTTGGTGGGCAGCTGGTGTCCAGCCAAGGTCAACCTACCAAAGGAGCATAGGCAGGATACACTGGCATTATTCATGTAAGGTATGATTGTTTCAAACCACAGTACCATTGGTGGAGCCAAGAGGTGGTGTGACTCTTATCTGCATGCAAAAGGCATTTCCACAATTTGCTGTTGCTGCCAGATGACTGGGACCCCAAGTGTCCTTAGCAGTCCACCAGAGCCAGGGCATTGCTTATGATCCTGTATTTACTGTCAGTGATTAAGAAACCATATGTGTGCACTGCTGCTCATCTTTCCTACTGTCCCAATAAAGCTTTCATAGAATCATAGAATGGTTTGGGTTGGAAGGAACCTTAAAAATCATCTAGTTCCAACCCTCTGCTATGGGCAGGGACACCTTGTCAACTAGACCAGGCTGATCAAACCCCATCCTGAACCATAGTATTTAGTTAAAACCTAGAGAATTAGGTACTGGGAAACAAGTTACAAGACTTTTTAGAAAGCTCAGAAGCTAGAAGTTAGGAATGTAACCAATAGAGGTAGATAGTTTAGTAGAAGGATTAGAAATTGACCAAGATTGATTGTTTACATTTGGTAATACTTAGAGCCAGCCAAAACAGGACCAATATACATCTGGTAACATTCAAGTGAAATGGATATACATCAGATAACACTCGGAGCCAGCCCAGAGAGACCCATACATTATGAATTTGGACACTGAAACTAATCAAGACCAGAATGAAAAGACCAGCAGGTCAGGTAGTCCTAGCAACAAGGAGAAGGTGAAAAGTTTAGGGGACAGGAAGACTTCCTCCTCCCTCATCTTTTAAGCCCACAGACCCATTTTTCGACCCCTGACTCAATAAAGAAAAAGGACTACACAGCCGCAATGAGCATTCAAACTCATCATAATACTGAGCAAGGAAATGGGCGATGACAGGTAATAAATATATATAGGCATCTTAGAATATACATGACTTTTGTGAATAAATAGAGGGCTAAAAGCTGCGGAGAGGCACACACGCCTTTGGGAGTGATCCTGCATGTCCGCCCAGCTCTGAAATAAACATCCCCTTTTAACCAAACCAGTTGAAAGGTATTTTGTCCTTGCCTTTTGTGCATCAATCCAACCTTGTGTTGAACACTTCCACAGATGGGGCAGCCACAGCAACCTTTTCTAGTGTCTCATCACTCTCACAGTAAAGAATTTTTTCCTAATATCTAATCTAAACCTACCCTTTTTCATTTTAAGGCCTTTATCCCTCGTCCTATCACTACATACCCTTGCAAAAGTCTCTGTCCAGCTCTTTTATAGGCTCCCTTTATATACTGGAAGTCTGCTATAAGGTGTCCCCGGAGCTTTATTTTCTCCAATGACTTTGTCATTTACAGGAAGCAATCTTGTAGTTCTTAATACAGAACCTGTGGAAGAGGTTTTACAGTGACTTCTCTGAGCCAGAGAGAAGTTTGATAAGAGGATCCATGTTTACCCCTGTGAAAAATGTTTTTGTGATTCATGTCAATTGGCAATGGAATCAGCAAATGCTTGTATCTGCTGTGTCAAAAGTGGATGCATTCCCTGGGATAACTACAAAGAATGGTTTTGAAACTTTCTGACCGAATAGCTAAATAAAGCATCGAAATAGAAGAAGTATAGTAGAGTAAAAGACATGAGGTAGCTGTTGCCCTGATTTTTAAAAGTGTTAAGTTTTCTTTCATAGTTCTTTTGAAAGTTTTAAAGTTCTCATAAAACTTCTTTAACCTTCTAATAATGTTTACATATTTGAGTGTGGAGTTGCGTTATTTGTATGCTTTATTATCCCTGTATTATGTATTGGTTTATTCCTTTGTACCCCCGTGTGCAACTTGGTTTATCCCCAGTTTTCCCGCCTTGTCCTCCCTTCCCGCCTTCCCAGTATCTATCCATCACCCTGAAAGAGGCATTTTACCCCCCCCGGGTACCTTGTCTATCACTCGGTGCCCCTTCCCATCCATCCAGAAGCTTCCACTCAGGGCACCGGGTGATTGGGCGAGGACCTGGGGCTCCCCCCATATCCTTCCCCCATTGGACCCCACCATATCCCCCCATCCCGGAGCCACTCCCTATCCCTATCCCCATTGGTCGTTGGATACCCCTCCCTTACAGTTTATAAGCCAGTGCAAGCACCTTGTGCTTGTTCCTGTTGGCTGGCACCGTTCTAGGATATTTGGCCCCGTTGGGCTACAATAAACTCGGACTTAGTCCCCAGCAGGATCCGCTCTTCATTTACCACCGCGAGGCTTGCTAGCGCTGCCCGGAACCCACAAAGGCACTCTCCAAACCCCAGCTGGGAGCGGTGGAGGGTGCCTCAATCGCCCGCCCTCGCCCCACAAGAGCTAGCCGGGGCTGAGAGAAAAGGGATTTGGGGCGGGAGCGCGGCATTTGAGAGTCAGAGTTCCCACACAATTTCATGTATAAATAGGATAGTTTACATATTTCTCTGTAAGTAGAGAGAAATAATTGATTTATCTTTAGACCAGTGTAGTTGGAGACATAGTAATTCCATCCTCCAATCCACAATCACCTTTGTAATTCTATAAATACCAGATGTTTAAATAAAACTGAGTCTTTTTCTCTTTTGAACTTACCAAGCTTCTGTGTACTCATTTCGTGTCCAGTAACAACAGGTAGACAGACAACTGATGCTTAGAATAAAATAGAGGAAGTTGTGGTAAAGCTAAGGGATATTGTGACAAAGCTACTAAATGCTTATGTATAATAAAAAAATTGATGCACTTGACAAAATCACGTAGCAGACACCAGTGTAAGGCATCCCTCCAGATGACCACAAGAAGGAAAAGAAGCTAACAAATACCCTAGCCCCGCAGCCCCCTGGAGTTGCCAGACTAGCCCAGATCTGAGAGGGCTTTTGGGGAAATATTTCAGGGGCATTGGCAAAAGAGTCCAAAAGAGGCTCCAACCCTCGATGTGGTCGAAGATGTTTATTCCAGGGGAGGAAGAGGAAAAGAGAACGAACAAGGAAGAGAAAAGCCTTATCTAGACTCCTGCTCAGAAAAAGATAGTTCTCTGTCAGCCAATTAGGTCAAGAAAGGAAGGAAGGGTTGAACTAACATGGTCACAGCTACAGGGGTCTCTGGGGAGGGAAAACCATTCCCCAGAGCAATCCAACAGCTAACGACCACCTGGAAAGATTATGAAATTGCTAATCCCAGTTTATTGATATTTGCTGATTCAGACTAAACAAGCACATTGGAAAATGCTTTGTAGGCTTAAAAACAATATATATACTTTGCCGAACGTGTAAGTGGTGTGTGCCGTTAGTGGAGCGGTGACTCCCCGGCCACCCAGCGCTGCTTGCTTGCTTTTTTTTTTTTTTTTTTTAATAAAAGATATAGAAATAAAATTCAGTTTAGCTATCGAAATTTTATATCACCCCTGAAAGAATTACCTACCAAGGTCTGTGAGAACCCCGGGTTTGGTTTGGGGTCTCGTGTGGTGGTAAAGTTTCTCCTCCAACCCGTGCTCCCAAAGAAAAACTCCGCAGTCTCTTCTTGTTCGGTCTCAAGACGATTTATTGCTAGTTATCTAACAGATTAGGTTCTCAGGCTGCGGCCCTTTGGTCAGCGGCCCAGGCAGAGAAGCACACACTCCTGACACCCTGACTGTCTGGTGTCTTCTTCTCTCCCCCCGCCCAGGGCTGCTGCTATCTTTTATAAGATATATTACGTATAACGTTTACAATTATTCCCCAATACCTACTACCTACGTTACCAAGTGTTTTTCTACTCTAAACCAATCTGTGAGTGCCAACATCACCAAGAACATGGAGGTAAGGAAGAAGAAAGAAGAAGGATGGGTTCAGCCCACTTTCCTCCATCTTAGAACTTCTGACCCCCATGTACAAAGTAAAAACCCCCCTGTACATGCACTAAAACCCCCCTGTACACTACCAAAAAAATTTCCCCTCTACTTTGTGACTACATTTACTATACTATCTAACCCTTTGTGACTGCTTGTTCCACCTTCAAAGTTGGTAATTCATTCCATGGTTCAAACTCGAAATCACAGCTGATTCCAGCTGCCTGCCGGGGTCCAGACTGCCTCTGACCACAGCCTGGAACCTCTAAAAATGTCTGAGAGACATTTTGAGTTCCCACAAAGGTCCTTGACATAGAAACCAAGAAAGAAGGATAAATAAGAGAAACCTGCAACTGCCTATTCCAATAAGCACTTTGTCTTTCGTGACCAATGAGTAAAGTGTAAACTTATGAGTTTTGTAAGAATGTATAAAAAGCATGCATGCTACAATAAAAACAGTTTGAAGCCTTCTGAAAATTGAGTGTGTTGCTTTGTATTGTCTCCGTCTCAACTACGACAAATGGTGACCACCGACCGTGAATGCAATTGGGCTGTGGGGCGAGGCACAGCTGGAGACAGGGCCCAGCGCAGCTTTTGAGAGCAGCAGGGAGATGCTTCCAGTCCAGACAAGATTGATTTTGACACCTGGAATAAAGGTGAGCCACTGGGGAACATAATGGAGAATCAGTTAATAAGGGAAGAGAAACTGTTTTAAAGTTTTGCTGAAGAAGAAGGATTTTCAAGTCTTTAATTATGCCCTTCATGGTGTGCTGTTGTTGTAGAAAAATCATAGGACTTTGAAAGTGATGCCAGTACTGAAGCAATACGTGGAATAAATAAATAGACTCCACAACTCGATGTAGTTATGAAGTGGGTATGTATGACAGCGCCTGGCACAAGTGAGATAGCTCTCCAAAATCTTGTGCCCCGAGCTGGAGTTTGTCCCACAATTTTATTCACAAAGGTGTTCCATATGCAATACATTGCACAACTTTTCTATGCATATTTAACCCCTGGCCCCGCCTGTCTTCACCTCTCATGCTAAATAGGTCCACACCCTTCTGGGCATATGTGGTTTTCTGTGGTGGTCTTTATGAGGGTCTCTGGTGGTCTTCTGAGGCTGAAACCATAGTCTTCCTCTGCATTGAACTTTTGAACTCTTCTCCTCTGCACATGCGCTTTTGGTCTTCTGCTATGTTATCTGGATAAGTCTATCATCCTTGACAGAGGGGCCTCCTTATCTGAGTTCTTTGCATTCCTGGTCTTCTCTGGTATTTGTCTTTTTGCAAGAAGCTTTAAAGAGTTTTTTTCTCTTCTCTCTTTCCTATGTCTTTTGCGCCATGGCAGAAGTTTCTTAAAATTCAACACGTGATTCTACAAACATGATACATTCATTTTTTATACATTCATTTTTGATACATTCATTTTGCTAGCTCAAGTGATCTCTGAAAAATCTCTTATTTCAGTACTGCCTTTAAGTGTCAGAGTATGGAAGACAGAACAAGAAATAGGAGTTGATGCATGTAATGAAAAAAAAGAGCCTTCCTAGTTCCCATGGCAATACTAGGACACTGCTGGCTCTAGCTGAGTACTGATATTGAAATGTTAATTAGCTAATTGCTCTGCTTGTTTTCTCTAAACTACTAGATCACCTGCCCCCCCCCCCCCCTCCACTACCATTCTAGGACTAAGATGCAAATAGGGGAACCCATGGAACCATGGTGTAATTAACAGGGCTTATGCCTTTATTAATGTTCAGCTCTTTATTAAAAAAATTAGCTGAGCACGGGGCTCAACACGGAGCTCTCCCCCTCTGTTGTAGCTTTTTCCCGGTAGCCGAAGGGGGAGAAGGCCTGCAGAGTCTCTCCCTGAAGTCTTAATGGCACACTGGTAGCCAGAGGTGAAGAGGTGTACAGTCTGTACCTGAAGTCCCGATCAGCAGACCGTATTCTCTCCTTTCCTCCTGGCACACTGGTAGCTGAATGGTGAGGGGATGTGCAGAGCCTGTTGCCTGTTATAAATGAGAATTTATTCAGCCAGATTAAAATTAAAAATAATTTTATTAGTGGTTGTTATAAATTGTGACACGGCAATTTGAAGTGTCTTAATTCAATAAAGCAATTTTATTTAAAATTAGCAAGCAAGTAAGGCAGGCAAAAATTCAGCGCTGGGCGGCCGGGGAGTCTCCTGCTCCACCAATGGCGCGCAAAAATGTTCTGTCCCAACCTTCCTTTTATCCCCCCTTTTCTCCTTGCAGACGTGACTCTCCAAATGTAGTCTGAGTCTGGTCGTTGTGATAGCTTCTAAGTCTCTTCTTTTGAGATACAGCAAGCAGACTAGATACACACACGCCCAGGACTTTAATCTCAACCTCCTTATCACCTTGTAAGCAAATAAGCATTTCAAAGACACACCAGTACATTCTTAGCCACTATCTTATGCAAAACAAATTAGGTTAACATACCACAGTACATTCTTATGCAAACTAAGACAAGCAAGCATATTACAGTGAACAAATTATCTTCTACTTATTTCAATTTCCCCCTTTTCTTGTTCATCTTTATTTTGTTCACTGAATCTTTGTAACTCCTGGTGACTTAGTATTAGGGTCTCATCCACATTGTGTATGGGTTCATATTTTGCCCTAATGAGCATTAAATGTGCTGCCTCTAATCGTCTTTTTATTATTTTTATTGCCTTATTGAAGATGCATGGCCCAAAGGTCAGTCCCAATATTATCAGTATCAGAGGTCCTGCAAGGGTGGATAGCAAGGTAGTTAATTAAGGAGATTGATTGAACCATGATTCATACCAACTTTGCTGTGCCTCTCTTTCCCTCTTTCTCTGCTCTAATCTTCTCCTTAATTCTGCCATGGTGTCTGTAACAATCCCAGTATGATCAGCGTATGCACAGCATTCCTCTTTTAGGGCTACACATAATTCCCCTTGTTGTAATAATAGCAAGTCTAAACCCCTTCTGTTCTGCAACACTACTTCAGATAGGGATCTTAATGATTTTACCAATCCATCGATGGCCTGCTCAATTTTACTCAGATCTTCATTTACTGAAATTCTTAATGCTTTAAATTCCTTTTGTTGATTTACTAGGGATGCCACCCCAGTTTCAGCTCCTATTAGTATTGTTCCTTATAACTCGTGAATCCTCCCATCTTCCTAAAGTCTACTTGAAAGGTTCATGAGTAGTTACTTCCGCAGTATTACAATATATATAAAGGAAAATCACATGCAGTAAGCAAATGGTATGTGGGGTCTGGTTTCTCACACTGCAACAATTATACCTTTGAGCCCAAAAACTATTTCTGCTTTTGTTACTCCCAGTCCCGGGGTAGTTCCGCAAATATTGCTTGCGTATTCCATCCTGAGGGCTCCTTCCTCCACAGCTGTTTACTCCTCTGCCTTGCCTGTCGACTCGGGTGCTTCGAGCCACAGGTTGTACCATCTTCTTGGCAGCAAGAGTATTCTTCAGGAGGGGATTTATGCCCTCTGGTGCCTTGCCGCATGCAATAAGAACGCCAATTCTGATCTTTTACCTCTGGTGCGGTATAACTGACCCCTTTTAGGTCTTTCTTACAAAGGCCTTTTATGATCTCTGCCACAAATGGGCTCGGCTCGTTTGTATGGTAGCAGTAATTTGAGAAAATTTCCCACCACTCTTTAGATTCCAATCGGATTTCCCCTCTAGTCACTTTACAAGTCAGTATCTAAGCTGTAATCTCTCTTTGTACGTTCCAACAGGAATTGCAAGTTCCTTGTGGAGGATACCTTCTGTTGCAATGTGATCACCACCGTTCCCCACACACCTTACAGATATAGCATACAAAAGGATAGCAATTGCAATTTTGATTTTTACACTTTACTCTAACACTTGAATTACTAATTAGCTCACTATCTAAGTAATATAAGTCTGATGTGTATTCAATCTGATAAGAGTCCATTAGTTTCTCTGTAACTTCAATTTCAGGTTCCCGGGAGGACTGGTTACTTGCCACACAGTGTTGTTAACTGGTCCTTTTACTCGACTGGCATGTGTCTATCTTCTTTCTGCAGTCTGAATTGCAGTTTCTGTAGTGAGTAACACAAGATAAGGACCTTCCCATTGTGGGGTTAGTGTAGATTCTTTCTAGGATTTTATTAACACATAGTTTCCTGGGTGTATTTTATGTATTTTTAAATCTAAAGGGGGTCTTTGCGTAATGATTCCTTTTTCCCAAAGTTCATTGTGGCGTTTCATTAAAGCAATAATATATGAGGTTATTTTATAGTCTTTTAACTGGGGGTGGTCTCGGGGTTCTTCCAAATCATATGGCATCCCGTATAGCATTTCAAAAGAGGAAATCCCAACATCTGCTCTGGGTCTTGTTCTTATGTACAATAGGGCTAAAGGGAGACACTTGACCCATGTCAATTTTGTTTCTATTATTAATTTGGTTAATTGCTTTTTTAGTTCCTCATTCATTCTTTCTACTCTTCCCGAACTCTGGGGATGCCATGGGGTATGGTATTCCCACTTAATTCCCAGAGCATGTGAGATATCCTCAGTTATTTTGGACACAAAGTGAGGTCCCCTATCAGAATCTATTGTTTCTACTATCCCATATCTAGGGATTATTTCTTCTAATAATATTCTGACCACTGTCTGAGCAGTAGTCCGAGTAGTGGGGTAAGCTTCTACAAAATGGGTGAGATGATCTACTATTACTAACAAATATTTATATCTACCCACTTTAGGCAATTCAGTGAAGTCTATTTGTATTTTGGCAAAAGGCCTGTGAGCTAATTCCCTTCCTCCCATGGGTCTTTCCCTAAGATGTTTTCTGTTTACTTTTTGACAGATCAGACAATCTCCCACTACTCTTTTAGCCAAATCATAGATTCCAATACTCATATATTTATTGGCAAATTGATCTACTAATGCCTGAGTTCCCCAATGAGTCTGGTCATGCAATCTTTGCAAAATTTCTGAGGCCTTGCTTTTAGGTAAAACAGTTCTCCCATCTGGGAGCTTCCATTGTCCATCAGACTCTTCCTCAATTTCCATTTTTTGTAATTTTTCCTTTTCTTGAGTGGTAAAACTATATATTTGCCATTTTTCTTTGGGGGAGTTCACAGATACAGTGTCGCTCTGCCCCATGTTCCCCTGAGTTCGTAGGGCTGCTTTTTTGGCTTCTTGGTCAGCTAAATTATTTCCTCTGTTTCTAAAGTCCAATCCTCTCTGGTGTCCCCTTAAGTGGACCACAGCAATTTGAGCCGGGCCCCTTAAGGCATTTAAAACTTGGACAATTAGCTCTTGATGAATTAGATCTTTTCCCTGTGAGTTTATAAGTCCCCTTTCTTTTCAAATTTTTCCAAATGTGTGCACTACCCCATATGCATATTTAGAGTCTGTGTATATTGTTCCAATTTTTCCTTTTAATAACCTTAAAGCCCTGAGTACTGCATATAATTCACAAGCTTGTGCAGACCAGGAGTTACTTAGTGGTCCGGATTCAATTACTTTTAAATCTTTTTATGGATTTGTAACTACTGGAAACTGGGCCAAAGTCCTCTTATTTATTTCTCTTAAATTGTGCACTAATCTGTAGGACCCATCTGACTTCTTTACAGGCAGGATGGGAGTATTGAAGGGAGACATACAGGGCTTTAAAAAGCCCTTTTTCCAATAGCCTATCTATTTCAGGTTTTAGTCTTAATTTTTCCTCCCTAGGGATAGGGTATTGTTTTATTCTTATGGGTTTGCCAGGATTACTTATTTCTACTGAGAAAGGCTTAATCTGCAATTTCCCCACCGTTTCTGGGGTATACCACACCTCAGGATTAATTTTCTTTTCATCCTCCACCCTTAAAGGGCAGAGCTTTATCTGTAATTCTTTATTTACAACTTCTAAATTAATACCCAATTCTATTATCAGATCTCTTCCTAATAAATTGTAATCTGCTTTAGGTACCAGTAGTAAAGAACCTATACCACATTTGGAATTAGTTTCTACTATCACATCCTTGATAACAGATACCTTAAAGGGCTCTCCTTTTGCCCCAATTACATGTACAGTGTCAGATGACTTTTTACATCTAAGCGGCAAGGCTTGCACTGTGGATCTTTCAGCCCTGGTATCCACTAAAAATTCTATCTCTTGTTGTTGGGGTCCCACTTTAAGCTTTACCAAGGGCTCCTTATGATGTTTATTTACATACGTAAATAACCCACCTATTTTAAAGTATCATAGCTTAAATAATAGTGTGTACACAATGATTTTAAATTACTTCCACAGAAATGCAAGGGGGAAGAATAGTTTTTGTAGTAGACATTTCATAAAATGACTGCACACTAAGCTGAATTTGTATAAGCTGAGGCAGGAATTCACTCTTCTAAGTTTAGATTGTCCTGGCATTATTCTAGCTTAGGGGGAGAGGATGGAGTCTACAACATCATTGATGTGGCTGCTGTCATTTTTAAATGCACGAGGTTTCACAGCATACAGCAGGAAAGCAGAGACCGCATTTGAAGATCATACAAAGGATTAACCAGTTTCTGCTTAAGAACACTTTTTTTTTTTTTTTTTTTTTTAGTGTCTTCCCTTAAATGCAGAAAATAAGTATCAAACGAATGAACAGCCTTACTAAGAAGTTGTTACAAGCTCATTAACTGTGTTTACATCTGAAAGGAAAGGGCTTTTTGCCTTTTAGAAGCAAATGAGCTGAATTACTCAGGTCATGTTTTGCACTCCGGCTGATTTTACCAGTGCAGGCACCAAGGCTTCAACACATGCAGTTCTGACAATGTCTGCAATTACTTGTGAAAACTATTCTTGCACACATTGTTTCCCTGAATCTCAGACTTACTTAAAATAGACATAATGCTCTCGCTGATAGCAATTTCAGTATTTTGAAAGTAATAAGGAAGAACTGCTTAGAAGAAGTTATTTGTGCTGTAACTAACAGTTGTTTACAATGTCTCTAGGCACAAAACCCTATAATCTGTCATTAGCAGACAGTGATTTTCAGTGATGATATCAAAGTACTGGTTATTGAAAGGGAGCTCTTTCTATAGTACACTTCCCTGGACCATGCTCCCTGCTAGGGAGACTTACTTCAATACTTACTTCACTGTGTACCTAAGAAAACAAGTTAAGCAGAGCTCAGAATGAATTGACTAGTCTAAGAACTTCAAAAAGCGGCTTCCCAACCTTAATTTCTGTTCCCCCAGACAGTAGCAGCAGCAGTGTGGGAAGTGTCCTGAAAGGGTGGAGGTAGGACCATGTTTGAACAGTAAGTTATGTGACAACTGTACAATTAAATGACAATAACAATACATTTGCATTTAAGAATTGAAGCTGCAGAAGCAAAAGGCTTCTTAAGGAGGGCAAGATAATGTGGTCCATTCTAAAAAGTAAGTAAAAGCACTGCCAGCGTCTCACCCCATATAGGCTCCACTGCATGTCCCAAAATCTTGAAAAGGCTGAGCAGCTACACTGCAGTGTGGGTGGAAGCAGAAATTTTGGCACTGGAGAGTAATGCAAGAGTGCAGCTGTCCAAACAAGGGTGGTTTACACCATAAGCTCCATCAGGTTGACATTTCTAACCCCACTGCCACCTCTGGGGCTGGCAGTGAAGGGACCTTGCTGCTTCTTTGCTGGCCTGGGGCCTCACACCCCTAATCTTCCTTAAAGGCCTTCTCATCCACTATCTACATTTCTTGCATGGGAATTAGGGTTAGGCCCTTCCCGCACACTTCCATACAATAATGTATCATTTTAACTTTGTCTTTCCCTTTTCTAGATGGGAAAGCATCTCAATTAATTATCATCAAACCCAAGGGGCTTGGGAATCTGGGGAAACTTAGCATGGGTCCCCTCTCCCATGGGACCAGAGGGCTTGCTTTTCCTCTGTCCCATCTTCCGGAGTGCACTCAGTTTCTCACACACGTGCTCCCCTGGTTCGTGGCCCAGCCCCTCGCGGGGAATGGAAAACGCACTAATACAGAGTCCGCACTCACTTGGTCTCTACGAGACCTCTCACACACAGCACTCCGGGAAAACCACCCCAAACCGAGCGGAAAACCGGCCTATACTCACGCGTCCTACGCCTTCGCTGGTTCTTCGTGCACAAAGATTACAGGGGTAACCGGTTCTCTTTTGCCCGTTACTCAATTTAGGTTCGTCGGTGGAGAGTGATCAGAAAGCCTGGGGCAGCCGGGCCGCCATAAGGGCGGGGCGCCTCCCGATCGTCCCGTAGCGACTGATCTACTTCTCCATCCGAGTCACGGCACCAAATTGTTATAAATTGTGACACGGCAATTTGAAGTGTCTTAATTCAATAAAGCAATTTTATTTAAAATTAGCAAGCAAGTAAGGCAGGCAAAAATTCAGCGCTGGGCGGCCGGGGAGTCTCCTGCTCCACCAATGGCGCGCAAAAATGTTCTGTCCCAACCTTCCTTTTATCCCCCCTTTTCTCCTTGCAGACGTGACTCTCCAAATGTAGTCTGAGTCTGGTCGTTGTGATAGCTTCTAAGTCTCTTCTTTTGAGATACAGCAAGCAGACTAGATACACACACGCCCAGGACTTTAATCTCAACCTCCTTATCACCTTGTAAGCAAATAAGCATTTCAAAGACACACCAGTACATTCTTAGCCACTATCTTATGCAAAACAAATTAGGTTAACATACCACAGTACATTCTTATGCAAACTAAGACAAGCAAGCATATTACAGTGAACAAATTATCTTCTACTTATTTCAGTGGTCAAATTCTATCTAGCCAGCCACACGGAAAGGACAGAGCCGAGCCCGGGGTTGACCCTGGGTGTGCAACAAGGATTCAGCCTCAGCAGAGGTTTTCCCCCATGCCCACACACCTCCATCCTGGCACAGGCGGTTTTTATAGGGAAAATTCCGCCTGAGGCCAAGATTTTAGCAATCAGTCCTTTCTTCTATTCAGAGTCCATAGGTTAATAAGAATTTCTTTTTTGGTGATGAGGAGAAATAATTCAATGTCTGGAGTAGGTGAATTCTTGTTGGGAGTTTACGGGAAGGCTGCATTCACATGGATCTGTCTGAGTATTTCAGTGATATCCATCTCGGACGATCAGCACCGATGATGGCCCATCTCCTGGCCAAGCTACATCCTTTTACTTGTAAATCAGTTTCCAATATACACCCAGTCTCGCCTGCAAAGGGGGGGGGGGGGGAACTAATACAATGGGCATGATTTAACAAGTATCCAATATTACATATTTCATGCAAGGAATGGCGTGAATTATATTTATTACACATAACAATCCCCCACCTTTTATATTAACTCATTAATTCGCGCCCTAATTTCTACCTCTATTCACTCTCAAGGTAGTGTATTGATTACCTTGAGACTGGCTTTTAGTTTATATCTGGAATATCTTGGTAAATTTTGTAGTTTTGTTCTTTTCCCTTTATTCGCCTTTCAAATTTTGCTAGACCCTCAGCCGCCCTGCTGTGAGGAAATTTCTTCTCCCAGTGTCATTATTTTTGGCACCTGATTTGTTTTTCCAAGGGCAGCTTCTGGGTCTGTGGGTAATGCTGCTATTTGCATCCCCTGTACCACCGAATGGATGAGTCTTATAAAACAGGGGATGAGACGGGGTAGGAATATTGTTATGAACAAAACAGCCTGGCTGGGACACTTGGCTCGAACTAAGTACTGACATTGAAATGTTAATTACCTAATTGCTCCTGGGAATCACCTACACCCCCACCCAAACTAGGACTGGGATGAAAAATAATCCAGTGGAATTATGGGAGGGGATTTTGAGGATGAAAAACACCCCAAAATGAAAAAGAGGGGCACAGTGGAGGGGGCTGGATGGGTGTGCAGGTTGGGAAAAAGGGAACCCCATCCCTAGTCTGTGTTTAACCTGTCATCATAACCTGCAGAGGACCAGATTGGACTGGGCTGTGGGAAGCAGGCACAAGGAAGAGAGACACTTTACCTGGTGTTACCAGGAGGGCAGGAGAGGGATAGCTGCTGCTGGATCTTGGCAACAGGCTCTGCACATCCCCCCCCACCCTTCGGCTACCAATGTGCCAGGAAGAAAGGAGAGAGGACGGTCTGCTGGGACTGCAGATACAGACTGGACACCTCTTCACCTCCGGCTACCAGCGTGCCACGGAGACTCCAGGGACAGACTCTGCACGCCTTCTCACCCTTCGGCTACCAGAAGAAGCTACACCACCCCCCTGCTTAGCTGACTTTTTAATAAAGAGCTGAACAATAATAAAGGCATAGACCCTGTTCATATCAAATATTACTCCTGCTACTGAACATAAAACGAAGAAAATTATTTTCTTCCACCAAGCCCCATCTAACAAATGATCCCACCACAATGCCTGGAGAAGTGAGTTCCACTTTTGTACTGGAACATGGACTACCCGTTTAATTTCTGTGGCCAGATTTCTAATGGTTTGTCCATAATCATCTATTTCTACACAGCACTGAGATTCATTAAATTTTCCACACACACCTCCTTCTCCAGCTAGTAAGTAATCAAGGGCTATCCTATTTTGATATACAAAAGCCCTCATTTGAGAGTGTTGCTGGGATAATAATTCAAGAGCACCTGAGGTGTGATTGGAGACAATCTCCACTACAGCCTCCAACCTTATTAAGTGATTCAGTAAATAGATGGGGGTTCGGTATCCCCACGACCCATCCTGAGCCCACGTGGCAGGACCATAATATTCAATGATCCTTTCAGCAGGCCATTCATCCTCTCCCCACGTTTGTTTCCCTCTGATGAGAGGGAATTTTTCCTTTAAGCCCCTTTTTTTTTCGGTTCAGGGATTCATACAAGGGGGCTCCTAGTGAACTACTCTCTGTCCTGGGTAGGGTGAAGAAAACAGGTCTGATTAGTCCTACCGTGCAGGATCCCTTCCAGCGTGGAGGTAATTCACTGCAGGCTTTTTTCCCACAGATCCATTGTAATCCATTAGGTGCTTTCCATCTGATTGTTATGCTCTCAGGCTCCTCAAATACTTTCTTAGTTCGCTGATTGACCGATAGGGGTTAGCTCCGGGGTTTTTGTACCAGCAGAGCCCAATTTTGTCACTCCATTCACAGTTATCCTTTTTCTCCTGGCTCCAGTACCCAGTAGGGCTTTCAGGCTTCCAGACTTTGATGTGGCTGGTGGAATTTACAGATAGGGTGGAAACACATGGAGTGTATCCTACGAATTCTGAATATAACCCTCCCTCTCTGCTAAGGCAGAATGTTCCAATTACTCGTTGGTCTAGTATCCACCCCTCTGGCCTCTGAATTATTTTGGGGGTCTCACCAGTTTCCCATTTTAGTAGTTGCTCAGGAGTCCAACCCTCACCCCTCCAAGGCTATTTTTCTGGGGATTTTAGTCCCCCACAGATCCAGCAATTAGACAACCTCAGCTCTGTGGAAATTTCCTGCATTAGATCCACAAAGAGATTCTGGTCTGAGGTAGGCAATCCCCATTTTGCGTATTGTTTTTCTAATTGATCATACTGTTCGCTTAGGGATTTTAGCCTTTCTTGTTCTATTGTCTTTTTCCTCATCTCAGCTTCTTGTCTTTTTACCTCTTGCATTACCTGTTTTATTTTATTTTCTGTGTCTACCCCTTCTTTATCCTTGGTGAAACAAAATGTTTTGTCATACTGCAGACAGATTCTGACATCTTGGTCCCCTAAGAGATCCAGAATGATTGGCTCCGTTTCTAGAGGTATCTTATTTTCATATTTCAGATTATTCCCCACCCAGTAGGTTTTTCCCCCCATTACACACATAATAATTTTATTCGGATTGTAACACACTGGGTTACCTTGGAAATAAGCAACAAAGATATGCTCCTGTCTTCCCCCAACCCATACAGAACGGTTACATTCATTACAAACCGGAATTGAGATTTCCCCTGTGCTCCTTCGATGCAGTTGATGAGTTGACTGTCCGTTTTCACGGTATGTTTTTGATTTCCCCTTTAATTAGTATACCCCTTGTTGAGTGTTGTCTCAAGACATGGTTTATTAGGCTTACCTCTGCTGCAGTTTTATGAGGTGAGGGATAACTTCTCTGGGTATCCATCCCCAAGTTCCCCCTTGAGGCACGTGGCTAAGCTCAGGCTCACCAGGATTACTCACACTGCTAGGATCCCTCTGCCGTTCCCAGCGCCCACTGGGGTGCCTCCAGCGGCGGGGCAAACCATCTTCTTGGCAGCAGGAATCTTCGTCTGTGGTTTCATGCTCAGGCTGAGATGCATACTTGTTTAAAAATGCCTCCCTGGTGTAGTTCAGCAGAGCCTGCGCGTTGTAAAACCTGCCACTCAACAATATTAATTCTAGTTTTGCAAGTAATTTCTCCCTTAATCCGTTCTAATATGGGAAAACACCAGATTATTGAATTTAATTGAAACAATCCCAGCCTTGTGGCTATTACCAGAAAACGGTTAGTCAGGTCTAACTCCTGCTCAAAGCACTCCCACACAACCCACTTTGTGCAGTCTAACAGTATTCATAGGGGAAGCATACAAAAATGATAATAGTTACACTGTGGCACAGAAAGTTTGATCGAGATGTTTTCAGTTATTTACTTTGCCAGTGCACAGTTATCTTCATATCTCCAGGGCAGGAGGTGATTTTCCGCTCTGGGGCCTGATCTTGGAGTTCGACTTTCTTTATCCTTGATGCGTGTGTCCACCCCTTTTCTGCAGTTCGTATAGCAGTATCTGTGGTCAAAAGAACAATGAAGGGTCCCCTCCCAATGAGGCGTTAATAGGGATTCCCTCCATGCTTTTACAAGTACTTTGTCCCCAGGTTGTATTTTATGTATTGAGAAGCTAAGAGGACTGTGCTGCATGATCACCCCCTGCTTTCGCAATTCTTCAAGATTCTTATTTAATGCTATTAGGTATGGTTGCATTTGTCTATCCTCTAAATTCAGACGCCCTACAGGCATACCGTGGGTGTAAGGCATCCCATACAACATTTCAAAAGTTGAAAGACCCGTTTCGGAGTCAGGCATAGACCTTATATTTAATAAGGCCAATGGAAGGCATTTTGTCCATGACATTCTTGTTTTTGACATCAATTTGGCTAATTGGGCTTTTAGTGTTTGATTCATCCTCTCAACTTGTCCTGAGCTCTGGGGGTGCCACAGGGTATGGTATTCCCACCGAATGCCTAAAGCATCTGCCAATTGCTTAATAATTTTTGATGTGAAATGTGTTCCCCGGTCTGAATCAATGTAGCTTACTAACCCATATCGTGGTATAATTTCTTCCAAAAAGATTCTTGACACTGTTTGGGCTGTAGCCCGAGAGCTTGGGAAAGCCTCTACCCAGTGGGTTAGTTTGTCCACTATGACTAATAGGAATTTGTATCTCCCAACCTTAGGTAGATCAGTGAAATCTACCTGGACCCTTTCAAAGGGCCTGTAAGCTGCTGGGCAACTCCCCATTGTTAACTTCTGGGAGTTTGCTCGATTTATTTTTCTGCAAATTATACACCCCTGTACCTCTTGTTTAGCCAATTCGTATATACCTCTGCAGCCAAAGAATCTCAGGAATTGTTCTGCCAGAGCTCGGGCCCCCCAGTGTGTTTGTTGATGTAATCTTTTTAAAATCTTCCTGTTGCATTCCTTTGATAACAATTCCCTCCCATCTGGTAACTTCTACTTGTTATAAACGAGCACAATAGGCTGTCAAATCCAATTAAAAGGATTTATTAATAGCGGAAAGCGAAAGCAAACCAGCGCGCGCTGGGCGGCAGTCGTTTCAACTACCGCACCTAGCTCTCCGTTTCCCCCCCACTTATTGGGTTGTCTCTTCCGGATGTGTGACGTTCTGGTGACGCTCTGGTGTCTCTTCTGCGCAGGCGCACCCTGTTGTTAGGTGGTCGTTCTCTGCCTCTTGATGGCGCCAGTGGTCTTCTTTAAGGTTGTCTCTGCGACCTGGAAATTCCCTCAAAAACAAGAAATGCTATCTCTAGGCACGTTTACATGTTTTGCCAAGTCTGTAACGGAACTATCCTTGAAACATATCTATTCGCTTAGGTGTTTGGGTGCCTAGCAGCAGCTTTCTCAAAACAGTTTTAACTCCCTAAAAAGTTTGTAACGAAGTCGTCCTTGAGAGATAGTCACTGGAATGCTTGAGATAGTCACTGGAATGCCTGGCAAAATGAGAACATGTTCAGACAAGTAAAAACTCTAATTAAAACTTTATTCTGTGAATATGAGAGAGTCTATATTATGAACAAAAAGGCCTTATTTTCCTAACAATATCCCCCCTTTTTATTTTAACCTCCTTTTTGTTCATTAAAGCGCTCTAATTCCCTTTTGCTCAATTCTAAATACTCTTCAGTCTCTACTTCGCTAAGTGGCTCATACTTTGGCCTTACTATCATTAAATGTGCAGCTTCTAACCTATTTTTCACTAGTGTAATAAGTTTGCTAAGAATGCATGGTCCAAAAGTAAGTATTAGAATTAGTAAAATTACTGGTCCTGCAAGGGTGGATAATAGAGTGGTCAGCCAGGGAGAATATGTGAACCAGGATTCATACCAACTCTGCTGGGATTCTCTTTCTCTTTTTCGTTGTTCTATTTGTTTGCGTAACTCAGCCATCGTGTCTTTTACAATACCTGTGTGATCTACATAAGCGCAACATTCTTCTTGCAAAGCGACACATAGCCCCCCTTGCTGTAAGAATAACAAATCTAATCCCCTTCGGTTTTGGAGGACTACCTCAGAAAGGGATTTTACTGATTTAACTAGTTCACTTATGGCCTTATCTATTCTACTCAGATCCTCATCTACAGATGTGCGCAGAGCTTTCATACCTTGGGTTTGACTTACCAGGGAGGCGACCCCTGTTCCTACTCCTGCTCCTCCTATGCTGAGCAAGATTGCTACCGTTAGTGCTGTAAGTGGTTCCCTTTTAACCAGGTAGTGTTCAGGGGTCTTCTGATGTTCTAACACGTATTCTTTTGGGTGGTATACGATTCTGGGGATTATTAGAACTTGAATGCAGAAGTCTGAATTATTAAAGGCTCTTACCGATAGGCAGGGTGTAACTCCAAGTTGTTGACATACCCATTTAGTATTGACTGCTGGCATAAGCCAATCAAAAGGCTTGTCTGCTTTGCTAATGCTCATTGTTGTGTTACAGAGGTGTCGCATATCTGCTGGAACTTCTCCTACACATCTTCCTTGTCCACTAACCTGGGACAAGGTAATGCCTGGAACATTATCTCTTTCTTTTTTCCAGAGACACTCTTTTGGATTTGTACCATTTATTTCCCTTGCCTCAGATGAAATCCCAATAGCTTCATAAAAGGGTGGATTTATCATATAGCAAAGCCAACATCCTTTAGTTAGGTTAGGATGGGTATGATTCAAAACTCCAAAGGTAGCTTGCATGATTTTCCATAAAGTTGTATACCTCTGCACTAATAACTGAGGTTCTTGATTACCTTTGTCTATAACATTATCTTTGGCTTTATTATTCTCTTTTAAGTCATTGCTTATTACTGGATTTGGGCCTATAGGGCTAGGGTCGTGTGGCGCTACTTCCTTTTTTATTTGAATCAGATTTCCCGGATCATGTCCTTCTATCCAATGCCTAACTCCCCATGTTTTGCCTATTAACCACCCAGAATCGCTTGGTTGAGTGACATTTAGGTAAAGAAAGGTGCAGTTCCCAAGTAAGTTTTTCCCAGTCCAAGGCCACTCTCGTGGTCGTTTACATCCTACTGGTCCATGTCCTACCTTTAAATATTTGTCTAATCCTCCACCCGGAGCCCACGCTGATGCTATTGTTTCACAGCCCCAATAGGCACAGTAATAATGTTTGGGGTAATTACAGTATTGCTTCCCTGGGTTTGAAGCGGGGCACATATAGAAGCTTGTTAAGTTTAACAGTCGCCCGCATTTTAAATTCCGAGTTAGATCACAGATCCCAACTTTGAAGCTTGGTGCTCCAGGTCCCGTTATTGTTTGTAAAATATGACGGGTATCGTGATCCTCCCATCTGCTTAAGGTCCATTTAAATGGTTCATGTAAATTAACTGTAGCGCTCTGAAGGGGAAACCATACAAACATAAAAACCCATAGGATTGAGTGATACGCACTGCAGGGGAGGATGTTACTTATCATGCTCAGTTTTACATTCCCATTTTCCCCCATTCCGTTGTCACCATCCTCATATTCATGATGATTTATGTTCTCTTTCAAGGTTTGGGAGGGCCCCTCATCCCCACTATCTACCTCTCTGTCTCGCCTGTCAACTTGGTTGCTACAAGTTACAGGGCAAGCCATCTTCCCGACAGCAGAGATATTCTTCAGGGGTGGGATCGTTCCCTCTTTCCCACTTTGATCTCTGGGAGATCCAATTTTTCGTATTCAACTGTGGGGTGTCGCACCTGAGTTTTTTAACTAATTTGCGACACTTGACCTGGACTATATCCGTGAGGAACGGACCCAGGGGTTCGTTGGAATGGTAACAGTGGAATTCAGGGTTTATTCCCTTTATGAAAACCTCCCACCACTCAGGGGATCCTTTAGTCAATTCCCGAGTGGCAACCTTGTAATTTAGTACTTCAGATGTCAATTTGCGCTGCTCCAGCCAGCAGCGTTGACATACACTTCTTGGAGCTCTCCCCTTTCTGCAGTGAGCCCACCACAATCCTTTACAGATTTTGCAGGAAAAACAGGCAAAAGGGTAACAATGACAATCTAACCAGCTACACCTTACTCTAATACTTTGATGTTCAGCGTGGCCCTCCCCTTCCCAAGGTCTCTGTTCTTTTTCAAGTTGGATGAACCGATAGAAGGGCTGCTGGGCTGAATCCTCTAGACGTTTACAGTATCCTGGAGGCTTTGTTTCTCCAACTAGTTGTACTTCCAGTCCCCAGTTATCTCCAACCCAAATGTCTTTAGAGCTGATAGAGTTCATGAAAATTATTTGTAAGTCCTTTTTACTGTTAGCTTTAAATCCCCCGGCTTCCCATCAATTTTCCAGCTCGTTTCTTTGGAAGCTGTATGAAATCGAGTTGGATCCACCGGCCCCTTTATTCTGCTAGCATGAGTCCATCCCTTCTCTGCTGTACGGACTGCGGAGTCAGTGGTGATTAAAACCAGGTATGGTCCATCCCACTTTGGGGTGATTGAATCTTCCTTCCAGCTCCGGATGAGGACCCAGTCGCCGGGTTGTACCTGGTGTAACACAAGATCTAGGGGTGGTCTTTGGGCCCACATCCCTTTTTCCCATAACTGTTTTTTATATTTCATTAAAATGGTTAAGTATTTATTAATACTTTGATCAGTAATATTAGGATTGGTTTGAACTTTTTCTAGGGAATAGGGCATCCCATATAGCATTTCAAATGGGGACAGTCTTATATCAGCTCGTGGCTGAGTTCGAACATTTAATAATGCCAACGGCAAACATTTTATCCAGGATAATTTAGTTTCTAGTACTAATTTGGTGAGTTGTTTCTTAATTTCCCCATTCATTCTTTCTACCCTTCCCGAACTCTGTGGATGCCAGGGAGTATGTTGTTCCCATTTTATGCCCAGAGCTTCTGCTAGCATCTGTGTTATTTTTGAAGTGAAATGGGGACCTTTATCAGAGTCTATCGTTTCTGGGACCCCATATCTAGGTATTATTTCTTCCAGCAAGGCTTTTGTTACTGTCCGAGCTGTTTCTCTGGCAGTGGGGATTGCTTCTACATAATGTGTTAAATGGTCCACTATAACCAAAAGATATTTTAGTCTCCCTATCTTGGGGAGCTCAGTAAAGTCTACTTGCAGATTTGAAAAGGGCCTCTTTGCCACTGGCCTCCCACCCAGGGGTAGTTTTCTTAGGTTTCTCCTGTTTACCCGTAGACAGGTTGGACAACTTCTAGTAATCCCTTTCGCTAAGTCATGTAGGCCCACTGTCATATAATGGGTGGCAAAGTGATCCACCAGTCCTTGAGCGCCCCAGTGTGTTCTCTGGTGTAATTTACTGAGCATCCGCTGGGCTATGGCTCTAGGTAAAACCTCCCTCCCATCCTTTAACAGCCATTTCCCTGATTCCTCTTTTATTCCCAATTTTGTAAGCTTCTCCTGTTCTTCTATTGTAAATATAAGCTTATCCTGGGTAGTCGACTCAGGGTCCTTTGGGGTATCCACAAGGTCCTTCCTAATTCCCTCACTTAAAGTTAATGTTTTAATAATTGCAGCTTTCTTTGCCTCATAGTCTGCCGCATTGTTACCCCTACTCCGGTAATCCATTCCCCGTTGATGCCCTTTTAAATGGACCACTGCTATCCTGGTAGGGCCTCTCAAAGCCCTCAGGAGGGCTATTATTAGTTTCTGATGGATTAAATCCTTTCCCTGTGAATTTACGAGGCCTCTCTCTTCCCATAACTTCCCAAAAGTGTGCACCACCCCGTATCCATATTTAGAATCTGTATAGATGGTCCCCTCTTTTCCTTCTAATAGTTCCAAGGCTCTTAGGATAGCGTATATCTCGCAGGCTTGGGCTGACCATGTTTTGTCTAGGGGTCCAGATTCGATTACCTTTAAATCAGGCCCCCCCACTATGGCATATCCTGATCTCCTTTGACCCTCAACTACTCTGGATGATCCATCAACAAACAATTTTTCCCCAGTCTCTAATTCCTCCTCCTCCAGGTCAGGTCTAATTTTGGTTTGTTCTTCTATAGTAATTACACAGTCATGTATCAGTGATTCAGTTTCGGGCTCTCCGAAGAGGAAGGAGGCTGGATTTTGCAATGAGGTGGTTTCTAAAGTGAAATTAGGGGTTTCTAATAGAATCCCCTCATATTTTAGGAGCCTGGCATCAGAGATCCATTTGTCTGCTTTTTGCTGCATTACACTCCGTATGTTATGTGGAGTTAACACCTTCAGAGTGGCATTAAAGGTGATCTTCCTTGCTTCTTCTACCAACTCCGCACAGCCTGCAATTATTTGTAAACAGCCCGGCCATCCCCTGCTTACAGGGTCTAAAATTTTAGACAGATATGCAATAGGTTTCTTTTTCCCCGCCCAGTCCTGGGTAAGTACTCCATAAGTTACTCCATCTGTGATATTAACAAATAAAAAGAAGGGCCTCTTTAAATCTGGGAGGCTTAGGACTGGAGCATGGACCAGAGTTTCTTTTAATTCTTGGAATTTAGATTTTTCCTCCTCTGTCCACTTGAGGTGCCCGTCTTGGGTAAGTTTTTGATACAGAAATCTTGCCTTCCCGCTATAGTTCTCAATCCACTGCCTACAATATCCTGTAAGTCCTAATACCTGACGAATTTGTCGTTTACTTTGCGGTAGAGGCAGAGATAGGATTGCTTGTACTCTATCTGGATCAATTCTCTTTTCTCCCTTTTTCAAATAATGTCCCAGGTACCTAACTTCTTCTTCCACAAATTGTAGTTTTGCTTTAGAGACTTTTAATCCTTTCAGTCCCAGGAAATTCAATAGTTTGATACTTTCCTTCCGGACTTTGTCTTCTTCTTTCCCTGCTATTAACAAATCATCCACATACTGAACTAGCTTTACCTCTGGGTCTGTTTTATAGTCTTGCAAAATTTGTTCCAGGGCTTGCCCGAATAAATTGGGTGATTCCGTAAAGCCTTGTGGAAGTACCGCCCACCTGAGTTGCTGTCGCCTCCCCGTGTCAGGGTCCTCCCATTCAAAGGCAAAATAATCTCGACTGGATTCGTCCAGAGGCCAGGCCCAAAAGGCATCCTTCAGGTCTATTACACTATACCACTCATTTTCAGGTCCCAGTTTGCTTAAAAGAGTATAGGGATTTGCCACTACTGGGAATCGGGCTACAGTTCGCTTATTAATTTCCCTAAGGTCGTGCACCAGCCGATAGGATCCGTCTGCCTTTTTTACCGGGAGTATAGGGGTGTTAAAAGGCGACATACAAGGCTCTAGCAGTCCTTGGTTTAACAGCCTTTCAACCTCAGGTTTTAACCCTCTCCTCCCTTCTAGTGAAATTGGATACTGTTTTATTCTTACCGGGATTTCGGGATTTCTGATTTTTACTGTAAATGGGGTTATATTTAATTTGCCCACAGTCCCTGGATTATACCACACTTCGGGGTTTATTTTCTCTTCATCTTCTAAACGGAGGGAACAAAGTCTGATCTTTAATTCCTTCTCTACCACCTCAATTTGAACTCCCAATTCAACAATCAAGTCTCTCCCTAACAAATTGTAATCTGCTTCAGGAACTAATAGGAAGTCACCCATCCCCACTTTAGTTCCCGATTCCACCACCACCCCTTTAATAATTTGTACTTCAAAAGGTTCCCCCTTAGCCCCTATTACCGTGGCTGTCTGTTTTGACAAATTACAGCCCTGAGGCAGAAATTGAATAGTAGATCTTTCTGCCCCTGTATCGACCAAGAAATCTATTTCCTGGCCCTGGGGACCCACCTTCAATTTTATCAAGGGCTCTTTTTGATGTTTCCTGGTCCCCATAAAATAGAGCCCCTGACTCCCCTATTCGATTTTGAACTCCTCCTCGTCCCTTAGCCTCCTCCTGCACTCCCTCTTGAAATGTCCCTTCTTACCGCAATAATAGCATACCCTTTCTCCTACCTTTCCCTTGTCACCTCCCCCCTTCCGAGTGACTCTCTTTTGTTCTTCCTCCACCCGCCTGCTTTCCCTTACTGCAGCAACCATCATTTTCACCTGTCTCTTCTGACTTTCATCCTCTCTGCGGACATAAACCTTCTGCGCCTCTCGCAATAATTCTGCTAAATCCCTATCCTGCCAATCATCCATTTTCTGTATCTTCCTCCTAATATCATCCCAGGATTTAGAGACAAACTGGACTTTAAGAATTGCCTGTCCCATTGGGTTATTCGGGTCTAACCCCGAGTACAGCTGAAAACTTTTCCTTAACCTCTCTAACCATTCAGTGGGGGTTTCATCCTTCTTTTGTCTGTCGTTAAATGCTTTATTTATATTCTGGCCCCTAGGAACGGACTCTCTTATGCCATCAATTAATATGGTTTGAAAGTCCTGCATGTTAGCTCTATGGGCCGCATCCTGGTTATTCCAATTAGGAATTTGGAGAGACCATTTGGTGTTGGCTGGCTGCTGGGCATGCGCAGGTAGGGCATCCCAGGCCCGCATTCCAGCAATTCTTATCATGTTCTTTTCCTCGGCCGTGAATAAAATGTTAAGTATAGATTGTAATTCCTCCCAAGTGTATATATTAGGACCTAAAAATTGATCCACCCGCTCTGCCACACCCAGGGGGTCTTCTAGCAAATTTCCCATCTCCTTCTTAAAGTCTCTAACATCCCCCGAACTCAAGGGCACCGAAATAAATCCAATCCCCGGCTGTGGTCCCCCCATCGGCATTTCCCTTAAAGGAAATAGTTTGCCTTGCGTCTTACTTCGGGTAAGAGGACCACGCGAGCCTGAGGGTTGATCAGAGTCTGAGTCTGATTCTTCCTCATCCGATTGTGGAGGAGGAGGGGGTGCATTTGGCGCAGGGGGAATGTAGGGCGGGGGTGCAATAATTACTTCTTCCGCTCGCCCCTTCTTTTTCTTTCCCCCTGAAACCTCCGAGAGTTTAAACACGAGTACCTCCGGCTTTTCTATCCAGACTCGGGCATAGGCACTCTCCTCAGGGTTAGAAGGTTGTTTAGCGTGTACCCAACCATTCAACAGTTGCTTTACCCAGTCCTCTGAGGACCCAAAGATGGGCCAAAACACACCTTTAGAAATCTCTTGTCCTCCCCATACTTCTATGCAATAGTGTATCATCTTTGCCTTATCCTTCCCAGGTGCCCCTGGAAAGTGCTCCCAATTTGTCAGCATAAACCCTAAGGGACTCTCCTTAGGAATTGGGGGAAGTTTTACCCCCACCGGGGAGGGGGATTTATCCTTGCTTCTCCCCTGCCCCATGTCCTCCGGAGTACCTTCAATCACTCACGACAGCACAATCGCTTCCCCTGGTTCGTGGCCCAGGCCCTCGCGGGCTCTGGAAAACGCACTACTGAGGGTCCACACTCGCTTGGAGAATCCGGCTGCCAGTCCTCCTCTCACACACACACACACTCGCCGTACTCCGGGATCCCGAACCCCGCCCGAACGGATCCCCTTTATACTCACGCGTCCTGCGCCTTCGTCCGGACTTTGTGCACAAAAATTACGGGGTACCCTGGGCCCGCTTCCCTTTCTTTGCTTTCGCTCTCTAGACTTTTAGGTTCGTCGGTCGGGATGAGGGTAAAAACCCCGGTCTGAGTCCGCTCAAAGGAGCGGAATCGTGGCGCCCCTCTCAGAGAGAGGTTCCCCAGATCCCGATCCGAGTCACGGCACCAAATTGTTATAAACGAGCACAATAGGCTGTCAAATCCAATTAAAAGGATTTATTAATAGCAGAAAGCGAAAGCAAACCAGCGCGCGCTGGGCGGCAGTCGTTTCAACTACCGCGCCTAGCTCTCCGTTTCCCCCCCACTTATTGGGTTGTCTCTTCCGGATGTGTGACGTTCTGGTGACGCTCTGGTGTCTCTTCTGCGCAGGCGCACCCTGTTGTTAGGTGGTTGTTCTCTGCCTCTTGATGGCGCCAGTGGTCTTCTTTAAGGTTGTCTCTGCGACCTGGAAATTCCCTCAAAAACAAGAAATGTTATCTCTAGGCACGTTTACATGTTTTGCCAAGTCTGTAACGGAACTATCCTTGAAACATATCTATTCGCTTAGGTGTTTGGGTGCCTAGCAGCAGCTTTCTCAAAACAGTTTTAACTCCCTAAAAAGTTTGTAACGAAGTCGTCCTTGAGAGATAGTCACTGGAATGCTTGAGATAGTCACTGGAATGCCTGGCAAAATGAGAACATGTTCAGACAAGTAAAAACTCTAATTAAAACTTTATTCTGTGAATATGAGAGAGTCTATATTATGAACAAAAAGGCCTTATTTTCCTAACACTACTTACCTTCTTCTAATCCTCCCCTGATCTCTTGATAAGCCTTTATCTCTTTTTCAGAGGGGTGGTGGGTGAATTCTTGAGCTTTTCCTTTCCCAAGTTCTGGGGTACTTACTTTTAACAAAACAGCAGTCTTTGGCTCTTTGTCGGCTAAATTGTTTCCCCGAGTCCTGAATTGCATCCCAGTTTGGTGTCCCTTTACATGGACCACAGCGATAGCTTCTGGTCCCCTAATGGCTTTTAGGATTTGTCTAATTATTTCTTCATGAATTAGCCCTTTTCTCTGTGTGTTTAGCAGACCCCTTTCCTCCCAAATTTTTCCAAAGGTGTGTACTACCCCAAATGCGTATTTGGAGTCAGTGAAAATTGTTCCCTTTTTCCCTTCAAGTCCCAGCAGAGCCCTGTATACTGCATACAGCTCACAGGCCTGAGCCGACCACCCTGCACTCAGGGGTCCGGATTCTACCACCATTCCCATCTTCCTGTCTATGACTGCATATCCTGACTTTCTTTTACCTTCCACAATTTTTGCAGAATCATCCACAAACCATTTTTCCCCTTCTTCGACTTCTTCTTCTTCCAAATCTGGTCATATTTTGGTCTGTAATTCTACAATTTCAGCACAGTTATGGAGGGGGTCCCCTGGGACTTCCCCAAACAGGAATTGGGCAAGATTTTGTGCCGGGGTAGTCTTTAGCTCCAGGTCCTGGGAGTGGATTAGAATGGCTTCATATTTTAGAAGCCTGGCGTCTGTCAGCCACTTGTCAGCTTTTTGCTGCAAGATGCTTCTTACATTATGGGGGGAGTAGATGGTTAATGAAGCCCCCAACGTTCCCTTTTTGGCTTCTTCTACTAATATTGCCGCTGCCACAATTGCTTGTAAGCAGGTGGGCCAGCCCCTGCTGACAGGGTCCAGAAGCTTGGATAGATAACCGACTGGTTTCTTGTCCCCTGCCCAGTCCTGGGTCAGAACCCCATGGGCAGTGTGGTTACTAACATCCACAAAGAGCTGAAAGGGCCTTTTTATGTCAGGGAGACTTAGTACTGGAGCTGCTATGAGGGTTTCTTTTAATCCTTGGTAACTCTCTTTGTCTTTTTCAGTCCACTTAAGTCTGTCTGTGGTAAGTTTGTCATATAAAAACCTTACCTTTTCACTGTATCCTTCGATCCATTGTCTGCAAAAGCCCAAAAGTCCCAGCAATTGCCTGATTTCTCTTTTTGTCTTAGGAGAAGGTAATGCAATTATTCCTTCCACATGGGCTGGATCTAGTTTCTTTTTCCCTTTTGTCAGCCAGTGTCCCAAATATTTTACTTCAGGTTCAGTGAATTGTAATTTAGACTTTGAAACTTTCAACCCTTGTCCTCCCAGGAAGTTTAATAAAGCTATGGTTCCAGCCCTGACTTCTTCCTCCTTAGAGCCAGCTACCAATAAGTCATCTACATATTGTAATAGTTTGGTCCCAGGGACTGGCACAAATTCGCTGAGCACCTTTTCAAGGGCCTGACCAAAAAGATTTGGTGAGTCTACAAACCCTTGAGGGAGGGAAGTCCATCTTAGTTGTTGTTTTCTGTGGGTGTCTGGATCCTCCCATTGGAAGGCAAAATAATCACGGCTTTCCTCAGCTAGAGGACAAGTCCAGAAGTCATCTTTTAGGTCAATCACACTATACCATTTATCATCCAGGGACACATTGTTCAGCAAAGTATATGGATTAGAGACCGTGGGAAACAGGGTTTTTTTTCTTTGATTTACTGCTCTTAAGTCTTGTACTAGCCGATAATTACCATCTGATTTTTGAACTGCCAAGATAGGTGTATTATGTCTTGACATGCAAGGCATTAAGGTGCCCCTTTTTATTAAATCTTCGATTATTGGTTTTAATCCTTTTCTTCCCTCTAGAGGGATGGGATATTGTTCTACCCTTATGGGGTCTTCTGGTCTCTCAATTTCAATGTGGATTGGTTCCATGTCTAATTTTCCAGCTTCCCTGGGAGTGTGCCAGACCCTGGGATCAATTTTATTTTCATCTTCGGTAGTTAGGTTGCATAAAATTACCATGAGTTATGAGTATTTTGCAATCATACTTATTCCAAATGTTACCATTAAATCCCTTCCTAATAAATTGTATTCTGTTTCTACCACTAATAAAAAATCCCCAACACAGATTTTATTATCAGATTCTATTTCTACATTTTTTAGGACAGGGGCCTGAAAAGGTTCTCCTTTTGCCCCGATCACAGTCATAAAATCTCTACCTTTGATGCACACAGGAGGTAGTTGTTTGACTGTGTTTTTTTCTGCTCCAGAGTCAACTAAAAAGATTAGTTCCTGTTTTTGGGGTCCAACATTTAATTTTATCAAGGGCTCTCTAGATGTCCTTTGAGATAAGTAGAAGATAATTTGTTCACTGTAATATGCTTGCTTATCTTGGTTTGCATAAGAATGTACTGTGGTATGTTAACCTAATTTGTTTTGCATAAGATAGTGGCTAAGAATGTACTAGTGTGTCTTTGAAATGCTTATTTGCTTACAAGGTGATAAGGAGGTTGAGATTAAAGTCCTGGGCATGTGTGTATCTAGTCTGCTTGCTGTATCTCAAAAGAAGAGACTTAGAAGCTATCACAACGACCAGACTCAAACTACATTTGGAGAGTCACGTCTGCAAGAAGAAAAGGGGGGATAAAAGGAAGGTTGGGACAGAACATTTTTGCGCGCCGTTGGTGGAGCAGGAGACTCCCCGGCCGCCCAGCGCTGGATTTTGCCTGCCTTACTCGCTTGCTAATTTTAAATAAAATTGCTTTATTGAATTAAGACACTTCAAATTGCCGTGTCACAATTTATAACAATTTGGTGCCGTGACTCGGATGGAGAAGTAGATCAGTCGCTACGGGACGATCGGGAGGCGCCCCGCCCTTATGGCGGCCCGGCTGCCCCAGGCTTTCTGATCACTCTCCACCGACGAACCTAAATTGAGTAACGGGCAAAGGAGAACCGGTTACCCCTGTAATCTTTGTGCACGAAGAACCAGTGAAGGCGTAGGACGCATGAGTATAGGCCGGTTTCCCGCTCAGTTTGGGGTGGTTTTCCCGGAGTGCTGTGTGTGAGAGGTCTCGTGGAGACCAAGTGAGTGCGGACTCTGTATTAGTGCGTTTTCCATTCCCCGCGAGGGGCTGGGCCACGAACCAGGGGAGCACGTGTGTGAGAAATTGAGTGCACTCCGGAAGATGGGACAGAGGAAAAGCAAGCCCTCTGGTCCCATGGGAGAGGGGACCCATGCTAAGCTTCCCCAGATTCCCAGGGATAGCCCCTTGGGTTTGATGATAATTAATTGGGATGCTTTCCCATCTAGAAAAGGGAAAGACAAAGTTAAAATGATACATTATTGTATGGAAGTGTGGGGGGAGAAACAAATTAGGGGAGACCATTTGTATTGGCCGGTATTCGGGTCCTTTGAGGATTGGATTTGTCAGGCTCTAAATATATATGTTAACTCAAAGAAAGCCTTTGATTCAGAAGAGAGCGAATATGCTTCCCTGTAGACAGTTGGGGAGACAAGGACAAAACTATTTGCCTTATCAGCCAGGGAAAAGAACAAGAAAAACAAGGAGGAAGATAATATGCCCCCCTACGTTCCTCCTCCATATATTCCTCCACTCCCACCCCCTGCTAGTCAAAATATATATCCCCAGCTGCCTGCGGACCCGGTTGGCCCCCGGGTCCCCACGGCTCCTTCAGACTCTGATGATGAGGCAGAGAGTGGAGGAACAAGGGAAAACAATCGTAGAGTAACTAGAAGTCAGACTAGAAAAAAGGAACAGGAATTGGGGATGTTTCCCCTAAGAGAACAAAGCATTGGTATGATCCCGAATCCCCAAGCGGGACAGGAAGGTCAGCCACCCCAAATAGCAGGGGTTGCCTATGTAACTGTGCCTTTAGACTCTGGGCAAGTCAGAGACTTTAAGAAGGAAATGGGACATTTGTTGGACGATCCTCTAGGAGTGGCAGAACGGTTGGACCAATTTTTGGGGCCCAATGTATACACATGGGAGGAGTTACAGTCAATACTAAGGATTTTGTTCACGGCAGAGGAAAGGAGGATGATAAGGGAAACAGGTATGAGGATATGGGATGACGAACACCACCAAGGACCCTTAGCAGATATAAAGTGGCCCCTACAAAATCCCCAGTGGAATAACCAGGATCCCTTGCATCGCACTCACATGGGTGATTTGCGAAACATCATCATTCAGGGAATAAAACAATCAGTTCCGCGGGGGCAGAATGTGAAGAAGGCTTTTGGATTGCAACAAAAAAAAGATGAGGATCCCATGGAATGGTTAGAGCGCTTAAGGAAAGCCTTCCGCTTGTATTCTGGGATAGACCCTGATACCCAGGAGGGAGAGGCGGTGTTAAAAATGCAGTTTGTGGCAAATGCATGGGTAGATATTAGGAGGAAACTGGAAAAGTTGGACGGATGGCAGACTAGAGGATTAGAGGAGCTCTTGAGGGAAGTGCAGAAGGTTTTTGTGAGAAGGGAGGATGAGAATTTCAAGAGACAGGCGAGGATTATGGCTGCAGTTGTGCGGGAAGGGCCTAACCCTAATTTCCGTGCAAGGAATGTAGAACAAAGGGAGAATCGGGAGCAGAGTTATATTTCTAGGGAAGGAAAAGAAAGAGGTCGTGAAATTGTCTGCTTCTACTGTAGAAAGAAGGGACATATGAAGAGGGGATGCAGACAACGGATAGCGGATGAGAAGGCCTTTAAGGAAGATTAGGGGTGTAAAGGGCTCTATTTGTTGGGAGATTGCCAATGAACGGCCAATCAATAGAGCACTCAATCCCCCCGCCAATGGTCCAGAGGCTGTGGAATCTACCACAGTCACCCCACTCGTGGTAATAGTTATGGTTCTTGCCACGGCCAGATCGACTCCTGCGCTTCCAGTTGTGGCGGCGGTGAGTTCATGGAGGCAGCCGCGACTTGTCTTGTTCCAGTTGGGTATTTCGGAGCCGTGCCCAACTCGCGGCTCTGGGGGTTTCCTGGAAGGGGGGTTCCATCCTTCTTAAAGCGTGATCGACACTCAGCAGATCTGTGGCCAAACTTATCACAACGATTACAGGTACCCGTGAACACCCCACTTCACACATTCCCTCCCCCTTTGTTGGGGCATGACTTCTTTAGGTGCCCCATTTTCCTGCACAGATAGCATGTGCCTGGTCCCTTATCACCTTTTCCTAGCCCTCCTTGCTTTAATGCCGTGGCCAGCGCTATGGCATGGATATTGGCCTTTTGCTTTTCTTCCTCCCAGGGTGCCTTTGAACAGATGTCCACCATTTGTACTATGGATGCACCTTGGGGAAGGGTTGCTATTAATTTTTTACAGGTTCGGTTTGCGTTTTGTGTGGCCACTTCCTTAACTAATGTCATTTTAATTTCTTGGGATAAGTTGGGGGTGTTATCAATTGATTCTCTTATACGATCCACAAATGTTAGAAATGGTTCATTTTCCCCTTGTCGTATCTGCAAGTAGGGGGGGCTAGGCTTGCCCATTTGCGGCAAAGCATGGAAAGCCTCCAAGGCAGCAGCCTTGCTTTGTGAAAGCACCCTGGGTGGAAGAGCGGCTTGTCTCTGTGGATCCCTATATTCACCACTTCCCATCAGCATACTGAGGGTTGCAAGTTTAAGGGGGTCCCCATTAGGAAGTTGTCAATTCTCTAATTGCTTGGCTTCCAGCCATTCCTGACATTTTACCAAGAATAAGGTATAAGCTGTCGGTCCTATCAGAGTTTCCATAAGCATCCGGATATCAGTGGGGACGAGTTCTTGGTATTTCATGAATGCAGTCATCTGCCTTCGTACTGCCAAATTATGTAGCCCAAATGCCATAATATTCTGTTGCATCTTGGATACTAAACCCCACTCTAAGGGAGCCCAATCTGGTCCATCTGCTGTAGCCCGTACCAGAGCTGATATTATCGGTTCACGGACCACCTCTCCACTTAAATTTCCCTGAGTAATGAACCCCTTCCAGCGACGTTGTGGATCAAAGGTCGGATCCCTTGGTGGTTCTGGGGTCTGTCTAAGATCTCTTCCTGGCAGCTTTCTGCTCACTCCACACAGTCTCTTAAACCCATTGTCATCATACCCCTTCCCTCTTTCCTCTCTCAACATTCCTGCTTCTAATTCCTCCTCCAGTTCTTGTTTTTCTCTTTCCGTTAAGCCCTCGCTTGCTCCTAATAACTGCTTCAATTCCTTGTGTCCCTCTTATATAGATAACTCTCTTTGTTGTATCGCTCTAATTATCCCTTTCCTGACGCCCCATTTCCTCTTTTCTAACTCTGTTATTTGGTCTTCAATGTTTAAAATTCCTGCTTTTACAGTATCCAGAGCTTCGTTATACAACTGCCCTCGCCTGCCTTTGCTTCCTTGTGCATCATTATCCTTTACAGCAGTTATTAAGTCTGTCATGTGTTGTCGCTGTTTTCTCAGCTCTTCCACTAAGTCTTTGTAAGGGTTAACATGCTCAGGGGTCCTGCTATCCTGCATTTCATCAGGCTCTTCCAGCAGGGGTATGTTTTCTGGCTGTTTCCATAGCTTCAGGCTCAGGGGGTGCTGTCAGTGTCTGTGGCTTCCTGGCTGCTTCGGCAGCAGGGTCCCAGGGGATGATAATATCATCGAAAGCCCCCTTATGTACTGGAGCAGCGACTTTCCCGGGAGGAGAGTAAGGGGGTGCAGGCTCATGGAAGGGGCCTCACTCGGTCAAGTTCTCTTCCTCGTCATTCTGGCCTTTAGACGCTTTAGATAGTGCGTCTTGTAGCACAGCAGCAATTTCTGTGACTGCATGTACTTGGTCAATCATGAGCTGTACTGCACGATAAGTCTGGACCAGCTGTTTACTTCCCTTAGAGCCTGTCTGCACACTCTCCCATAGCTCCTCCCCGATTTTTGCCCATTGTTCTTGGGAAAATAATTGTCCAGTAGTCGTGAGCAACCCCCTTCGCCTACACCAAAGTAAAAATTCTGTCAGCTCCTGCCGAGGGATGGAATGCCCTGTTTTCTTACTAAGACTTAGCAGTCCATCCACAGTTGCTTTTTCAATCACTGATGCAGCGGAACCCATCCCGTCCAGACCGCAGTCTGCCTGACTCACCGGTCAGCCGTGGCCACGTCTTCTTCTTAAGTCTCCTGCTTCTCTCGAGCAGCCGGGATTTTCACCTTCTCTCGTCCGCTTGTCCATCCTGGATCACGTCGGGCTCACCAGAATGCCGCGGCCAGGTGAAGGGAGCACACACCGACACGATGTAGATTCCCAAGCAAGCTCCGTTTATTAGCTGCTACATACATTTATTTATACAGTTTTTTACTTCCTTACATGCGATCATGCCGTGATCATGCATAATATGATTGGATGGCCCGCTTTGTGCACGAGGCATGCATGCGGCTTTAACTAACTTCTAATTGGTGCATTATTTTAGCATTGCTAAGCATTCTTTGGGTTTTATACATCCTGCCTTTATCTCAACATATAGCCAGCTTCCTTTCTTCATGTTCAGCATCTCAGGGTCAAGGGTAGGTTGCTCTTCATAGTTTATTATAAACTTGTCCCATAGCCCAGGTGCAGCCCCCAACACCCGATGGGCGGGAAGTACTCCCAAAAGGGATGGCAATGAGTGTCCTACAAGCAATCCATGAGAAAACCCACTGGGGTACACAAGCCTTGGTTGATCAATTTGCTATAAAATATATGTGTATAGGAGTCTATAACCTTGCAAAACAGGTAACTCAACAGTGTTTAACTTGTCAAAAAGTGAATAAACAACAACTGAGAGAAAGACCAATGGGCTGCAGGGAGCTAGCACAAAGATCCTTCTCACACATACAAGTAGATTTTACAGAATTGCCAAAAGTGGGGAGATATAAATATTTATTGGTACTGGTAGACCATTTGACCCATTACGTGGAAGCCTATCCTACTGCCCGAGCCACCTCAAATACCGTAGTAAAAGTATTACTAGAACAAATTATTCCCCGATATGGATTAATTGAATATTTAGACTCAGATAGGGGACCTCATTTCACTTCTAAGGTCGCAAAAGATGTTTTAACAGCCTTAGGAACCCAGTGGAAATATCACACTCCTTGGCATCCACAGAGCTTGGGGAGAGTGGAAAGGATGAATGGGGAAATAAAAATAAACAACTGACAATATTGATGCTAAAAACCAAGATGTCATGGGTCAAATGTTTGCCTCTGGCTTTATTAAATATTCGAACTCAACCCCGAACTGATGTAGGAATCTCCCCATTTGAAATGCTATTTGGAATGCCTTATGATATGGAAGCCCCTACAGACCATCCGTGCTTGAAGGATTCCCAGATTAATCATTATATCATGCAAATTATGAGCCGAAGGCAGGAATTGAGGGAAAAAGGGATGTTGACACAGAGGCCACCTTTAGACATTACAATACATAAAATCAAACCAGGGGACAAAGTGCTTATTAAATCCTGGAAAGAAAATTCTTTAACCCCACGTTGGGAAGGCCCCTTTGTTGTTCTGCTTACCACAGGAACTGCGATACGGACAGCCGAGAAGGGGTGGACGCATGCCAGTCGAGTTAAAGGTCCAATCACCACAGATGACCGGTGGAAAGTGACCAGCCTACCTGGGGAATTGAAGGTTACCATTAAGAAAAACCGATGAACTCTGTGTGTATCATTCAAGATGATCACAAAGGGGAACAAAAGGGATATGATTACGTGCTTGTTAGTGATTATTTGATAATTTGTAATAAGGTAGATTGTGATTGTTATCCTTTTGTGTGCTTTGCGTGTAAAGTTTGCCAAGAACGGTGGTGGGTCCATTGCCAAAAGGGGAGGCCACCAACTGGGGTCTGTACAGAATGCTATAAGGCTGAATGAAAGTTAACCAAAATTGTGTTAAAATTAGGGGAATTGGAAAATCAGTGGGTTCATTTCGAGTCTGAGGATTGGTGGAAAATATACACAAAAGGAGTGCATCCAAGAAACTTCTGTTTCCATACTAACGAACCCACTCCATTTGTTGCCCAAATTATTAAAGGGTGTTGTCGGAGGGAACTAAAGGGGGTCCCGTGCGACCCACCCCCGGTCAAGGATAAAAATAGGGAACAGTACAAGGTTAGGCAGGAGCAGGGGAAAGGACGCCCAGGCAGGTACCACTGCTGCCGAGAAGATGGTTCACCTCGTGGCTCAAAGCACCCGGGTTAGCGAGCCAGGCAGAGGGGAAAAAGCCAGGTCCCCCACAAATGGAATAATGCTAAAATGATCCAACTTTTGCCAACCGAGTACTAGGTTCCCCTGGACGACCCGTCTGATTGCCTCTGAAACACCAAAAAGGCAACAAACCCAAAAAGGGAAAACAGGATATTATGCCATAAAAACAAGATCAGGACCCCACCCTTATTGGCAGATTATAAGTATTTTAATGCTTTGTATCATACATAAAGGGGAGGGTTCCCCGGCTCTGCACCAGCCCTTTAAGTGGACGCTAACCGGAATAGATGGCAGGGTAATTCGGAGTCAAATAACATCTGGACCCCCTAGTTTTACCCCACAGTTATGCGAACTAGCCCCGGTAGAGCCCTGTTTTAATACTGCGGGATTTTACATGTGTCCAGCATCGAACCCAGGGATAGGGTACTGCAATTACCCTGGAGAATATTTCTGTGGGTACTGGGGGTGTGAAACAATAGCCTCAGACTGGCAAGCAGCAGGAGATAAATTTCTTAAAGTATCATGGGGACCCTATGTGTGTACACCTCCACAAAAGGATTCTAGTGGCACCTTCTTGGGCGGGTGGAAAGGGAGTTGCCAATTTGTGCATTTAAACATAACTGAGCCCATAGACCCAGGATGGATGGTGGGAAAATCATGGGGCTTTTGATATTGGGAACCTGGAAAAGACAGAGGGAGCGTATTTACCATTAAAAAAGAGCCTGTTCCAGCAGACACACAGGCAGTGGGCCCTAATCCTGTAATAGTTGGGGATTTAACAGCTAGGAACCTGATAACGGATAACCAAACTACAACTCCTACAACACCGCCAAGTGGGGCTTCCCGGTTTAACACTCTCTGGAAGTTAGTTGAGGGAGTATATGAAGTCTTAAATGCTACTTAGCCAGAATTAACAGAACACTGTTGGCTCTGCTTTGATGTTAGGCCTCCATTTTACAAAGCTGTAGGGATATCTGAAAAGGCAAGACGTCTTAATGGTAGCAATCCCCCGCAATGTAATTGGAAAGATTCCCGGGATAAAGGAATGACTTTGGCTTCAATAACAGGAAGGGGATGATGTATTGGCAGAGTACCCACACACAAGGAATATTTATGTGAGACTGTTACTAAAGCTAAACGGGAAGATACTCCAGCTAAATGGCTAGTTCCCGCTAAAAACACCAAGTGGATCTGCTCAAAAGGAGGATTCACCCCCTGTATTTCCTTAGAAATATTTGACGAAAACTCTGACTATTGTATACAGGTAGCTGTGAGTCCCAAAATTATCTATCACCCCAACGAATATATGTATAATGTACAAAACATCCCAGAACACCACATACAAAAACGAGAGCCTTTGACTGCACTTACAGTGGCAGTTTTAATGTTTGCAGGGGGAGCAGGTGTTGGTACAGGAGTAGCCTCCCTAGTAAAACAAACAAAGGAGTTTAATTCCCTGAGGATTGCTGTAGACGAAGATTTGGAACGTATAGAACAATCAATATCAGCATTAGAAAAATCAGTAAGGTCCTTATCGGAAGTAGTTCTGCAGAATAGAAGAGGACTAGATCTGCTATTCTTACAACAGGGAGGACTGTGTGCGGCTCTCCGGGAAGAATGTTGTGTGTATGCAGATCACACTGGGGTGGTACGAGACACCATGACAAAACTAAAAGCAGGACTTGAGAAAAGGAAAAGGGAAAGAGAGGCCCAGCAGAGATGGTATGAGACATGGTTTAATCACTCCCCTTGGTTAACTACCTTGCTATCTACAATTGCGGGTCCTTTAATATTATTAGTGTTAGGATTAACATTTGGCCCATGTATATTCAACAAGGTAATTGAAATAGTAAAAAGAAGATTGGAAGCAGCACACCTGATGCTGATCAAAGCCAAATATGAAACTCTCCCTGGAGATCCTGAAGTAGAAGAGACTTTGATTCTAGCCCACCAAGAAATAAAATGATTTGATGAACAAAATGATAAAAGAGAAAAATGGGGGACTGTGAAAAACTGCATTGACTTGTTTGTTCATCAAAAATATGAAATTAGGATAAAAGGGTTGGGGGGTCGGGGCATGGAATTTGCAGGCTTGGGCAAGGCTGGTAACCGCAAACAAAGATTGTGAAAGATCTTGCAGGACTTGCGGGAATTGATAACCGCAGTGGAAGGAGACCCATCACCCCCACTTGTGAAACCAATCTCTGCTGGAACTGATAACCGCAGTGGAAGGAGATCCATCACCCCCACTGGTGAAACCAACTGCTGCTGGAACTGATAACCACAGTGGAAGGAAACCCATCACACCCACTTGTGCTGGATAAAAAGGGACTGAAGAGAAGGAAAGGTTGTCAGCTTTTGGCGGAGCCAGGCTCCCAAGCTGCACCCAGTGCTGTTTGCTTGCTATCGCTTGCTGTAATTAATAAAATTATTAATTGATCTTAAAAGGCTGAATCAAATTTTTCGCCTCAATTTATAACAAGGGGGGTTTCCCCCACCCCCCACCCCTTGGGTCCCGGCGGGAAGTAGGTCGCCCCCCCTCTCCCGTGCTGCTGGTGCCGCAGGGAAAACCCCCGCTCTACCGTCACTGTGGGCTGGGCTTGCCTGCCCTCCCTCCACATTGTCCGGGCTGGGGGCTGTGCAGGGAGCTGTGTTCGGACCAGCCCCTCCCCCGTTCCCGTGGCAACTCAGAGGGAACTGTTGATAAGGGTGGGGGGGCGGTGCTGCCAGAGGCCGGAAAGGGTCGGGGGGGGGGGGGGTGGGGTCTGGGGAGAGGAAAGGATTCTGGGGAGACGATCGGAGCACATGGACACCGCCATTATGCTGCCGTGTGTGCTTCAGAGGCCCTGCCACATCCTCAGGGCTCTGGGAAGAGAACCTTTCACTTTTGGAGAAGTCCAGACTATATTTCTCAGAAGAACCAGGTGTTTCAGGGGGATACAGTGTGAGTAAGGCGATATCAGGACCAAAGTATCGGGCGGGGGTGCATCTGAATCAGAAAAAGGGTTAGTAGAATTGTTAGTCTGTGTCTGTATGCTTTTGTCTGCTTTTAAAATCTGTTTTCGAGCTTGTAAAAATATCAGAATAAATAGAGAAGCTTTATGTTCACAATTTTCGACTTTTAGAGTTAATATCTGTCCAATTTGGTCCCAAAATGAGATTGAATTCAATTCCTGCACAGTAAAATTTGGTATTTCCTTTGTTACCCAGCTTATTTGGGAATGCAACATTGGTTAAAATATTGTTAAGGTGTTTTAATGTGCTCTTTTGGTCCAACTGTTATAAATTGAGGTGAATAATTTGATTCAGCCTTTTAAGATCAATTAATAATTTTATTAATTACAGCAAGCGATAGGAAGCAAAACAGCGCTGGGTGCAGCTAGGGAAATCTGTGTTCCGCTAAAAGCTGACAACCTTTCTTCTCTTCAGTCCCTTTTTATCCAGCGCAAGTGGGGGTGGTGGGTTTCCTTCCACTGTGTTCAACAGTCCCAGTAGTACTTGGTTTGACAAGTGGAGGTGATGGGTCTCCTTCTGCTGCGGTTATCAGTTCCAGCCAGTCCTCCAAGATCTTTCACAATCTTTGTTTGCGGTTACCAACCTTGCCCAAGCCTGCAAATTCCATGCCCCGACCCCCCAACCCTTTTTGCCGCGCTCCCGCCCCAGTTCCCTTTGTCTCAGCCCCGGCTAGCTCTTCTCTGGGGCGAGAGTGGGCGATGGAGGCACCCTCCGCCGCTCCCAGCTGGGGTTTGGAGAGTGCCTTTGTGGGTTCCGGGCAGCGCTAGCAAGCCTCGCGGTGGTAAATGAAGAGCGGATCCTGCTGGGGGCTAAGTCCGAGTTTATTGTAGCCCAACGGGGCCAAATATCCTAGAACGATGCCAGCCAACAGGAACAAGCACAAGGTGCTTGCACTGGCTTATAAACTGTAAGGGAGGGGTATCCAACGACCAATGGGGATAGGGATAGGGGGTGGCTCCGGGATGGGGGGATATGGTGGGGTCCAATGGGGGAAGGATATGGGGGGAGTCCCAGGTCCTCGCCCAATCACCCGGTGCCCTGAGTAGAAGCTTCTGGATGGATGGGAAGGGGCACCGAGTGATAGACAAGGTACCCGGGGGGGGTAAAATGCCTCTTTCAGGGTGATGGATAGATACTGGGAAGGCGGGAAGGGAGGACAAGGCGGGAAAACTGGGGATAAACCAAGTTGCACACGGGGGTACAAAGGAATAAACCAATACATAATACAGGGATAATAAAACATACAAATAACGCAACTCCACATCTCCTCCTTTTTTTGTTTAAAAAGAAAGAAAGGTGAAGAGGATAAAGTAAGTCTTTAAACGGGGGCTGCACAGTTTCTGGGCTCATCTTGAAACTAGATGTTGTTTTCTTCAGGAAGTTCTTCTTCTTGGAACCCTTCCTTGTTCAAGGGTTCCAGTTCATCACTACGCTAAAGCCTGTAATAAACACAATGAGTCCCAGCAGCAGCAAAAGTCCTGTTTTTTTAGAAAACAACTGAAATTAATAGTCGAGGTAGGGGAGGTCTAACTCAAAGGGGAACAGAGAATCCCAGGAGCCAGAGAGGGAAGAGGGGGGACCAGGTGAGGGGGACCTTTTCCGCCGTCGGAGGGCAGCGTACCCAACTTGAGGACTGTCCGGTTTTCTCTTTTGGGTCTTAGGGATATATGGTCTGACGAATTTGGAAGGGACCCATCTCAGGCCTGAGGGCGTGGATACGCAAGCGTACCCCCGTCCCCAGGTGACCAAGTCATAGGGTCCTTCCTGCCGCCAGGTCTCAGGGTTTTTAATGAGAACTGGTGGCTTTTCCCTGACCTTGCTCTGCTTGTAGGAATTAAAGTGCCTCGCGATGGGGGGGTTGAGGCACTCGAAGGAACAGTTTAAGAAATTGATGGTAAAAAGGGCCCGCGCCAACTGAACTTGGGGGGACTCATTTTTAGCTGACGACTGTTGTTGTTTAAGCATCCTTTTGATGCTTTGATGAGTCCTCTCCATCACGGCTTGACCTGTCGGGGAATAGGCGATGCCAGTTTTATGTTCTATTCCCCATTGCTGCAGGAAGCCTGCGAATTCCTTGGATGTGTACCCGGGGGCATTGTCTGTTTTTATCTGTTTTGGGACGCCCAGCATGGAGAAGGCTTGTATCAGGTGTTTCTCTACTTCCTTGGCCTTCTCCCCTGTGTGGGCAGAGGCGAAAACTGCTCCAGAGAAGGTGTCTACGGAGACATGGACGTACTTCATCCTCCCGAAGGAGGGGATATGAGTAACGTCCATCTGCCACACCTCACAGGACTTTAGACCCCTAGGATTAGCCCCTGCGCTCACTGATGGTAGAGGGAGCGACTTACAGGACGGGCATGTGGCCACAATGGCCTTGGCCTGGTCCCGGGTTAGATGGAACTGCCGGACCAGACCAGGCGCATTCTGGTGGTAAAGCTGGTGGCTTATTTTTGCTTGCTGGAACTTGTCCAGGAGCAGCGCCAGCTGTGCGGGGGCGGCAGCGAGGGAGTCGGCACGGCATTGCCCTCGGCCAAGAACCCCGTCAGGTCGGTGTGTGACCTGATATGCATCACATAAAACGGTTGCTCTCAGTGGGAGACTAGCCTTATCAGCTTTGAGAGCAACCTGCTAAGGGCATCGTTGGAGACACCTTGCAGGATTGCATCCTGTGCTCTAGACACTACACCTGCTACATAGGCCGAATCGGTTACCAAATTAAAAGGTTCAGAGAACCGCTCAAAAGCTCGAACGACTGCGGCCAACTCAGCTACTTGAGGGGATCCTTCCACCTCAACAACATCTGCCTCCCACTGCTGAGTTTGAGGATCTTTCCAAGTCACTACTGACTTGTGGGACCCTCCGGACGTGTCTGTAAAAACTGTTAGAGCCTTTAAGGGTTTTTTACTCTGAATTTGTTTTGTTGATAAAGTGAATTGGATTTCCGAATTGAAAATTTTGTGGGCCAGTCTCAAAACAGAAATTTTTCCGGTGTAGCTGTCCAGTGCAAACTGCAATGATTCATTCTCTTGCAGCAGGTGTTCCAACATTGCCTTTGTGAATTGGCCCGATTCCAATTTCAAAGGAATGTGGATGTGATCAAAGTCACACCCCGCCAGCTCCCGAATCCGCGTTCTCGCTTTGCGGATTAGCTCTGCCACCAGCTCTTGTGGCCGTGTCAACCTTTTGGATCGTGAATGACTCAGGAATACCCACTCTATGATGGAGAGTGGGTCCCTTTTGTCCTGATCCTTGCCCTTTCCTAGGGTGTCTGCCCATTGGAAGATGACACCGTGGAGGTGTGGCAGTCTGCCCAATATGATGAATCTGAAGGGCAGGCCCGGATCGTACCTGTGGGCCTGCCTGGCAGACATTGCCTCCTGAACCTTCTGCAAAGCAGCTTTGGCCTCTGGAGTGAGTTCCCTGGGAGAACTAGGCTCTTTCCCCCCTTTCAATAAATTGAAAAGAGGGGCTAGGTCTTCGTTGTTAATACCTAACCAGGGTCTCACCCAATTTAAAGACCCACACAGCTGTTGCATGTCGGCTAGAGTCCGAATTGAATTTTTTATGGCCAATTTCTGCGGAACAATGGTCCGCTTGTTTATCTCCAAACCCAGATACTTCCAAGGCGGCATCTTTTGAATCTTATCCTCTCGCAGCTCGAACCCTACAGTAACCAACGCACTGGTTGTCAGTTCAAGCACGTGTGTAAGTAAATCGCTGTTGGGGGCACAAATAAGAATATCATCCATATAGTGCTGGATGATCACGCCCTCGGTGGCTGCACGCACAGGGGACAGCAATGAAGAGACGTACCACTGGCAAATGCTTGGGCTGACTTTCATGCCTTGGGGAAGAACTTTCCAGTGGTATCTCTCCATTGGGGCTTCTCGGTTGATGGAAGGAATTGAGAAGGCGAACCGTGACGCGTCATCAGGGTGTAGGGGAATTTGGAAAAAACAATTTTTGATGTCAATGACAGCTAATTCCCAATTTTCTGGTAACATCGTGGGGGACGGCATCCCTGGCTGGAGAGGACCCATGTCTTCTATTACATTGTTGATGGCACGAAGGTCATGAAGGAGGCGCCACTCGTCTTTGCCAGGTTTTTTCAGGACAAAGACGGGGGAATTCCAGGGGGATGTTGTTTCCTGGATATTCCCTTTGGTGAGTTGCTCCTTCACGAGCTCCCGAAGCGCTTTTAATTTCTGTTTATTGAGCGGCCACTGCTCTACCCACACTGGTGTATCTGTGAGCCAATTAAGTTTCCGGGTAGGACGCTCCTCAGTGACTGTTGCCCGAAAAACCTGAGGGGTCGGGATGTCAATTGTGACCCCCCACTGGGCCATCAGGTCTCTCCCCCACAGGGGTTCCGTATAGTCTAAAACGAACGGGCGTAAATAGGCCGATTGTCTGTTCGGCTCCTTAAATTTTACGATGTTTTTTGATTGCTTTGCCAATTGAGAACCCCCTACACCTTGAATTTTCCCCGCCACGTTTTGCAATTCCCAGCGTGACGGCCAATCCCGTGCGGGAATGACTGTCACGTCTGCCCCTGTATCCAGGAGACCGCTTAGGTGTTTGTACTCCCCATCCTTCCGCATATAGCAGGAGAGCTTTGGTCTTTCCTTCCCTATGACCTGGGCCTGGCACACCTGGTAGCTCTTCTTCGCTGACTTCTTCCATAGATCCTCAGGGTGTGCCGGAGGCCTAGATGCTGGAATGGCTTGGGCGATGATTTGGCCCTTGGGAAGGAAGACCGGAGGATGGGAGCAGTGCAGCCACACCACTAATCGCTTGGTGTTCCTAGATGTCAGGGATGGTGCAATAGTGACTTCGAGAGGCGTGAATTTTGTGTCCCCAAGAACGATGTACTTACTGTGGAGGTTCCTCCAGGTTCCCGGGTCCTCTGTGTCGACAGCAATGGAGTGCCAGTCGCTGTCCCTTAGGTGCAGAGCCTCAGTCAGGGCCAACCTATATGGGGAGAAACCAGATACTATGTTAAGTATCGGCTTGGGCTGGTTCGGGCCTCGACCCAGCCAGGCAGTGGGAATGAAATCTACGTCTCCCCTCATATAGGCTGGTTTGTCAGCCATAATCCGGTGTGTCAAGTCCAGTGAAATGTCCTCAGGTGGGCATTGCAGGTAGTCGTCCCTCCCCTCCTCTGATGTTATAGAGCCCACCATATTTATGTCCTCGCGCAGGGAGGGACTGCGCTGAAGACTCAGTTTTTTTGTTTTCCCCCCAAGTTGGGGGCACTCTTTTCTTGCCGCTGCTGTTTAAACCTAAAAAACTCGTCCCTCAGCGGGCATTGGGAAGCCAAATGTCCCTTCTGCCTACATAGATTGCAGGCCTGATGGTGCTGTTGTCCCCTCGGGGGTGCTCCTGTAGGGCGGCGATCTGGAGAAGGGGTGGCTGGCGGTGTCACGGCTGCAGCAAAAGCCACTCTCCTTGTTGGTGGTTTAGGAGTCTCTGGAATATCTTTAGCAGGAACTGTCACCTTCCTCGCACAGACTTGCAGCATGCTTTGAAGGGTAGGCTCAGGGTCCAGGGGCAGACTGAGGATTGCTTGCCGGCACGCGTCGTTAGCGTTCTACCTCGCAACTGTGGCAAGCATCCCCTCTCGCAGCCTCTCGTCCGGGACCTGAGCCTCCATCGCGTAATGCAAGCGATCCACGAACGCGACAAAAGGTTCTAGGGGTTCCTGCTTTAGGGACAAGAAGTTAATAACCGTACCGCTGGGTCTTAACTTAAAAAACGCCTTTTCTGCCGCCCTAGTGCTGACTTGCAGCGCCTCTCTGGGGATTTTTTCCACCTGCTTGGTCCCCATTTTCCAATCCCCCTCCCCGCACAAGTGGTCTAGCGATATTACAGCCCCATCCTCATCTTTAGAGCTATCTGCACTGGCCCAGAGGTCAGGTAACACCTCTCTGATCTCCCGCTTCCACTCTGACTCCCAGATGAGGAGTTCTCCGTGGGTAATTAAACAGGAGAAGAGAGTTCGCATGTCTGCTGGGACATATTCTTTGGAGGAGAGGGTTGCTTTTAATAAGCCTCGGAAGTATTCACTTTCCATCCCGAACCCCTTCTTGGCCTTGCAGAGCTCTTTGATGGTCTGCTGGGGGATGGGGGACCACTGTGCAAGGGGCCTACCCCCCCGCCGCGGGGTACAGGTGACAGGTGCGGCCGAGAAGGCAGGTAGGGATTGGGGTGGATCGGGGTTCCCATGCTCCCCCCCGCCGGAACCGAAAGCGTGGGAACCGGATGTGGGGTCGTGGGAACCAGGGGACGAGGCGTGGTCTGGAGCAGGGGGAGTGGTATGGTGGGGACTCCCCTCCCCGGGGGTGGAGCTGAGGGGTGGGGTGTTGAATAATTCAAGAGAGGGGGAGTTGACGGTGGGTGGAGGAGGGAGGTGGGCGGAGAAATCCGGGGAGCAGAAGGGGTTGGTCTGCTGGAAGGGATTATGGGAGGGGGGAGGACAGGGATCATGGGAAGAAGGAGCACGAGTGGCGGGAAAACCCACGCGGTCACCTCCATCTTGTGTCCTGGGGAAGGGGGGAGAAGGGAAGCCATTTTGTGGGGTTTGGGGATGGAGGATGGGGGATGAGGGATTTTCGGGGGTCTGGAGTAACTGAAAACAAACGGAGTCTCTACGGGACGGGGCTGTACAGCGCGGGGAAGAAGGGGAACGGGTAGAAGCAGAGACAGTGCTTGCACCGCCCTGCGGGGTGTCTAGGGTATTCTCAGAGGGGCCAGAATCTGCCTGCGGGCAATGCCGGGATGCCTGTCTGATAATACCCGACTTCGGGAGAGAGGGAGGGTTTTGCCGCAGTTTTCCCGCAGCGCCTGCCGCAGCCGCAGTCGCGGGAGCAGCGACAGCAGCCGCCCCGCGCCCCGCCGCAGCGGCAGCCTCAGGAGCAGCGGCAGCAGCCGTCCCGCGCCCCGCCGCAGCGGCGGTCTCGGGAGCAGCCGCCCCGCACCCCGCCGCAGCGGCAGCCTCGGGAGCAGCAACGGCAGCCGCCCCGCGTCCCGCCGCAGCGTACTGCAGAGACCGGGCTGAGGGACAGGGAAGCGGAGTAGGGTTACATGAACTACCCGCCAAACTGGGGATCGGTTTGTTTGCGGCTGGCTGTGGCAGACTTTCGTAGCGATATTTAATTATATCGCGAATTTGGAGAGCCAAATGGGTGAATATGGAGAGAGAGAGATCCGACTGTCGCAGGATCTCCCCCGCTACCTGTTCCCAAAAGGGGGCTTGGTATAATTTAGCTGGCAAAATGTCAGGGAAAGTCTGCGACAACCACTGAACAAACTTCTTAACTTCAGATTTTTTAACCTTAATTCCCCCCACTAAAAGGATACCCACAACTTGGGAATAAATGCTCTTCTGCGGCACGGACAGCCTTGCACCCATGGCGGTTAGATGTTAAATCGTGCTGCAGCGCCTACGATTGGGAAAATACGAACGAAAAACAAAAGACCACACTTCCGGCTTTGTCGCGGTCCTTAAGCTTCCCGCCCGGAAAGGGAAGCACCAAAAACAGGAATTTTTTCCCCGAACCCCGGGGAAAAAGAAACCCACCAAAAAGGGATCCTTCCCCTAAACCCTAGGGGAAAGGAACCAACCAAAAAAAGGACTGGGAAAGCCCCAGGGGCCCCTATACTCACAAACCACAGGGGTCCGAGAGAGACGGGTGGAAAAGACAAACCAATCGTAGGATTCCTCCACGAGAGGATCGACTCCGGAGGTGCGTTCCAGAGCTGCCGATCCTGTCCCCGAGAGCGCCACCCACTAGAACGTGGGTCTGCTCTCGCCGGGGTAGCTGACGGCCAGGAGGACGATTCTTCGGGTCCGCACGACCCTAAAATCCTCAAACGAGGGTCCAACGCAGCAAAAACGGGGCTCCATGTTGGGCGCCAGCTGCCGCGCTCCCGCCCCGGTTCCCTTTGTCTCAGCCCCGGCTAGCTCTTCTCTGGGGCGAGAGTGGGCGATGGAGGCACCCTCCGCCGCTCCCAGCTGGGGTTTGGAGAGTGCCTTTGTGGGTTCCAGGCAGCGCTAGCAAGCCTCGCGGTGGTAAATGAAGAGCAGATCCTGCTGGGGGCTAAGTCCGAGTTTATTGTAGCCCAACGGGGCCAAATATCCTAGAACGATGCCAGCCAACAGGAACAAGCACAAGGTGCTTGCACTGGCTTATAAACTGTAAGGGAGGGGTATCCAACGACCAATGGGGATAGGGATAGGGGGTGGCTCCGGGATGGGGGGATATGGTGGGGTCCAATGGGGGAAGGATATGGGGGGAGTCCCAGGTCCTCGCCCAATCACCCGGTGCCCTGAGTAGAAGCTTCTGGATGGATGGGAAGGGGCACCGAGTGATAGACAAGGTACCCGGGGGGGGTAAAATGCCTCTTTCAGGGTGATGGATAGATACTGGGAAGGCGGGAAGGGAGGACAAGGCGGGAAAACTGGGGATAAACCAAGTTGCACACGGGGGTACAAAGGAATAAACCAATACATAATACAGGGATAATAAAACATATACATAATGCAACTCCACACCTTTTATCCTAATTTCATATTTTTGATGAACAAACAATTCAATGCAGTTTCTCACACCACGATAATTTTGCACCCGTTTTTTAATCGTATCGGTGGACTGTCCACCACCGGACTAACACAGCACGAGTTTTTGAATTCCCCGCTCTTACCAGAGCACAGGAATGGGGGGGGGGGGGGGGGGGCTGCACTGCTGCCGGAGCAGCTCCAGCTTTTTTCTTGGCTCCCCTGGGGCACGGGGGTTTTCCCCGCCGCTGTCCCAGGGTTAGATACTTCTCCTGTGTCTTCCCCACCCTGGGAACGCAGGCTCTATCGGTCAGAGCGGCTTCCCCAAGCCCGCCTGTTCCAAGCTGCGTGCGCTGAGTCCTAGCTTTACCCGTGCAGACTGCTTCCTACGGTCACTATGGTAACCCTCCTCCCAGATAGGTGCGCTCCCAGGAAAACGCGAAGGAAGTGGGTTCTTACCAATCCTGTGAACCGTAGGGTCGTCCATGAAATCGTCAGGGGTCCCAGCTCCAGCCGGCTCACTTTGGGCAATTAGGCATGGTCCCGACTCTTCCCTGTCACTCAAGCCACTCAAAAACAGCTGAAGCAACAGGGTAGTTGACTTTCCCAAAGAGCTTTTGAGATCCCTTAAATAAAGGCTTCAGCTCCCGCGTGGGCTTTTAGGAAACCCACGTTGGGGGCCAACTGATGATCCTACCTCTCTCAGCCCCTAAATTATTAGGCTAACCCAGAGATATGAGGCCTTGAGGGGAGTAATGTCAGGAGATGGGCAAAAATACAAAAGAGGCTCTATTCCCGACGTGGTTGTCCAGCTTCTTTATTCCATGAGAGGAGGGGGAAAAAGGATGAACAGGAAAGGTCATGGGCTTATCTAGGCTCTGGACAGGGAGGGCTTTCTGACTCTCCACTAACCCTGTCAGAGCAGGAAAGAAGGACCACTTATCTGATCCCAGTCACAGGGGTCCCTGGAAATGGGGAAAAGCATATCCCAAGCACACTGTAACAGAGGGCATATAGTCTTTTAGTCTCTGGTAGTTTATTATATGGTGGGGCTTCTTCAGTACATGCCATTTGCTCTTTTTCTTCTTCAGAAGATAGTCTAAAAGTCTCTCCTTTAGGCCATTTTGTTATAATTTCTAAAATCCCAGGGCAATTCAGATTTCCAGTATGGGCACGCTGGGTGATGAGGGCAATCCATTTTCTCTATGTGGTGTTGGTGTGATGTGGGGAAGGAGCTTTCCTTTTAAACATCTACCTCAGCTCTGGTTGCCGGGGTGCTAGAAGCAGCTGTGTTTCGGTGCCAATTACCTCTGAGGCAGCTTGAACTCTTTCATAGGAGGCTAAGATTTTCTTCTCTGTGGGAGTGTAATTTGTTTCAGAGCCTTTGTAACTCCAGCTCTAGAATTCTAGTGGTCAAACCTGAGTCTCACTAGGCACTTTCTGCTAAAGGTTCCAGGACAGACCATGGTTCCTGGCTGCAGAGTAGAGCACATGCTTCACTTTTGTTCCCATCCTGACTGGGCTAAGGGCTAATGCATGACTGATTTCCTCCTTGATCTGGGTGAAGGCTTGTTGCTTTTCAGGGACCCAGTGGAAATTGTTCTTCTTGCAGGTGACTAGGTAGAGAGGGCTCACAATCTAGCTGTACTCGGGAATGTGTATTCTTTAAAAGCCTATGGCACCTAGGAAAGCTTGTGTTTCCTTCTTGCTGAGGTGGAGACATAGTGGTGATTTTGTTGATTGCCTCTGTTGGGCTCTGATGACGTTCATCTTACCACTTGACTCCTAGAAACTGAATTTCTTGAGCTGGTCCCTTAACCTTACTTCACTTAATGGTAAAACCAGCTTTCAGCAGAAACTGCATAATCTTCTCTCCTTTTTTGAAGACCTCCCCTATATAATGATGTTATCGATATACAGTAGATGTGTCTTGGTTTGAAAAGACAGGAGTCTGTGAAGGAAGGCAAGAGCCTCTTGTGAAATGGAATAGGTAAACTCCCTCCTTCCGAATTACCACAATTTCAAAACTAAAAGGATCTCAGGCAAAGATATGGGAATGGGAATAACAGTTTTTACTAGGGGAAAAAAAAAAACTAAATAAAAAAATGTAATTAGTACAAACAAAACTACTGATAGAGTCAGAAACCTGACACCCTGAGGAGTCAGGGTGTTGGTAATAGTCCAGTTAAAATGGTGGCTGCTCCTCCTGGAGTGGCAGATGAAATGCTGCTGAAGCAGTGATCTCTAGAAGGGTGTAGTTTTCTCTGAAGGTCTGGTGATAGAGTAGATGGGCCTGGTCTTCCTCTGGGGATCCAGCGGGGAAGAAGCTGCTCCTCTGGGGATCCAGCAAAGGGGCTGCTCTGATGTCCCAAAAAGTGCTGATTTTATGCAGGTAGGAATGCTTGTCTTCTCTCTTTGGGTAGAGCATCTCACAATGGGATGATGTAATGTTACCAGTCATGCAGTGAGTAATTCAATGGTCCGTTAACAGAAGATATCTCTCTGGAGGGAGACATTGTTCTTGGAAGAGATAAGAAAACTGCCCAACCTCCAACAGATGGCAAATAGAATACATGCTTATCTTACAAGCCAGGACAAGATGTTCGGGAGTCTCACTCTTTTCCACTGCAGTCTGGATCAGTCTATGGTAGATGGTGGGATTGTGCTTTTACCCCTGGGGCAGTCGCTTCTAGGTGTAGTGAATTCCCCTCCAGGTGAAGGCAAACTGAGGCCTGCATTCTGCTGCCAAAGGAATGGAGAAGAAAGCGTTGGCAATATCGATGGTTGCGTACTACTTTGTTGCTTTCGATTCCAGCTCATACTGAAGCTCCAACGTGTCTGGCACAGTAGCGCTCAGTGGCAGTGTAACCTCAGTCAGGCCACAGTAATCTACCATCAGTCTCTATTCTCTACTGGGCTTACATACTGGCCATATAGGGCTGTTGAAAGGTGAATGAGCCTTGCTGACCACTCTTTGGCTTTCCAGTTTATGAATTATCTCATGGATGGGAATCACAGAGTCTCTGTTGGTACCATACTGCCGTAGGTGTACTGTTGCTATGGCAGTTGGTACTTGTTCTTCAACGGTCAGCAGTCCCACAGCAGAGGGCTTGTCTGAGAGACCAGGTAAGGTATTCAGTTTTCTGATGTCTTCTGTCTCTACAACAGCTATCCCAAAAGCCCAACAATGTCTTTTTGGGTTTTTGAAATATCAGTTTCTGAGATAGTCTATGAGGAGTATGAATGGGGCCTCTGGGCCAGTCAGGATAGGTTGTTTCTACCACTTGTTCCCAGTTGTTCCTCCAGTACAGACAGCTGTTGGGATACTCTTGTTAGTCCAGAAATTAAAATGGATTATGCTCTTACGTACTTTGATGGAATCAGGGTACATTGGGCCCCGGTGTCAACTAAAGCTGTATATTTTTGTGTGTAAGATGTGCCAGGACATCGGATCTACAAAGTCCAATAGATCTGATTGTCCCTCTCTAGTAGCTAGCTAGAAGAAGGGCTCCTCTATTTCTGGCCATGGCACACCTTGCTCTCTTCCTGTAAATAGGTTCCTGAAGTGTCTTCAACAGGATGAGTCATATCATCATTTTTATAATGTCTGGAAATCTGTGTGTGAGAGACTTGATCAGCGTTGGTATTAGATGAGCTTCTTGTGTCAGGTGTTTCAATTTTATGTTCACGTATTTGGACTGTAAGATATCTAGTTGGAGACATCTGTAGTTTCAAAGAAATCCTTCAAAGTTTGGAAATTTTGAGTTCAGGACACCACTGTGGGCCAGGGAGAGTGACAGCAAAGAGAGGCCATTTTCCATGGGAAAATGATGTAATTTCCCCAGGCTCTGATTATCAGCGCAGTGGAGGCATTTGGGGCTCTAAGATCACATAGGTTCCTAGTTGCTGACCACTGTAGTTGTGGAGAAATCCTGTAAGGATTGCAAATGTGGAGGTCCGAACGCATATGTGGGCTAGTGCGAGTGGCCAGAAAGAGAAAGTATTTTCCAAGGGAAATAGAAGTAATTTCCCAGGTTCTGTGTATCAGCTTAGAGGTGGCATTTTGGGCTCCAAGGTCACACATATTCTTTGAAGCTGACCCACGGTAGTTTTGGAGAAATCCTGCAAAGTTGGCAAATTTTGAGGTCAGGACGCCAGTGTGGGCTAGTGCGAGTGTCTGAAAGAGTGGCCATTTTCCATGGGAAAAAGAAGTCATTTTCCCACACTCTGGGTATCAGATCAGAGGCAGCATATGGAAGTGTAAGGGAAATGATGGTCCTTTGTTCTGTAAGCTTCAGTTTTGGAGAACTCCTGCAAGGTTTGGAAATTGTGAGGTCAGGACGCCAGGGTGGGCCAGTGCGAGTGGCTGCAAATAGTGGCCATTTTTCATGGGAAATAGAAGCCATTACCCCAGGCTCTGGGTATGTTCCCAGAGATGGCATTTGAGGCTCTAAGATCACACTGATTCCTAGTTGCTGACCACTGTAGTTTTTGAGAAATCCTGTAAAGTTTACAAATTTGGAGGTCTGGATGCCAGTGTGGGCCAGTGCGAGTGGCCGGGAACAGGGTTTTTTTGCCAAGGGAAAGAGAAGTCATTTACCCAGGCTCTGGGAATCTGCTTAGAGGTGGCATTTGGGTCTGTAAGGGAGTTCATGGTGCTTTGTTCTGTATGATTTAGTTTTGGAAAAATCTGGCAGATTTTGCAAGTTTAAAGGGTCAGGACGCCACCCTGGGCCAGTGCGAGTGGCCACAATGAGAGGCCATTTTCCATGGGAAATAGAAGTAATTTCCCCAGGCTCTGGGTTTCAGATCAAAGGTGGCATTTGGGACTCTGCGATCACACAGATTCCTAGATGCTGACCACTGTATTTTTTGAGAAATCCATCAAAATTGGCAAATTTGGAGGTCAGCGCGCCACTGTGGGCGAGTTAGAGTGGCCACAAAGAGAGGCCATATACCATGGGAAATACAAATAATTTTCCCAGGCTCTGGTTATCAGCTCACTGGTTGCATATGGGACTGTAAAGGAATTGATGGTCTTTTGTTCTGTACCATTTAGTTTTGGAGAAATTTCTGCACAGTTTGGAAATTTTGAGGTCAGGATGTCACAGAGGGCAAGTATGAGTGGCTGCAAAAAGAAGCCATTTTCCATGGGAAAAGGAAGTAATTTCCGCTGGCTCTGGGCATCAGCTGAGACGTGGCATTTGGGGCTCTGAGATCACACAGTTTCCTCGCTGCTGACCAATATGTTTTGGCAGAATCCTGAAAATTTTGGAAATTTTGAGGTCTGGATGCCACTGTGGGCCAGTGCGAGTGACCACCAATAGAGGCCATTTCTATGGGAAAAAGAAGTCATTTCCCTAGGATTTGAGTATCCGCTCAGATGTGGCATTTGCTACTCTAAGGTCACCCAGATGCTTTGACGCTGACCGCTGAAGTTTTGGAGAAATCCTGTAAGGATTGCAAATTTCGAGGTCAGGATGCCACTGTGGGCCAGTGCAAGTGGCCGCAAAGAGAGGCCACTTTCCATGGGAAAGTGATGTCATTTGCCCAGGCTCTGGGTATGTTCTTAGAGGTGGCATTTGGGGCATGAAGATCACCCATATTCCTAGTTGCTGACCACTCTAGTTGTGGAGAAATCCAGAAAAGTTTGCAAATTTGGAGGTCGGAACAGTACTGTGGGCCAGTGCAAGTGGTCAGAAAGAGAGGCGATTTTCCATGGGAAAATGTAGTAATTTCCTTCGGCTCTGGGTATCAGCTCAGGGGTGGCATATGGGACTGTAAGGGAATTGATGGTCCTTTGTTCAGTAAGCTTTAGTTTTGGAGAAATCCTGCAATGTTTGGAAAATTTGAGGTTAGGACGCCAGTGTGGGTCAGTGCGAGTGGCTGCAAAGAGAGGCCATTTTCCATCGGAAATAGAAGTCATTTCACCAGGTTCTGCGTATCAGATCAGAGGTGGCATTTGGGGCTCTAAGATCACATAGGTTCCTAGTTGCTGACCACTGTAGTTTTGGAGAAATCCTGCAAAGTTTGCAAATTTGGAGGTCAGGACGCCAGTGTGGGCCAGTGCGAGTGGTTGCAAAGAGAGGCCATTTTCCATGGGGAAAAGAAGTCATTTCCCCAGGCTCTGGGTATCTGCTTAGAGGTGGAATATGGGGCTCTAAGGTAACACAGATTCTTTGATGCTGACCATTGTAATTGTGTAGAACTCTTTCAAAGTTTGGAAATTTTGAGGTTAGGGCGCCTCTGTGGGCCAGTGTGAGTCGCCGCAGAGAGACGCCATTTTCCGTGGGAAAATGATGTCATTTCCCCAGGCTCTGGGTATCAGCTCAGTGGTGGCATTTGGGGCTCTATGTTCACACACATTCATAGTTGCTGACATTTGTAGTTTTGGAGAAATCCTACAAAGTTTGGAAATTTTGAGTTCAGGATGCCACTGTGGACCAGTGCGAGTGGTCACAGAGAGTCCATTTTCTATGGGAAAAAGAAGTCATTTCCCCAGGCTTTTGGAATCTGCTTAGAGGTGGCATTTGCGGCTGTAAAGGAATGCTTGGTCCTCTGTTCTGTAAGTTTAAGTTGAATTACAGTGAAAATCAAGACCCCACAATTTTAATACAGATTTATAATGACAGTATGTTTATTATAGCACTGGACACACACTGGGATTTCTCACAAAGCAGGGATTTCCCTTCAAAAGGCATGTGCACCCCTTGGGGATTTCCGATCCTTTTTATTATCTCATACTAATTTACATATATATAGAAACTCATAGTAGGTTCATGCATATTCATACTGTTGATTTTACATTCTAATTTACAGTTGGTCTTTGTACAGAGAACTCTCTAATCCCTTTGTCTATTTTTGAAGACTTAACTTTGGTTTTTTTCTTCTTAGTTTCACATTTCAAGCGGCCCCTCTTATTTTTTCACCTTGGAGATGGTATTCTTTTCTCTTTGGCTGGGACAGTTTTAGAAGCACAGCATAGTTAACAGACTAAACAGCATATTTCACTCATGTTAGCAAGTTACTACGCAGTACACTTTACCTAAATCCAGATGGATTTTCTACCTTTTTCAACTTTACTCTGTTTCATCCCCCCCTTTCCTACATAGAAGTAAATTCTTTTACTTAATGCAAATCACTACAATAATAAGTGTCTCTTAATGCTTTACCACATACATTTGATAAGGAGGTTAACACTGCTACTCACTGTAGTATTCTCTAATTTTAAATTAGCAATATGAAGGTTAATCCTAAATTTAACTAATATTAATAGAATTACAATGGGTTGACACAACTTATTAGAAATCTTATTTGTAGTTGGTGGTCATTTAAAGATTACATTTTACTAGTGATGATCTGCATTCTGTTTTATCCTTTGCAAAATTCTGGTTATTTTTTGGTATCATGATGAACAGTAACTAGGGGTTTTTCTCTGCTTTTTTGGATTTTCTTCAAAATCTCTAATAGGTCTTAGTGTTTAGTTAATTGTTTTACTAATGTGAGGTCCATTCCAATTGGAGTAGGTGATAGTTTATGATACATTGTGTAATTGGTTTTAATCAGCTCGTAGGATGTCACTGGGGATAAATATTAAAAATCACACCCAATAATCTTCACAAAATTGTAAATACAAAAATTATAATGATTTCTAGCAGCCAAAATAAAATCACTGTTATCAATTTTTACAATATCACAAGCAGTTCTCAAGCATACACAACCTTTACCAGTATATACAAGCACAGTTTTCTGATCAGTGTCTGGATGAATTTCAAAGTGGCAAATACTTTGTTCAGTGTCAAGACACACATTTTGAGCATTAATGCTATTGCCTTCACAAAAGAACCTTAGCTGTTCCTTAGCAACACAAGATTCTAAGTTTACTGTTTTCCACTTTTCATTCACTTTTCGTGCCCATACTTTATATTCTGAGGGGTAGAGTACTGGTTTTTTATTATTTAATCTTAGTGCAATGATGGGGTGGATTACATAAAACAGTGGTATTACATATAGTAGGCATAAAGGTAGTGGCCACATTAGAAGCAGGATCATAGGTAAAATTTACCATAGTCCACCAGGACTGAAACTTTCTTTTGAAATCAATTGCATCATCCCAGACAATCTTTCAGATTTCCGCTGGAAATTCACCTTCACTTCTTTCTCGTATGATCAGAGCTGCTGTTGCCTGCATCCACAACTGTGCTTGTATACAGCTGAAAGCTAAAGACACATTATCTTGGACTGTGCTAAGCGCTTCTACTATTAACTTGTGGTCTTGGTCCCCGGCCTTTTCCTACTTTGGCAGTACTTTCGAAATCTGCTACTGGCTAGTTCTTAATGCCAATAGAGATGACTGTAAAGGCTGTTTTAATTCTGTTAAACTACTTGTTGCAGTAGCCAGCTTATTCATCAGTATTTCTGATATAATTCTATTTAAAACTTTTAATCTTGTCCTTAATATCCCAGTTAGATCTCTTTTTATTTTGCCCTTGAGGTGTATTTTTCTTTGTAACCACATTGTCCAGCCCTCAAAGGATGTTCTTAGGAAAGAGGAGCAGGCTGGCTGGATTTATGAGATGTTAATTTGCATTAGCAATTCAACACATTTGAGAGACCACTCTGGATTGAACAACACTGGTTGTTGACCGATATTTCTCACTATGTGTGGGCCTATTTCATATACCTTAGGTTTTAAGTATGGTTTAGGTCTGAGCTGCTTGAGTAGTTGGTATGAGTTGTAAGTGGTTTTGTCGTTGAGCATGGATAACATCTATTTTAAATTTAAATTAGTGTCCGACTTTATCATGAGCCCACAGACAAAATTACTTCTACAGGCTGAAATAATGTGAAATTATACTAATGATCTATTTTATTTGGGCTATCACAAACCTCTCGGTGTTTGTATGTAGGGGGGGTGGAGACAATAACCTCATCTGGTCTCTCATGAGTGGCCTTATTGATCACCTGGCATTCTACTTTAATTTCTTCTCTTCTCATTCTTTGAAGTGTCCACAGTTATTTTTCTTGCTACTCTTGTTTTTCATATATTTGATTCCTGTGGATTACTACAGTAGATAGGTTTAAATCTTTTATCTCAAATGGTTCCCCCATGGATCCAGTAAACTGATAAAAAACCTGGGACCAAGGCTATTCAGTATCAATTTGGATAGAGGTACTTTCTAATTATAAGACTTTAATTATAACGATATATAAAACAATTCTGTAAATGAAATTGTCGCTGTTGAGGCAGGATGGGAATGAGAAGACTTGGACTCAGAAGGCTGCTGAGAGTAAAACTCCGCTATATTCAATTACACCGCTCTTTTATACAGAGCTTTGTGAGGACCAATTCCATCGGTCCTGAAGTGAAAACAACCTACATCATTGGTGTGGAGTGCTTGACGAACAGTGATAGAACTTAACTATAAACAATGTGAAAAACAAGAGAGATAAAGAATTATTTACATTCTTTCCCAGCTCTTTCCCAGGCCTCTGCCTGGATAGAAACTCTCAGTTTCTTTCTTTGACTGAATATGAGATCCACATTTCCCCCTTTTAGCTTAAAGAAGGAGGCGGTGTTTGTCTCCTTTCTGCGGGGCCTCTTGCAGAAGAGAGGACAAACATGGCTCAGAGGTTCACTAGTTGATAATTCAAAACCTCATTGGATGTTGGCTCAGAACGGTCAAAGAGTTTCCAAACTTATAATTTTCAAGGAATCAGTTACCAACTCTAAGATAGTAACAACTCATTGTCAGACAGCCAAAGGACTGGCAGTCCAACTTGTCAAAACCCATTTCCCAATGTGAGCATGACATGACAGAAAAGAAGGTATTTACAACATGAGCACATAGCCAAATCAGCTACATTTGAATTTGGCAAGATGAATAACATCTGTTTGCCACAGCTGCAAAACCTTTAGGCCTCTGAGATTTGTCCCAGCCAGTAAGATGCATCAGGTGAAGCATTGGTTGGCATTCATCAGAATTGCTTTTGCAAAGTGTGTGCACTTAATAAATCATGCGAGGCTTTGCCTATGCAATCATGTCATCAATGGACACCTTGAGTGATGAAATTGAACTCAGGTCTGTCGAAGACCACACTCCTAGGTCGCGGGGTGGCTTCATGTGGTGAAAAAACTTCTCCTCCAACCCATGCTTCCAAAGAAAGGCTCAGTAGTCTCTTGTTGTTTGGTCTCATTGTTGTTTATTGCAAGTTATCTAAAAGATTGTCTTCTCGGGCTCCTGCAGTTTGCTCAGCAGCTCAGGCAGAGTCACACACACCCCTGACTACCTCTCTTTCTCCTGTCTTCTTCTCTCTCTCCACCCCTGGCTGCTGCTATCTTTTATATGGTACATTATGTGATAAATGTTTACAGTTTTTCCCCAATACCTACTACCTATATTAAATGGTGCTTTTCTACTTTGGAGGTGGAACAAGCAGTCACAAAAGGTTAGATAGTATAGTAAAAGTAATTACAAAGTAGAGGGGAAATTTTTTTAGTATTGTACAGGGGGGTTTTAGCACCTGTACAGGGGGGCTTTTACTTTGTACATGGGGGTCAGAAGTTCTAAGATGGAGGAAAGTGGGCTGATCCTGTCCTTCCTCTTTCTTCTTCCTTACCTCCATGTTCTTGGTGATGTTGGCACTCACATATTGGTTTAGAGTAGAAAAGCACTTTGTAATATAGGTAGTAGGTATTGGGGGAAAACTATAAACATGTAATATGTACTATATCATATAAAAGATAGCAGCAGCCCTGGGCGGGGGGAGAGAAGAAGAAGACACCGGACAGTCAGGGTGTCAGGAGTGTGTGCATCTCTGCCTGGGCCGCTGACCAAACAGCCGCAGCCCGAGAACATAATCTGTTAGATAACTAGCAATAAATCGTCTTGAGACCGAACAACAAGAGACTGCGGAGTTTTTCTTTGGGAGCACGGGTTGGAGGAATTTCACCACCACATGAGACCCCAAAGCAAGGCTGGGGTTCTCACATTCCATGGTTCAAACCCCAAATCACAGCTGTTTCTAGCTGCCTGCCAGGGTCTCAAATGCTTCTGACCCAGGCCTGGAACCTCCAAAAATGTCTGAGGGACATTTTGAGTTCCAACATCTCCCTTTCCTGTTTGCACCAAAAACACCTGTTTTGCCACTTTGTTCATGGCCCGTTGAATGCACAGAAAGATGCATGGCAGAACAAGCAGGAAAACTAGAAGCCCTAGAAGAGTATAAAATGCTGCTTTCAAAAGCTCCCTCCACAATGGTGAGAGATTAAAAAAGTTAATGAAATCATCCCACTAGGATCGTGTAACTTCTTTCAATTTGCTGATGTTGTTTTGTATTTGCTTTATATTTTCATGGATAGATTTTGAGTGATCAGGCAAATTAATGTGGCACATCCCCTCAAATTCTTTGCACCCATGCCCACGTGATAGCAGCAAATAATCAATTGCCACCCTGTTCTGCAGTGTTGCTTGTCTTGCACTGTCGATATCTGTTAACATGTCGCTCAGTGCAGAGGAAATGGCATGAGTGTGTTTGCTCAACCAACATGCCATGTGGTCCAATTGTGTCAAGGCCACCCCTGATGCTGCTTGGGGTGAGAAAATTGCTATTGCAATTCTCCGAGCCTTGTTCCAGGTAAAAACTTCATCATCACAATTTGGACTGTATTGCTCAATGGATCTTTTTTCCCTGCGTGCCTGTTCCCTCAGAATTTCCAAATTGGGTGTTATCAATGAGTTCTCCAATGGTGCATGGATCGCCCTTGATTTTTGCAGGGATAGCAGGCCAAATTCTGTCCCTGCAAATCAAAAACACGCCCTTTGGTAAAATGGTTGGATTTTGGAGGGATGATTTGCTCATCATTTTGGTGTCATTACACCAGGATGATGCATTTCTGTAAAAGAGCTGGTTTGGAGTGACATCTATTATGTGGTTATCTGTCTCTGTCACTCCCAATGGATTGAGTTTGTGTCCTGGGTTGTAAGATAAGCTTGTATTCTATTTGCCATCTGGCAAGGAGGCTGGGCAGGTTTGTTATCTTTTCCCAAGAACAATGGTTTGCTCCAAAGAGGTAATGGTTTGTTAATGGGCCATTGACTGATTCAATGCAGGGCTGGTAACGTAACACCATCCCATTGTGAGCTGCTCCACCCAGAGGGGGAAGCCAAGCACTCTTTTATTGGATAAAAGGGGTACCTTTTGAGGGACAGAGCAGCTCTCTCTCTCTTTGCGGGATTTCCCCGAGAAGCAGCTCCTTCGGCGGCATTCCCAGAGAAGCAGCTCCTTCGGCGGGATTCCCAGGGAAGCGGATGGAGCGCGGTGAGGCGGCGACAGCGAAGATCAGAGGCAGCCCCAGCGCAGAGGAAGACCGGCCCAACTGCCACCAGATCTTCAGAGAAAACTATACCCTTCTAAAGATCACCACTTCAGCTGCAATTCATCAGCCACTGCAAAAGGAGCAGCTATCATCCCAACCGGACTGCTACCAACACCCCGAATCCTCAGGTTGTGGACTTTTTCACTAGTTTTGTTTGTACCGACTGCATTTGCCTTTTTAAATTGTTATCTAGTTTTCTCCTAGTAAAGAATTGTTACTCCCATTCCCATATCTTTGCCTGAGAGCCTTTTAATTTAAAAATCCTAGTAATTCGGAGGGAGGGGGTTTACCTTCTCCATTGCACGGGAGGCTTTAGCCCTCCTTCACAGACTCCTGTCTTGTCGAATCAAGACAGTTTGATACAGAATTTCATTTTTGTTGACCCAAAGATGTCCAATTCCGGAGGTTCAAAGTGAGCCACAGGAAGGAACTGTGTCCAAACATGCCATCCTTCCACAGGATCCGAGAAAGACTTCAAAATCTTTGGAGGGATGCCCTTTGGGATTGGCCATCCCTCTACTGGCACACCTACCAAGCGTATTGAGAATGGTTTCCCCAGTTTTGAATGGGTCAGGCAAATGCTGTCCAGACCCGCTGCTTTTGCCAAAGTCTCCCACACATTTTCCCTTGGTTGCCTCATGGGAAAATCTGTCCTATAGCCCAAGGCAACAGGCGAGAGAATGAGACACATGAACACTATCTGTCTGAACCCCATGTCCATGTCCACAACTTCTGTGAGAAACCCTGCAATGCAGCAACACCCAAACAAGACTTGATTCCCTAAAAAGAACCCCAAGTCTCTGAGTTGTCAATCGTTTTCTGATGAAACATCTGCAGCGATATTGTCTGCCTTTGTCTGCGTGCTTGCCTCTCTGCTTCTCGGGTCCATGTCCACTTGCGTCTGCACCCGATAAGGTTTCACGTGCCTTGCTGACACACTTCAGTCCTTGCCCTGTGTAAACACAAGCGAAACCCTTGCCCCAAGTTATTAATTCAAATGGGCCTTTGATTTGTCCTGACTCTGAGTTTCTGATCAAAACTAAAGGATTTCCCCTTAGCTTTGCTTGTGCACTGTTTGTACAATGTCTGACAATTGGTGGAGTGGGCTCTGAGAAAGAACCATTTTAAAAATTCAACACATACAGAGCTTTGTTCAGGCACATATACGGTGTTGTGCTTGCCTCTCCCCTTTTCTGTTTATCCAAAAGGGATTTCAGGGTGTGATGTGTTCTTTCAATGCTTGCTTGACCTGAGGGAGAATAAGGAATACCGAAAATGTGTTTGACTCCCCATTTTTTCAGAAATTTGTGAAGACTCTGCAATCCCCTTGGATTGACTGCTGTGGATGCAGGTGGCTGCACAAGCTGACAATCTGGGCAAGCACTGATGATTTCCTCTGCCTGGCTTTTAGAAAGGCGAAAGGATTCCATCAATGCTTGTGCATTTTAGTGGAAAAATGCATGGCTCAATTTTGCTTGCTCAAAAATGTCTGGCAGTGTCTGTGAGATAGGCATTGTGAGTCTATCTACATGAGCATTCCCTTCTACTAAAAACCCTGGAGTGAGGAATGCACTCTGATGTGTGTAACAAAATATTTGTGTTCTCTGTTTTCTAGGATTGTTCTCATGCATAATAGATATGAATATAAAATTTATTTGTCTGTGTGTTTTAAAAGTGATCCCTCTAATCGTTTGACCACATTTGCAACATATGCTGAATCTTTGATCAGATCGAGGGGTTCCTGAAATAACTGAAAAATCTTGACTACTGCTGCCAATTCTTAGTTCTACAGTTTGTGGTGAACCCTGTACCATTTTGATATCTGATTCCCATTTCTCCGTTTTTGGATTTTGTCATGTGATCACTGATTTGTGGGTTTTCCCGGAACCATCAGTGGATATTGCCACCCCTTCCACTGGCTCCTGACTTATTTTTGGTTTTTCCCTAAAACTTATTTTTTCATTTAACATTCTGTGAGCTGGAAAATGAACTGTGCAAACTCCTGGATACCCTAAAAACGCGATTGAAAAATCTTGTGACTTTTGCTTTGCCCAAAGTATTTTTTCTTTAAAGGTAAATGAATGATTGAGAAACATTTGCCTGACATTGTCAGCAACCTGGTCCTTGCCTTAATAATGATCTGAGCTATCATCTCTGTTAGGAAAATAAGGCCTTTTTGTTCATATAGAGTCTCTCATATTCACAGAATAGAGTTTTAATTAGAGCTTTTACTTGTCTGAACATGTTCTCATCTTGTCAGGCATTCCAGTGTCTATCTCATGCATTCCAGTGACTATCTCTCAAGGTCGACTTCGTTACGAACTTTTTAGGGAGTTAGAACTGTTTTGAAAAAGCTGCTGCTAGGCACCCAAACACCTAAGCAAATAGATATGTTTCAAGGATAGTTCCGTTACAGACTTGGCAAAACATGTAAACGTGCCTCGAGATAACATTTCTTGTTTTTGAGGGAATTTCCAGGTCGCAGAGACAACCTTAAAGAAGACCACTGGCGCCATCAAGAGGCAGAGAACAACCACCTAACAACAGGGTGCGCCTGCGCAGAAGAGACACTGGAGCGTCACCAGAGCGTCACACACCCGGAAGAGACAACCCAATAAGTGGGGGGGAAACGGAGAGCTAGGCGCGGTAGTTGGAACGACTGCCGCCCAGCGCGCGCTGGTTTGCTTTCGCTTTCTGCTATTAATAAATCCTTTTAATTGGATTTGACAGCCTATTGTGCTCGTTTATAACAATTTGGTGCCGTGACTCGGATCGGGATCTGGGGAACCTCTCTCTGAGAGGGGCGCCACGATTCCGCTCCCTTGAGCGGACTCAGACCGGGGTTTTTACCCTCATCCCGACCGACGAACCTAAAAGCCTAGAGAGCGAAAGCAAAGAAAGGGAAGCGGGCCCAGGGTACCCCGTAATTTTTGTGCACAAAAGTCCGGACGAAGGCGCAGGACGCGTGAGTATAAAGGGGATCCGTTCGGGCGGGGTTCGGGATCCCGGAGTACGGCGAGTGTGTGTGTGTGTGAGAGGAGGACTGGCAGCCGGATTCTCCAAGCGAGTGTGGACCCTCAGTAGTGCGTTTTCCAGAGCCCGCGAGGGCCTGGGCCACGAACCAGGGGAAGCGATTGTGCTGTCGTGAGTGACTGAAGGTACTCCGGAGGACATGGGGCAGGGGAGAAGCAAGGATAAATCCCCCTCCCCGGTGGGGGTAAAACTTCCCCCAATTCCTAAGGAGAGTCCCTTAGGGTTTATGCTAACAAATTGGGAGCACTTTCCAGGGGCACCTGGGAAGGATAAGGCAAAGATGATACACTATTGCATAGAAGTATGGGGAGGACAAGAGATTTCTAAAGGAGTGTTTTGGCCCATCTTTGGGTCCTCAGAGGACTGGGTAAAGCAACTGTTGAATGGTTGGGTACACGCTAAACAACCTTCTAACCTTGAGGAGAGTGCCTATGCCCAAGTCTGGATAGAAAAGCCGGAGGTGCTCGTGTTTAAACTCTCGGAGGCTTCAGGGGGAAAGAAAAAGAAGGGGCGAGCGGAAGAAGTAATCATTGCACCCCCGCCCTACATTCCCCCTGCACCAAATGCACCCCCTCCTCCTCCTCAATCGGATGAGGAAGAATCAGACTCAGACTCTGATCAACCCTCAGGCTCGCGTGGTCCTCTTACCCGAAGTAAGACGCAAGGCAAACTATTTCCCTTAAGGGAAATGCCGATGGGGGGACCACAGCCGGGGATTGGATTTATTTCGGTGCCTTTAAGTTCGGGGGATGTTAGAGACTTTAAGAAGGAGATGGGAAATTTGCTAGAAGACCCCTTGGGCGTGGCAGAGCGGGTGGATCAATTTCTAGGTCCTAATATATACACTTGGGAGGAATTACAAGCTATACTTAACATTTTATTCACGGCCGAGGAAAAGAACATGATAAGAGTTGCTGGAATGCGAGCCTGGGATGCCCTACCCGCGCATGCCCAGCAGCCGGCCGATACCAAATGGCCTCTCCAGAATCCTAATTGGAATAACCAGGATGAGGCCCATAGAGCTAACATGCGGGACTTTCGGACCATATTAATTGATGGCATAAGAGAGTCCGTTCCTAGGGGCCAGAATATAAATAAAGCATTTAACGACCGACAAAAGAAGGATGAAACCCCCACTGAATGGTTAGAGAGGTTAAGGAAAAGTTTCCAGCTGTACTCGGGATTAGACCCGAATAACCCAATGGGACAGGCAATTCTCAAAGTCCAGTTTGTCTCTAAATCTTGGGATGATATCAGGAGGAAGATACAGAAAATGGATGATTGGCAGGATAGGGATTTAGCAGAATTATTGCGAGAGGCGCAGAAGGTTTATGTCCGCAGAGAGGATGAAAGTCAGAAGAGACAGGTGAAAATGATGGTTGCTGCAGTGAGGGAAAGCAGGCGGGTAGAGGAAGAACAAAAGAGAGTTACTCGGAAGGGGGGGGGTGACAAGGGAAAGGTAGGAGAGAGGGTATGCTATTATTGCGGTAAGAAGGGACATTTCAAGAGGGAATGCAGGAGGAGGCTAAGGGACGAGGAGGAGTTCAAAATCGAATAGGGGAGTCAGGGGCTCTATTTTATGGGGACCAGGAAACATCAGAAAGAGCCCTTGATAAAATTGAAGGTGGGTCCCCAAGGCCAGGAAATAGATTTCCTGGTCGATACAGGGGCAGAAAGATCTACTATTCAATTTCTGCCTCAGGGCTGTAATTTGTCAAAACAGACAGCCACGGTAATAGGGGCTAAGGGGGAACCTTTTGAAGTACAAATTATTAAAGGGGTGGTGGTGGAATCGGGAACTAAAGTGGGGTTGGGTGACTTCCTATTAGTTCCTGAAGCGGATTACAATTTGTTAGGGAGAGACTTGATTGTTGAATTGGGAGTTCAAATTGAGGTGGTAGAGAAGGAATTAAAGATCAGACTTTGTTCCCTCCGTTTAGAAGATGAAGAGAAAATAAACCCCGAAGTGTGGTATAATCCAGGGACTGTGGGCAAATTAAATATAACCCCATTTACAGTGAAAATCAGAAATCCTGAAATCCCGGTAAGAATAAAACAGTATCCAATTTCACTAGAAGGGAGGAGAGGGTTAAAACCTGAGGTTGAAAGGCTGTTAAACCAAGGACTGCTAGAGCCTTGTATGTCGCCTTTTAACACCCCTATACTCCCGGTAAAAAAGGCAGACGGATCTTATCGACTGGTGCACGACCTTAGGGAAATTAATAAGCGAACTGTAGCCCGATTCCCAGTAGTGGCAAATCCCTATACTCTTTTAAGCAAACTGGGACCTGAAAATGAGTGGTATAGTGTAATAGACCTGAAGGATGCCTTTTGGGCCTGCCCTCTGGACGAATCCAGTCGAGATTATTTTGCCTTTGAATGGGAAGATCCTGACACGGGGAGGCGACAGCAACTCAGGTGGGCGGTACTTCCACAAGGCTTTACGGAATCACCTAATTTATTCGGGCAAGCCCTGGAACAAATTTTGCAAGACTATAAAACAGACCCAGAGGTAAAGCTAGTTCAGTATGTGGATGATTTGTTAATAGCAGGTAAAGAAGAAGACAAAGTCCGGAAGGAAAGTATTAAACTATTGAATTTCCTGGGACTAAAAGGATTAAAAGTCTCTAAAGCAAAACTACAATTTGTGGAAGAAGAAGTTAGGTACCTGGGACATTATTTGAAAAAGGGAGAAAAGAGAATTGATCCAGATAGAGTACAAGCAATCCTATCTCTGCCCCTACCGCAAAGTAAACGGCAAATTCGTCAGGTATTAGGACTTACAGGATATTGTAGGCAGTGGATTGAGAACTATAGTGGGAAGACAAGATTTCTGTATCAAAAACTTACCCAAGACGGGCACCTCAAGTGGACAGAGGAGGAAAAATCTAAATTCCAAGAATTAAAAGAAACTCTGGTCCATGCTCCAGTCCTAAGCCTCCCAGATTTAAAGAGGCCCTTCTTTTTATTTGTTAATATCACAGATGGAGTAACTTATGGAGTACTTACCCAGGACTGGGCGGGGAAAAAGAAACCTATTGCATATCTGTCTAAAATCTTAGACCCTGTAAGCAGGGGATGGCCGGGCTGTTTACAAATAATTGCAGGCTGTGCGGAGTTAGTAGAAGAAGCAAGGAAGATCACCTTTAATGCCACTCTGAAGGTATTAACTCCACATAACATACGGAGTGTAATGCAACAAAAAGCAGACAAATGGATCTCCGACGCCAGGCTCCTAAAATATGAGGGGATTCTATTAGAAACCCCTAATTTCACTTTAGAAACCACCTCATTACAAAATCCAGCCTCCTTCCTCTTCGGAGAGCCCGAAACTGAATCACTGATACATGACTGTGTAATTACTATAGAAGAACAAACCAAAATTAGACCTGACCTGGAGGAAGAAGAATTAGAGACTGGAGAAAAATTGTTTGTTGATGGATCATCCAGAGTAGTTGAGGGGCAAAGGAGATCAGGATATGCCATAGTGGGGGGGGCTGATTTAAAGGTAATCGAATCTGGACCCCTAGACAAAACATGGTCAGCCCAAGCCTGCGAGATATACGCTATCCTAAGAGCCTTGGAACTATTAAAAGGAAAAGAGGGGACCATCTATACAGATTCTAAATATGGATACGGGGTGGTGCACACTTTTGGAAAATTATGGGAAGAGAGAGGCCTCGTAAATTCACAGGGAAAGGACTTAATCCATCAGAAACTAATAATAGCCCTCCTGAGGGCCTTGAGAGGCCCTACTAGGATAGCAGTGGTCCATTTAAAAGGGCATCAACGGGGAATGGATTACCGGAGTAGGGGTAACAATGCGGCAGACTATGAGGCAAAGAAAGCTGCAATTATCAAGACATTAACCTTAAGTGAGGGAATTAGGAAGGACCTTGTAGATACCCCAAAGAACCCTGGGTCTACTACCCAGGATAAGCTTATATTTACAATAGAAGAACAGGAGAAGCTTACAAAATTGGGAATAAAAGAGGAATCAGGGAAATGGCTGTTAAAGGATGGGAGGGAGGTTTTACCTAGAGCCATAGCCCAGCGGATGCTCAGTAAATTACACCAGAGAACACACTGGGGCGCTCAAGGACTGGTGGATCACTTTGCCACCCATTACATGACAGTGGGCCTACATGACTTAGCGAAAGGGATTACTAGAAGCTGTCCAACCTGTCTACGAGTAAACAGAAGAAACCTAAGGAAGCTACCCCTGGGTGGGAGGCCAGTGGCAAAGAGGCCCTTTTCAAATTTACAAGTAGACTTTACTGAGCTCCCCAAGATAGGGAGACTAAAATATCTTCTGGTTATAGTGGACCATTTAACACATTATGTAGAAGCAATCCCCACTGCCAGAGAAACAGCTCGGACAGTAACAAAAGCCTTGCTGGAAGAAATAATACCTAGATATGGGGTCCCAGAAACGATAGACTCTGATAAAGGCCCCCATTTCACTTCAAAAATAACACAGATGCTAGCAGAAGCTCTGGGCACAAAATGGGAACAACATACTCCCTGGCATCCACAGAGTTCGGGAAGGGTAGAAAGAATGAATGGGGAAATTAAGAAACAACTCACCAAATTAACACTAGAAACTAAATTATCCTGGATAAAATGTTTGCCGTTGGCATTATTAAATGTTCGAACTCAGCCACGAGCTGATGTAGGACTATCCCCATTTGAAATGCTATATGGGATGCCCTATTCCCTAGAAAAAGTTCAAACCAATCCTAATATTACTGATCAAAGTATTAATAAATACTTAACCATTTTAATGAAATATAAAAAACAGTTATGGGAAAAAGGGATGTGGGCCCAAAGACCACCCCTAGATCTTGTGTTACACCAGGTACAACCCGGCGACTGGGTCCTCATCCGGAGCTGGAAGGAAGATTCGATCACCCCAAAGTGGGACGGACCGTACCTGGTTTTAATCACCACTGACTCCGCAGTCCGTACAGCAGAGAAGGGATGGACTCATGCTAGCAGAATAAAGGGGCCAGTGGATCCAACTCGATTTCATACAGCTTCCAAAGAAGCGAGCTGGAAAATTGACGGGAAGCCGGGGGATTTAAAGCTAACAGTAAAGAGAACTTACAAATAATTTTCATGAGCTCTATCAGCTCTAAAGACATTTGGGTTGGAGATAACTGGGAACTGCAAGTACAACTAGTTGGAGAAACAAAACCTCCAGGATACTGTAAACGTCTAGAGGATTCAGCCCAGCAGCCCTTCTATCGGTTCATCCGACTTGAAAAAGAACAGAGACCTTGGGAAGGGGAGGGCCATGCTGAACATCAAAGTATTAGAGTAAGGTGTAGTTGGTTAGATTGTCGTTGTTACCCTTTTGCCTGTTTTTCCTGCAAAATCTGTAAAGGATTGTGGTGGGCTCACTGCAGAAAGGGGAGAGCTCCAAAAAGTGTATGTCAACGCTGCTGGCTGGAGCAGCGCAAATTGACATCTGAAGTACTAAATTACAAGGTTGCCACTCGGGAATTGACTAAAGGATCCCCTGAGTGGTGGGAGGTTTTCGTAAAGGGAATAAACCCTGAATTCCACTGTTACCATTCCAACGAACCCCTGGGTCCGTTCCTCACGGATATAGTCCAGGTCAAGTGTCGCAAATTAGTTAAAAAACTCAGGTGCGACACTCCACAGTTGAATACAAAAAATTGGATCTCCCGGAGATCAAAGTGGGAGAGAGGGAATGATCCCACCCCTGAAGAATATCTCTGTTGTCGGGAAGATGGCTTGCCCTGTAACTTGTAGCAACCAAGTTGACAGGCGAGACAGAGAGGTAGATAGTGGGGATGAGGGGCCCTCCCAAACCTTGAAAGAGAACGTAAATCATCATGAGTATGAGAATGGTGACAACGGAATGGGGGAAAATGGGAATGTAAAACTGAGCATGATAAGTAACATCCTCCCCTGCAGTGCGTATCACTCAATCCTATGGGTTTTTATGTTTGTATGGTTTCCCCTTCAGAGTGCTACAGCTAATTCACATGAACCCTTTAAATGGACCTTAAGCAGATGGGAGGATCACGATACCCGTCATATTTTACAAACAATAACGGGACCTGGAGCACCGAGCTTCAAAGTTGGAATCTGTGATTTAACTCGGAATTTAAAATGCGGGCGACTGTTAAACTTAACAAGCTTCTATATGTGCCCCGCTTCAAACCCAGGGAAGCAATACTGTAATTACCACAAACATTATTATTGTGCCTATTGGGGCTGTGAAACAATAGCATCAGCGTGGGCTCCGGGTGGGGGATTAGACAAATATTTAAAGGTAGGACATGGACCAGTAGGATGTAAACGACCACGAGAGTGGCCTTGGACGGGGAAAAACTTACTTGGGAACTGCACCTTTCTTTACCTAAATGTCACTCAACCAAGCGATTCTGGGTGGTTAATAGGCAAAACATGGGGAGTTAGGCATTGGATAGAAGGACATGATCCGGGAAATCTGATTCAAATAAAAAAAGAAGTAGCGCCGCACGACCCTAGCCCTATAGGCCCAAACCCAGTAATAAGCAATGACTTAAAAGAAAGTAATAAAGCCAGAGATAATGTTATAGACAAAGGTAATCAAGAACCTCAGTTATTAGTGCAGAAGTATACAACTTTATGGAAAATCATGCAAGCTACTTTTGGGGTTCTAAATCATACCCATCCTAACCTAACTAAAGGATGTTGGCTTTGCTATATGATAAATCCACCCTTTTATGAAGCTATTGGGATTACATCCGAAGCAAGGGAAATAAATGGTACAAATCCAAAGGAGTGTCTCTGGAAAAAAGAAGGAGATAATGTTCCAGGCATTACCTTGTCCCAAGTTAGTGGGCAAGGAAGATGCGTAGGAAAAGTTCCTGCAGATATGCGACACCTCTGCAACACAACAATGAGCATTAGCAGAACAGACAAGCCTTTTGATTGGCTTATGCCAGCAGTCAATACTAAATGGGTATGTCAACAACTTGGAGTTACACCCTGCCTATCGGTAAAAGCCTTTAATAATTCAGACTTCTGCATTCAAGTTCTAATAATCCCCAGAATCGTATACCACCCAAAAGAATACGTGTTAGAACATCAACAAACCCCTGAACACTACTTGGTTAAGAGAGAACCACTTACAGCACTAACGGTAGCAATCTTACTCAGCATAGGAGGAGCGGGAGTCGGAACAGGGGTCGCTTCCCTAGTAAGTCAAACCCAAGGTATGAAAGCTCTGCGCACATCTGTAGATGAAGATCTAAGTAGAATAGATAAAGCCATAAGTGAACTAGTTAAATCAGTAAAATCCCTTTCTGAGGTAGTCCTCCAAAACCGAAGGGGATTAGATTTGTTGTTCTTACAGCAAGGGGGACTATGTGTTGCTTTACAAGAAGAATGTTGCGCTTATGTAGATCACACAGGTATTGTAAAAGACACGATGGCTGAGTTACGCAAACAAATAGAACAACGAAAAAGAGAAAGAGAATCCCAGCAAAGTTGGTATGAATCCTGGTTTACATATTCTCCCTGGCTGACCACTCTATTATCCACCCTTGCAGGACCAGTAATTTTACTAATTCTAATACTTACTTTTGGACCATGTATTCTTAGCAAACTTATTACACTAGTGAAAAATAGGTTAGAAGCTGCACATTTAATGATAGTAAAGCCAAAGTATGAGCCACTTAGCGAAGTAGAGACTGAAGAGTATTTAGAGTTGAGCAAGAGAGAATTAGAACGCTTTAATGAACAAAAAGGAGGTTAAAATAAAAAGGGGGGATATTGTTAGGAAAATAAGGCCTTTTTGTTCATATAGAGTCTCTCATATTCACAGAATAGAGTTTTAATTAGAGCTTTTACTTGTCTGAACATGTTCTCATCTTGTCAGGCATTCCAGTGTCTATCTCATGCATTCCAGTGACTATCTCTCAAGGTCGACTTCGTTACGAACTTTTTAGGGAGTTAGAACTGTTTTGAAAAAGCTGCTGCTAGGCACCCAAACACCTAAGCAAATAGATATGTTTCAAGGATAGTTCCGTTACAGACTTGGCAAAACATGTAAACGTGCCTCGAGATAACATTTCTTGTTTTTGAGGGAATTTCCAGGTCGCAGAGACAACCTTAAAGAAGACCACTGGCGCCATCAAGAGGCAGAGAACAACCACCTAACAACAGGGTGCGCCTGCGCAGAAGAGACACTGGAGCGTCACCAGAGCGTCACACACCCGGAAGAGACAACCCAATAAGTGGGGGGGAAACGGAGAGCTAGGCGCGGTAGTTGGAACGACTGCCGCCCAGCGCGCGCTGGTTTGCTTTCGCTTTCTGCTATTAATAAATCCTTTTAATTGGATTTGACAGCCTATTGTGCTCGTTTATAACATCTCTAAGTCTGTGAGAATTGTTTTTGAGGACCTGTAAGCTAAAAAACCGCACTTTCAACTCCTGTGAAAACACTATCACAATCCTTGCCCGAAGTTATTAATTTGAATGATTTTTTCAATTTGATCTGTCCAGTGTCTGGGACTCTTCTCAGATTTCTCTCAATGATCAGTGAAATAGGGTCTAAAAAATAATTATTTCAAAAGATTAAAATACACAAATTCTTCAGCCTCATTCCAGCCTTATTTCAGTCACTTCTTCACATTTTTTTTTTCCTTTCACTCTCTCCTTCCTTTTTGAAGTAGGAAGGTTGAAAAATATAAAACATAATATAAAATAAGACAAAATACCTCAATGATAAAATGCATAAAACCTATCAAAATCGATAACAATTCAATAAAGTTCAAAAGAAAGAGATTCTAAATAACATATATACAATTGAACAAAGAATAATCATTAGAAACATTGTGCCAGCATTTCAGAGTCTGCAAACAGCTGAAACATTTGTTTCCAGTGAAAACCCTTGGCATCCTTTCCCGGGCAAGGCTGACAAATGTCACCTCAAAGCTGTGTCAGCTGTCACATTTGTAGGATCGAATTGGTGGGTCAAAATGATCTGCATATCACTCATTTTTATGCAGAAACCTCTGGATTTTGCTGGCAAACTCATCCATCCAAGTTAAAATACGGGCCTAGCCAGGACCCAAACTTTAAACTGGAGTGATGTCCCCTAACATATTATCTAAAACAAAGCTTATACCAACAATACATATATGATACTTAAAACATAACAATGTATAACATTTTCACATAAAATAAACACTTGAAGTTCAAAATGATAAATTGATCAAATGACACAAGGATTCATTTTTCTTGAAACTTCTTTGAGGAAAAAGGATGTCAATTGGAAGAAATCATAAGATTAACAGTTGACAACAGGGTGTCAAAATGCTTCGGGCATCTCCCTTTGAGATCTTCTGAAAAACATTTGAGAATGATAAAAAATAGAAATGCAATGATTCCACTCACAAGAGCTATAAAAACAAACCAGAAGGTCCACCTAGAAAAATGCATTGTAAAGAACTGCATTGACTTGTTTGTTCATCAAAAGTGTAAAATTAGGGTAAAGGAAAGGGGTAGGGGTCGGGGCATGGAATTTGCAGGCTTGGGCAAGGCTGGTGTCCTAGGTTGCAAGATAAGCTTGTATTCTATTTGCCATCTGTTGAAGGCAAACCTGTTGGGCAGGTTTTGTTATCTTTTCCAAGAACCGGTTTTGCTCCTAAGAGGTAATGGTTTGTTAGTGGGCCATTGACTGATTCAATGCAGGGCTGGTAACAACACCATCCTATTGTGAGATGTTCCACCCAGAGGGGGAAGCCAAGCACTCTTTTACTGGATATAAGGGGGTACCTTTTTGGGGACAGAGCAGCTCTTTACTTTGGGGGATTGCCAGAGAAGCAGCTCTCTTCGGCGGCACTCGCAGTGAAGCAGCCGGAGCGCGCTGAGGCGACGGCGGCGGAGCTCGGAGGCAACCCCGGCGCAGAGGAAGACCGGCCCCACTGCCACCAGATCTTCAGAGGAAAACTATACCCTTCTAAAGATCACCACTGCATCTGCAATTCATGAACCACTGCAAGGGGAGCAATCGTCCCAGCAGGACTGCTACTGGCACCCCGAATCCTCAGGTTCTGGACTTTTTTTCACTGGTTTTGTTTGTACCGACTGCATTTGCCTTTTTAAATTGTTGTCTAGTTTTCTCCTAGTAAAGAATTGTTACTCCCATTCCCATATCTTTGCCTGAGAGCCTTTTGATTTAAAACTCCTAGTAATTCAGAGGGAGGGGGCTTACCTTCTCCATTGCACAGGAGGCTTTAGCCCTCCTTCACAGATTCCTGTCTTGTCGAACCTAGACAGCTGGTAAATGAAAACAAAGATTGTGAAAGATCTTGCAGGACTTGCTGGAATTGATAAGCGCAGCGGAAGGAGACCCATCACCCCCACTTGTGAAACCAGTTGTTGCAAGCCTGGTGCAACGCAGAGAAGATACGAAGGAAAAAAAAAGTATAAAAAGGGACTGAAGAGAAGGAAGGTTGTCAGCTCTTGGCGGAGCCAGACTCCCCAGCTGCACCCAGCGCTGTTTGCTTGCTATCGCTTGCTGTAATTAATAAAATTATTAATTGATCTTAAAAGGCTGAATCAAATTATTCGCCTCAATTTATAACAAATTTGGTGCCGTGACTCAGATCGGAACACCCGGAGAGGAGGTCTCGCTAAGGAGGCACCCCACTGCCTTTGCTTTAACAGTGGCCTTACGGGGACACTCCTCCCCGGACTCCAACCGACGAACCTAAAATCCGATAGCAAGCAAAGAACTGCCGGCGACCCCCTTAATCTTTGTGCACGAAGCCCCGGGCGAAGACACCGGATGGTGTAAGTATTTTCCAAAGGACCTGGTGTCCGGAGGAGGCCTGTTCTGGGAGAATGGGACCGCTTGGTTGGGGGTCGGGGATCCTGGAGTGTGATGAGTGTGGTGTATGAGAGGGAGCCAGCAGCTCGGACTCCCCAAGCAAGTGCGGACCTCATAGTAGTGCGGTTCCCATATCCGGCGACGGACTGGGCCACGAATTGAGGGAAGCAAGTGTGTGTGTGTTAGAAGGCACTCCAGAAGATGGGTCAGAGGAAAAGCAAGCCTGCTGAACCCATGGGTGGGGGAATCCCTGTAAAACATCCCCATATTTCAGAGGATAGTCCATTAGGCTTAATGATTAAATATTGGAACACCTTTCCTTCTAGGAAGGGAAACGATAAAGTAAAAATGGCTCATTACTGCATGGAAGTTTGGGGGGGAAACAAATAAGAGGAGATGCAATCCATGTTAGGGATTTTGTTTTCTGCAGAAGAAAGGAGAATGATTAGGGAAACGGGCATGAGAATCTGGGATGATGAACATCAACAGGGACCATTAGCAGATATTAAATGGCCCCTATAGAATGCCCAGTGGAATAATCAAGACCCGTTACACCGTACCCATATGGGCGATTTGCGAAATATAATAATACAGGGAATAAGGAAGGCTGTCCCTCGTGGACAGAATGTACAAAAGGCATTCAAGGAACAACAAAAGAAGGATGAAGATCCAACTGAGTGGTTGGAGAGGCTGAGAAAAGACTTTCAGTTATATTCAGGGGTGGACCCTAACACTCCTGAAGGAGAGACATTGTTGAAAGTTCATTTTGTGGTAAACTCGTGGGTGGATATTCGAAAGAAGTTGGAAAAGTTAGAAGGGTGGCAAGCAAGGGGGCTGGATGAGTTACTGCAGGAGGCTCAGAATGTTTATGTTATGAGGGAGGATGAGAACTACAAGAAGCAGTCTAAGATTATGTTAGCAGCTGTAAGGGAAGGACAGAGGCAATTTCCCCAAAGAAGGGGTGGTGGTCACCCAGGAGGTTTGAGGGGAGCTGGTCGACAGGTGCATGAAGGAAGACAAGGTGGAGGAGATAGAATTGTTTGCTTTTACTGTGGGAAAAAGGGACATATGAAGCAGAAATGCCAACAAAGGATGGCTGATGAAGAGCAGTTTAAGGAAGATTAGGGGTGTCAGGGGCTCTATCTGCTGGGGACAAGAGAAAGAACAGACCCCCTGGTAAAATTAAAAATAGGTCCCCAGCAGCAAGAATATTAGTTCCTTGTGGACTCAGAGGTGGAAAGATTGACTGTCCGGACCCTTCCCCAAGGGTGCAAGATATCATCTGAAATAATACAGGCGATTGGAGCCAAAGGGGAACCCTTTGGAGTACCTGTAATCAAGGATGTACTCTTAGAAAGTAACTCCAAATTAGGAATTGGGTCATTTTTATTAGTACCATAAGCAGATTATAATTTACTGGGAAGGGATTTCATGATTGAATTGGGAATAGGGATAGAGAAAAATAAGGGAAGAAAGTATAAATCTCCTAAATTATTTAAGCCTTAAGGGACTTAAAGTCTCTAAGTCAAAATTGCAGCTTGTAGAAGAAGAGGTCAAATATCTCGGGCATTGTTTAACAAGGGGAACCAAGAATAGAATCCAGGGAATACTTTCCCTACAAGCCCCACGGAACAAAAGACAAGTCCGACAGTTACTGGGACTCTTTGGGTATTGCCGACAATGGATCGAAAATTTTAGTGGAGAAGTAAAATTTTTATATGAAAAATTAACTAATGATGGGTTATTGAAATGGAGCACCAATGATGAAGATCAATTAGAAGCATTAAAAACTGAACTAGTCAATGCACCAGTCCTTAGCATTCCAGATTTGAAGAGATCATTTTACTTATTTATTAATGTAAATGAGGGAGTAGCATATGGTGTATTAGCTCAGGATTGGGCTGGAAAGAAGAAACCAGTGGCATATCTCTCCAAACTCCTGGATCCTGTTACCCGGGGGGTGGCCCACATGCTTACAGGCGATAGTGGCCGCTGATCACCTGGTAGAGGAAGCTGGGAAGATAACCTTTAGAAGTGAGCTAAAAGTCTTATCTCCCCATAACATTAGTGGAGTTTTGCAACAAAAGGCTGACAAATAGATAACGGATGCCAGATTCCTAAAGTATGACGGCATCCTAGTCTCCTCTCCTAAGTTAAGAAACAATGGGCCTGAAAAACCGGGCCCAGTTTTTTTTTTTATATAAAGAACCAATTACAGAACTAATACATTATTACCTCCAACAGATAAAGGAACAAACAAAAATAAGGCCAGACCTTGAGGAAGAAAAACGAAAAGGCTCAATTATATGTAAACAAGTTCTCTCGAGTTTAAAAAAAAAAAAAATTCCATGTATGCTATAATAGATGGGAAAACATTTAAGACAGTAGAATCTGGTCCCCTTAGCCCCAGCTGGTCAGCCCAAGCATGCAAATTATATGCAGTGCTTAAAGCTCTAAATTTATTGAAAGGAAAAAGTGGGACTATTTTTACTAATTCTAAATATGCCTATGAAGTAGTTCAAACTTTTAGTAAAATCTGAGAAGAAAGAAGACCACAAGAACTGCAATACGGACAGACGAGAAAGAGTGGACGCATGCCAGTCGAGTTAAAAGTCCGGCCACCACGGATGACCAGTGGAAAGTAGACAGCCAGCCTAGGAATTTGAAGGTTACCATTAAGAAAAATCTATGAACTCTGTGTGCATCATTTAAGTCGATCGCAAAAGAGAACAAAAAGGGATATAATTACCTACTTATTAGTAATTATTTAGTAATTTATAATAAGGTAGATTATAATTATTATCCTTTCATATGTGTTAGTAATTATTTTAATGATTATTTGATAATTTGTAATAAGGTAGATTGTGATTGTTGTCCTTTTAGGTGCTTTACATGTAAAATTTGCCAAGAATGGTGGCAGGACCATTGCCAAGGGGGGAAGCTGCCAACTGTGGTCTGAACAGAAATTATGTTAAAATCAAGAAAATTGAAAAATCAGTAGATTTGTTTGGAGTCTGAGGACTGGTAAAAAAATATACACCAAAGGAGTGCATCAGGAAACTTTTGTTTCCATATTAATGAACCCCCTCCATTTTTTGCCCAAATTCTAAAAAGGTGTTGTCAGTGGGAACTAAAGGGGGTCACGTGCGACCCACCCCCGGTCAAAGATAAAAATAGGGAACAGTATGAGGTTAGGCGGGAGCAGGGGAAAGGACACCTAGGAAAGTACCGCTGCTGCCGAGAAGATAATTCACCTCGCGGCTCGAAGCAACCGGATCAGGGAGAGAGGCAGAGGGGAAAAAGCCAGGTCCGCCCCCCCCAGATAGAATAATGCTGAAATGCTCCAGCTATTGCCAAGTGAGTTCTAGGCTCCCCGAGACGACCGGTCTGATTGCCTCTGAAACACCAGAAAGGCAACAAACCCAAGAGGAGAAAACAAGATATTATGCAATAAAAACAAGGTCAGGACCCCACCCTTATTGGCAAATTATTAATATGTTAATGCTTTGTACTGTATACCAAAGAGAGGGTTCCCCAGCCTTGCACCAACCCTTTAAGTAGACAATAACTGGAGTAAATAGTAGAGTAATTCAGAGTCAGATAACATCCAGACCCCCTAGTTTTACCCCACAGTTATGTGAACTAGACCCTGTAGAGCCCTGTTTTAATAACGTAGGATTTTATATGTTTCCAGCATCAAACCCAGGGTAAAGGTATTACAATTACCCTAGGGAATATTTCTGTAGGTACTGACAGTGTAAAACAATAGCCTCAGACTGGCCAACAGCAGGAGATAAAATTAGAATAGCAAAAAGAAAATAGAAGGCAGCACATCTGATGCTGGTCAAAACCAAATATGAAACTCTCCCTAGAAATCCTGAAGTAAGAGAGACTTTAATTCTAGCCCACCAAGAAAGAAAACTATTTGATGAACAAAATGATAAAAGAAAAAAATGGGGAAATGTAAAGAACTGCATTGACTTGTTTGTTCATCAAAAGTGTAAAATTAGGGTAAAGGAAAAGGGTAGGGGTCCGGGCATGGAATTTGCAGGCTTGGGCAAGGCTGGTAACCGCAAACAAGGATTGTGAAAGATCTTGCAGGACTTGCTGGAACTGATAACCACAGCGGAAGGACACCCATCACCCCTACTTGTGAAACCAGTTGTTGCAAGCCTGGTACAACGCAGAGAAGATACGAAGGAAAAAAAAAAAGTATAAAAAAGGGACTGAAGAGAAGGAAGGTTGTCAGCTCTTGGCGGAGCCAGACTCCCCAGCTGCACCCAGCGCTGTTTGCTTGCTATCGCTTGCTGTAATTAATAAAATTATTAATTGATCTTTGTGAGAACCCCGGCCTTGCTCTGGGGTCTCATGTGGTGTTGAAATTCCTCCTCCAACCCGTGCTTCCAAAGAAAAACTGCGCAGGCTCTTGCTGTTCGGTCTCAAGACGATTTATTGCTAGTTATCTAACAGATTATGTTCTTGGACTGCGGCTATTTGATCAGTGGCCTGGGTAGAGGCACACACACACACTGACATCCTCTCTATCTGCTGTCTTCTTCGTCTCTCGCCCCAGCCAGAGCTGCTGCTATCTTCTATAAGATATATTATGTATAACATGTTTACAATTATTCCCCAATACCTACTACCTACGTTACCAAGTGTTTTTCTACTCTAAACCAATCTGTGAGTGCCAACATCACCAAGAACATGGAGGTAAGGAAAAAGAAGGAGGAAGAACAGGATCAGCCCACTTTCCTCCATCTTAGAATTTCTGACCCCCATGTACAAAGTGAAACCCCCCCTGTACAATACTAAAAAAATTTCCCCTCTACTTTGTAACTACTTTTACTATACTATCTAACCTTTTGTGATTGCTTGTTCCACCTCCAAAGTTGGTAATTCATTCCATGGCTCAAACTCAAAATCACAGCTGTTTTTCAGCTGTCTGCCAGGGTCTAGAATGCTTCTGACCAAGACCTGGAACCTCTACAAATGTCTGAGAGACATTTTGAGTTCCCACAGATCTTAAAATGCTGAATCAAATTATTCGCCTCTATTTATAACATGCATGATAGTTAAAATCCAAAATGAGACTTCAGAATGGCATGCAACCTGGATAAGATTGCATAAACGACAATGAAACATACAAAAATTTGCTATGAAAAAACAAAGTACAAGGCTTCACCTGATAACATGATAGAATTTCTTAACAATAACATTTATAAAACACTTAAATAGTTAAAAATAAAATAAAGTATTTGAAAACAAACACCCTTTGTACCATTATACAAAGAAATAACAGACTGTAACACTGACTATTAAACAGTTAAATCAATCTCAGAAAACTCAAAATAAATTCCTTTACAACTCTTATATACTGATAAACTTATAATAAAACAAAAAAGACTTAAAACCTAGGATCCAACAAATTGTGTCTTCTCCTTAAATCAGTGTTTATTATTATTTCGTGAGCTCTTTCAGTCGAAATCTTCCCATCCTTAAAGAAAAAGTGTTAAACTTTGTTAGCTAAATAATCTTGACCTTTGAAAAACTTAAAATAATTTTTGATTCAAACAGTACGTAAACTCAATATATAAAAAATCTTGGTGAAGAATCCCTAAATTATATTAACTTTATGAAATCCATATGCATCAAATTAATAATATATAAATTCATTATCAATTAAACTTTTATAAAACTTAACTTCTTCAGGGCCCAAACCTAAAATGAACTTAAAGTTATATACTCTAATTAAACAATACTTAACTCAAAGCAGACTATATAAAAATCAATCTCATCATTAATAAAATGTTAAAATGCAACCTAGCTTAAACCCTAACATAATAAATTACGAAAAATGTCATGCTATTTATTTTTATATTTCAATTTTCATTATGATAAGATGTCCCTTTTTCACATTGTGTATTTCACACTCTGATGCCCTGTCACCACAGCTGCTGGGCGCGGCTGCTGACCAAGTTCTGTCGACCTAACTGAAGAGTGTGGGGTTGGTGTTTAGAAACATTGAAGAAGTTCGGTAAAAACCTTATGTTGCAATTGTTTCAAAAGGCGACTGACTGAATCTCATTTTGGGGTGAATGTTGGAATTCAATCCCTCAGCTTTGCCAAAGGATATTTGATGCAATGGATGTGCTTATAAAAGGTTGTTTGCTTTGGCTGATGTAGTTTTGTTGTTGTTTGCCTGCCACCACTGATGAAAGGAAATGGGCGGTGTGCCGCTTGCACCCACTGTGGAGAGGCGGTGACCAAAGGAAATCCCTGCACTGGCTCTGCCCAGTCCCGGCCTGCACCAGCATAGGGGGTGCGGACAGGAGCATTTCTGGTGCAGTCACGCTCTGCTTCTACCTGCCTCGGAATTGCTGCGCCTCTTTCTTGCTCACCCCCTCCCTGCTCACGCCCAGTATCTGCTGTGCCGAGCTCACGCCTGAAATTTGCCTCTCCAAACCCAGCGCCCACATTGTCAGCCACCTCCACGCCCACTTTAACTCCTGCAAACGCATGCAGAGCCTGCATCCGATCCCTCTCTGTCTGCGTCACCATGGGGACGTGGCAAGAATGCTCCCGCCTTGACTGCGCCCTGCCTGCACCGGCTCTGGCGAGGCCACGCCCTCGGGAACGCCTCCTCCCTTCCCCCGGCCAGGCCTGGCATCGCCCCGGTCCCGTTCTGGGTCGCCCCCCCCGCCCCCGGGCTCCGTGGAAGCACCAGTACCCAGCGCGGTTTGGCGCTCCGCTGACATCATCAGTGCGTGCTCGCTGTGTCCTGATTTATTAAAAAAAAAAATGGATATTGATCTAATACTGATATCCAACCGCAATGGACAAAAACTCTCCAACAGTTTAAAGTTAGAAAGTGTATATTTATTCGATGCCAGGCAGCATGCAGGATAGCTCCCAAATACACACCGCACCTTCCAGGTGCTTACAGAGTCCTTTTATCCATACAAGTATTGAATACACAAAATTCAAATACATATTCATAATTTTGGTACATCCCATTCCCCGCTTTGTATGCTAATCACGCCAAAAGCTATTAAGCATGCATAGTTTGTCCCTTGAAATGGGCTTGTTATGAACAAAACAGCCTGGCTGGGACACTTGGCTCGAACTAAGTACTGACATTGAAATGTTAATTAGCTAATCGATCCTGGGAATCACTTACACCCCCACCCAAACTAGGACTAGGATGCAAAATAAGCCAGTGGAATCATGGGAGGGGGTTTTGGGGATGAAAAACACACCAAAATGAAAAAGAGGGGCACAGTGGAGGCGGCTGGATGGGTGTGCTGGTTGGGGAGAAGGGAACCCCATCCCTAGTCTGTGTTTAACCTGTCACCATAACCTGCAGAGGACCAGATTGGACTGGGCTGTGGGAAGCAGGCACAAGGAATCAGACAATATACCTGGTGTTACCAGGAGGGCAGGAGAGAGATAGCTGCTGCTGGACCTCGGCAGCAGACTCTGCACATCCCCCCCACCCTTCGGCTAACAGTGTGCCAGGAGGAAAGGAGAGAGGACGGTCTGCTGATCGGGACTTCAGATACAGACTGGACACCTCTTCACCTCCGGCTACCAGTGTGCGACGGAGACTCCAGGGACAGACTCTGCACGCCTTCTCACCCTTCAGCTACCGGAAGAAGCTACAACACCCCCCCTGCCGAGCTGACTTTTTAATAAAGAGCTGAACACTAATAAAGGCATAAAACCTGTTCATTTCAATATGGGGGCTCGTCCGGGATAGCCACACCTGAAGAGGAACGCTGGACTTCTGGACAGCTCGACCACCGGCTTCGAGGGACTCTCGGGATTTGCTGGCTACTGGACCCTAGGATCAGGGTAAGACGAGCTACGCAGAGGAGCAACGTGGACGAGCCACGCAGAGGAGCAATGCGAAGGGACGACAGATTGGTGAGACGAGCCACGGAGAGGAGCAACGCGGACGAGCCACGCAGAGGAGCAAGGCGAAGGGACGACGGATTGGTGAGAAAAACCGGGAGACAAGCAAGTGAGTGAGTGAGTGAGACGGGGGCCGACAGCTCAGACCCCCGAAGTGAGAGGGACCCGCTAGTACCGCGTTTCCGGACTCCTGCGAAGGGGCCGGCCGGGAATGGGGGGAAGTGAGTGGAATAGAGGAGTGACTGAGGTGTCTCCTTAGAGATAAATGCCCTCCTCTGGGCATGTGGAGATTCTCTAGGGATAAAGTCCCTGGCAATCAGGACAAGGGGGTTGTCCACAGCCGGGCAGGTGGGATGTCCCTGGCAGGTGGGGAAGGATGTCCTGGCAGGCAGGGGCATGTCCTGGCAGGCAGGCAGGGGTCATATCCTGGCAGACAGGGGGCATGTCCTGTCAGAAAGCAGGTCCTGGCAGGCAGGAGGCAGGTCCTGGCAGGCAGGAGGCAGGTCCTGGCAGAAAGGGGACATGTTCTGGTAGAAAAGGGGCATGTCCTAACAGGCAGGGGCATGTCCTGTCAGGCAGAGGGCAGGTCCTGGCAGGCAGGAGGTAGGTCCTGGCAGGAAGGGGACATATTCTGGTAGACAAGGGGCATGTCCTAACAAGCAAGGGGCATGACCTGGCAGGCAGGGGGCATGTCCTGGCAGGTAGGGCATGTACTAACAGGCAAGGGACAGGTCCTGGCAAGAAAGGGGGAGTGTCCTGGCAGACAGGGGCATGTCATAGCAGAAAGGGCATAGGTCCTGGAAAGAGGGGGGCATGTCCTGGCAGGCAGGCAGGTCCTGGCAGGCAGGGGCATATCCTGGCAGGCAGGGAGCAGGTCGTGGCAGGCCGGATAGGTATTATGGCAGGCAGGAGGCATGTCCTAGCAAGCAGAGTAAGCAAGCAAGTAAAGAAGCAAGTATAAAGGCAAGCAGGCTAAACCTATTAAGAGACTTAGGCGAGGGGACTTGGCCGGAGTTCGAGTGTAAGGCTCGGCAGGACGTTCGACCTTGCCTCGGCAGGGAGACCAAGCTTCCTAAGTCTAGTAGGAGTCACGCGAAGGGACTTGGCCAGAGTTCGAGTGTAAGGCTCGGCAGGACGTTCGACCTTACCTTGGCAGGGAGACCAAGCTTCCTAAGCCTAGTAGGAGAGTCAGGCAAGGGGACTTGGCTGGAGTTCGAGTGTAAGGCTCAGCAGGATGTTCGACCTTACCTCGGCAGGGAGACCAAGCTTCCTAAGGCTAGTAGGAGTCAGGCGAGGGGACTTGGCCGGAGTTCTAGTGTAAGGCTCAGCAGGACGTTCGACCTTACCTCGGCAGGGAGACCAAGCTTCCTAAGTCTAGTAGGAGTCACGCGAAGGGACTTGGCCGGAGTTCGAGTGTAAGGCTTGGCAGGACGTTCGACCTTACCTTGGCAGGGAGACCAAGCTTCCTAAGCCTAGTAGGAGAGTCAGGCAAGGGGTCTTGGCTGGAGTTCGAGTGTAAGGCTCGGCAGGATGTTCGACCTTACCTCGGCAGGGAGACCAAGCTTCCTAAGGCTAGTAGGAGTCAGGCGAGGGGACTTGGCCGGAGTTCGAGTGTAAGGCTCGGCAGGACGTTCGACCTTACCTCAGCAAGGAGACCAAGCTTCCTAAACCTAGTAAGGAGGTTGGGCAAAATGCCAAGTAAGAATTGGGGCGAGACCTCCTCAGGGTCCAAGCTTAGAAAGTCCATCAAGAACTCCAAAAAAGAACAGGAAAGCAGAAAACAATATATGTGAGTGTGATTAGTGGTTATCCTGGGCAAGGGATAGATATAAATGCCAAGAGTGGGAGGTTAGCTCGAAGAGATTAAGTTCAGTCAAGAGATTTAAAATACTAAGTTGTGAGAAAGAGCCAAATGAACTATAGTTGCATATCTGTATATTCCATTTTTGAGGGGGGCACCATTTGAGGTATTTTTTCTCTTTTCTTTTTGATGCCTGGAAATGGGAACAGGTTATAGCAAAAGGAGCTGATCCTTCAAAAGAGAAAGCAAAGAGAATTTCCCCTTAACAGGCCATTAGGGCAATAGTTTGACCAATGGGATTCTTGAGAGACCACAAAGGGTTTATACAAGAGTACAGAAGTATGGCCAGAGTTAAAATTACAGGGAGAGTGGCCATGGTATGGAACCCAATATCAGTAGATGTATAATCAGCTAAACCAACACCTAGAAACCCTAAGAATATATTTAAAGAGGGAGGAAGAAAAGGCCAAAACCAAAGCCAGAATTATGGTTGCAGTTGCTCGAGAAAGTGTAAGAGTAGAGACCAACCAACACCATCATATGAAATAAATAAGAGTCTTAACGAGTTCAGGAAACCTGAGGCCTCACAAAGCAACAGGAGGTGCTATTACTGTGGTGAAATAGGACACCTGTAGTAGATAGGGACAGGCGAACGGAAGATTTCGGGATGTGACGGAAAGAAAGACCCCCATCCCCCTCTCACCCTGCAACATGTTATCCATTACCCCAAAGAATGTAACCACACCTAACCAAGTAGTTTTCCACTCCTGACTAACCCTAGAGACCCTACCAACCCATCCTGACGTAGCAGAGTCCCCCAAGACTATTTAAACCCAGGAGATAAGATAATAAACGCTTTCGACCGTCCACCACATTGGTGTCCTGCGTGTGTCGTTAGCCCGCGTGGCCCAGGGGAGACTGGGCTGCCGTGCTGTTCCTTGCAATCAGGTCGCTGTTGTCTTCCATGAAGGCAACAGACACCTTAAGAAGAATTGTAAGAAATTTCACCTTGATGAAGCAATTCAAAAAGAACAAGAAGTCCTAAAAGAGATTTCAAGAGGAGACAACTAGGGGTGTCAGGGGCTCTGTAAGTTAGGAGATCCGATGAACCATCAAGAAGAGCCCTTGATAAACTTTGAAGTAGGTCCCCATTATGAAGATTTTGAGTTCTTAGTTAACACAGGGGCAGATAAGTCCAGTACCAGTAGGAGTCACCATTGGAAAGAAGGTCTGTGAAGTTTTAGGGGCGGAAGGAAGGCCATTTAAAGCATCTATAGCTGAAAATATAGAAATCGAGGGGAATTCTAGACAAGGTTTTGCAGACTTTATCTATCTGCCAAATTTAGGAAGTAATCTCTTGGGAAGGGACTTGCAAGTCCAATTGGGGGTAGGGATCATCCCACGAGATGGAAGGATGGTAGTCCAGGTCATGAGACTGACCCAGAGAGACATAGAAGAAATAGACCCCAAAGTATGGGCAGAAGAAAGTAAGTGTGGATATTTAAACATCACACCAATAAAAATAGAAATGCAAAGAGATACACCCCCTATCCAAGTCAAGCAATACCCAATATCCCCTGAGGGCAGGAGAGGATTAGCCCCAGTGATCGAACGACTACTAGAGCAAGGTATTCTAGAATCATGCATGTTCCCCCATAACACCCCTATACTAGCTGTAAGAAAAGCAGAAGGGAAATACAGGCTAGTTCAGGACTTAAGGGAAGTAAACAAGAAAACTATTACCAGACATCCCGTGGTATCCAACCCCTATACCCTGTTAAGCCAAATTCCAAGAGAGCATGCCTGGTTCACAGTTATAGATTTGAAAGATGCCTTCTGGGCATGCCCACTAGCAGAGGAATGTCGTGACTGGTTTTCATTTGAGTGGGAAGATCCTGACAGAAGGAGGAAGCAGCAGCTAAGATGGACACGTCTCCCACAGGGGTTTATAGAATCCCCAAACCTCTTTGGGCAAGCACTAGAGGAATTATTGGGGCAGTTCACCCCTGAGGAAAATGTTCAGATCTTACAGTATGTAGACGACTTATTAGTATCTGGAGAAGAGCGAGGCCGGGTCAAAGCCACTAGTGTTTGACTCCTAAATTTCCTAGGAGAAAATGGCCTAAAGGTATCCCAAGAAAAACTACAATCTGTACAGTCTGAGGTGATCTACCTAGGTCATGTAATTGGAGAAAGATATAAGAAATTAAGTCCTGAAAGAATCTCAGGTATCCTGTCTATCCCAGCTCCCAAGACTAAGAGAGATGTAAGGAAGCTACTAGGCTTGTTTGGTTATTGTAACCTGTGGTTAGATCAATACACTAAAAGTGTGAGGTTCCTTTATGATAAATTAGTAGACTCTGAGACTATAAAATGGACAAAAGAAGAAGAAGAACAACTACAAAATTTGAAAATGAAACTATCCTCAGCACCTGTTCTAAGCCTGCCTAACCTTAAGAAAGAGTTTAACCTCTTTGTGAGCACAGAAGGAGGAATTGCATATGGGGTATTAACTCAGGAGTGGGGAAGGCATAAAAAGCCAAGAGCCTCCCTCTCAAAGCTACTGGACCCAGTAGCCAGAGGATGGCCAACTTGTCTGCAAGTAATTGCAGCAGCAGCCATCCTAATAGAAGAAGCTCAAAAGTTAACCCTGCAAGGAAAAATTAAAGTCCATACCCCCCATGACCTAAAAACAGTACTAGGCCAAAAAGCTCAGCAGTGGTTGACTGATTCTAGAATATTGAGGTATGAAATCATCTTAATGAACACAGGTGACCTAGAGTTAGTCACCTCCAAATGTCTAAACCCTGCACAGTTTCTTGCTGGAGAACCCCGGCTGATCTAGAACATGATTGTATTGAACTCATAAATCTACAGACCAAAGTGAGAGAGGATTTAGAAGATGTACCCCTACCATATGGGAGATCTCTTTTTATAGATGGCTCCTCAAGAATAGTAGGAGGGAAAAGAGCCTCAGGGTATGCTGTCATAGATGGGGAAAGCATGAAAGTCACAGAAAAAGGGAAACTACCCTCAAATTGGTCAGCCCAGTGTTGCGAAGTCTAGAGGACTAGACCTATTAGAGGGAGACCAAGGAACTATTTACACAGACTCGCAATATGCATTTGGGATCATCCATACCTTCGGAAAAATTTGGGAAGAGCAGGGCTACCTAAACTCAAAAGGGAAGAATTTGGTGCATGAGAGGCTGATAAAACTAGTATTAGAATCCTTACAAAAGCCCACAGAGATAGCTGTGGTGCACATAAAGGGACATCAGAAAGGACATACCCATGAAGAGGAGGGAAACAGATTATCAGATCAGATAGCTAAAGAAGCAGCCTCAGACACAACAAGCCCAGTAAAAGCTTTTAGAATGGAAGTAGGACTAAGTAGAGATGGAGAAGAGCCAAGGTTCAGTGAGAAAGAACTAAAATTAATAAAAGAACTAAGATTAAATCAAGGGGAACAGGGAGAATGGTTAACTCCAGATGGGCATAAGTTCCTAAATAAAGCCCTAGCTTGAAGAGTGCTAGTAGAGTTACATGAACTGACACACTGGGGAATCCAAGGTTTGTGTGACCACTTTTTACGGGAAAATTTATGTGTTGGAGTATATGATCTGGCAAAAGCAGTCACAAGAGGGTGTGCAATTTGTTTGAAAACTGACAAAAAGGTAATGAGAAAAACAGCACATGGGGGAGGAAAACTTGCTTTAAGACCTTTCCAGAACATACAAGTTGATTTCACTGGAATGTCTTCTCTGCAGAGGTACAAGCATTTACTAGTGATCATAGATCATCTCACTCACTGGGTGGAGGCATTCCCAACCAAAAAGGAAACCGCTCAAGAAGTTGCAAGAATAATCTTAGAAAATATCATACCTCGATACAGGCTAGTCAATAACATTGACTCGGACTGAGGTCCACATTTTGTTGCTCAAACTTTGCATCAAATAACAAAAGCCCTGGGGATAAGGTAGAGATTGCACACCCCATGGCATCCTCAAAGCTCGGGAAGGGTAGAAAGGATGAATAAAACTCTTAAAAATGTAATAACCAAATTAATTGAAGAGACAAAAATGAATTGGCTCAAGTGTTTACCTCTCGCTCTCTTGCACATCAGAACAAGACCTCGGTCCGACATAGGGGTTTCTCCTTATGAAATGATGTTTGGACTCCCTTTTCTAATCACCCCTTTCAGTACTGCAGATTATTTAGAAGGGGAGGCAGCAACTCAAAAATATTTTAAAATCATAGGAAAATCCCTAGAAGGCCTCAGAAAGAAGGGGTATCTTCCCCAGACCTCCCCTCTGGATACCAATGCCCACAACATCAGTCCTAGAGATTAGGTGTTAATAAAATCCTGGAACACCACCACTAACCCCCAAATTTGAAGGACCTTTCCAGGTGTTACTCACCACACACACTGCGGTGCGAACCCAAGAAAAAGGCTGGATCCATATCTCCAGACTAAAAGGACCAGTGCCACCCCGAGACACCAGACCAGACCCAACAAGGTCACCCACCTCCTCTTGTGCATAGACGGTATTTAAGGGACCAGAAGACTTAAAATTTACTTTAAAGAAGACTTGCTAGAAGCTGATATACGTTAAGGTGGTAACCGCTTCTAAATTAAGGTTCCATGGTCAAAGTTTAAGTACTTTGTAACTATTTAATAAGAGTAAGTGTCCTTTAGAGGGTCACCCAACCCACCTCCTCTTGTGCATAGACAGTAATTAAAGAACCAAAAGACTTAAAATTAGCTTTAAAGAAGGCTTGCTAGAAGCTAATATATAAAATTAAGAAAATTACCCAAAGAAACTAACCCTCAAAAGCCAGAGACTGTAAGTTGATGCGGGCTTAAGCCCGATCAAAGAAATAGAGGAGGGATTTGTTATGAACAAAACAGCCTGGCTGGGACACTTGGCTCGACCTAAGTACTGACATTGAAATGTTAATTAGCTAATCGATCCTGGGAATCACCTACACCCCCACCCAAACTAGGACTAGGATGCAAAATAAGCCAGTGGAATTATGGGAGGGGGTTTTGGGGATGAAAAACACCCCAAAATGAAAAAGAGTGGCACAGTGGAGGGGGCTGGATGGGTGTGCTGGTTGGGGAAAAGGGAACCCCATCCCTAGTCTGTGTTTAACCTGTCACTATAACCTGCAGAGGACCAGATTGGACTGGGCTGTGGGAAGCAGGCACAAGGAATCAGACACTTCCTGGTGTTACCAGGAAGGAAGGAGAGGGATAGCTGCTGCTGGATCTCGGCAGCAGGCTCTGCATATCCCCCCACCCTTCGGCTAACAGTGTGCCAGGAGGAAAGGAGAGAGGACGGTCTGCTGATCGGGACTTCAGATACAGACTGGACACCTCTTCACCTCCGGCTACCAGTGTGTGACGGAGACTCCAGGGACAGACTCTGCACGTCTTCTCACCCTTCAGCTACCGGAAGAAGCTACAACACCCCCCCTGCCGAGCTGACTTTTTAATAAAGAGCTGAACACTAATAAAGGCATAAAACCTGTTCATTTCAGGCTGGTGGTCCCTTTCATGGGGAGGGGTCGCAAAATGAGAAAGTAAATAAAGTCTTCCTCGTTCTGACCTTTCTACCTTTTCAATGCAAATATGACAAATGAACTCTTGGTAGAACTCCCATTCCTTGTCTTCAATTGGTTTCAGAACAGAGGAGGCCCACAATTGTCTTATGTTCCTAAAAGCTATTTGTCACTTTCTATATTCTTCATTATAAACCCAGCTAACTAAACATTGTGCTGACAAGCAATCAATTATTAGTTAACTACTAACTCCTAACTTCATCAAGGCCTACTCATTTATTTTAATTAACTCTAGTAAGGCTTATTTCTAACTAAAATCTTAGCTCCTCTAAAATCTCTAAATTCCTTAAAATTTACGTTTCATTCCCCACTTCTTCTTTGGAATGAGTAAATTCTTTTACTCAATATATAGACTTTTCTTCATCTGCCTAAGCCATGTGTCTATTTTCTTTCGAAACTAAACCATATGCTTTTGATAGTGAAGTTAGGCCCATCATTCATCATATAATTTTCCAATTCCAAACAAGTATCACAACAGACAAAATCAAGTTTATACTAACTAAAATAAGCAACACAATGATAGGATGAATTAAAGTATTAAGTAAGCTGGTTGCTGTTGGTGACCATCCAAAAAGCACATCCCACCAATGATGAGACAAGTGTTCCTCAAATCGCTTAAAAACTCCTTTGATGGTCTCTGTTGTGGTGTATAGTATTTAAAGTATTTTTCCCTGCATCTCTTATATCTTTTAAAATTTCTCTCGGTTCCTGATGTTTTAACAACTGAACAACTAAAGTCAAATTCATTCCTATGGGCACAGGCACTATTTCTTGTACAGTAATTAAATTGGCTTTTATATACTGGTTTGATACTACAGGTGCCTGATAGGAAAAGTCACATCCCTCAATTTTGACAAAGTTACAGACACATAGATTGAACTGAGACTCATTCATGCTTAGATTGTCTATCATTATGGTGGGGCATGCTGTTCTGAGACAGACACAACCTTGTCCTATATATAAGCAAAGCTGTTTGGTTGCCTAAATGCATTTCAAAGTGGCAAATGCTTTGGTCTGTATCCAAACATGTCTTTATTACTTTCTAATGTCCCCTCACATATGTAACCCAGTTGTCTCCTCATAGAACAGAGCTCTAGGTTGATGGTTTGCCACTTTCCTCTAATTTCTTGCACCCATGTTCTATGTTCAGAAGGATATAACACAGTCCCCTCATGGTTTAATCCCAGGGGCACTATAGGATGAATTAAGCTCACTGATGCATTATGTATTGTTAAGACAAAGTCTGTTACTTTACTTGTCATAGGGTTATAAGTGAAATTGACCAAAGTCCACCAAGCTTGCAGTTCCCTTTCTACATCAGATGCACTATCCCAAACAATGTTACGGAGTTCAGCAGGGAATATTCCCTCCCCGCCTTCCCTGATCACTGCAGCAGCTACTGACTGCATCCATAGTTGTGCTTGAGTACACTCAAGAGCTAGTAGGGAAGATTGTAAAGGTTGCTGTAATTTAACCAAGTCGTTCCCTACTGCTGTTAATTTATTCATCAATAGTTCTGAATCTATGGCATTTAGCACTCCTAGTCCAGTCCCTAGCAGCCCAGTGAGATCCCTTTTACTCTTAAAGTTGGAGGGCATTCGTTTTTGAAGCCAAGTGGCCCAGTCCATGAAAGGATTTCTGAGAAACGTGGCACACTCTGGCCGGACATCTGAAGCATTTACCTGTATTCCCATTTCTATTCGCTTCAGAGACCATTCCGGATTCACTAGCAGTCTTTGGATTCCCATTATCTTAATAGCGTACGGCTCAATTTTAGTAATAGTAGGAACTATAGGCTGCTCTTCTACTTCTGGGATAAATGGCCATGGGGTAGTAACAGCTTTCTTTTGTGTTAGTGTTAGTGGGGTAGTTCTAGTCCTGTTCTTATGATATTCAACACACACTTGAGTGATATTAAAATCAAGATCATACCCTCTTATTGTACATCCCTCTAGTTTTAGTCTAAATTCAGGACATTTACTCAAACATTTGTCACAGCATTCAGGGCTAATCTGAATGAGTTTTATGGGTGGATGGTAAGCCTCATGGAACCCATCCTGTACAAATGAATAGTTACATCCCCAAACATTTCTCCCTTCCCACAAACGTGCATTTGTAACCTTTATAATCTCATATAGGCCCCTACAAGAGTGGGGATCATAGGCCCTTCCTTGGCACAGGTATATTCCAGTTACGTTGTACTTGTGTGGTATTGTATTGGCTCCTGTTACAATTATGGCAATAGCTATAATAGTTACGACCTTCTCCATCATGCCCATAATTTCTATAGGTCCATTTATTTGCTGTTGCGGGTGAGCTTCAACCTCAGCTCGTTGTCAGCTGGTGTCACTTTCCAGACTCCCTCAGGGACTTTCTTCACTCGGGAGTGATGGATCCAGGCCTTCTGTTCTTTGATCTTGATTGCAGTAAAGGTAGTGAGGAGCACCTGGTAGGGTCCTTCCCACTGTGGTTCCAGGCTTTTTTCTGCAAAAGACTTAACATATACATAATCCCCAGGTTGTACATCATGTACTGGTCCATCTAATTCTCTGGTTTGAGCTCCAGCCACATATTTTTCAATTTCCCTTAATTGTTTGTTCAGGGCTACCATATACCTATGTAGGGTTTCCTCCCCTACTTGTGTTGGTGTTATTCCTTCTTGAACTGCATATGGTCTCCCATATAATATTTCAAAGGGGCTCAACTTTTCTTTTGTTCTTGGTTTTGTCCAAATTCACAATAATGCTAATGGGAGAGCTTGGGGCCAAGGTAGGTTTGCCTCTTGTCCCAACCTTACAATCTGTTGTTTAATCAAATGATCCATCTTTTCCACTTGACCACTCGATTGAGGATGATATGGGGTATGTAGCTCCCAATCTATCCCCAGGTGATGGCTAATTTGTTGCACAATTTTGGAGATAAAATGCGGCCCTCTATCTGAGGATATGGTGGCTGGAACTCCAAACCTCGGTATTATTTCTTGCAACAGTGCTTTGGTTACCTCTTGTGCTTTAGCAGTCCTAGTAGAAAAGGCTTCTGGCCAACCTGAAAAGGTATCAGTCAATACAAGGAGATAACGATATCCCCCCTTCCTGGGTAATTTTGTGAAATCGATTTGCCACTGCTGCCCAGGTCTGCAACCTTTCCCAATTTGTCCAACTTTATGCCTTGGGATGTTTTTAGGATTAGTTCGGAGGCAAAGGCTACACTGACGAGTTACTTGTATTATTGTGCCCTGTAGTTTCCTAGCTATAATTTTTCCTTTCAGATGGTTATACAGGGCATCTATTGCCCAGTGTGTTTTTTCATGTTCTTTTTACACTAATGACTACAACAAATAGGAGGGCACTACAAGTCTCCCTTCCTCTGTTACAGCTCATCCTTCTTGATTATAATTTGCTTTTTCTGCCTTAATAAATTTCTTATCCTTTTTATTGTACACTGGCTTACCTTCAATAGAAATCTTTCCATCTGGGATCAATGTTGCCTCCACTGTCTCCTCAAATACCTCACCTTTGGCTGCATCTTTTGCCTCTCTGTCCGCCAGCATGTTCCCTTCTTCCAATTCAAAGCTCACTTTTTGGTGTGCCTTAATGTGCATGATGGCTACCTTCTCAGGTAGTTGCACTGCATCAAGTTGTCCTGGGTTGTAAGATAAGCTTGTATTCCATTTGCCATCTGTTGAAGGCAAACCGGTTGGACAGGTTTTTGTTATCTCTCTCAGAGACAATGGTTTGCCCTGTAGAGGCAATGGTTTGTTTATACACTATTGACTGACTCACTGCCGGGCTGGTAAATGTAACACTATCCCATTGTGAGGGGTCCCACCCAGAGGGGGAAGCCAAGCACTCTATTATTGTTTAAAAGGGGTAGCTTTTGGGGAGAGAGGCAGCTCGCTCTCTCTTCGCGGGATCCCCAGAGAAGCAGCTTTCTTCGGCGGCACTCGCAGCGAAGCAGCCAGAGCGCGCTGAGGCGACGGCAGCGGAGCTCAGAGGCAACCCCGGCGCAGAGGAAGACCGGCCCCACTGCCACCAGATCTTCAGAGGAAAACTATACCCTTCTAAAGATCACCACTTCAGCTGCAACTCATCAACAATTGCAAGGGGAGCAATTGTCCCAGCAGAACTGCTACGGGCACCCCGACTCCTCAGGTTCTGGACTTTCTCACTGGTTTTGTTTGTACCGATTGCATTTGCCTTTTTAAATTGTTGTCTAGTTTTCTCCTAGTAAAGAATTGTTACTCCCATTCCCACATCTTTGCCTGAGAGCCTTTTAATTTAAAGATCCTGGTAATTCAGAGGGAGGGGGGTTTGCCATTCTCCATTGCACAGGAGGCTTTGCCCTCTTTCACAGACTCCTGTCTTGTCGAACCAAGACACAAGTAGTCTCAGTATCTCTTCTGCATGTTTAATATTCTTCCCTTGCAAATTCAACAGTCCTCTCTCTTTCCAAATGGCTCCATGTGCATGAACCACCCCGAATGCATACCTTGAGTCCGTGTAAATGTTAATCTCTCTTCCTTTTGCCAACTCTAAGGCTCGAGTTAAGGTGATTATTTCAGTCTTCTGTGCAGAGGTGTTTGCTGATAAAGGTCCAGACTCTATTACCTCTCTGCTTGTGGTAACCGCATACCCAGCGTGCCTTTTTCCACTGATCATATAGCTTCTTCCATCAGTAAACCAAGTCTCAGCACCTTCGAGTGGGATGTCCTTCAGATCCGGGCGGCTGGAGTAGGTGGCTTCAATGGTCTCCAGACAGTCATGGATCACTGGTTCTCCCATACCCCCACTGAGAAAGGAAGCTGGATTCACAATGTTAATTACCACAATTTCAACATCATCCTGTTCTACTAGTATGGCTTGGTACTTCAGAAACCTCTGTGGAGAGAGCCAATGCCCCCCTTTTGCCTCAAGGACTGAAGTCACTGTGTGGGATACTAGCACAGTCATCTTCTGACCTAGGATGAATTTGCGTTCCTTTTGGATGTTCACTGCCACTGCTGCAACGGCTCTGAAACACCCTGCCCATCCCTTAGCTGCCGTATCCAGCTGTTTGGAGAGATAAGCCACTGCTCTCTGGTACGGGTCTAAGTTCTGTGATAGTATTCCCAAGGCGATCCCTTGTTTTTCATGGGAAAACAGGAAAAATGGTTTATTCATATCTGGAAGTCCTAAGGCTGGAGCTGACATGAGGGCCTTCTTTAGTTGGTCGAAGGCTTGGGTTGCTTCTTTTGTCCACTGAAGATCTCTGCTCCTTTCCGTGATCAAGGCATACAGAGGTTTAACAAGTAACCCATGGTCTACACCACCCCGTCATGCCTAAAAAGGTTCTCAGTTCTTTCACTGTCTGAGGTCTCGGGATCTGACATGTCGCTTCTTTGCAATCCTGGCACAAGGTCCTTTGTCCAGCACTCACTTCATAACCCAGGTAAATTACTGTTTGCCTCACCATCTGGGCTTTCTTCTGGGACACTCAATACCCCTGCAGGCCCAAAAAGTTTAGGAGGCTTTCCATCCAGTCCACGCATGTTTCCTGGGTCTGGGTGGCTATCAGATCATCCACGTACTGAAGCAACTGTCCTTCTCCTGGTGGAGGTTCCCAAGATTCTAAATCCTTGGCAAGCTGTTCCCCAGATATAGTAGGAGAGTTCTTGTATCCCTGTGGTAATACACACCATGTGAGCTGGTTCCTCCGTTCAGTTTTGGGGTTCTCCCATTCAAATGCAAAAATTTTCTGGCTGGCTTTGTGGAGAGGGAGGCAAAAGAAAGCATCCTTTAAATCTAAAACGATAAACCATGTTAAATGAGTTAACAAGGTATAAGGGTTAGCAACTACTGGATACAAGTCTTCAGTTACTCTGTTAACAGCCCTTAAATCTTGTACTAACCAGTATGACCCATTGTTCTGGTCTGAAAGTAAAACCTGTGAGAGACTCCAAGTCAGAAATACAATTTATTGGGAAAAGGGGAAAAGGACAAAAATACATGCAATAATACAAAGGGAAAGGCTACTGACAAAGTCAGAATACAACCTGGCCAGCGTGCTGGTAGCAGTCCGAATTGGAAGAGCTGCAGTCGTCTTGGGATGGCAGATGCAGTTGCTGTGTCTTCTCGGAGAACCTGTGAAAAGGCTCCCCTCTGTCTAGAAATCTCCACTTTTATCCAGGTGGGAATGCCTAGCTCCTCTCCTTGGGCAGAGCATCTCACAATGGGTTATTATGAGTCACAAGGTGTGTCCTTAATCACCTCCTCCTCCTGGACAGTGTTATCTCTGAGTCATGTGGCCAGGCATTGATGGGGCCATTAACAGCAGATAAGGAAAACTGCCCCAAGGCAACTCCTACTCAGATGGTAATTGGAAAACGTTTTTTTTTTTTAATCTTGGACACCCATCAGGCTTCTTTACTGGCAAAATGGGAGTATTAAAATCAGATTGACACTCTTAACAGTCCTACTTGCAAAAAAAATTCTATAATTGGGCTAATCTCTTCTCTATCTTCTTTCTTCAGGGGGTATTGTTTAACCCTCACTGTCCGTTCTCCTTCCTTAAGCTTGATTTGTATAGGTAATGCATTCTTTGCTCTCCCTGGTATATTAGAAGTCCATACCCCAGGGAATACTTGATCCATTATTTTCTTGAAAGTTTTTCTCTTCTTCACTTACAGTCTCAAGTTCTTTAGTTATTAACATTAGGCTCAACAACTCCATGTATTGTTGGTCCTTTACCTCCAAGCTAATTTCTCCATTTTTAAATATTATTTTTGCATCCAGCTGCTCTAGCAGATCCCTGCCCAAAAGTGCAGATGGAGTATTAGGCATATATAAAAACCAGTGAATTCCCCATTGCTTTCCCAATTTATATTTTAATGGTTTGCAAAAATATGCTCTTTCAGATTGGCCAGTAGCCTTCTTTACCATAACATAATCATTTGTTAAAGGTATTAGGGCCTTATTCAACACTGAAAATGTTGGCCCTGTGTCCACTAAAAATTCCACTTTCTTTTCTTTATTCCCTAGTTTAACTATAACCAGAGGGTCCCCTAGGGTAGGGCCCTCCAGTCCTCCTCAGTCCTCCTTTGCGTGAGCAACCACCCTTCCTCCCCCCCCCCCCCCCCCCCGATCGCTTTTTCTCTGTTCATCACCCCTTCTTTGTTCTGGGCACAATCAATTATTAGTTAACTACTAACTCCTAACTTCATCAAGGCCTACTCATTTATTTTAATTAACTCTAGTTAACTCTAGGCTTATTTCTAACTAAAATATTAGCTCCTTTAAAATCTCTAAATTCCTTAAAATTTATGTTTCAGTCCCGCCACTGCCGCCGCGGGCACAGGCCCAAGCCTCATCCTGCCTGCTCCAGCACAGCTCGGGTCTCCCCCCGCAGCTGCCGCCATCTATGCCCGTGCCGCGTCTACGACATGCAAGAGATCCCATGCCCTGGCTTCTGGGTTTCTCTCTACCTGTTGCTGTTGAGGCGGGACGGGAATGAAGACACTGACCAGATCAGAAGGCTGTGAGAGTAAAACTCCAATTTATTCAAAATACACTGCTCTTTTATACAGAGCTTCATGAGGACCAACTCCATTGGTTCTTAAGTGAAAACAACTCATAGCATTGGTGAAATGTGCTTGACGCACAGTGATAGAACTTAACTATAAACAATGTGAAAAACAAGAGAGATAAAGAATTATTTACATTCTTCTCCAGCTCTTCCTCAGGCTTTTGCCTGGCTAGAAATTCTAAGTTTCTTTCTTTGACTGAATCTGAGTCCCACACTACCGTCAGACGCATGCATGCTGCCATCACTGTGGCGAGAAAAGCATCCTGCTTTTTCTCAGCCGCCCGCTCAGCCAGCACTGCCGCTGCGAACCGGGAGCTGTCCCCCCGCGCTTGCCGAGCGGCCGCTTCCATGGCTTCACAGATCCTCGCCATGGAACACGTCACGGGGCACTCAGGACGTACAATCGCCACGCCCGCGCTTCCCGCTGCCTCCATCGTCTTTCTCGTCCCCACTGCTCCCCCCGCTTTCATCTGCTGTGCGGGCTGTTTTGAACTCCTCGCCTGCGTGGCTACAAGAGTGCTCTCCTCCCCCTCTTCCCTCTGTTCGACACTCGTGCCTGCATTCCCCCCCCCCCCCCCCCCCCCCCCCCGTTGTGGCCACCGCTGCAGTCCCCCTCGCCATGGGTGCGGACTCGGGCTGCGCCCAGTCCTCTCCCACACCGAGGGTTACGACTGTGCCTGGCTTATCTATCACTGTTTTAGGGGTTTCTGTATCAGAGGAGCTTAGGGATTCCAGGGAATATGAGGAACAGTGGGAAGCCAGGGACGAAGGGCGTGATGAAACACCATCCCCTTGATTTTCCACGGGAAGCAATCCTGCTTCTCCTGGGTCTGTAGTGAGAAAATCTGCCCCAAGCTGCTGACTGGGCGATCCTCTTCCTTGTTCTCCTGTAAGAGTCTTGGCTGTCTGGTTTGGAACGCCACGTTATGAAAGTGATTCTAATATTGTCCTTGATGATGGCAAAAGTTTCGCAGCAATCTTACCTTTTTTTTTATGGCTCGGTAATAGAGCTGCTTATTGATCTCTTGCCAAAAATTTGACTCAAACAAAAGATGTGCCTCTGTGTGTGGATAATTACACTGCACCCACAATAATAAAGCTTTCAGCTCTTTTGGAGCTATCTCTACCAGATGAGTAAAAATCACGCCCTGTAGGGCTAAAAAAATTTGGGTCTGTCCCTGAAAGCATCCCATCCCCATGTTCTTAATTTTGACTGTTCTCACCAAAAGTTGAGTCAGCACAAGGTCAGTCTGGAGATGGCACTGTTCATCGTCCAGCAGGTCACAGGTGAGAAATCCCAGGCGCACTTCTGGTTATTCTCCTCCTGGCTGTCCTCCAGACGAGTTGTCTTGGCGAAGGTCAGGATGTTTTGTCTTGAGCTTTCCGCTCCCTCTCTCTCTGGAGTCTTTGAAGAGTGTGTGCCTTTTCCCGGTGAAGGCTGGAGGTCGCTTGATGGATGGGCTTTTTACCTCTGCCCTTTTTGCTCACCCATCCAGGGATGCCAGATGTCAAAGACCACCCTAGGTCGCGGGGTGGCTCCGTGTGGTGAAAAAACTTCTCCTCCAACCCATGCTTCCAAAGAAAGGCTCAGTAGTCTCTTGTTGTTTGGTCTCGTTGTTTATTGCAAGTTATCTAAAAGATTGTCTTCTCGGGCTGCTGCGGTTTGCTCAGCAGCTCAGGCAGAGGCACACAAACCCCTAACTACCTCTCTTTCTCCCATCTTCTTCTTCTCTCTCTCTGCCCCTGTCTGCTGCTATCTTTTATATGGTACATTACATGATAAATGTTTACAGTTTTTCCCCAATACCTACTACCTATATTAAATGGTGCTTTTCTACTCTAAACCAATCTGTGAGTGCCAAAATCACCAAAAACATGAAGGTAAGGAAGAAGAAAGAGGAAGGACAGGAACGGCCTACATCCCTCCATCTTAAAATCTCTGACCCCCATGTACAAAACAGAAACCCCCCTGTACAGGTGTTAAAACCCCTCTGTACAGCACTAAAAATTCTTCCCTCTACTTTGTAACTACTTCTACTATAATATCTAAGCTTTTGTGACTTCTTGTTCTTCCTGCAAAGTTGGTAAATCATTCCATGGTTCAAACCCCAAATCACAGCTGTTTCCAGTTGCCTGCCAGGGTCTCAAATGCTTCTGACCTGGGCCTGGAACCTCCAAAAATATCTGAGGGACATTTTGAATTCCGACACAGGTCCAAATTGCATCCTCAAAGCTTTCCAAACAATTGAGTGAAATTGACCCAATTCAGAAAGGACCAAATTCACAACACTTGAGAAACTTCTGAAACGCCATGAAATCTCTGAAATGCCATGGCCAGAGCCCTTAATTCAATCACTTTGGCTGAGGTTGATTCGTGGCTTTCCAGTACTTTGAGCTGTTAGCAAAAACAGAGCTCTTTCCGCCTTTTTTTTTTTTTTTTTTTTTTTTTTGAAGAGCCAGTGGCAGGCTCTAGGACCCAGCGATGTTTGGCAGGGCGGGGGACCCGGCCCCGTGGGCAGGGCCAAGTTTCCCAAACCCGGCCCGGGTGGCGGGGAGCCCAGGCTCTTTGCTGAGCCAAGATTCACCCGGCTCGGCCCCCAGCTTCTCTTTGGTATTTCCTGGGGTCCCTGAATTTGGGGTCCCTGGGACCCTCCAAGACCACCGATAAATGAGCGACGTCTCCCAACCTTATAGTTCAGTGCATGCTCCCAAGAGGCTGTGAGAAACCCAGAAATTCCTCCGAGTTTCTGCCCTTCCCCCACCCCACCTAGCAATGGGTCTTTCCACAGCTTCTCGGCATCCCGCTCTGCGAACCACAAGAGCAGGACACACAGGGTGCGAGAAGGGACTGTTTCCCCGCGAATATAAAATTCAAGCCGGGCTCCGGGACTCCATGCACCACCCAAGCCCGCCCAGTACAAGGGGCTGCTCCACTCTCCCAAGCGTGCCTGCGCTGCCGCGGAATACAACCTATCGCTGCACAGCTCCCTGATCTGTGGCCCCACCCCGCTCATTCCTAGCTTCGGGACCAGCAGCAGTGGCGCTGCCACTAGCCAAGCCGGTGCCCCCTCCCGCCGCCTCTCCCTCGGAGGGGCAAAGCTTGGTACAGTCGGGAGGGAGTGGAGGGCTGGATTCATTGTCCAACACGGGGCTCTCGGTCACTGGATCGCAGGGCGGAGTCGCTGCTGATGAGCCAGCTTCAGGGGGCGCAGTGGCAGAAGCCTCTGAGCCCTGTGGGTGCTCCTGCCCCGCGGTGAGCGGGGCGGGTTGCACGGCCGCGTCTTCCGGCGGCGGCGGCCACAGCATTTCTGCCGATTTGGAAGGTCGGCGGTGGCTGCGGTGCTCTTGGTGCTTGCAGCTGCAACGCAGCAGGCAGCATGGCCACCGGAGCCACAGCGGGCAGCGCCGTGGCTGCGGTGGTTTCTCCCAGGTGTGACACTGGCGGTCCCGGGGTGGGCGGAGGCGAGGCTGCTGCTGCTGCTGCTGGAGCAATGGTGGGCCGGACGGTTAAGCCTGCTGTCAGCAGGGGTGGTGCCATGGCAGGCGTGGTGTGGAAGGCAGGCACCACCCCCGGCGCAGGAGTTCGTCCCACAGTGGGCAGGGTGTAGAAAAACATGGGTGTCCCGCCCAAGACGTGCTGTTGGACAACTGATGCCGGCACAGTAAATGAAATCAAAGCAGTCGGTCTGCACGGCACGCAGACGGGCGGACCGGGAGACAGAGCCTGTCCTGCCGGCACAGTCGAAACCCCCACGGGTGGCGGTGGGCGTGCCAGGGAATGGACCAAAGGCTGCAGTGGCGTCTGCGCAGGCTCCATCAGCGAAGGAGTCGGCAGGGAGGCAACCCCCTCTCTGTGACGTGCTGCGGGCAGCGCCGGCCCTGCCGCAAATGCACTTTGGAAAGCGGGGGGCTGCTGGGCCTCGAGCAGTGGCGACTCCCGCCAGTCCAGGGACTCCCCATGCAGTCCCTGCAATGCCGGGTGTCCTGAAGCTGATAGCTGTGGCCAAGGCACCCCGGCTTTCTCCTGAATGGTGGGTGATGTCACCGACACCGCTCTCTGGGCAGGGTGTGCCCACGCTGCCAGCCGCCACACGGGCTGCGGCACCGTCCGTGTCCGGAATCCCAAAATGTTCTGGTCGGAATTGCTGCCTGTGTCCAAGGCTATGTCAATGCCCACCCAGATTGCAGCCAATTCAGAAGCTGTAGCGTCCCCTTTGCGCATTTGCACTGTGAGATAGCGTCCCAAGTTGAGCCAGACCTTACGATCAAAAGGGCACCGAGGTTTCGCAGAAAATCCCCGGTCCCGCGCCCAACTCAAGAGTCTGACCAGGTATTCCTCAGAGAGCCAAGCTCCCACAAGAGGGATGCAGGCTAACCAGGAAGTCAAGACTGCTCGTTCGACTGCTGATGGCTGGTTTCCCATTGTTAGGAAACCTTTCCCTAGCAGATGTCAACTTCAAGAGTCTGACAGTCCGCTATTTCAGGGAAAACCTGTCCCGCGCAGTTCCGGAAGGCATGTGGTTTCAGCGTTACCTTTCTTTAAGAAGGCAAAGGTGTCTGAGCACAGCCTCCAGGCTGTTGGCGTGGAACCGCGCCAGAGGGAGACCCCCCCGCAAGACGCCAGGTTCGGGTCTGCAACCGAGGGTGCAATTCCACGTCAGGTCACCGGACCCTGTCCCTTCAGGATGGGGTGCAGTACCATGTCGGCGGTCACCAGATGTCGCTGTCGAGGCAGGACAGTAATGAGAAGACTGACTCAGAAGGTTGTGAGAGTAAAACTCCGATATATTCAAATACACCTCTCTTTTATACAGAGCTTCGTGAGGACCAATTCTATTGGTGCTGAAGTGAGAACAACGCACCCCATTGGTGCAGAGTGCTTGACGAACAGTGATAGAACTTCACCATAAATAATGTGAACAACAAGAGAGATAAAGAATTATCTACATTCTTCTCCAACTCTTTCTCAGGCTTCTGCCTGGCTAGAAACTCTCCGTTTCTCTCTTTGACTGAATCTGAGACCCACAAAATTACAAGCTACCCCCAGCTGCTATGTTCTTATTTTGCCCGGGTAAGTTTTAGTTTCAGTCCTTTGTCTCTTGGTGTCACTTTCCAAGGGGCTTCTGGAGCCTTCTTCACTTGAGAGTGGTGGATCTAGGCATTTTGCTCTTTGATTGCGGTGAAGGTGGTGAGAAGCACCTGGTATGGTCTCTCCCATTGTGGTTTCAAGGTCTTTTCTGTAAGAGACTTTATATATACATAATCCCCAGGTTGTATGTTATGTACTGGTCCATCTAACTCCTTGTTCTGATTTCTAGCTACATGTTTTTCAATTTCTCTGAGCTGTTTACTTAAAGCCACTATACAGGTGGCTAATGTTACCTCCCCAATGTGGGTGGACGTTCCCTTTTGTGTTTCATATGGCCTTTTATAGAGTATTTCAAAGGGACTCAGGGGTTTTTTAGCTCTAGGTTTAGTTCAAATCCGTAACAGTGCTAGTGGAAGAGCTTGGGGTCAGGGTAGATTAACTTCCTGCCCCAATCTTACAATTTTCTGCTTAATCAGATGATTCATTTTCTCTGCTTGGCCGCTCAATTGGGGGTGGTATGGAGTATGTAATTTCTAATCTATGCCTAGGTGGTTACTAATCTGTTGTACTATTCTGGAAATGAAATGTGATTCCCTGTCTCAGGATATTGCGGCTGGAACTCCGAAACGTGGTATTATTTCTTGTAATATCTTGGTTACTTCTCAAGCTTTGACAGTTCTGGTGGGGAATGCTTCTGGCTACTTTGAAAATGTATCAGTCAATACTAGTAAATACTCATACCCCCCTTTCCTTGGGAGTTGTGAAAAGTCAATTTGCTACTGATGTCTAGGTCTCTGGCCCCTCCCAATCTGACTGAGTTTTGGTCTGGGGATAACTTGGGTTTAGTCTGGAGGCAAAGATCACATTGTCGAGTTACCTGAATAATAGTGGTATATAGATTTCTGGCAACGATCTTTTTAATTAAATAGGTGTTCAGGGCATCTACTTTCCAGTGTGTTTTCAGGTAGTGACTGCATATCTAGCATGTCGCTTCCTACTGGCAACATAGCTGCTCCCATCAGTGAACTAGGTCTCTGCATCATCTAAAGGAGTGATCTTTAAGTCTGAGCAACTGGAGTAAGTAGCTTCAATAGTCTCCAGGCAGTCATGGTGTAGTGCTTTTCCTTGATCCTTACTGAGTAAAGAAGCTGGGTTGACAATGTTAGTTACTACTATCTCTATATCATCTTGTTCTACGATAATGGCTTGGCACTTCAGGAACCTCTGTGGTGAGAGCCAGTGGCTGCCCTTTACTGCCAGTACTGCGGACACTGTGTGGGACACTAGTACAGTAATTTTTTGTCTCAAGGTAAACTTGCATGCTTCTTGAATATTCAACACGACTGCTGCTACAGCTCTGAGGCAACCTGGCCATCCCTTAGCTGTTGCATCTAGTTGCTTGGAAAAGTAAGTAACTGCCCTCTGGTAGGGACCCAAGTCCTGAGCCAATATTTCCAGGGCAATTCCTTGTTTTTAATGGGAAAATAGAAAGAATGGTTTACTTACATCTGGAAGTCCCAAAGCTGGAGCTGACATGAGGGCACTCTTTAGCTGGTGAAAGGCCCGTGTGGCTTCCTTTGTTCACTGGAGTTCTCTATTTCTACGGACAATAAGAGCATAGAGAGGTTTGACAAGCAGTCCATAATTAAAAATTCACAGCTGGAACCACCCTGCCATGCCTAGGAAGGTTTGGAGTTCTTTTATTGTCTGAGGTTTCGGGGTTTGGCATATTGCTTCCTTGTGAGCCTGCCCTAAAGTCCGTTGCCCAGCACTGACCTCGTACCCCAGCTAGATTACTCTCTGCTTCACTACTTGTGCCTTTTTTTTTTTTGATACCCTGTATCCTTGGAGCCCTAGGAATTTTAAAAGGCTTACTGTCTAGACCACATATGCTTCCCTCATCCTAGTGGCTACTAGAAGATCGTTTACATACTGCAATAGCCTTCTTTCTTCTTGTGGGGCTTCCCAGGACTCTAGATCTTTTGCAAGTTGCTCCCTAAACAAAGTAAAGGAATTTTTGAAGCCTTGAGGCAACACTGACCATGTGAGCTGGGTTTTATGCCCACTTTTAGGGCTTTCTCATTCGAATGCAAAAATTTTCTGGCTGGTTTCGTGGATAGGGAGGCAAAAGAAGGCATCTTTCAGATCTAAAACAGTAAACCAGGTAAACTCAGGTGTTAAACAAGTCAGTAGGGTGTATGGATTTGCTACCACAGGATATAAGTCTTCTGTTATCTTATTGACAGCCCTCAAATCCTGTACTATTCAATATGACTCATCAGGTTTCCAAATAGGTAGAATGGGAGTATTGAAATCAGATTGTTATTTCTTCAATAACTCTAAATGCAGAAAATTTTCAATTATTGGTCTAATTCTTTCCCTGTCTGCCGCATCTCATCCCCACTTTGCAAGATCAGATCTCTTGCCAGCGCCAGCTAGCTCTCCACGGGGCGATAGGGCAGCGAGAGGCATTCTCTGCTGAACCCAGCAGGGCTTTAGAGAGTGACTTCGTGGGTCCAAGGATACTGCTGATCCCACCGGCAAGAAAGGAGGCGACACTCTTCTGAGGGTAGGCCCAAGATTTATTGTGACTCCGAAGAGAGCCCTGGAGTCCAACTGCACTAGAAGAAATACAGCAGAAGAGAGTGAGCTCGGGGTCTGAAACAGCCCCTGATATTGGGAGGTTGGGGAAACCTGATCAGCCAATGGGAGAAGACAGGGGTGTGGTCCTTCGAGGGAAGGGCAACCGGGGTATCCACTTAGGAAGGAGAAGGGGAGGGACCCCAGGCCATTGTCCAGTCACCCAGCGACCCTGGCAGAAGCCTTCAGACAAAGGGGAAGGGTGGACAAGTCACCCAGGAGGGGTCAGGGGCATGAGTCAGGGTTTTTGGGATTGATGGACACATAGGTGCTGATGGGAAAACCTGGGATGAACCAAAAGGGCACAAGGGAGGGTACAGAGGGACAAACCATTTTGAAAATACATGCAGTGGAACCTAAAAACACAACACACCTGTCTTCTTTTTTCAGGAGATATTGCTTAATTCTTACTGGTTGTGCCCCGTCCTTAAGCTTAATTACTATAGGTGAGGTATTTTTCACCCTCCCTGGTATATCAGAGGCCCATACCCCAGGAAATACCTGACTTAATATCTCTTCACTAATTTCTTCCTTATTTTCAATGGCTGTTAATGTTAAACTTAACACCTCTATATGCTTTTGATCATTTACCTCCAGAGTAACCTCCCCATTTTTGAATGTAATGGTTGCTTGTAACTGCTCCAACAAGTCTCTCCCTAAAAGTGCTTTTGGAGAGTTGGGCATATACAAAAACTTGTGAATACCTCATTGTTTTTTCAAATTATACTTCAGAGGTTTACAAAAATATGCCTTCTCAGATTGGCCAGTTGCTCCTCATACCACAACATAATGATTTTCTACAGGTACTAATGCTTTATTTAAAATTTAATATGTGCCCCTGTGTCCACTAACAAATTCTACCTTTTTCTTTTCTTCTCCCAGCTTTATCATTATAACCAGTGGATCTGCTGGGGTAGAATCTCCCGGTCCTCTTCAGTTGTTTTGTACATGTGTAACTACCTTTTGGTCACCTTGCCTTCGTTCTGGGCAGTGGTTTCTCTAGTAACCAGTTATTTTACAGATTGCACACTGGTTTCTGCCCAGCTGAGGTGGGCCTTGTCTGGATGGTCCCTGCCTGCCTGTCTCTTGTCTTTCTTCTTGCATTACTGCCACTAGCTTTTTCATTTCTTGTTTATATCTTTCTTCCTGGTTGCTAAATACTCTCCATGCCTCTTCTAGCAAGGTTTCAAGGTTTCTCCCTTCCAGCCCCTGGATTTTCTGAAGTTTACACCTAATATCTCCAGCAGACTGTCCCAAAAATGAATTAACTAGCTGGTTTATCCCTACTTCAGACTCCGGGTCTAATGATGTATAGCGACGCATTGCATTTCTTAAACACTCTAGAAACTCAGACGGAGTCACGGAAGGCCCCTGCTTAAGGAAATATAGGGCATGTTAGGAAAATAAGGCCTTTTTGTTCATAATATAGAGTCTCTCACATTCACAGAATAGAGTTTTCACTTGTCTGAACATGTTCTCATTTTGCCAGGCATTCCAGTAACTATCTCAAGGACAATTCCGTTACAAACTTTTTAGGGAGTTGAAACTGTTTTGAGAAAGTTGCTGCTAGGCACCCAAACACCTAAGCGAATAGATATCTTTCAAGGACAGTTCCGTTACAGGCTTAGCAAAACATGTAAACGTGCCTAGAGATAACATTTCTTGTTTTGAGAAAATTTCCAGGTCGCAGAGACAACCTTGAGGAAGACCACTGGCGCCACCAAGAGGCAGAAAACGACCACCTAACAACAGGGTGCGCCTGCGCAGAAAAGACACCAGAACGTCACCAGAACGTCACACATCCGGAAGAGACAACCCAATAAGTGGGGGGGAAACGGGGAACTAGGCGCGGTAGTTGAAACGACTGCCGCCCAGCGCGCGCTGGTTTGCTTTCGCTTTCTGCTATTAATAAATCCTTTTAATTGGATTTGACAGCCTATTGTGCTCGTTTATAACAATTTGGTGCCGTGACTCGCATCGGGATCTGGGGAACCTCTCTCTGAGAGGGGCGCCACGATTCCGCTCCTTTGAGCGGACTCAGACCGGGGTTTTTACCCTCATCCCGACCGACGAACCTAAAAGCCTAGAGAGCGAGAGCAAAGAAAGGGAAGCGGGCCCAGGGTACCCCGTAATTTTTGTGCACAAAAGTCCGGACGAAGACGCAGGACGCGTAAGTATAAAGGGGATCCGTCCGGGCGGGGTTCGGGATCCCGGAGTACGGCGAGTGTGTGTGTGTGTATGAGAGGAGGACCGGCAGCCGGATTCTCCAAGCGAGTGTGTACCCTTAGTAGTGCGTTTTCCAGAGCCCGCGAGGGCCTGGGCCACGAACCAGGGGAAGCGATTGTGCTGCCGTGAGTGATTGAAGGTACTCCAGAGGACATGGGGCAGGGGAAGAGCAAGGGTAAATCCCCCTCCCCGGTGGGGGTAAAACTTCCCCCAATTCCTAAGGATAGTCCCTTAGGGTTTATGCTGACAAATTGGGAGCACTTTCCAGGGGCACCTGGGAAGGATAAGGCAAAGATGATACACTATTGCATAGAAGTATGGGGAGGACTGTGGGAGGGGACTTGGGAAACTTTCCCCCCGAATTACCCTGGGAGGTGACAGGTGTGTAGTTCCCCGCCTCCCCTGTTATCAATCAGTATGTCTGTCATCCCTTGGTTCTAGAAAATTCTTTGTTCTTTATACCTCCATTGGCTCCTTCCCTGAAGCCGCTCTTTCCCCTTACCCTCATTGGTTATAACCCTGCCACTCGACCCTGACTCTGCCCCCGAAGCCTTCCTTCACTGAACGCTTCATGCCTGGACCCTCCCTCTCTTGTCCCAGTTATAATCCCGATTCCGCCCCCTGTTCGGCGCTCTCAGAGCGAGCTCCCTCCCGGAGAGGTTGTTTTCCCTTCGCTCCCTGAATTGCTGTTCCTCAATAAACCCTCCTGGAATTAAAGCCGCCTGTGAGTCGTCCCGCCTTCATAGAGGAAGATTTCATTACGCTATCCGGCTTTCGAGGACTCGGCTCTCTGACAAGCAGAGTGGTCAGAGACCAAGAAGCCCTCAACTGGCGCCCGAACAGACTGGCCCCTCTCAGGAGTCAGCCGCAGAGCATCTCCTCGGCTCCCTCGGCTCTGTGATCCGGCTGCCCGAGGACTAAAAGCGCCGTTCGCCGCCAGTTCCACGAGCGGCTGCTCTTCGTTGAAGAAGATCGCCTACCTCGCGGGCTGCAGACACCTCGTCCTGGTTCGACTTCGAGTTTGGGAGCAGACTCCGAACGGGACGAGATCTGCAGCGCTTCCTCTCCCCTCAGAGGCTTTTTCGTTTTGACAGCGGTCTTCTTTGTGGTGAGTTCCTGGTGCCCTGTCTGGCACCCGACCCTGTCTCTTTTCCTTTTCGTTTCTCTCTTTGTCTCTTTGGGGATTTCCTTTTTTCTGCAGTGAGAATGGGCAACCGCCTGTCTCCTGCCCGGCGGGATTTTTACCTCCACGTTAAATCCTCCCTTGTTTCGGGGAACATTTCTTTTAAAAAGAGGGACCTTAAGGCTTTTGTTAATCTTATTTTCGATAACTTCCCTGACACCTCCAGGGATGATTTTTCTTCTCTTATTTTCTGGGGAAATATTGGGAAACTGTTATACGCATTACAAGTAAAGGGGAATTTTTCTGTGGGGCATTTTTTTCCACTTTTTCATTCTATTTACACTTTATTTAAACAAAAGGGTGAGAGTTGGGTCCCCGGTTCTCCTAACCTTCATCCCGCCCCCCCCACTCCTAACTCGGTTTCCCCTAAGGGTGGGTCGGGCAGCAGACCCTGCCATAACCAGGCACAGGGCTGCTACCGTCTCCCTGCTGCTCCCCGCCCCACTCTGTCCTCTCCTCGTCCTGAGACTGGCCATCCCAGTGCGAGTCTTTCCTCTCCCCAAAGCCCTCAAACCCCTGTACCCAGTTTAAAACCATGTTATTCGATTCCTGATCTCTGTCACCACACCTCACAAAATGGCGCCGGCCACATGGCCGAGCAGCCCGCCACCGAGGGACAAAATGGCGCCTCCTCTCCACCTCCTCACTCCCTTCGGGCCCCTGCCAGTCCCCCTCAGGCTCCACCTCCGTCGAGTGCCGCCCCTGCGTCGGGTCCCGCCCCTACCACCGCGTCGATTGTTACGTCGTCGGGACCCGCCCCTCCAGCCCCCATGGCCACACCCCTGGGTGGGCCCCCGGTGGGAGGGACCGGCCTGCAGGAAGGCCACGCCCCGGTGGGAGGGAACCCCCTGCCGGAAGGCCACACCCCGGTGGGTGAGCCTGGCCACGCCTCCCCTCAGGCCTCTTCTGGTTCCCACGCCACCGGAACCGGAAGTCGGCCTGGCCGGAAGCAGGCCATCTTGGCCTGCCGGGCTTCATGCCACCGAAGCCCACCGGCCAAGGGGAAGGTCCGAGCCCTTGCTCGTCCTGCCTCATCCTCCGATGAGGATGAGGACAGCGACAGCCCCCGGCCCACACCTAGGCCGGGACGTGGGTGGGCCCGGATCAGGGCAGAGGCAATTAAGGATGGGGATTTGGAATTCGCAAGAGATCTGGGGCCGTTCGCAGCACCTGTGGTGAGGACCAGGGGGCAGCGGCCACACTGGGAGCAACTCCCATATGTGGAGATTAAAGAACTGAGGAAGGCTGCCAAAGACTATGGTCGAGACTCTCCTTTCTTTAAGAATGTATTGGACCTCGCTTTCTCGGGCCATACATTGGTCCAGCATGACGTTAAATATATTGCCAAGTCCCTGCTCACTCCCACCGAGCTTTTATTGTGGGACATTCAATGGAGAAAGCTCCTCAAGCCTCTTCTGAAAAAACACAATTTAGCAGAGGCAATTGGAGAGGGAGAGGAAGCCATAGAAGCCCTGGCAGGGGAGGGGGAGTTCAGCCAGCCAGAGGACCAAATACTGTTACCCACGGAGGTCTTAGATGACATCAAGGAGGCTGGCCGAGCGGCACTGTTAAAAATCCCCGATGGGAAAACCCCGCTCCAGAACTTTTCAGCTATTACCCAGGGCCCAGAGGAATCTTTCATAAAATTCGTGGACCGGCTGAGGGAGGCCATCGACCGGCAGATAGACCATCCTGCAGCGAGGGAAGAGCTCCTGAGAAAGATGGCCATGACCAACGCGACAGCCGAGACAAAGAAGATATTAAGGACTTTACCTCAGGACCCCGAACCCACCATCGCACAGATGGTGGAGGCCTGCACGAAAGCCGCCTCCACCGAGACCACTGTCACCCTTGCAGTAAGTAAGGGGATTGGGGAGGCGATGTTGACGATGAACACCATCCGGTGCTTCGGGTGTGGCCAGATGGGCCACATACAAGCCAACTGCCCATACTGGCCCCCGGAGCAACCACACTACTCGTACACACCCTCCCCAAGACCAATACCCAGGAACCCGATGCCCTACCATCAGCAGGCGGGAAACGGGTCACGGAGCGCGGGGAGGGGCCGCGCGAGGACAACAAGTGGCCCCTCACAGCGCCCAGGCCTCCCCACCATCCGGGAGGACCGGTGGCCCAGCGGACAGTTCCGGAGGGTTGGCGGAGCCACGACGACGGGCTCCGCCTCTTCCGTAGAACCCGCAACTTAAATTCAGACACTCACCGGGTCCTCAAAAGCTCCATCACTGTGACTCTCCAGGATGAGGACCTGGTGAGAGTTCCCGCTGGGTTCCTGGAACCCCCTTACCGTAATTGTGAGGTAACAGTGTTAATACTCGGAGATTGCAGGCTCACACCAGACCGTGTTACCGTCGTTCCTGAAGTGGTGTGTTTTCAGCCGGGGTCCGAGGTCACCGTCTCAGTCGTCTGCCATCAACCACCTTGCACCATCACCAAGGGGCTCCCCTTCGCTGCCATGTACCTCCTCGACGTGGCCGACCTCACCGATCCACCAGTACAGGACTATTTCGCTGGACATGACTCCGGGGAAGACAATTTTGTCTTCCTCACACAGAATGTTTGCAAATCCAGACCAATGATTGAGACTGTTTTATCGCTTCAGGGAAAGTCCATCAAACTGGACCTGATGGCAGACACCGGGGCAGACGACACCATCATACCCCGGTCAAAGTGGCCCCGCGACTGGGAGTTGGTGCCCCCTTGTGGCACAATCTCCGGAGTGGGAGGAGCTGTCAACTCCATGCGCAGCAAACATCTGGTAAGTGTGGAGGGCCCTGAGGGACAGATTGCCACCATTCGGCCTTTTGTTGTTTCATCTAACATCATGTTATTAGGCAGGGACGTTTTGTCCCAATGGGGTGCCCGCCTCGATATCCCTAGCCCTGCATGGGATTTTTAGTATGGGCCACTGCGGAGCGCACCTCCCCACCGCTGAATTGGAAGACCGATGTTCCAGTGTGGGTGGACCAGTGGCCCCTTGTGGAGGAGAAATTAAAAGCGCTCCATGAATTAGTAGAGGAGCAGGTCCGCCTGGGGCATTTAATACCCTCCACCAGCCCCTGGAACACTCCTGTCTTTGTTATTAAAAAACCTGGCAAAGACAAATGGCGCCTGCTCCAAGACCTGCGCAGGGTCAATGAGGTAATCGAGGACATGGGCCCCCTGCAGCCTGGCCTTCCCTCACCCTCCATGCTTCCCCGGGATTGGCAGCTCGCAGTCATTGACATCAAGGACTGCTTTTTCAACATCCCATTGTATCCCGGAGATGCCCCCAGATTCGCGTTCTCCGTCCCTTCCATCAATAGGGCGGAGCCTTATAAGAGGTACCAATGGGCCACTTTGCCCCAGGGAATGAAAAATTCCCCGGTGCTCTGCCAAACTTTTGTGGCCCAGGTGCTTTCGCCGATCAGAAAGCTGTTCCCTGAAGCGATCATCCTGCATTATATGGATGATGTCTTGATCTGCGCTGAAACACAAGCTTATCTGCAGATCACACTTTCCAAGACTGTTAAGGCCATTAAAGCTGCAGGGTTTGAAATTGCTGAAGAAAAGATCCAGCTGTCAGCGCCATGGAAGTATTTGGGCTTTCACATTACGGGAAGGACTGTCGCGCCCCAATCTGTCACCGTCAAAGACGACCCACGGACCCTGCGGGATCTCCAGCAGATCTGCGGTACCATCACGTGGATCCGACCTCTCCTGGGACTCACCACGGAGGAGCTGGCGCCGCTCTTCAACCTGCTACGAGGAGATGGCGACCTAGCTTCCCCTCGCGAGCTAACACCTGCCGCCAAAGGAGCCCTGGAGAGAGTCGCTGAGGCCATACGATCCCGTCAGGCCCACCGTGTGGATCGGCTCCTTCCCGTCACCCTTGCCATACTGGGTAAGTGCCCAAACTTCCATGGTCTGCTTTTTCAATGGGACGCTGGGCGGAAGGACCCACTCCTTATCATTGAGTGGCTGTTTCTCCCGCACCAGCCAGCGAAAACTATTTCAACTCCTGCAGAGTTGATGGCTAGAATAATAATAAAGGCCAGACAACGCCTCCGGACCCTCGCAGGGTGTGACCCGGCGTGCATTTACTTACCTCTTAATTTGGAACAATTGGAATCCCTGCTTCAGACAAACGAAAGTTTGCAAATTGCTTTAGACAGTTACCCTGGACAGATTTCCATTCATTACCCTAAACATAAAATATTCAAAGACACGTTATATTTGGCCCCAAAGTCATTCAAAAATAAAACACCTATTAAAGGTGCTCTCACGGTGTTCACCGATGGGTCGGGAAAATCCCACAAATCGGTGATCACTTGGAAGGACCCGGAGAGTCAGAAGTGGGAGTCTGACATCCAACTGGTTGAGGGTTCCCCCCAGATCGCAGAACTTGCTGCGGTCGTGAGAGCATTCAAAAAATTTCAGCAACCTTTCAATCTGGTAACAGATTCGGCTTATGTTGCCGGGGTAGCAGAACGGGCAGAACACGCCCTGCTCAAAGAAGTTCAAAACAAACAGTTATTCGATTTGCTCACGGAATTAATCTGGCTGATCTCCCACCGAGAGCAACTCTATTATATTATGCACGTCCGGGCTCACACAGACCTGCCAGGAGCTATTGCAGAGGGGAACCGGATGGCCGACCTCCTTGCAATGACATCTCATTACTCTGCACCTGCACTTTCATTAACCTTACCAGACATCTTTGCACAGGCAAGGCTCAGCCATGCGTTTTTCCATCAAAATGCACCTGCCCTTGCCCGACAATTTAAAATATCAAAAGAACAAGCCAAAGCCATACTAGCCACATGCCCAAGCTGTCAGTCCTTCGCCCTTCCACCGCTGCCAACGGGGATAAACCCCCGAGGGTTGGCAGCATTGGAGCTGTGGCAAACAGACATCACTCACTATAATCCTTTTGGCCGCCTGAAATACCTGCATGTGTCCATAGACACATTTTCTGGGGCCGTGTTCGCGTCACTCCACACTGGTGAGAAAACAAAAGATATCATCAAACATCTATTCATGGCATTTGCCACATTAGGAGTCCCAAAAGCCATCAAAACGGACAATGGGCCTGGATTCACCTCGACAAGATTCGCACAATTTCTACAACAATGGGGAATTGCCCATTCCACCGGCATTCCCCATAACCCCACAGGACAGGCAATAGTGGAACGCTCCCACAAAGAGTTAAAAAGGCTGCTAGAACAACAACACGATTCGGCTCTGGCCATGACACCAGTTGAAAGATTATGCAAGGCACTTTATGTTCTTAATTTCTTAAATTGTTCTGACCGGGAGCCGAATCCCCCTGCACTCAGACACTTTTGCAATAACACCAGGGCAGTTTTGAAAGAGCGTCCGCCAGTCCTCATCAGAGACCCAGAATCAAAAATCATCTCAGGGCCGTACCCACTGATAACGTGGGGGAGAGGGTACGCTTGTGTTTCCACAGCCCAGGGTCCCAAATGGATTCCTGGAAAATACGTCAAACCGTACCTGGAGAGCACTACCACAGACCCCCCAGCGAGGAGCAACCCAGCGACCCCATCACAATCACCACCAGATAATGCAGTGGCGTGGCGACGGAGAAAAAAGAAGAGGACCGGAAGACCACCCAACATCGTCTCCCGGGTCCTCATCACAAGGACATACCTACCTCTGCAAGACTTAACAACTTCCGCCACCCCATCCCCTCCTGTGCCGTTCCCTCTACCCTCATACCTAACCCGTCATCCCTTTACCCCTCCGTCCTGAAATTTATTTTTATTTTAACCCAAAAGGGGGAGCTGGGGGAGGGGAGGGAACCAAATGTATGTTGGTAATATTGTTTTGTTTAATTTTAGTACTAGGATGGCTGCCAGAACATCATTCACCCAAAAGGAACAACAGAAGATGTCCCACTGCGCCCAGCTGGTTGCAGCCACGCTTTCCATCCTCCTGTGGCTGCATGTAGCAGATGGCTGGGTGGTACCACAGCCGAAAGAAAACGTCTGGATCACGCTGGCAAAGTCCTTGCAGCAGGATAACCTATGTCTGGCCATGGGCAACGTGGACAATCCCCTGTCCACTTGCCTGGTAGGGGTCCCCTTGGTAGCTGATGATTGGCCGGTATCCAATTCCGACCTGCTCCGAACCACGGGTAGGAGGCCTAACCCGGTCGATACTTGGGATGAGTGGACCAAAATTTTGCCCAACAGCAAAGAGGAACCCCAAGAATTGGACTTACTGGGGTCCTCCACAGCTAGATATTGTGTCAAATTCTATTATAGGAGGCCAAGTCAAAATTGGCACGGAATTGACTTGGCCAAAGACACATACCGGAAAGATGTAACACCTATCAGTAAAAAATATAACAGCCAAACCTGGTGCAATTATACTAGCCAGGTGATTTCAGTTTCATCCACTCATCCCAAGACATTGCCCAGGGGGATGTTTCTTATCTGTGGGGACAGAGTATGGTCGGGAATTCCATCTCGGCTCCAGGGAGGCCCATGCAGCCTTGGCAAGCTTGCTACCCTCACTCCAAACAGAACTCAAATTCTAGATTGGAAAAAAGAAAGACAATTGGCACGCACCAAAAGATCATATGCTCAATTCGACGAAAATTGTGACTCTGAAATTTACGATTGGGGAAAAACAAAGAGGGTCGCTGTATCCATCTTTTTACCATGGTATGCAGCAGCTAAGGCCCTCGGTGAGCTTTCTCACCTGGAGTGTTGGATAAGCAAGCATGCCAACGCCTCGTCTGCCGCCCTCTCCGATCTTCTGGCAGACCAGCAAACCACCAGGCAAGCCACATTACAAAACAGAGCGGCTATTGATTTCCTGCTGCTCGCCCATGGCCACAGCTGCGAGGACTTCGAAGGATTGTGTTGCTTCAATTTAACATCACGGAGCACTTCCATCCAAGCCAACATCCAGCGGATCCGGACCGAAGTACAGGACATCAAAACGGAAACTTCGGCTGTGGACCCCGTCCACAAACTATTGATGCAGTGGGGCATTCCCGGGTGGGCAGCCTCCATTTTAAAAGGACTCTTTTGGATTTTCATAATTGTCCTTCTCATTTCAGTTGCCTTAACCATCTTCAAAAAGACGCTTACCAAGACTTTGGCAAATATTTATTTAATTAACAAGAACGGGGGAGATGTGGGAGGGGACTTGGGAAACTGTCCCCCCGAATTACCCTGGGAGGTGACAGGTGTGTAGTTCCCCGCCTCCCCTGTTATCAATCAGTATGTCTGTCATCCCTTGGTTCTAGAAAATTCTTTGTTCTTTATACCTCCATTGGCTCCTTCCCTGAAGCCGCTCTTTCCCCTTACCCTCATTGGTTATAACCCTGCCACTCGACCCTGACTCTGCCCCCGAAGCCTTCCTTCACTGAACGCTTCATGCCTGGACCCTCCCTCTCTTGTCCCAGTTATAATCCCGATTCCGCCCCCTGTTCGGCGCTCTCAGAGCGAGCTCCCTCCCGGAGAGGTTGTTTTCCCTTCGCTCCCTGAATTGCTGTTCCTCAATAAACCCTCCTGGAATTAAAGCCGCCTGTGAGTCGTCCCGCCTTCATAGAGGAAGATTTCATTACGCTATCCGGCTTTCGAGGACTCGGCTCTCTGACAAGCAGAGTGGTCAGAGACCAAGAAGCCCTCAGAGGACAAGAGATTTCTAAGGGTGTGTTTTGGCCCATCTTTGGGTCCTCAGAGGACTGGGTAAAGCAACTGTTGAATGGTTGGATACACGCTAAACAACCTCCTAACCCTGAGGAGAGTGCCTATGCCCGAGTCTGGACAGAAAAGCCGGAGGTACTCGTGTTTAAACTCTCGGAGGTTTCAGGAGGAAAGAAAAAGAAGGGGCGAGCGGAAGAAGTAATTATTGCACCCCCGCCCTACATTCCCCCTGCGCCAAATGCACCCCCTCCTCCTCCACAATCGGATGAGGAAGAATCAGACTCAGACTCTGATCAACCCTCAGGCTCGCGTGGTCCTCTTACCCGAAGTAAGACGCAAGGCAAACTATTTCCTTTAAGGGAAATGCCGATGGGGGGACCACAGCCGGGGATTGGATTTATTTCGGTGCCCTTGAGTTCGGGGGATGTTAGAGACTTTAAGAAGGAGATGGGAAATTTGCTAGAAGACCCCCTGGGCGTGGCAGAGCGGGTGGATCAATTTTTAGGTCCTAATATATACACTTGGGAGGAATTACAATCTATACTTAACATTTTATTTACGGCCGAGGAAAAGAACATGATAAGAACTGCTGGAATGCGGGCCTGGGATGCCCAACCCGCACATGCCCAGCAACCGGCCGATACTAAATGGCCTCTCCAGAATCCTAATTGGAATAACCAGGATGCGGCCCATAGAGCTAACATGCGGGACTTTCGGACCATATTAATTGATGGCATAAGAGAGTCCGTTCCTAGGGGTCAGAATATAAATAAAGCATTTAATGACAGACAAAAGAAGGATGAAACCCCCACTGAATGGTTAGAGAGGTTAAGGAAAAGTTTTCAGCTGTACTCGGGGTTAGACCCGAATAACCCAATGGGACAGGCAATTATTAAAGTCCAGTTTGTCTCTAAATCCTGGGATGATATTAGGAGGAAGATACAGAAAATGGATGATTGGCAGGACAGGGATTTAGCAGAATTATTGCGAGAGGCGCAGAAGGTTTATGTCCGAAGAGAGGATGAAAGTCAGAAGAGACAGGTGAAAATGATGGTTGCTGCAGTGAGGGAGAGCAGGCGGGCAGAGGAAGGACAGAAGAGAGTCACTCGGAATAGGGAGGGTGACAAGGGAAAGGTAGGAGAAAGGGTGTGTTATTATTGCGGTAAGAAGGGACATTTCAAGAGGGAGTGCAGAAGGAGGCTAAGGGACGAGGAGGAGTTCAAAATCGAATAGGGGAGTCAGGGGCTCTATTTTATGGGGACCAGGAAACATCAAAAAGAGCCCTTGATAAAATTGAAGGTGGGTCCCCAGGGCCAGGAAATAGATTTCTTGGTCGATACGGGGGCAGAAAGATCTACTATTCAATTTCTGCCTCAGGGCTGTAATTTATCAAAACAAACAGCCACGGTAATAGGGGCTAAGGGGGAACCTTTTGAAGTACAAATTATTAAAGGGGTGGTAGTAGAATCGGGAAATAAAGTGGGGATGGGTGACTTCCTATTAGTTCCTGAAGCAGACTACAATTTGTTAGGGAGAGACTTGATTGTTGAATTAGGAGTTCAAATTGAGGTGGTAGAGAAGGAGTTAAAGATCAGACTCTGTTCCCTCCGTTTAGAAGATGAAGAGAAAATAAACCCCGAAGTGTGGTATAATCCAGGGACCGTGGGCAAATTAAATATAACCCCATTTACAGTAAAAATCAGAAATCCCGAGATCCCGGTAAGAATAAAACAGTATCCAATTTCACTAGAAGGGAGGAGAGGGTTAAAACCTGAGGTTGAAAGGCTGTTAAACCAAGGACTGCTAGAACCTTGTATGTCGCCTTTTAACACCCCTATACTCCCGGTAAAAAAGGCAGACGGATCCTATCGGCTGGTGCACGACCTTAGGGAAATTAATAAGCGAACCGTGGCCCGATTCCCAGTAGTGGCAAATCCCTATACTCTTTTAAGCAAACTGGGACCTGAGAACGAGTGGTATAGTGTCATAGACCTGAAAGATGCCTTTTGGGACTGCCCTCTGGACGAATCCAGTCGAGATTATTTTGCCTTTGAATGGGAGGACCCTGACACGGGGAGGCGACAGCAACTCAGGTGGGCGGTACTTCCTCAAGGCTTTACGGAATCGCCCAATTTATTCGGGCAAGCCCTGGAACAAATTTTGCAAGATTATAAAACAGACCCAGAGGTAAAGCTAGTTCAGTATGTGGATGATTTGTTAATAGCAGGTAAAGAAGAAGACAAAGTCCGGAAAGAAAGTATCAAACTATTGAATTTCCTGGGACTGAAAGGATTAAAAGTCTCTAAAGCAAAACTACAATTTGTAGAAGAGGAAGTTAGGTACCTGGGACATTATTTGAAAAAGGGAGAAAAGAGGATTGATCCAGATAGAGTACAAGCAATCCTATCCCTGCCTCTACCGCAAAATAAACGACAAATTCGTCAGGTATTAGGACTTACAGGGTATTGTAGGCAGTGGATTGAGAACTATAGCAGGAAGGCAAGATTTCTGTATCAAAAACTTACCCAAGATGGGCACCTTAAGTGGACAGAAGAGGAAAAATCTAAATTCCAAGAATTAAAAGAAACTCTGGTCCATGCTCCAGTCCTAAGCCTCCCAGATTTAAAGAGGCCCTTCTTTTTATTTGTTAATATCACAGATGGGGTAACTTATGGAGTACTTACCCAGGACTGGGCGGGGAAAAAGAAACCTATTGCATATCTGTCTAAAATTTTAGACCCTGTAAGCAAGGGATGGCCGGGCTGTTTACAAATAATTGCAGGCTGTGCGGAGTTAGTAGAAGAAGCAAGGAAGATCACCTTTAATGCCACTCTGAAGGTGTTAACTCCACATAACATACGGAGTGTGATGCAGCAAAAAGCAGACAAATGGATCTCTGATGCCAGGCTCCTAAAATATGAGGGGATTCTATTAGAAACCCCTAATTTCACTTTAGAAACCACCTCATTGCAAAATCCAGCCTCCTTCCTCTTCGGAGAGCCCGAAACTGAATCACTGATACATGACTGTGTAATTACTATAGAAGAACAAACCAAAATTAGACCTGACCTAGAGGAAGAAGAATTAGAGACTGGGGAAAAATTGTTTGTTGATGGATCATCCAGAGTAGTTGAGGGTCAAAGAAGATCAGGATATGCCATAGTGGGGGGGCCTGACTTAAAAGTAATTGAATCTGGACCCCTAGACAAAACATGGTCAGCCCAAGCCTGCGAAATATACGCTATCTTAAGAGCCTTGGAACTATTAGAAGGAAAAGAGGGGACCATCTATACAGATTCTAAATATGGATACGGGGTGGTGCACACTTTTGGGAAGTTATGGGAAGAGAGGGGCCTCGTGAATTCACAGGGAAGGGACTTAATCCATCAGAAACTAATAATAGCCCTCCTGAGGGCTTTGAGAGGCCCTACCAGGATAGCAGTGGTCCATTTAAAAGGGCATCAACGGGGAATAGATTACCGGAGTAGGGGTAACAATGCGGCAGATTATGAGGCAAAGAAAGCTGCAATTATTAAAACACTAACTTTAAGTGAGGGAATTAGGAAGGATCTTGTGGATACCCCAAAGGACCCTGAGTCGACTACCCAGGATAAGCTTATATTTACAATAGAAGAACAGGAGAAGCTTACAAAATTAGGAATAAAAGAGGAATTCGGGAAATGGCAGTTAAAGGATGGGAGGGAGGTTTTACCTAGAGCCATAGCCCAGCGGATGCTCAGTAAATTACACCAGAGAACACACTGGGGCGCTCAAGGACTGGTGGATCACTTTGCCACCCATTATATGACGGTGGGCCTACATGACTTAGCGAAAGGAATTACTAGAAGCTGTCCAACCTGTCTACGGGTAAACAGGAAAAACCTAAGGAAACTACCCCTGGGTGAGAGGCCAGTGGCAAAGAGGCCCTTTTCAAATCTGCAAGTAGACTTTACTGAGCTCCCCAAGATAGGGAGACTAAAATATCTTTTGGTTATAGTGGATCATTTAACACATTATGTGGAAGTAATCCCCACTGCCAGAGAGACAGCTCGGACAGTAACAAAAGCCTTGCTGGAAGAAATAATACCTAGATATGGGGTCCCAGAGACGATAGACTCTGATAAAGGCCCCCATTTCACTTCAAAAATAACACAGATGCTTGCAGAAGCTCTGGGCATAAAATGGGAACAACATACTCCCTGGCATCCACAGAGTTCGGGGAGGGTAGAAAGAATGAATGGGGAAATTAAGAAACAACTCACCAAATTAGTACTAGAAACTAAATTATCCTGGATAAAATGTTTGCCGTTGGCATTATTAAATGTTCGAACTCAGCCACGAGCTGATATAAGACTGTCCCCATTTGAAATGCTGTATGGGATGCCCTATTCCCTAGAAAAAGTTCAAACCAATCCTAACATTACTGATCAAAGTATTCATAAATACTTAACCATTTTAATGAAATATAAAAAACAGTTATGGGAAAAAGGGATGTGGGCCCAAAGACCACCCCTAGATCTTGTGTTACACCAGGTACAACCCGGCGACTGGGTCCTCATCCGGAGCTGGAAAGAAGATTCAATCACCCCAAAGTGGGACGGACCATACCTGGTTTTAATCACCACTGACTCCGCAGCCCGCACAGCAGAGAAGGGATGGACTCATGCTAGCAGAATAAAGGGGCCGGTGGATCCAACTCGATTTCATACAGCTTCCAGAGAAACGAGCTGGAAAATTGACGGGAAGCCGGGGGATTTAAAGCTAACAGTAAAAAGGACTTACAAATAATTTTCATGAACTCTATCAGCTCTAGGGACATTTGGGTTGGAGATAACTGGGGACTGGAAGTACAACTAGTTGGAGAAACAAAGCCTCCAGGATACTGTAAACGTCTAGAGGATTCAGCCCAACAGCCCTTTTATCGGTTCATCCGACTTGAAAAAGAACAGAGACCTTGGGAAGGGGAGGGCCATGCTGAACATCAAAGTATTAGAGTAAAGTGTAGCTGGTTAGATTGTCATTGTTACCCTTTTGCCTGTTTTTCCTGCAAAATCTGTAAAGGATTGTGGTGGGCTCACTGCAGAAAGGGGAGAGCTCCAAGAAGTGTATGTCAACGCTGCTGGCTGGAGCAGCGCAAATTGACATCTGAAGTACTAAATTACAAGGTTGCCACTCGGGAATTGACTAAAGGATCCCCTGAGTGGTGGGAGGTTTTCATAAAAGGAATAAACCCTGAATTCCACTGTTACCATTCCAATGAACCCCTGGGTCCGTTCCTCACGGATATAGTCCAGGTCAAGTGTCGCAAATTAGTCAAAAGGCTCAGGTGCGACACTCCACAGTTGAATACGAAAAATTGGAACTCTCGGAGATCAAAGTGGGAGAGAGGGAACGATCCCACCCCTGAAGAATATCTCTGCTGTCGAGAAGATGGCTTACCCTGTAACTTGTAGCAACCAAGTTGACAGGCGAGACAGAGAGGTAGATAGTGGGGATGAGGGGCCCTCCCAAACCTTGAAAAAGAATGTAAATCATCATGAGTATGAGAATGGTGACAACGGAATGAGGGAAAATGGGAATGTAAAACTGAGCATGATAAGTAACTTGCTCCCCTGCAGTGCGTATCACTCAATCCTATGGGTTTTTATGTTTGTATGGCTTCCCCTTCAGAGTGCCACAGTTAATATACATGAACCCTTTAAATGGACCTTAAGCAGATGGGAGGATCACGATACCCGTCATATTTTACAGACAATAACGGGACCTGGAGCACCAAGCTTCAAAGTTGGGATCTGTGATCTAACTAGAAATTTAAAATGCGGGCGACTGTTAAATTTAACAAGCTTCTATATGTGCCCCGCTTCAAACCCAGGGAAGCAATACTGTAATTACCCCGAACATTATTACTGTGCCTATTGGGGCTGTGAAACAATAGCATCAGCGTGGGCTCCAGGTGGAGGATTAGACAAATATTTAAAAGTAGGACATGGACCAGCAGGGTGTAAAAGACCACGAGAGTGGCCTTGGACTGGGAAAAACTTACTTGGGAACTGCACCTTTCTTTACCTAAATGTCACTCAACCAAGCGATTCTGGATGGTTAATAGGCAAAACATGGGGGGTTAGGCATTGGATAGAAGGACATGATCCAGGGAATCTAATTCAAATAAAAAAGGAGGTAGCGCCACATGACCCTAGCCCTATAGGCCCAAATCCAGTAATAAGCAATGACTTAAAAGAGAGTAATAAAACCAGAGATAATGTTATAAACAAAAGTAATCAAGAACCTCAGCTAGTAGTGCAGAAGTATACAACCTTATGGAAAATTATGCAAGCTACTTTTGGAGTTTTGAATCATACCCATCCTAACCTAACTAAAGGATGTTGGCTTTGCTATATGATAAATCCACCCTTTTATGAAGCTATTGGGATTACATCTGAGGCAAGGGAAATAAATGGTACAAATCCGAAAGAGTGTCTCTGGAAAAAAGAAGGAGATAATGTTTCAGGCATTACCTTGTCCCAGGTTAGTGGACAAGGAAGATGTGTAGGGAAAGTTCCAGCAGATATGCGACCCCTCTGCAACACGACAATGAACATTAGCAGAACAGACAAGCCTTTTGATTGGCTTATGCCAGCAGTCAATACTAAATGGGTATGTCAACAACTTGGAGTTACACCCTGCCTATCGGTAAAAGCCTTTAATAATTCAGACTTCTGCATTCAAGTTCTAATAATCCCCAGAATCGTATACCACCCAAAAGAATACGTATTAGAACATCAGAGGACCCCTGAACACTACCTGGTTAAAAGGGAACCACTTACAGCACTAACAGTAGCAATCTTGCTCAGCATAGGAGGAGCAGGAGTAGGAACAGGGGTCGCCTCCCTAGTAAGTCAAACCCAAGGTATGAAAGCTCTGCGCACATCTGTAGATGAAGATCTGAGTAGAATAGATAAAGCCATAAGTGAACTAGTTAAATCAATAAAATCCCTTTCTGAGGTAGTCCTCCAAAACCGAAGGGGATTAGATTTGTTATTCTTACAGCAAGGGGGACTGTGTGTTGCTTTGCAAGAAGAATGTTGTGCTTATGTAGATCACACAGGTATTGTAAAAGACACGATGGCTGAGTTACGCAAACAAATAGAACAACGAAAAAGAGAAAGAGAATCCCAGCAGAGTTGGTATGAATCCTGGTTCACCTATTCTCCCTGGCTAACCACTCTATTATCCACCCTTGCAGGACCAGTAATTTTACTAATTCTAATACTTACCTTTGGGCCATGTATTCTTAGCAAGCTTATTGCACTAGTGAAAAATAGGTTAGAAGCTGCACATTTAATGATAGTAAGGCCAAAGTATGAGCCACTTAGCGGAGTAGAGACTGAAGAGTATTTAGAATTGAGCAAAAGGGAATTAGAGCGCTTTAATGAACAAAAAGGAGGTTAAAAATAAAAAGGGGGGATATTGTTAGGAAAATAAGGCCTTTTTGTTCATAATATAGAGTCTCTCACATTCACAGAATAGAGTTTTCACTTGTCTGAACATGTTCTCATTTTGCCAGGCATTCCAGTAACTATCTCAAGGACAATTCCGTTACAAACTTTTTAGGGAGTTGAAACTCTTTTGAGAAAGTTGCTGCTAGGCACCCAATCACCTAAGCGAATAGATATCTTTCAAGGACAGTTCCGTTACAGGCTTAGCAAAACATGTAAACGTGCCTAGAGATAACATTTCTTGTTTTGAGAAAATTTCCAGGTCGCAGAGACAACCTTGAGGAAGACCACTGGCGCCACCAAGAGGCAGAAAACGACCACCTAACAACAGGGTGCGCCTGCGCAGAAAAGACACCAGAACGTCACCAGAACGTCACACATCCGGAAGAGACAACCCAATAAGTGGGGGGGAAACGGGGAACTAGGCGCAGTAGTTGAAACGACTGCCGCCCAGCGCGCGCTGGTTTGCTTTCGCTTTCTGCTATTAATAAATCCTTTTAATTGGATTTGACAGCCTATTGTGCTCGTTTATAACAGGGCAGACCAGTTTATGGTCTTTGGAATAGCTCTTTCCACTCTTGTTACTATCTACTCTTGATAATCAGTTAATTTCTTCTGCTGATATGTTAGGATTCTATTTTGGGTCTTGGAGGGGAAAATACTCTTTTGCATCTAGCTGCTTGCTTTTGCAGTAATCTTCTGCCAAAGTTCTTGCTGTTTTTAAGATTAACTATTTCTCTGTCTTAGTAAAAGCCTCTAATAGTAACTTCATGTCAGCCCAATCTGGATTGTGTTGTTTGATAACATACTGTTTGGCAGTAAGTATCAGATTAACACGATAATTTGTAGCAATCCTCTCCCATACTTCTAAGTCAAGAGTGGTGAATGGCACTTTAATTATTAGTTTCTCTCCTTCTGGTCCCACTGCCTCTCGCAGAGGGGCCTGTAATACTGCTTGCTTCTTAGTTCTGGATGAAATTGGGCTGTCAGGAGGAGGATAGATCTGAGTGGATGTGCCTTCCCTACCTGAGTCCTCCTCTTTTTGGGAAGTCTTTCTCATCTTTATTATCTTTTCTCTTATCCTTCTATCTCCATCTCTGAGGAGGAGCTTTTAACATATAAAGTGCATTTTGTTCTTGCTCCTTGGCACGATAAACTATCTGATCTCATACATTGCTGTCCTATACTGCATGCTGAACAATGTTTGATTTGCCCTCTCTTTGTTTTGTTTTCCTTTTCAAGAGCTAACACTAGTGGGTCAGAAGGAGCTCTGAGCCCACAGTCCCTCTGCCATTCTGGGTAATTTCTTAAAGCAAAAAACATATTAGCGTACGAAACCTCATCCCATTTACCGTCCCGTCTTAAGAACAACATTAACTGCAGTAAGATAATCTAAAGTTCCAACAGGTGGCCACTTCGCCCCATCCTCCAAACTGTATAATGGGCACAAGTGTGTGTTATAAATTGAGGCGAATAATTTGATTCAGCCTTTTAAGATCAATTAATAATTTTATTAATTACAGCAAGCGATAGCAAGCAAAACAGCGCTGGGTGCAGCTGGGGAGTCTGGCTCCGCCAAGAGCTGACAACCTTTCTTCTCTTCAGTCCCTTTTTATCCTGGATATCAGTTCCAGCAACAATGGGTTTCACAAGTGGGGGTGGTGGGTCTCCTTCCACTGTGGTTTTCAGTTTCAGCAACAATGGGTTTCCACTGCAGTTATCAGTTCCAGCCAGTCCTGCAAAATCTTTCACAATCTTTGTTTGTGGTTACCAGTCAAGCCTGCAAATTCCATGTCCCGACTTCCCCCCCTTTTATCCTAATTTCATACTTTTGATGAACAAACAAGTCAATGTAGTTCCTCACAGTCCCCCATTCCATATTTTATCATTTTGTTCATCAAATCGTTTTATTTCTTGGTGGGCTAGAATCAAAGTCTCTTCTACTTCAGGATCTCTAGGGAGAGATTCATATTTGGCTTTGATTAGCATCAGGTGTGCTGCTTCCAATCTTCTTTTTACTATTTCAATTACCTTGTTGAATATACATGGGCCAAATGTTAATCCTAACACTAATAATATTAAAGGACTCGCAATTGTAGATAGCAAGGTAGTTAACCAAGGGGAGTGATTAAACCAGGTCTCATACCAGCTCTGCTGGGCCTCACTTTCCCTTTTCCTTTTCTCAAGTCCTGCTTTTAGTTTTGTCATGGTGTCTCATACCACCCCAGTGTGATCTGCATACACACAACATTCTTCCCGGAGAGCCGCACACAGTCCTCCCTGTTGTAAGAATAGCAGATCTAGTCCTCTTCTATTCTGCAGAACTACTTCCGATAAGGACCTTACTGACTTTTCCAATGCTGATATTGATTGTTCTATACGTTCCAAATCTTCGTCTACAGCAATCCTCAGGGAATTAAACTCCTTTGTTTGTTTTACTAGGGAGGCTACTCCTGTACCAACACCTGTTCCCCCTGCAAGCATTAAAACTGCCACCGTAAGTGCGGTCAAAGGCTCTCGTTTTTGTGTGTGGTGCTCTGGGATGTTTTGCACATTATACATATATTCGTTGGGGTGATAGATAATTTTGGGAATCACAGCTACCTGTATACAATAGTCAGAGGTTTCGTCAAATATTTCTAAGGAAATACAGGGGGTGAATCCTCCTTTTGAGCAGATCCACTTGGTGTTTTTAGCGGGAACTAGCCATTTAGCTGGAGTATCTTCCCGTTTAGCTTTAGTAACAGTCTCACATAAATATTCCAGGTGTGTGGGTACTCTGCCAATACATCGTCCCCTTCCTTTTATTGAAGCCAAAGTCATTCCTTTACCCCGGGAATCTTTCCAATTACATTGCGGGGGATTGCTACCATTAAGACGTCTCGCCTTTTCAGATATCCCTACAGCTTCATAAAATGGAGGCCTAACATCAAAGCAGAGCCAACAGTGTTCTGTTAATTCTGGCTAAGTAGCATTTAAGACTTTATATACTCCCTCCATTAATTTCCAGAGAGTGTTAAACCGGGAAGCCCCACTTGGCGGTGTTGTAGGAGTTGTAGTTTGGTTATCCGTTATCAGGTTCCTAGCTGTTAAATCCCCAACTATTACAGGATTAGGGCCCACTGCCTGTGTGTCTGCTGGTACAGGCCCTTTCTTTATGGTAAATACGCTCCCTCTGTCTTTTCCAGGTTCCCAATACCGAAAGCCCCATGATCTTCCCACCATCCATCCTGGGTCTGTGGGCTCAGTTATGTTTAAATGCACAAATTGGCAACTCCCTTTCCACCCACCCAAGAAGGCGCCACTAGAATCCTTTTGTGGAGGTGTACACCCATAGGGTCCCCATGATACTTTAAGAAATTTATCTCCTGCTGCTTGCCAGTCTGAGGCTATTGTTTCACACCCCCAGTACCCACAGAAATATTCTCTAGGGTAATTGCAATACCCCTTTCCTGGGTTCGATGCTGGACACATGTAAAATCCTGTGGTATTAAAACAGGGCTCTACAGGGGCTAGTTCACATAACTGTGGTGTAAAAATAAGGGGTCCGGATGTTATCCGACTCCGAATTACCCTGCCATCTATTCCGGTTTGCGTCCACTTAAAGGGCTGGTGCAGAGCCGGGGAACCCTCCCCTTTATGTATGATACAAAGCATTAAAATACTTATAATCTGCCAATAAGGGTGGGGTCCTGACCTTGTTTTTACTGCATAATATCCTGTTTTCATTTTTGGGTTTGTTGCCTTTTTGGTGTTTCAGAGGCAATCAGACGGGTCGTCCAGGGGAACCTAGTACTCTGTTGGCAATAATTGGAGCATTTCAGCAATATTCTGTCTGGGGGGGGGGAGGCCTGGCTTTTTCCCCTCTGCCTCGCTCACCGACCCGGTTGCTTCGAGCCGCGAGGTAAATTATCTTCTCGGCAGCAGTGGTACTCGCCTAGGCGTCCTTTCCCCTGCTCCTGCCTAACCTTGTACTGTTCCCTATTTTTATCTTTGACCGGGGGTGGGTCACACGAGATACCCTTGAGTTCCCTCTGACAACACCTTTTTAGAATTTGGGCAACAAATGGAGTGGATTCGTTAATATGGAAACAAAAGTTTCCTGTATGCACTCCTTTTGTGTACATATATATATATATATATATATATATATATATATATATATAATTTTTTTTTTTTTAACCAGTCCTCAGACTCCAAACAAATCTACTGATTTTTCAAATTTCTTGATTTTACCACAATTTCTGTTCAGACCCCAGTTGGCGGCTTCCCCCCTTGGCAATGGACCTGCCACCATTCTTGGCTAATTTTACATGTAAAGTACTTAAAAGGACAACAACCACAATTTATCTTATTACAAATTATCAAATAATCATTAAAATAATTACTAACACATACGAAAGGATAATAATTATAATTTACCTTATTATAAACTACTAAATAATTACTAATAAGTAGGTAATTATATCCCTTTTTGTTCTCTTTTGCGATCGACTTTAAATGATGTACACAGAGTTCATCGATTTTTATTAATGGTAACCTTCAAATTCCCAGGCTGGCTGTCTACTTTCCACTGGTCATCCGTGGTGGCCGGACTTTTAACTCGACTGGCATGCGTCCACTCTTTTTCGGCCATCCGTATTGCAGTTTTGTAGTCTTCTTTTCTTCTCAAATTTTACTAAAAGTATGAACTACTTTAAAGGCATATTTAGAATTAGTAAAAATAGTCCCACTTTTTCCTTTCAATAAATTTAGAGCTTTAAGCACAGCATATAATTTGCATGCTTGGGCTGACCAGCTGGGGCTAAGGGGACCAGATTCTACTGTCTTAAATGTTTTCTCATCTATTGTAGCATATCCGGATTTTTTTTTTTTTTTTTTTCAGAACTTCAGAGAACTTGTCCACATATAATTGAGCCCCTTCTTTTAGTCTTTCTTCCTCAAGACTGGCCTTATTTTTGTTTGTTCTTTTATTTGTTGGAGGTAATGATGTGTTAGTTCTGTAATTGGTTCTTTACATTAAAAAAAAAACTGGGCTGGGTTTTTCAGGCCCATTGTTTCTTAACTTAGGAGAGGAGACTAGGATGCCTTTATACTTTAGGAATCTGGCATCCATTATCTGTCGGCCTTCTGTTGCAAAACTCCATGTATGTTATAGGGAGATAAGATTTTTAGCTCACTTCTAAAGGTTATCTTCCCGGCTTCTTCTACTAGGAGAGCAGCGGCCACTATCGCCTGTAAGCTTGTTTTTTGGGTTTTTTTTTTTTTTTAAAGCCTTTCTATTTCTGGTTTCAGTCCTTGCCTCCCCTCCTTAAATACAGGACATTGCCTAATTCTGACAGCTATCTCCGGGTTCCTAATAGTTACTTCAAAGGGTTTAATACTTAATTTTCCTATACTATCAGGGGTGTACCAAACTTCTGGATTAATCTTTTTCTCATCTTCAGCCCGGAGAGGACACAATTTTACTGTCAGTTCTCCCTTATTAATCTCTATCCCTATTTCTAATTCAATCATTAAATCCCTTCCCAGTAAATTATAATCTGCTTCTAGTACTAATAAAAATGACCCAATTCTTAATTTGGAGTTACTTTTTAAGAGTACATCCTTGATTATAGGTACTCCAAAGGGTTTCCCTTTGGCTCTAATCACTTGTATTATTTCAGATGAAATCTTGCACCCTTGGGGAAGGGTCCGGACAGTCAATCTTTCTGCCCCTGAGTCCACAAGGAACTCATATTCTTGCTGCTGGGGACTTATTTTTAATTTTACCAGGGGCTCTGTTCTTTCTCTTGTCCCCAGCAGATAGAGGCCCTGACACCCTTAATCTTCCTTAAACTGCTCTTCATCAGCCATCCTTTGTCGGCATTCCTGCTTCATATGTTCCTTTTCCCCACAATAAAAGCAAACAATTCTATCTCCTCCACCTTGTCTTCCTTCATGCACCTGTCGACCAGCTCCCCTCAAACCTCCTGGGTGGCCACCACCCCTTCCTTGGGGAGATTGCCTCTGTCTTTCCCTTACATCTGCTAACATAATCTTAGACTGCTTCTTGTAGTTGTCATCCTTCTTTTGTTGTTCCTTGAATGCCTTTTGTACATTCTGTCCACGAGGGACAGCCTTCCTTATTCCCTGTATTATTATATTTCGCAAATCGTCCATATGGGTACGGTGTAACGGGTCTTGATTATTCCACTGGGCATTCTATAGGGGCCATTTAATATCTGCTAATGGTCCCTGTTGATGTTCATCATCCCAGATTCTCATGCCCGTTTCCCTAATCATTCTCCTTTCTTCTGCAGAAAACAAAATCCCTAACATGGATTGCATCTCCTCTTATTTGTTTCCCCCTCACAAACTTCTATGCAGTAATGAGCCATTTTTACTTTATCTTTTCCCTTCCTAGAAGGAAAGGCATTCCAATATTTAATCATTAAGCCTAATGGACTATCCTCTGAAATATGGGGAAATTTTACAGGGATCCCCCCACCCATGGGTTCAGCAGGCTTGCTTTTCCTCTGACCCATCTTCTGGAGTGCCTTCTAACACACACACACTTGCTTCCCTCAATTCGTGGCCCAGTCCGTCGCCGGATATGGGAACCGCACTACTATGAGGTCCGCATTTGCTTGGGGAGTCCGAGCTGCTGGCTCCCCTCTCATACACGACACTCGTCACACTCCAGGATCCCCACCCCCGACCAGGCGGTCCCGTTCTCCCAGAACAGGCCTCCTCCGGACACCAGGTCCTTTGGAAAATACTTACACTATTCGGTGTCTTTGCCCGGGGCTTCGTGCACAAAGATTAAGGGGGTAGCCGGCAGTTCCTTGCGGTGGTGTGTTTTTCTTTCATTTGATATTTGTTTAATATCTGTTTCCCCCCCCCCAATCCTCCCTTTCCCTGCCCCTTTCCCTAGAACCTTCCCTGTCATTCATTCTAGCCCCCTCCTCAGCTTCCAGATGTTAGTTCTGCCCTAAACTCCTCCCCTGCTATTCCCTCATTGGTTACTGTTCCTACACCCGTCCTCCTGAGTTCTGTATAAAACCTTTGCCCCCCCGCCCGCCGGGGTCTTGGGGCTCATGGAATAAAACCATCCCGTTCCCCCCCAAGTCCCGTGTCGCCTTCGTCTGTCCCCCCGCGCCACGAACTGAGAACTGCAGAGCTTGCGGGGGAAAGCGGCCGCCCGTTCTCTTCCCTCACCGCCCAGCACGGCACCGCTCGGGGTGCCGCGGCGAGAAGCGCATGCCGCGCCACAACATATGGTAGCAGAGGATGGTTCCCTCCTTCGTCTTGTAAAAAAAACGGGCAAATTTGTGGGGGCGCCCGCCTCACAGAAGAAGAAGGAGGGAAGAGGAACATCTACGGCCGTAAAAGCTCTGCCGGATGCTATGAGGAGCTGAGCGCCGAGCGAAAAAGATTGAGTCTCCGGGACCTCTTTGTTCTCGCCATCTTCCCGCCCGGGAGCAGCCGCGCTGCACGGGCAGCCGGGCTGCAGAGCTTTTTGGCGGGCAGACTTACCCGAGAACACAGAGAGCGGTTTTGGCAGCGGCTCGGGGGAGCCTGAAGAAAGGCTGATCGAGAAGAGGTTCATTCCTCGGTCAGCATCTGCAGCGAGACCACCGGAGGCTGATAGTGGCCGAAACCAAGGCTTCGGGGACGAGTCTTGGTTTAACGGGAACACCCAGGCTTCCGGAAGGGCCAAAACCGGGAAGGAACATCCCCAGTTTTCAGCGCGACTTTTCCATCGAGTCGAGGAGAAGATTCAAGCCATCTCCGTCTGAGCCTGCAAGGTAAGGTGGGCTAGACGGGGTGGGGATCGCCCCGACGGGCGGCTGGGTCTGCCACTTTTTTTTTTTCTTGCGTTTTGACCCCCGTCTGCGCCCAGACTGGGGCTGTAGCCTTGCATGTCCCTGGCAAGCGGGTGGGTTTTCTTTTTCTGGGGGAAGCTAGCACTGAGTGCTATCCTTCGCCTAGTCTTCTGTGGGGACCTAGATTAGATCGCTTTTTCTTCTCCTCGAAAAAGTTGTCTTCTCTATCCTCCCCTCCCCATTCTGGGCTGGACGGAGGGGGTAGAAAAGACACCAGTAAAGATCAGCTAAGAGGGCGACACGTTAGCTATAGGAGCGTTGTTAAAAGGGGCCCTTTACACCCACGCATTGCGCCGACATCCAGCTGCGTCGGGCGGCCCCCCCCCCCTCCTATAAATTTCCCCTTTTTGCTTCTGTGAAGCTCCCTATATCCCCATCCCCTCGGACTTTCCTAAAACCCTTTCCTATCCTCCCTTGGGGATTGCTGTGGCCGAGCCGCCCCAAGTGCCCTGCCGGACACTGCTCAGGCCAAGTGCAGTGTATCTGGCACCCCCTCTCAAGATGGCGCTGGCCACGCCGCTCGGGACCCATTTCCCGCCTTGACCCTTCTTTTCCGCCCCTGGCTTCCCGCCAGTCCCATCTCTCCCCCAATAGCCCTGCACCGTCCCTGCACGAGGCTAGTCCCTATTGTGGGGAGGCGGGGTTGGATATTCCCCCATCCTTCTTCGGGCTCGTCCTCCAGGGGGAGGGTCGGGAGGGATCTTCTCCCGAGGAAATGGAGCCGAAACCCGGGACTGGGGATCCGTCATTTTGTCTTCCCCCTGAAATGGCGGCGCCCCGGTCCACCCCTTACCAATACCCCCTGTTAATCATGGCAATCACTAATTAAGTGATTGTCTGATTCCCCTATCCTATTCCTTAATGTACCCTACCCAATATTCCTTTTTATTTAACTACAAATTCCTCTTTTTGCTTTTGATTATTTTTGAATAATCTATTTGTTGAGTTATATTTTATAGAAAGAAATATCATCCCAGTTAATTAATACTCAAGATATTAGGCCCACCTCTCAAACAGACATTCAAATTGAACAAACCACATCGCTATCCGCTGACTCTGCTTTAAAACAAGCGCCGTTATCCGCTGACTCTGCTTTAAAAATTTAAGAAGCTGAACATCGCAAACGCCGCGACGCAGCAAATTCTAAATCAGATGAAGTCACAAATCCTGCTGTGCTTTGTACCCTTAATTTGGACTCTCATTTAGGACAATTTTATATATTCCAGATGAAGTTTTTATATGTTTCATATGTTATAATCACAATTAGTTTATCATTTTTTAATGTCTTTCAATTTATGTTTTTTTAATAATATATAATGTTACAATTTGATTTTATATTAAGTTGTTTTGTTGTAATTATAATTAATTCAGTCTTTTCTAATATTTTTTAACTTAAAGGCTGTGTTTAACCATTATTGCTACAGGAATCACTCAGCTACTATATCGCTTCAGGCTTGCTGCATTGCTGCGAAATTTAAAAAATTTATTAGTTATATTTAGTTGATCTTTTATTATATTTAATTCCAATAATTCCATTTAATTATTTTATTCAAGTTAAATAGTTGTAATTTTAATCATTCTAATTAAATTTTTTAGTTTAATTTCTGTCAATTATTTCATTCTATTTCAATTATTTACATTATTTACATTATTTTAGATTGTTACTCAGAGCAGCAAAACAGCAAGTTTTGTGCAGTCTTGTGTCTAATTTAAGCTGTTACTACTCTTCCTGCCCTATAAATGCAATAATGTGTCTTTCATGTCCTTTAAGTAATTTACAATGTTATCATATGATTTTATATTATTTGCATGTTTTATTAATTTGCTTAAACCACAAAATTCTCCTTCTTTTTGTAAAGGAAAAGAGGGAGATGCGGTGGTGTGTTTTTCTTTCATTTGATATTTGTTTAATATCTGTTTCCCCCCCCCCCAATCCTCCCTTTCCCTGCCCCTTTCCCTAGAACCTTCCCTGTCATTCATTCTAGCCCCCTCCTCAGCTTCCAGATGTTAGTTCTGCCCTAAACTCCTCCCCTGCTATTCCCTCATTGGTTACTGTTCCTACACCCGTCCTCCTGAGTTCTGTATAAAACCTTTGCCCCCCCGCCCGCCGGGGTCTTGGGGCTCATGGAATAAAACCATCCCGTTCCCCCCCAAGTCCCGTGTCGCCTTCGTCTGTCCCCCCGCGCCACGAACTGAGAACTGCAGAGCTTGCGGGGGAAAGCGGCCGCCCGTTCTCTTCCCTCACCGCCCAGCACGGCACCGCTCGGGGTGCCGCGGCGAGAAGCGCATGCCGCGCCACAACATATGGTAGCAGAGGATGGTTCCCTCCTTCGTCTTGTAAAAAAAACGGGCAAATTTGTGGGGGCGCCCGCCTCACAGAAGAAGAAGGAGGGAAGAGGAACATCTACGGCCGTAAAAGCTCTGCCGGATGCTATGAGGAGCTGAGCGCCGAGCGAAAAAGATTGAGTCTCCGGGACCTCTTTGTTCTCGCCATCTTCCCGCCCGGGAGCAGCCGCGCTGCACGGGCAGCCGGGCTGCAGAGCTTTTTGGCGGGCAGACTTACCCGAGAACACAGAGAGCGGTTTTGGCAGCGGCTCGGGGGAGCCTGAAGAAAGGCTGATCGAGAAGAGGTTCATTCCTCGGTCAGCATCTGCAGCGAGACCACCGGAGGCTGATAGTGGCCGAAACCAAGGCTTCGGGGACGAGTCTTGGTTTAACGGGAACACCCAGGCTTCCGGAAGGGCCAAAACCGGGAAGGAACATCCCCAGTTTTCAGCGCGACTTTTCCATCGAGTCGAGGAGAAGATTCAAGCCATCTCCGTCTGAGCCTGCAAGGTAAGGTGGGCTAGACGGGGTGGGGATCGCCCCGACGGGCGGCTGGGTCTGCCACTTTTTTTTTTTCTTGCGTTTTGACCCCCGTCTGCGCCCAGACTGGGGCTGTAGCCTTGCATGTCCCTGGCAAGCGGGTGGGTTTTCTTTTTCTGGGGGAAGCTAGCACTGAGTGCTATCCTTCGCCTAGTCTTCTGTGGGGACCTAGATTAGATCGCTTTTTCTTCTCCTCGAAAAAGTTGTCTTCTCTATCCTCCCCTCCCCATTCTGGGCTGGACGGAGGGGGTAGAAAAGACACCAGTAAAGATCAGCTAAGAGGGCGACACGTTAGCTATAGGAGCGTTGTTAAAAGGGGCCCTTTACACCCACGCATTGCGCCGACATCCAGCTGCGTCGGGCGGCCCCCCCCCCCTCCTATAAATTTCCCCTTTTTGCTTCTGTGAAGCTCCCTATATCCCCATCCCCTCGGACTTTCCTAAAACCCTTTCCTATCCTCCCTTGGGGATTGCTGTGGCCGAGCCGCCCCAAGTGCCCTGCCGGACACTGCTCAGGCCAAGTGCAGTGTATCTGGCACCCCCTCTCAAGATGGCGCTGGCCACGCCGCTCGGGACCCATTTCCCGCCTTGACCCTTCTTTTCCGCCCCTGGCTTCCCGCCAGTCCCATCTCTCCCCCAATAGCCCTGCACCGTCCCTGCACGAGGCTAGTCCCTATTGTGGGGAGGCGGGGTTGGATATTCCCCCATCCTTCTTCGGGCTCGTCCTCCAGGGGGAGGGTCGGGAGGGATCTTCTCCCGAGGAAATGGAGCCGAAACCCGGGACTGGGGATCCGTCATTTTGTCTTCCCCCTGAAATGGCGGCGCCCCGGTCCACCCCTTACCAATACCCCCTGTTAATCATGGCAATCACTAATTAAGTGATTGTCTGATTCCCCTATCCTATTCCTTAATGTACCCTACCCAATATTCCTTTTTATTTAACTACAAATTCCTCTTTTTGCTTTTGATTATTTTTGAATAATCTATTTGTTGAGTTATATTTTATAGAAAGAAATATCATCCCAGTTAATTAATACTCAAGATATTAGGCCCACCTCTCAAACAGACATTCAAATTGAACAAACCACATCGCTATCCGCTGACTCTGCTTTAAAACAAGCGCCGTTATCCGCTGACTCTGCTTTAAAAATTTAAGAAGCTGAACATCGCAAACGCCGCGACGCAGCAAATTCTAAATCAGATGAAGTCACAAATCCTGCTGTGCTTTGTACCCTTAATTTGGACTCTCATTTAGGACAATTTTATATATTCCAGATGAAGTTTTTATATGTTTCATATGTTATAATCACAATTAGTTTATCATTTTTTAATGTCTTTCAATTTATGTTTTTTTAATAATATATAATGTTACAATTTGATTTTATATTAAGTTGTTTTGTTGTAATTATAATTAATTCAGTCTTTTCTAATATTTTTTAACTTAAAGGCTGTGTTTAACCATTATTGCTACAGGAATCACTCAGCTACTATATCGCTTCAGGCTTGCTGCATTGCTGCGAAATTTAAAAAATTTATTAGTTATATTTAGTTGATCTTTTATTATATTTAATTCCAATAATTCCATTTAATTATTTTATTCAAGTTAAATAGTTGTAATTTTAATCATTCTAATTAAATTTTTTAGTTTAATTTCTGTCAATTATTTCATTCTATTTCAATTATTTACATTATTTACATTATTTTAGATTGTTACTCAGAGCAGCAAAACAGCAAGTTTTGTGCAGTCTTGTGTCTAATTTAAGCTGTTACTACTCTTCCTGCCCTATAAATGCAATAATGTGTCTTTCATGTCCTTTAAGTAATTTACAATGTTATCATATGATTTTATATTATTTGCATGTTTTATTAATTTGCTTAAACCACAAAATTCTCCTTCTTTTTGTAAAGGAAAAGAGGGAGATGCGGTGGTGTGTTTTTCTTTCATTTGATATTTGTTTAATATCTGTTTCCCCCCCCCCCAATCCTCCCTTTCCCTGCCCCTTTCCCTAGAACCTTCCCTGTCATTCATTCTAGCCCCCTCCTCAGCTTCCAGATGTTAGTTCTGCCCTAAACTCCTCCCCTGCTATTCCCTCATTGGTTACTGTTCCTACACCCGTCCTCCTGAGTTCTGTATAAAACCTTTGCCCCCCCGCCCGCCGGGGTCTTGGGGCTCATGGAATAAAACCATCCCGTTCCCCCCCAAGTCCCGTGTCGCCTTCGTCTGTCCCCGCGCGCCACGAACTGAGAACTGCAGAGCTTGCGGGGGAAAGCGGCCGCCCGTTCTCTTCCCTCACCGCCCAGCACGGCACCGCTCGGGGTGCCGCGGCGAGAAGCGCATGCCGCGCCACAACAGTTCCTTGCTTGCTATCGGATTTTAGGTTCGTCGGTCGGAGTCCGGGGAGGAGTGTCCCCGTAAGGCCACTGTTAAAGCAAAGGCAGTGGGGCGCCTCCTCAGGAGACCTCCTCTCCGGGTGTTCCGATGTGAGTCACGGCACCAAATTTGTTAGAAATTGAGGCGAATAATTTGATTCAGCCTTTTAAGATCAATTAATAATTTTATTAATTACAGCAAGCGATAGTGAGCAAAACAGCGCTGGGTGCAGCTGGGGAGTCTGGCTCCGCCAAGAGCTGACAACCTTTCTTCTCTTCAGTCCCTTTTTATCCTGCATATCAGTTCCAGCAACAATGGGTTTCACAAGTGGGGGTGGTGGGTCTCCTTCCACTGTGGTTTTCAGTTTCAGCAACAATGGGTTTCCACTGCAGTTATCAGTTCCAGCCAGTCCTGCAAAATCTTTCACAATCTTTGTTTGTGGTTACCAGTCAAGCCTGCAAATTCCATGTCCCGACTTCCCCCCCTTTTATCCTAATTTCATACTTTTGATGAACAAACAAGTCAATGCAGTTCCTCACAGTGTGTGCAATATTGAATTATTTTTTTTTTATTTTTCAAGCTACCCTTACTGGCGACTTCCTTCTAGTGGGCTAAGATGCACCCCAAGGGGCTAGCCTGGGGAACTTCTTTACTCTGATTAGTTCCCATTACCTCCTTCTTCTTGTCTTATCTCGTTTCCACCCAAATCTCTCTTCACAGAGCTTAACAGTCCTTTCTTAATTTTCCTCCCACACACAACCCCAGTTGGCAGGTATCAAATGTGTTTTTCCGCACACAAGCTTTAAAATCTCAGGTTCTGAGTTAGCCTGATCAGGTATCCTCAATTTACACTCGGGGCATATGCCTTGATGCCTACTAGAGCAGCAATACCAGCGTCTTTCACAAACTCTGTACTGCAACAGTACCCATGTATGGTGCCAGCCTCCTGATACACCAAAAGTTCTTGGTAACTGCCTGCAGATGCAGACTATTCCATTTGTCACTCCGGGGATTTCTAAATCCTCTACGGCAGGTTGCTCCCAGTCTAGACTTACAATATTACCAGCTGAAGTCCGATAAAGTCCCCCTAGTTAAACTCGTTGGTCTCCTCTATCTATCTACTAATCCACAGGGTTCACAAACTCCCAGGGATCAAGTCCAAAACACTGGGGCTGAGGAACTCCCTGAATTAGTCTAGCCACTGTTAAAATACACAAATCACCACCTATAAACACAGTACATTAATAAATGTCCTCCACTTGTCTCACTTCTCCGCAGCTCGGCCAGAAAACCGCCCCCCAGGGGTTTCACTTGGCCACTTCAGACGCCAGTTGCACTTCCCCTCAAACCGCGGGTACACTCACTCGTTCGCTCATTCACTCCCCTTAAACACCATGCACTCACATGACTACAAACACATTAACCACACAGTGTCCGGACACAAGCACACAAACTTTGGGTTCACTCAACTCACCACTAGAGCCACTCGCAGTTGCTCTATCGAACAATGAACCCATCTCTGCTCCAGCCGCCCCATCGGCTGGGCTGCCTGCAGGCACAGGAACAAGACTGCGCACTCAGACGTCTCTTGAGTGACTTACCAGCACTCCTGTTTCTCTCTCCTCAGGGCCCTCTCAATACATACTGTTTATCCACACACCAGCAGGTCGTTGTCTGTCTCCGCAGGTGGCAAGCTGAGATGGAGTGGATCCCCCTCCAGGGAAATTTCCCCAGGGTGCACCAAGGAGATCCACTCCCCTCCCCTGCCCCCACGAGGACAGAGGCCCTCCTGCCTGGCTTGCCAAAATGAATTGCAGCAAAAAATTATGACTCTACAACTTTAATAAAGATTTGTAGGGAACAGTATGTTTTTATTACAGCACTGGGCGTATGCAGGGATTTCCCTTCAAAGGGCATGTGTGCCCCTTGGGGATTCCCAATACTTTTTATTATCCCATACTAATTTACATATACATGGAATCTCACAATAGGTTTATGCATATTCATTCTGCTGATTTCGCGTTACAATTTACAGTTCGTCGTTTGTACAGAGAACTCTCTAATCTCTTTGTCCATTTTTTTGCAGACTTAACTTCGGGATTTTTCCTTAGTTTCAGAGTTCAGGGGGCCCCTCCTATCTCTTTACTTTGGAAATTGCATTCTTTTTTCCTTGGCTGGAATGGTTTTATAAGTACAGCATAGTTAACAGACTAAACAGCATATTTCACTCATGTTAGCAAGCTACTACACGGTACATTTCACTTAAATCCAGATGATTTTTCTACTCTATTAAATTTTACTCTTTTTCACTATATATGGTCTTACCAGTCCTAAAATTATTATCTAGGTGTGGGAACTCAAAATGCCTCTCAGACATTTTTAGAGGCTCTAGGCCGTGGTCAGACGCAGTCTGGACCCCAGCAGGCAGCTGGATTTAGCTGTAATTTCGAGTTTGAACCATAAAATAAATTACCAACTTTAAAGGTAGAACAAGCAGTCACAAAGTGCTAGATAGTATAGTAAATGTAGTCACAAAGTAGAGGGAAATATTTTTTGGTAGTGTACAGGGGAGTTTTAGTGCATGTACAGGGGGGTTTTTACTTTATACATAGGGGTCAGAAGTTCTAAGATAGAGGAAAGTGGGCTAAACCCATCCTTCTTCTTTCTTCTTCCTTGCCTCCATGTTCTTGGTGATGTTGGCACTCACAGATTGGTTTAGAATAGAAAAACACTTAGTAACGTAGTTAATAAGTATTGGGGAATAATTGTAAACATGTTATACGTAATATATCTTATAAAAGATAGCAGCAGCCCTGGGCGGGGAGAGAGACGAAGAAGACACCAGACAGTCAGGGTGTCAGGAGTGTGTGCCTCTCTGCCTGGGCCGCTGACCAAAGGGCCGCAGCCCAAGAACTTAATCTGTTAGATAACTAACAATAAAACATCTTAAGACCGAACAAGAAGAGACTGTGGTGTTTTCCTTTGGGAACGCGAGTTAGAGGAGAAACTCTACCACCACACAGGAACCCCAGCCAAACCCGGGGTTCCGACAACTGGCGTCCCTGGGTGGGCATCAGCAAGAAGACCAAAAAGAAACATCAAACAACCTCCAACCTGCATCAGCGGAGAAAAGAAAAAAAAAAAAGAGAGAAGAGCAGAGCACACACTCGCCGCAAATTCCAAGACGAGAGGGAGCGGACAGCTCGAGATAAGAACCTGACCTTCACCGAAACAACTCGTCTCGAAGACTTTCCAGGGAAGAGACGACCCAGAAGCGCGCCTGGGATCTCTCACCTGTGACCTGCTGAACAGTGATCAGTGCCATCTCCGGACTGACCTCGAGCCGACACAGCTTTTAGTGAGAACGGTCAAAATTAAGAACATGGGGGGGGAATTCTCCCAAGAGGAAAAAGAAATAGTATCTGCTTTCCAGGGCATCATCTCTGCCCATCCGGTAGAGATTGCTCAAAAGGAGTTAAAAGATTTATTATTATGGGTGCGGTGTAACTTCCCACACTCAGATCCAGATTTGTTATATGAGCCAAATTTTTGGCAGGAAATTAACAAGCAATTATATTATCAGGCTATAAAAAATAATAAGCTTGCCGCAAAACTTTTATCTTCAGCAAAAACAGTTTTAGAGTCACTCTCACAACGCGGCAGCTCAAGCCAGGCAGCTACGGCTCCTGGTAACAAACAGGAGGGGGGACAGTCCAGCCAACAGCTTGGGACAGATCCTCTCACCACAGACACAGGACAGGCGGGATTGCTTTCTATAGAAAATCAGAGAGATGATACCCCATCGCGTCCCATGTCCCCGGGTTCTCACTGTTCCTCAGTTTCCCAAGAGTCCCTAAGCTCCTCCGACGCAGAAATTCCCCAGACGGAGGCGGGCGAGCCAAGCACAGCCGCGACCCTCAGTGAGAGGAAGGCATTACCCAAGTCCAAACCCGCGGCGGGGGGGCGGCGGCGGCAGCAGCAGCTCCGGTGGGGGAAGGTGCGAACGTGAGTGCAGAGCAAGGGGAGGAGGGAGAGGAAAGCGCCTCCACATCTGCGCAGGCTAGGAGTTCAAAACAGCCCACGCAGAAGGCGAGGCCGAGAAGAGCAGCGGGGGCGAGACGAATCAGGGCAAAAGCGAGGGGTGCGAGTGCGACAGTGGTACGCTCAGAGCACCCAGTGACACGTTCAATGTCAAGAATCCTTGAGGCCGCAGAAGCGGCCGCCCAAAGGGCGTGGGAACTTAGCTCCCTAACTGCGGCAGCCAGGGCTGCTGAGGAAGCGGCAAAGAGACAGCGGGAGGCGTTCCTCACTGCAGCTCAGACAGCGGGCATGCGCGCGAAAGTCGAGCAAAACCTAACAGCCACAGGTAGAGAAGATTTCTCACATTTCGAACGCGCAAGACGGGCACACAGGAGGCGGAGCCGGCGCGCGCAGGCTGTGGGTGCTAGCATAGAGCCAAGAGACGAGCAAAGTGAGACAGAAACATCAAGGTTAGAATGGAAACAAGAGGGTGATTACGTCAGCCTTGGGGGGGACGGCAGTGGCTCTGATTCGGAGGCGGTGCAGGGCGGAGCGAGGCCAAAGCATAGCCAGGGTCAGAGCAAAAGCGTTCACTCCCCTAAGATGACACAAGCAGGGATGGGGCGTGGCCAAGAGATAAACATTCCTCAGGGCACCGTTCCATCATCGTTCCCATAGCAACAGACAGCCCAAGCCCACAGCCAGTCCCTGTCTACTTCTAACATAACCAAATTAGAACAGTTGTTACAACAAGAGTCAGTTTCATCAACTGCAAGGATTGCAAACGTGAATCAGTTGTTAAGAGAAATGCTCAAAGGTTTATCGAGAATTAGTGCGAGATTTGCAAATGTAAATCAGTTAACAGAAGAGGTGTTAAAATGTTTGTCAGAAGTGCAGATTAAAGAGCAAAGTGCGGTTCCGACCTCAGCTGGTCAGGTGGCAGCGCCATCTAGTGGCGGAACCACAACATTGCAACAGGCTTCGCAGAACTTGTCAAATCGAGGCACTACACCACCCAGTGGTGGGACTATAACATTGCAAGACTTTTTTCCAATTTCTTATAAGAAAAAATCCAGGGTGAAAAAAGTCACATCTACACGGCAGCAGGAACCTCCACTGACACCAGAACAGTGCGAGACTCAAAACACTTCTGCTGAGGCGCAGCAACGAGAAGAAACGATACACATCACTACTTCAGAGAGTGTCCCAGCTTAGACAATTCCAAAATCAAAGTCTGCCAAACTTTCGGGACAGGGAGAGTCAATTTTAATATCAAAGGAAGTTATTGAATTTCTTTTACGATTTTAAGCACAGCCTTAGAGTCACAGCCAGAACTATTAGTTCATCTTCCAAAAATTTTCCAAATAATGCAAAGCAGTCGTGTGTTCTCCTCCACAACAGATGCTTCACTTTTCTCCAGAGGCTTCCAGCCTTCGTCTTCACAGATACTGCAGACGCCATTAGTATCAGTGAGTGCTGCTGCACCAAAACTGCAGCCACAACAGATGACTCCACTCTACAAGCAAATACCCACTAAATTTACAGCTTTGCAAAGCGCAAAAGTAGACTGGCAAGACATTCGAGCAGAATTAGAGAAAGAGAAAGGTTTATTGCAGAGCTCAAGAAATATAATGATGCCAGTAAACTATGACGCTCAGGGCCAAAACCCAAGATGGGAATGCCTAAACCATAGAACAATCAAAGATTTAGCTAAGGCCATTCGGGACAATGGGTTGTCATCACCATATTTCAAGCAAATGTTAAAAAGAAAATCAACGAGGTCATCGAAGACATAAGGCCACTACAACTTGGGCTTCCATCTCTCTCGATGATCCCAAGAGACTGGTCGCTTGTGATCATTGATCTCAAAGACTGTTTTTTCAGCATTCCACTTCATCCAAATGATGCTCCACGCTTTGCATTTTCTGTCCGAAGCATCAACAGAGAAGAACCTTTGCAGAGATACCACTAGACGGTTCTTCCTCAAGGACTCAAAAACTCTCCAAACATTTGCCAATGGTACGTAGCCCAAGCCTTGCATCCAGCACGAAAAAAACATCCAAAAGCAAAAATTATCCATTATATGGATGATTTGCTCATTGCAGCGCCAACAAAACAAGAGGTGCAAAAAGTTCGTGACTGTGTGATTGCGCAGGTGCAAAAAGCAAGACTAGAAATTAGTACACCAAAAATACAAGAAATTGCACCTTGGAAATACCTAAGGTGGAAAATCACGAAACAAACAATAAAGCCACAAAAACTAAAAATCAACACAAAGGTCACCAATCTCCAGGACTTACAACAGCTTTTAGGGGAAATCAACTAGATGAGACCAATCCTAGGAATCACCAATTATGACATCTCGTCGTTGCTTGATCTTTTAAGAGAGGACAATAACATCAAATCTCCCAAAACTCTAACGCCTAAAGCAAAAAAGGATCTTAAAAAGATCACAAACATAATTCAGCAGAGACAAACACATCGCTTTGTAAAATCATTGCCTTTTCATTTAGCAGTGTTGAGGGAAACAACACAGTTATATAAGTTGATTTTCCAATAAGATTTGTCTCAAATAGACCCTCTTTTGTTAATAAAGTAGGGTTTCTTAGCTTACAGGCCCTCAAAAACAATTCTTACAGATCTAAAAATGGTAGCACAAATTATCATTAAAGCGAGAACCAAGTTGTTAACAATGTCAGGCAGAAATTTCTCAGTTATTCATGTTCCTTTGAAAAAAGTATATTTTAAATAGGCGATGCAGAAATCACAGGATTTTGCAATTGCTTTGTTAAGTTATCCAAGAATTTATACTGTTCATTCTCCAGCTCACAAGATGCTGAATGCAAAAGTAAGTCTCAGAGAAAAGCCAAAAGTAAGCCAAGAACCAGTGAATAGGATAACAGTGTTCACCAATAGTTCAGGAAAAACTCATAAATCAATAGTTACATAGCAAAATTCTAAAACAGGAAAGTAGGAATCAGACATAAAAATGGTACAGAGTTCACCACAAATTGTAAAATTAGCAGCAGTTGTCAGAGTTTTTCAATTGTTTCAAGAACCTCTCAATCTAGTCACAAATTCAGCATATGTTGCAAATGTAGTCAAACGGTTGGAAAGATCACTTTTGAAACACACTAACAATGAAATTTTATATTCATATCTGTCATACATGAGAACAATTTTGGAAAATAGAGAACACAAATATTTTGTTACACATATCAGAGCACACTCATCACTCCCAAGGTTCTTAGCAGAGAGAAATGCTCAAACAAACAAACTCACAATGACCATATCTCAGACATTGCCAGATATTTTTGAGCAGGCAAAATTGAGCCATGCATTTTTCCATCAGAATGCACGGGCATTGATGGAATCCTTTCGCCTCTCCAAAAGTCAGGCGAGGGAGATCATCAATGCTTGTCCAGACTGTCAGCTTGTACAGCCTCCTGCGTCTACAAGAGCTGTCAATCCAAGGGGATTGCAGAGTCTTCAGCTCTGGCAAGCTGATGTCACAAAATACCCATCTTTTAAAAGGCTCAAAAATATCCATGTTTCAGTTAACACATTTTCAAGAACAATTTTTGCATCATTACATACAAGAGAAACTGCAAAACATGCCTACAGACACTTTTTACAAGCTTTCGCATCACTCAGGGTGCCACAAAAAATAAAAACAAATAATGGTCCAACTTATACAAGCAAAGTGCTTAACAAATTTTTGAAAAAATGGGGAGTAAAACACATTTTTAGTATTCCTTATTCTCCCTCAAGTCAAGCAATCATTAAAAAAACACATCACACCCTAAAATCCCTTTTAAATAAACAGAAAAGGGGAGAGGCAGGTTCAACACCTTATATGCGGCTGAACAAAGCTCTGTATGTATTGAATTTTTTAAATGGTTCTTTCTCAGAGCCCACACCACCAATTGTTAGGCATTTTACAAACAGTACACAAGCAAAGTTAAGGGAAAATCCTTTAGTTTTGATCAGAAATCCAGAATCAGGACAAATTGAAGGTCCATTTACATTAATAACTTGGGGCAAGGGTTTCGCTTGTGTTTCCACAGAGCGAGGACCGAAGTAGGTGTCGGCGAGGCACGTGAAACCTTTCCGAGTGCAGACGCAAGTAGACGTGGACCCGAGGAGCAAAGAAGAGAGCACGCAGACAGAAGCAGACAAGGACGCTGCAAACGTCTCGTCAGACAACAATTAATTATTCAGAGACTTGGGGTTTTTCGGGTTCCGACATCTAGGCAATAAAAAAAATCGCTATTAGACATAGAAAGATTCCAGAATCTTTCTTCAGATATTACTTCTCACATTTTTCGGCAAAAGTACTAAGTGTTCACAAAAATCTGTCAGAGAAAAATGCATTTAATTATAAAAATAACTATCCATAATTTTTATTATTAGCCAATGTTTTATTATTAACTACTGCTCTGAAATCACAGAATCTCAGAATCACCTGAGTTGGAAAGGTCCCACAAGGATGATTGAGTCTGTTATAAATGAGAATTTATTCAGCCAGGTTAAAAATAAAAAATAATTTTATTAGCAGTCAAATTATATCTAGCCAGACACGGAAAAAGACAGTGCCAAGCCCGGGAATCAACCCTGGGTGTGCAACAAGGAGTCAGCCTCAGCAGAGGTTTTCCCCTATGCCCACACACCTCCATCCTGGCCCAAGCGGTTTTTATAGGGAAAATTCCGCCTGAGGCCAAGATTTCAGCAATCAGTCTTTTCTTCTATTCAGAGTCCATAGGTTAATAAGATTTTCTTTTTTTTTTGGTGATGAGGAGAAATAATTCAGTGTCCAGAGTAGGTGAATCCCTGATGAGATTTACGGGAAGGCTGCATTCACATGTATCTGTCTGAGGATTTCCATGATATCCATCTTGGGTCGTTTATGTGATGATCAGCACCTGATGATCAACACCTGGAGTCCCGATGGTCAGCACCTGGAGTCCAGACAAGGCCCATCTCCTGGCCGAGCCACATCCTTTTACTTGTAAATCAGTTTCCAATATACACCCAGTCTCACCTGCAAAGGGGGAGGAACTAATACAAACGGGCATAATCTAACAAGTATCTAATATTACATATTTCATACAAGGAATGGTGCGAATTATATTTACTACACATAACAAGTCCAACTCCTGGCCCTGCACAGGACCATCTCCAAGAGTTACACCATGTACCCAAGAGTATTGTCCAAACACTTCTTGAACTCTGTCAGGCTTGGTGCTGTGACCACTTCCCTGGGGAGCCTGTTCCAGTGCCCAGCTGTCATATTGATGTTCCTATGTCTGAGACTTAACATACGACAAACCACTCGTGCTTCCTCAAACAGCCTCGTTTATTGAATCCAACACCCTTTTATAGACAATTCAAAACTACCGGTGCTACACAGACATTGGCCTGTCTTTGTGTGCCCCCAGACTCTGAACCAACCAAATGCCTGCATGTCAGGAGAGCTGCCACTGGCTGAAGGCTCTGTCAGTCAGCCCAGAGCCGAATCCACTGAGTTGGGCTGGACCTCCCATCCACAACTGGAACAATAATAACCACAGATCAGCCTGCAATGCAACATCTCACCCTTTGTCTTTACTAAAATTTCAACTTGTTGTCTGTCATCCCTTTGCAGGAGTCCCTAGCAAACGGGGTGACAGAAAACAGCATGCTTTTAAATTGCATGAATTATATGTTTTTGAAGGTGTAGCATTTTTGGTTTAGAGTCTGTAGGCAAGATTCAATTTAGCATGTCACCGGCTTAATGTTTAGGTTATAAATCATAGCTTATCTTTAGAACAATAGACTACTTAACTCTTAAAACTGTTAAAGAAAGTCTACTAGAAAGAACAATTTGTAGACAGAAAAAGTTTGTAAACAAGGCTGTAAATTATATCTTAACTCTGAACTGAAATTAGAAAACCTTGAAACATTCAACTTTAGTACTGTAATAAAAAACAAACTTAACAGATAAGGCAATTTGTAAACAAATAGAATCTTTATGTGAACTGTTATTTCAAAAGTCCCAGATTTCTATGAGGTAATTACTAATTGTTCAGGTTACATGGCTCTGTGATGTCTGTTGGAGGGACCTCAGGATGCTGTCTGTAATTCTGAGCAGGATGCAGGGCAGGCCAGTCATATCTGGCAGGTATCCAACTGTTACTGGATATGCCATATGATTTAGCCCTGGGATTAAGTGACAGGGGCTTCTCCCAATCAGATCACGTATGAAGCTGTAAGCATTTCACTGGCCAGATTGCGAAGGGGCGTGGACTTCAGACCAATGAGAATATCCAGACCAGGTTTTTCAAAGGGCTTTATAAAGGGTAGCCTACAGAATAAACTTCTCTGTTGCCACACAAACATCTGGAGGTGAGGTGTCTTTGTCTCCTTGCCCCTCACCCCCCCCATGATCAACATAATATCCAGCGTGTCCCAGTGTCTGTTGAAATGCATGCATATTCCCGTCCCCAAGTAATAAGGTCCCAGGGACCTTATTGGTCTCCCCATGTGTTGGTAAGGAGGTCTCTCACCATTACCTTGGGTTTAGGCATTTAGACATAACAAGACGATTGTAGTGATAAGAAATGGTTCACAATAACTGGATGCTGGGACTTTTCCAATACTGTTAAATGATTTAGCGTGTGTATGGCTTTAGCTATTCTGCTCTGTGGGGTCTCACCACACATACTTCCCTTTTGCTTATTAAGTATACCTTTTAAAGTACCATGTGCTCTTTCCACTATTGCTTGTCCAGTTGCTAAATGGGGCATACCAATTTGTTGTGTCACACCCCAAAGCTGTAGAAATTGTCTAGTTTTCTGTAAGGTGTATGCCAGGCCATTGTCAGTTTTGATGGTGTGAGGGATGCCCAAAGCTGCAAAAGCTGATCGCCAGTCTGTGATAGCATCCCTACCCTTTTCTCCTATGTGTACTGTAGTCCACATTGCTGATGAAGAGGTATCATTTGAGACATGTCTATATTTGAAGTGGCCAAATTCAGGGATGTGTATGACATCAGTTTGCCAGATTTGCAAAGCACAGAGTCCACAAGGATTCATCCCCATCTGCAGTGGTGAAGCGTGGCCTTGACAGTCAGCACAAGTGCTAAAAATATTATGAGCCTCTGTATTTGACAGCTGAAATTGCCACTGTAAGGCTCAAACACCTTGGTGGAAAAAAATCATGTGATGCCTTTGCTTGTGCCAGTGTCTCTGGTTGTGGTGCCATCCAAGCAGGGCTAGCTAGCATATCTCCTCTGGCATTGTCCTCTGTGATAAAGCCTGGTAAATTTGTGTGACTTCTGATGTGTAAGATGTAATAGGGGCAAATTCTGAATTGAATGGTGATGCATAGAGTTTTTAGTAAGTTAAATAGTTGTGTATTAGTAATTTCCTTTAGTATTGTTTGGTCTAATCTTCATGTGATATCAGTCACATATGCAGAGTCTGTTACAACAATTAGAGGAGTGTGGGGAAAATGTTGGAAAGCCATAGCTACAGCATGTAGCTCTACTATTTGAGGTTAACCATTCTCATATCCCTCCAACGTTTACCACTCACCTTCCTCTTTCCATGTTACAATGGCCTTTCCTCTTTTCCCAGAACTGTCAGTAAACACTGTAACACTTTTAAGAGTGTTTGGCTGTTCAAGGGTTTTAGGAAGAGCATGGTTTTGACACTTAACTTTAGCAGTCTATGGCTTGGTAAGTGGTGATTTGTCCAGTAAAATTTTGTAAAGCACGTTGCAAAGCTGTACAGTTAGCAAGACACCTTTCAAATTGCTCTTGTTTGTAGGAATAATAATTTTGGAAGTATCTTTGGCATTCAGTTGCAGACACCTGTGCTGACATTTGATGATTAATTTTGCAGTTAGCTCAGAGACAGTAGGAGCTGTCTTTTTTGGTTGGTGAGGTAAGAATACCCACTCAAGAATGTGTAAAGGGTCAGACCAGTGTGTGTTCCACTGTCCAATGATACTGGTAACGTAAGAGTCAACAATGATAATGAATACAGTGATAAATACCTCAGGGCATATCCAGTGGACCTGTCTGTTTGTGATAGCTTGGTGTCATGGTTTGATACTGGCACAATGCCAGTGCCCCTATGAAAATGTGATCCCTCTCTTGAATGCTGTGAAGTGGAATCTAGAATAGAGCAAAGCAGGCCCAAGCTTAATAACAGGAAAAAAAACTTTATTAAACTACTACTATAAAAGAAAAGAGAAAATTAAAGAAGGGGAAAAAAAAACTACACAAAGATCAAATGAAAACCTTGCAAAACATTCCTCTCCCCACCACCCAACTCTAACAAACCACAGTGAGACACAATCTGGACCCCAATCAGGTTTCCACCCTACAAACAATTGATACTCAGTCCATCGAGGGAACAGAGTCTTTCCAGTGCCACAGACCCTCTAAGAAACACAGCTCTACATCCTGTGTTTCCATGTCACACATGGCACCGCCCGGAGAAAAGTTTGCCATGGTGACCCTTCTCTTTTCCATGCACAGTGCTCTTACTACTAAATGTATGGATGGACAGACTGCCTTTAGGATTTTTCCTTTCAAGGATGCCTTGCTAAGAGGGGAGAAAAAAACAGTTCAGTTTTTCATTGTTTGGGACTACAGTCCCCCCCATTTTCCCCTGGGGCCGAGGGATCAAGAACAGAGATTTTCTTCTCTTCTCTTTCCTTTCCGGGGCAAGGGGGTGCCACCACAAACCCCCTAACCTTTTCTCTGTTCACTTTAATTTTGTCTTTTTCCCAGCTGAAGCAGGTCTCTTGACTCACTGGCATCCTCCCAAAACACAGTTTCTCTTGAAGGAGAAGATTGGTTCAGGTTGTGGCTAACACGGAAAAGTCCAGCCAAAAGCCGCTCCTTGTCCCCCTCCCATCTAGAATTCTTCTTTCCAACATCCCAGGGTCCAAGGTGTCCCTCTTCCTCTCTTTCAAACCAAGGAGGGGAAAGGAAAATTTACAAAGCTTTCATTTCTCAAGGAAGGGTTAAAAGTCCGAACTCCCAGGATGGTTCGATGCCCGGATATCCAGCAACTCCCATGCACTGGGCACCTTGCCGCTCCCCCCGCTCTTCCTTCCTCACGGTGAAATTGCTGACAGGACAGGACCGCCGCCGTGTCTTTCTCTCTCCCCCTCAGGAGAGAAACCGGGGGGGGGGGGGGGGGGGAAATGGAGACATTCCAGATTTCTTCCACCCTTACATTTGCAGGGGCCAGCCCGGTTCCAGTCCTTCCACCACCCTTGGGACCTACCTTTCAGGCCATGGGGGCTTCCCCTCCCCCACCCAGCTCGTGGCTGGGCAGGGGAGGTTTGCACTGCACGCTGACCAGAACCAAAGAGAGCGAGTTCCCCTGGGAATTCTGCTTTCAACCCCTCTGTGTTCTCAGAGGCGTGTCTACTTTCAATTGGTCAATATCTAAATTGACCTCTTCCTTCCGGAAAAAATTTTCTTTTCGTGTCAAACCACGACACTTGGTCTACTGTTTTGAGACCAGCTTTTGCCTCTGGGGTTAATTTTCTGTGGGAAGTCAATTCAGGATCCCGTCTCAGGAGGTCAAATAAGGGTGCTAAGTATGATCTGACACAGTTTATGATACCCAAAAGTTTCTGTGCATCATTTAAAGTCTCAATTTTGGTAGAAAATTAGATTGCTTGTGGCTGTATCCTTTGGTTCATTATTTGGTGTACCAAATATTTCCAGGGTGCTTGCTTTTGCAACTTCTCTGGTGCTACTTGCAGCCCAAATGATTTTAATGCTTGCAGCAGGTTTGGCTGAATCTGCAAGTTTCCTTTTTGTTTGGGTTGCAATCAGAATGTCATCCATGTAGTGATAGCAGTATGCCGCTGGAAACTGTTCTCTCACTGATGAGAGTGCATGTGCACCGTATCATTGACAGATTGCAGGACTGTTACGCATCCCTTGTGGAAGTACACACCATCAATAACATTGCACATGTGCAGCGTTATTAATAGAAGGCACTGTAAAAGCAAACTTTGGGATATCATCTGGGTGCAGTGGAATAGTGAAAAAACAATCCTTTGGGTCCACAATCAGGATATCCCAGGAAGCAGGTATAATTGTAGGAGAAGGCATACCAGCCTGTAAAAACCTCATGCCTTCCATCACTGAATTGATCTTTCTTAGGTCATGGAGCAGCCTCCACTTACCAGATTTCTTTTTCACAACAAATACAGGGGTATTCCAGGGGCTCATAGATTGTTCTATGTGTCCTTGTGGTAGTTGTTCTTGTACTAATGAATTTAAGGAGTCTAGCTTTTCTTCCTCAAGGGGCCACTGCAGTACCCTCACAGGCTGAGTAGTAAGCCATTTCAGAGCTGGTGTGGGACATCTTATGCCCTTTAACACAGTGGCCTCTGTTAAAAATCCGTCCCCACCTGAACTCCCCATACAGACAAAACACCCCTCCCCCATAGGTTCAGTGGTGCAGCAGTGTTGTAAGGCCGGATTGTAGCTGTTTGTCCCTCAGGATTTTTGATCAACACAGCATTGCTGCTCAAGTGGCTCTGTGTGCTCCCTCCAAGGACAGCAACAGCAGATACTGCAGCTGTAGTAGGCCATGATGAAGGCTATAAGTTGGCAGAAATGATGGTTGTCCTGGGTTGTAAGATAAGCTTGTATTCTATTTGCCATCTGTTGAAGGCAAACCTGTTGGACAGGTTTTTGTTATCTCTCTCAGAGACAATGGTTTGCCCCGTAGAGGCAATGGTTTGTTTATACACTATTGACTGACTCACTGCCGGGCTGGTAAATGTAACATCATCCTATTGTGAGGGGTCCCACCCAGAGGGGGAAGCCAAGCACTCTATTATTGTTTAAAAGGGGTAGCTTTTGGGGAGGGAGGCAGCTGGCTCTCTCTCTCTTCGTGGGATTCCCGGGGAAGCAGCTCTTCGGCGGCACTCGCAGCGAAGCAGCCGGAGCGCGCTGAGGCGACGGCAGCGGAGCTCAGAGGCAACCCCGGCGCAGAGGAAGACCGGCCCCACTGCCACCAGATCTTCAGAGGAAAACTGTACCCTTCTAAAGATCACCACTTCAGCTGCAATTCATCAACCACTGCAAGGGGATCAAACGTCCCAGCAGGACTGCTACTGGCACCCCGAATCCTCAGGTTCTGGACTTTTTCACTGGTTTTGTTTGTACCGATTGCATTTGCCCTTTTTAAATTGTTGTCTAGTTTTCTCCTAGTAAAGAATTGTTACTCCCATTCCCATATCTTTGCCTGAGAGCCTTTTAATTTAATTTAAAGATCCTGGTAATTCAGAGGGAGGGGGGTTTGCCGTTCTCCATTGCACAGGAGGCTTTGCCCTCTTTCACAGACTCCTGTCTTGTCGAACCAAGAAAGATTTTGGCGCCCAACGTGGGGACCAAGGGCATTGAGAGGGAAAAAGGATTAACAGTTCTTAAGTAATTTGTTTTTTTTGTTGTGTGTAAAAACATCTTCAGCATCACCATGTGGTCTAGTTTACCTTGGTTTGGGTGGCATGTGATCGTAGCTATACTTTTCCCATTTGCAGACCCTTATCTAAAAATGGGTCCTATAACTAAGGCTACGGTGTCTGTTATCAAGTTTGGCTTCTGGGTTAATTGGGTGAGGAATTAATGGATCTTTAATTTCCTCTGGAAGGCAGGTACATGGATTCATATCTATCACACGTTAACTGTATGTTTTTGGGGTTACTTTAATAACGGTACCTACTGCGAGGAAATAGCACCTGGGCAAACTTTCTCCCAACCTTTTAACCATCTTTTTGGGTCTGCTCCACCACTTCTCAAAGGGTTAAGATCCTTTCTAAGTGCTAATGATACCATACAATGGGTGGTGTTGCTGATAGTCCTGTTATATTTAGCATTCAGAGATAAGGGAAGATTAACCTGGATAACTACCCTCACACCTACACCACAGACTCCAGATGCTGCTGCTCCAGAGCCTGACCCTGCCCCACAGCCCACCTCAGAAATGAACCGCCCAGATTGGGTGAGGGTTCTGGTTAAGGAGATACGAGAGATGCTGAAGGAGTGCATTTCCCCAGCTGGTGAGAAACCGGCCCTTTGCCTTGAGGAAGGACAGTCTAATAGTACAGCTGTGGAACCCACAGATGTTACAACTGTCCAGGTTCCAGCTGAACCACAAAGGCAGTCACGGTCAGCAGCAGTGGCCCCGGTAGAAACAAGGAAGTCTAAGGTGAAAGCAGAGCACCCTGCAGATAGGGACAGGAATGGAGGAACCTCACAACCCACAGGGGACCCAGAGATTTCTATCATCACCGAGTCCCTGACGTATGAAAGTCTTCGTAATCTGCATAAAGACATTGTGCGACGAGGGCGTGAGGCTTATGCTACCTGGCTACTCCGGGTTTGGGATCTCATGGGTACAGGCGTGCAGCTGGACGGTGGTGAGGCAAGGAACTTGGGACCCTTGACCCAGGACTCGGGTATAAATCAGGTTTTTGTAAGGGAACCAGGGTCTCTTTCTCTCTGGGAGCGGCTCTTAATGAGTGTCAGGGAGAGGTTTGTCCACAGAGAGAGAATGCAAGAGCACCATCATAGAATGCGCTGGAAGACCCTCGAGGAAGGGATCCAACAGCTGAGGGAAGTGGCAGTATTGGAGGTACTCTTTGGGAGGGATGGACGACACAATAATGACCCCGACAAGGTCAGGTGTACGGGACAAATGCTGTGGAGTCTGGCAAATCTTGGGCCATCTCAATACACCACCTTCATTGCAACAATCAATGCTGACGCCCACCGGGAGACAATAGGTTCTGTTGCCAACAAACTTAGGAATTATGAGAGTATGATTAATGGCCCAATGCAGGCTCATATCTCAGCTGTGATTAAGGAGTTTAAAGAGGAGATGAGGGAGGAGATAAGGAAGGTTAATACAGCACCCGTGAGAGTCACAGGCCCCAGAATCAGCGCCCAACAATCCCCAGCTAGAGAGAGAGGGTACACCCCAAGGGCTAATCTGTGGTTCTTCCTGCGTGACCATGGGGAAGACATGGGGAGGTGGGATGGGAAACCCACTTCTGTCCTGGCAGCACGGGTCCGTCAACTTAAGGAGGGAAACTCTAACCGGGGGAGTTCCACCAAAGTGAAGGTAGCCTCAACCTCCCGTGACCAAGCTTGTGGGTATGATCTGTCAGACCCTCTTGAAGGGACCTCTAGTATGTATGCCCAGGAAAGGAATGATAAGCAGTGTTAGAGGGGCCCTGTCTCTAGCCAGGGAGAGGCACGGGAAAACCGGATCTTCTGGACAGTGTGGATCCGATGGCCTGGCACATCAGAGCCACAAAAATATGATGCTTTAGTTGATACTGGTGCACAGTGTACTCTGATACCATCGGGACATGTGGGGGCAGAGCCTGTTTCCATTGCTGGTGTGACAGGGGGATCACAACAATTGACTCTGGTGGAAGCTGATGTGAGCCTGACTGGGAAGGAGTGGAAGAAACATCCTATAGTGACTGGCCCAGATGCTCCGTGTATCCTAGGCATAGACTTCCTCCGGAACGGATATTACAAAGACCCAAAGGGACTCAGGTGGGCTTTTGGAATAGCCGCTGAAGAGGCACAAGACATTAAGCAATTGAACACCTTGCCTGGACTGTCAGAAAACCCCTCTGCAGTAGGACTCCTAAGGGTGGAAGAACAACGCGTGCCAATTGCGACCTCGACAGTGCACCACCGGCAGTATCGGACGGATCGAGATGCCGTGATCCCCATCCACAAAATGATTCGGGAGCTGGAGAGCCAAGGGGTGGTCAGCAAAACCCACTCACCCTTCAACAGCCCCATCTGGCCTGTGCGCAAATCTGACAAAGAATGGAGATTGACTGTGGACTATCGTGGCTTAAATGAAGTGACTCCACCGCTGAGCGCTGCTGTGCCGGACATGCTGGAACTCCAGTACGAGCTGGAGTCCAAGGCAGCAAAGTGGTATGCCACCATTGATATTGCTAATGCGTTTTTCTCCATTCCTCTGGCAGCAGAATGCAGACCTCAGTTTGCTTTCACCTGGAGGGGCGTGCAGTACACCTGGAACCGACTGCCCCAGGGGTGGAAACACAGCCCCACCATCTGCCATGGACTGATCCAGACTGCACTAGAAAAGGGTGAGGCTCCAGAACACCTGCAATACATTGATGACATCATTGTGTGGGGGAGCACAGCGGCAGAAGTGTTTAAGAAAGGTGAGAGGATCATCCAGATACTACTAGAAGCTGGCTTCGCCATCAAGAAGAGCAAGGTCAAGGGACCTGCCCGAGAGATCCAGTTCCTGGGAGTGAAATGGCAAGATGGACGGCGCCAGATTCCCACTGAGGTCATCAACAAGATCACAGCTATGTCCCCACCAACCAGCAAAAAGGAAACACAAGCTTTCCTGGGTGCCATAGGTTTCTGGAGAATGCACATTCCCGAGTATAGCCAGATTGTGAGCCCTCTTTATCTGGTTACCCGAAAGAAGAATGATTTCCACTGGGGCCCTGAGCAGCAACAAGCCTTCACCCAGATCAAGCAGGAGATCGCTCATGCTGTAGCCCTTGGCCCAGTCAGAACGGGACCAGAGGTCAAGAATGTGCTCTACTCTGCAGCCGGGAACCATGGGTTGTCCTGGAGCCTTTGGCAGAAAGTGCCTGGGGAGACTCGAGGCCGACCACTGGGATTCTGGAGCCGAAGTTACAGAGGGTCTGAAGCCAACTACACTCCCACAGAGAAGGAAATCTTGGCTGCCTTTGAAGGAGTTCAAGCCGGCTCAGAAGTAATTGGCACAGAAACACAACTCCTCCTGGCAACCCGACTACCGGTGCTGGGGTGGATGTTTAATGGAAAGGTTCCTACTACCCACCATGCCACAGACGCCACATGGAGCAAATGGATTGCCCTCATCACTCAACGTGCCCGTATTGGAAACCTGAATCGCCCTGGGATTTTGGAGATAATTACGAACTGGCCAGAAGGTGAAAACTTTGGTCTCACTGATGATGAGGAGCAGGTACAAGTGGCAAGAGCTGAAGAAGCTCCACCATACAACCAACTACCAGCAGAGGAGACCTGCTACGCTCTTTTCACTGACGGTTCCTGTCGCATTGTAGGGATGAACCGGAAGTGGAAAGCAGCCGTATGGAGCCCCACACGCCAAGTTGCACAAGCTACCTAAGGAGAAGGTGGATCGAGCCAACTCGCCGAACTCAAGGCCGTTCAGCTGGCTCTGGACATTGCTGAAAGGGAGAAGTGGCCAAAGCTCTACCTTTATACTGATTCATGGATGGTAGCCAATGCTCTGTGGGGCTGGCTGGGAAGGTGGAGGAAGGCCAACTGGCAACGTAGAGGAAAGCCAATCTGGGCTGCTGATATATGGAAAGACATTGCCTCTCAGGTGGAAAAGCTGACGGTGAAAGTCCGTCATGTAGATGCCCATGTCCCCAAAAGTCGGGCTAATGAGGAGCACTGAAACAACGAGCAGGTAGATCAGGCAGCAAAAATAGAGGTGTCAAAGATAGACTTAGATTGGCACCATAAGGGGGAGTTGTTCCTGGCTCGATGGGCTCATGATGCCTCAGGTCATCAGGGCAGAGATGCCACCTACAAGTGGGCACGAGACCGAGGGGTGGATCTAACCATGGACAGTATTTCTCAGGTGATCCATGACTGTGAGACGTGTGCTGCCATCAAACAGGCCAAGAGAGTGAAGCCCCTATGGTATGGAGGGCGGTGGTCCAAGTACAAGTATGGGGAGGCCTGGCAGATTGACTACATCACACTGCCCCAGACACGCCAAGGCAAGCGCTACGTGCTGACCATGGTGGAAGCCACCACTGGATGGCTGGAGACTTTCCCTGTACCTCATGCCACTGCCCGGAACACCATCTTAGGCTTGGAAAAGCAAGTCCTGTGGAGACACGGCACCCCTGAGAGAATTGAGTCTGACAACGGTACCCATTTCAAGAACAGCCTTATCAACACCTGGGCCAGAGAACATGGTATTGAATGGATATATCATATTCCCTATCATGCTCCAGCTGCCGGCAAAGTTGAACGGTGCAACGGACTCCTTAAGACTACCCTAAAGGCACTTGGTGGGGGAACATTTAGAAACTGGGAAATTAACCTGGCAAAAGCAACCTGGATGGTCAACACCCGGGGGTCTGTCAATCGAGCTGGCCCTGCTCAGTCAGAACCCTTACACGCAGTAGATGGAGATAAGGTCCCTGTAGTACATATGAAAGGTATTTTAGGGAAAACTGTTTGGATTAATCCCACCTCAGGCAAAGACCAACCCATTCGTGGGATTGTCTTTGCTCAAGGACCTGGTTACACTTGGTGGGTAATGCAGAAAGATGGGGAGACCCGCTGTGTACCACAGGGAAACTTGGTCTTAAGAGAGAATTGGGTGTAAGATTTCATGGTGTGCAGATGGAAATAGAATAAGGGGTGGATAATGTCCTGGGTTGTAAGATAAGCTTGTATTCTATTTGCCATCTGTTGAAGGCAAACCTGTTGGACAGGTTTTTGTTATCTCTCTCAGAGACAATGGTTTGCCCTGTAGAGGCAATGGTTTGTTTATACACAATTGACTGACTCACTGCCGGGCTGGTAAATGTAACATCATCCTATTGTGAGGGGTCCCACCCAGAGGGGGAAGCCAAGCACTCTATTATTGTTTAAAGGGGTAGCTTTTGGGGAGGGAGGCAGCTGGCTCTCTCTCTCTTCGTGGGATTCCCGGGGAAGCAGCTCTCTTCGGCGGCACTCGGCACTCGCAGCGAAGCAGCCGGAGCGCGCTGAGGCGACGGCAGCGGAGCTCAGAGGCAACCCCGGCGCAGAGGAAGACCGGCCCCACTGCCACCAGATCTTCAGAGGAAAACTATACCCTTCTAAAGATCACCACTGCAGCTGCAATTCATCAACCACTGCAAGGGGATCAAACGTCCCAGCAGGACTGCTACTGGCACCCCGAATCCTCAGGTTCTGGACTTTTTTCACTGGTTTTGTTTGTACCGATTGCATTTGCCTTTTTAAATTGTTGTCTAGTTTTCTCCTAGTAAAGAATTGTTACTCCCATTCCCATATCTTTGCCTGAGAGCCTTTTAATTTAATTTAAAGATCCTGGTAATTCAGAGGGAGGGGGGTTTGCCGTTCTCCATTGCACAGGAGGCTTTGCCCTCTTTCACAGACTCCTGTCTTGTCAAACCAAGACACTGATGCAAGAGAAATTGTAAATAAAGAGTGTTTCCAAAATAGCCGGTGTGCTCTTGGCTGAATGACAAGAGGCACCCAGCCGCCACCCTACCCCGCTGAAAATAGCGCTGGCAGCCAAGGAGATGTGTGGGGCACGGGCGGTCTTGGCGCGAAAAGCCCGGAGGCGCGCGGTTTTACGAATGCGCGTATGCAGGAGAAAGAGGAGGAAAGCAGCATAGGGCACGGAGCCAATCGGCAGCCGTGCCGGACACTGCTACCATTTAAGGGAGAGACCTCCCCCTGCAGGAAGCAGGGCAAGCCCGGGGGACGGGAGCGGTGCCACCCCTGGGCGGAGGAGCGAGGTCGGAGCCTCACAAAAAGGCACCGAGCCCCGGAAGTGCGCTGACATTCAACTTCCGACTCTGAGTCCAGCAGCAGCTCCACCAGCTCGGAAGAGCTGACGGAAGCCGGCTGGCACTCTGAAACGGAGGAAACGGAGTCAACACGATTTAAAACAAAACCGTGTAAAGCTTTAAGCCGCACCAAAAAGCAACCACAATACGAACCAGCCCAGTTTACCGACTGGAGAAAAATAAAAATAGCCTGTGCTGAATGGTCTCCAGCAGCTGCCATCCAAGCCTTCCCAGTGAGGATAACCAGTCTGGAAGGGAACCAGTAGAGGGTATATACTCCGGTAAAACCAAAAGATGTCCAAAAAGTTGTCAAAGCCATTTTAAAAAAGAGATTAATTTAGCCATGGTCTCCACCCTAATCAATAGTCTCTTTAGTAATGACAACTTGCTTCCCTTTAATATTATTAAGAACATGCTAAAAGAAAAAAAAAACACAACCCACCCCAAAACCTTGCCCCCAAAAGTCACCAATACCCCGACCGGCCATGCAGATGCCCTCCAGATAGGCCTCACAGCTGAGTCAGACCCAAACCCAATCTTTCGCATGCTAGAAGCTACCTTTCTAACCCTAAACGAAACCAAACCAAACCTAACTAACTCCTGTTGCCTTTGCTATGATGTTAAACCCCCTTTCTATGAAGGCATTGCTTTAGACACCCTCTTCAGTTACTCCACAGCCAGTCCCCCTCACCAGTGCAGGTGGGACACTCCCCGCAGAAGAATCACCCTGAGTCAAATCACAGGACAGGGCAGATGTTTTGGCAATGCAACTTTATCAAAGCAGAAAGGCAACTTCTGCACTAAAGTTATCAAGCCCAACAGAAAAACCAATAAGTGGGTGGTCCCATCTGCATCTGGGATGTGAGTTTGCCAACGATCAGGAGTGAGTCCTTGTGTGTTCCTTGCCAAATTTAATGACTCTATCGACTTCTGTGTCCAAGTTCTGATTGTTCCCAGGGTCCTCTACCACTCGGACGAAGAGGTATACCACCTTTTCAAAAACCCAACAGACTCCACAAAAGAGAAATAATCACAAGTATAACTATCGCAATGCTGTTCGGCCTGGGAGCAGCTGGCACAGCCACAGGTGTCTCAGCCATCGCAACTCAACAGCACGGACTCTCTCAGCTGTAAATGACCATCGATGAAGACCTACAGAGGATCGAGAAATCCATCTCCTATCTAGAGAAATCAGTCTCCTCGCTTTCAGAAGTAGTTTTACAGAATAGGTGAGGACTGGACCTCTTGTTCATGCAACAAAGAGGACTGTGTGCAGCCTTGAAAGAGGAATGCTGCTTTTATGCAGATCACATGGGAGTCGTTAAAGACTCCATGGCAGAACTCTGAGATAAGCTGGCTCAGAGAAAGAAAGACAGGGAAACCCAACAGAGCTGGTTTGAATCCTGGTTCAATCAATCACCTTGGCTCACCACTTTAATTTCCGCCCTGGTAGGTCCACTGGCAATACTGCTATTAGCTGTTACCATAGGACCATGCCTGCTAAACAAACTAGTCTCGTTTGTTCAGGCCCGTCTAGAATGGGTGAACATTCTGTTCGTAGGCCAGCAACAAATGCTGTAAACCAAAAACTGCGAACACAGTCAGTCACAAAAGCCTTCGAAACTCACTTTGCGAGAATTACTCAGGTTTACCAAACCCCTTTTTCCTTACCAAGTTACAAGTTTGTACCTCACTCCAGTGCCTATATCTACGACTACCTCATTTTATTTATGAAAAGGAGGGGGGAGATGTAGTAGATAGGGACAGGCGAACGGAAGATCTCGGGATGTGACGGACAAAAAGACCCCTTCCCCCTCTCCTCCTGCAGCACGTTATCTACTACCCCCAAAGAATGTAACCACACCTAACCCAGTAGTTTTCCACTCCTGACTAACCCTAGAGACCCTACCAACCCCCCCCCCCCGACCTAGCAAAGTCCCCCAAGACTATTTAAACCCATGAGAAAAGATAATAAAGGCTTTTTGACCGTCCACCACATTGGTGTTAGCGTGTGTTGTTGGCCCGAGTAGCCCGGGTGAAGCCGGGCTGCCGTGCTGTTCCTTGCAACCAGGTCGCCTTGCCTTCCCCTGTAGGCAACAGATTGGTAAGTACTTTTTTGGGGTGCAGATACAGGGGATGAATGCTATGTGAATGACATGCGGGATGGTTATTCCAGACCTGCAAAATGATTGTGGAGTTTCTGAGGGCTGTGGTTCCGTTCTTTCACAAAAAAAAAAAAAAAAAAAAACGGCTCGCGAGGAAACAAAGCAAGAAATAAAAGGAGTGAGAGAATCCTCTGGGGTGACTTGGACTGGGTCTGAGGGAAGGGGTGGGACCCCTTGGAGAAAGGGACCCGAGGGTTTTCTAGCACAATCCAGTAGGAAACAAGACAAAAGTGGTGGCCCCACAAATTTGCCAGATTGAGAGATACCCAAAAGAATCTGGGGTTGGACAGCAATATTTGAGATTTTACAATACCCGTGGGTGGATATTAACAAGTGACTTGAAAGTAAAAGGTACCTTATTGTTGTCTTGTTGTGAGTGAGAATGAGTGAGAGTGAGAGAGATATATATTAAAGAAATAAAAATATATGTAATATAGATTGTTGAATTTAAGTTTACTTTCTGGAGGGAGGTGTATTGTATTATATTGTTGGAGAGGAAGGATTTTCTGTGCTGTGAAGGGTGGGTGGTGTTCAAGTTTTTGGAGTGGGTTGGAGCAGGGAAACAGAGGCCAGGGATGAACAAATAAAATCCTGGGGAAATGGGACAAGGAACCAGTAAGTCGGGTTCAAGGAAAAAAGGGAGCAAAAAGGTACCAGCAGACATATCCAAATATAGTCCTTTGGGGATTAAGCTAGCTGACAGGGATATTGATCCTTATACAAAGGAAAAAGATAAAGATGATTCAGTATTGTATGACAGAATGGACAAAAAAGGAAATAAGACCCGACCACGTCTATTGGCCAAGATATGGGTCTTTTGAAGCTTGGATTTGCCAAGACTTAAATATATTTGTAAATTCAAAAGAACCATGTGATCTGGAAGAAAAAGAATCAGCCTCTTGTTGGATAGGAGACACAGAACCCCTGGGGGTAAATGTTTTTAAGATATCAAAACTCCCAGAGATGGAAAGCAGAGGAAAAGAAAGGAGTTGGGACCCCCTGGAAATATTACCTCTTCAGTCTGTGCCTGGAGCTCCTCCAGCTCCTCTGCTTGAGCCCGGGAGTACCCCCTCCTCTGCCCCTGCCGGGGGCTCCCCGGCCTCCCTTGCCAGGGGCCGCGCCTTCCCCATATGTGCTGGGCATCTTTGTTCCTGACTTCAATGCCAACTCCTGCCCCTGCTTCTGTTTCCCTGGAGATACCGGCTCCTGCTGTCCATATGAAACCCCTTCCTAGCAGAGGGGCACCATACCAAAATACTAGGAGCTCAGTTAAAACCCCAAAGCAGCTCAAAAATCCCTCTCCTATCACTATCCCAAAAGAAGGGAAAAGGGTAATAAAGAATGAAGAACAAAAAGGTTGGGATCAAGAAATTAGTTTATTCCCATTATGAAAAGTACCAATGGGTGGAGTCCAAGGGGTGACAGGATTTGTAAATGCCCCCCTGACTTCTTCAGAAGTCAGAAATTTTTAAAAAGACATTTTTAAAAAGAAATTAAAATATTATTGAAAGATCCCATAGGAACAGCTGAACAATTAGATTGATTCTTAAGTCCCAACATTTTTATTTGGGAAGAAATTCAGTCAACAATGAAAATATTTTCCCAAGGGGAGAAGCAGATGATTAGAGCTGCTGGAATGAGAATTTGGGAGAGAGAGAATCAACAAGGTCCACCAGGGGACCAGAAAATGCCAATAACATCTAACTGGAACCAAAATTAAGAGGTGGGGTGAGGACATAGGAACGATTATAATAATCTGATAATCAGAGGAATAAAAGAGGCAGCACCCTAAGGGCAAAATGTCAGAAAAGCTTTAGAGGGACAACAGGGAAAGGAAGAAACCCCAACTGAGTGGTTAGAGAGTCTCTGAAAGAATATGAAACAGTACTCCAGAATAGACCCTGAGACCATAGCAGGGCAAGCCCTACTGAGGGCTAATTTTGTCGCTCATGCCTGGTCAGATATTAGAAAAAAGTTGGAAAGGATGAAAGACTGGCATGATAAGTCACTAAATGACCTACTAAAAGAAGCTCAAAGGGTTAATGTACAGACAGATGAAGAAAAAGCCAAAGTGGATGCAAAAATAATGATAGCCACTATGCAACACAATAACTTCCAGTGGAATCTCTAGCCCCCAGGTACCACTCCCAAAATTTCAGGTTTTAAAGACAGGGAAAAGGGAAGAAACAGAACCTCAGCACTATCAAAATCCCAGTAGCAATTTTAAAATGCCTGTTTCTATTGTAGGGAAGAGGAACACTATAAGAGGGAATGCCCTCACCTAAAAAAAGGACCTGAAACTATTCCAAGAGATACACCCAGAAGAATAGGTAGGTCATGGGCTCTATTTTCTTGGGGATAAATACCATCTAGAGCCTTTGACAACTTTAAAAGAAAGCACTCAAGAGGAGGTATTAGAATTTATAGTTGATGCTGGGGCAGAGAGAACTTGTGTAGTGAATATTGCAAGGGGATGTGATGTGAGTAATGACACTGTGAAGGTAACAGGAGCAAAAGGAGAAGGGTTTAAAGTCTCTGTCACTAAAAAAGTAGTAATTGAAGGGGAAACCAGAATAGGGATGGGAGATGTCTTATTAGTTCCTGGAGCAGGTAGCAACTTATTGGGGAGTGATTTGCAGGTGCAATTAGGGATAAGTGTCCTACAAGAAGAAGGACAGCTAAAGTGTTAAAACTTGGCCAAGAAGATGAGGAAAAGATTAGCAAAAAAGTTTGGGCTGGGGAAGGAAATGGGGGGGGGGGGGGACTGAATACTTACCCTATAAGTGTCACAATTGAGAGAAGAATGTCCCATACATGTATGTCAGTACCCTATATCCTTAGAAGGAAGAGAAGGCTTAAAGCCAGTAATAGAAGAATTGATAAAGGATGGGACATTGGAACCTTCTATGTCTCCTCATAATACTCCTATTCTCCCAGTAAAGAAGTCTGATGGGAATTACAGATTAGTACAAGACTTAAGGGAAGTTAACAAGCGAACTTGGACCTGTTACCCAGTGGTACCCTGATGCCGTTGAGGCAGGATGGTATGAAAGAATTCCAGGTCAGAAGGCTTGACAGTAGAGCTCCTATTTATTTCAAATACATCACTCTTTTATAGAGAGTATCATCCAGACCAATTCTATTGGTCCTAGTGTAAAAACATCTCAACCATTGGTGTGCAGTGAATGACGCACAGTGGCAGAACTTATCTATAAACAATGTGAACAACAAGAGAGAGAAAGAATTATTTACATGCTTTTTCAACTGTTTCCCAGGATTCTGCCTGGTTAGAAACTCTCCGTTTTCTCTCTCACTGAACTGAGAATATCCACAGTAGTCAATCCCTATACTCTTTTAAGTAGAGTTCCACCCCAGCATCAGTGGTTTAGTGTAGTGGATCTTAAAGATGCTTTTTGGGCTTGTCCATTAGCAGGGGAAAGCCGAAATATTTTCACCTTTGAATGGGAGGATCCAAATACTGGGAGAAAGAAGCAACTAAGATGGACAAAATTACCACAGAGATTTACTGATTCTCCAAACCTATTTGGACAAGCTTTAGAAGAAATATTACAAACTTTCCCCACTCCTCCTGGAATACAAATTACCCAATATGTGGATCACCTTTTATTATCAGGGAAGCTGAAGTTGAAGTTAGGGAGGCTACTATAGAACTTTTGAATTTTCTTGGGGAAAAAGGATTAAGAGTATCAAAAAGGAAACTACAATTTATGGAATCAGAAGTAAAATATCTTGGTCACTTAATAAGCAAAGGTAGCCAAAAGCTAAATCCTCTACCTCCTCTCTCTACAAAGAAGGAAGTTAGAAGGCTACTTGGATTCTTGGGATATTGTAGACTATGGATTGAAGAGTATACCAGACAGTAAAATTTTTATATGAAAAATTGACAGAGGGAGATGATATAAAATGGACCAGGGAAGATGATGATAAATTAGAAGAACTGAAGTTGAAACTAGCCTCGGTACCAGCTTTAAGCTTACCCTCATTAGAAAAACCCTTCCACCTGTATGTAAATGTGGAAGGTGGAGTAGCTCATGAAGTTTCAGTCCAGGAGTGGGAAGGAGTGAAGAGACCAGTAACTTATTTATCACAATTGTTGGATCCAGTGAGTCTTGACTGGCCAGTATGCATTCAAGCTATAGCAGCTACTGCTATTTTGGTAGAAGAGAGCCGTAAACTTACTTTTGGAAGCAAACTAATTGTGTGTATGTGGAAACCCCTGGCCTGGTTCAGGGGTCCCATGTGATGGTAAAGTCTGTCCTCCAACCCTTGCTTCCAAAGAAAAAAATCCGCAGCTTCTTGTTGTTCGGTCTCAAGGCAGTTTATTGCTAGTTATCTAAAAGATTGTCTTTGCGGGCTGCGGCTGTTTGGTCAGCGGCCCAGGCAGAGATGCACACACTCCTGACACTCTCACTGTCTGGTGTCTTCTTCTTCTCTCTCCCCGCCCAGGGCTGCTGCTATCTTTTATATGATATATTACATATTATATGTTTACAGTTTTCCCCCAATACCTACTACCTATGTTACAAGGTGCTTTTCTACTTTGAACCAATCAGTAAGTGCCAGCATCACCAAGAACATGGAGGTAAGGAAGAAGAAGGAGGAAGAACAGGATCAGCCCACTTTCCTCCACCTTAGAACTTCTGACCCCCATGTACAAAGTAAACCCCCCCCTGTACAGGTGCTAAAACCCCCCTGTACAATACTAAAATATTTTCCCCTCTACTTTGCAACTAATTCTACTATACTATCTAACCCTTTGTGACTGTTTGTTCCATCTTCAAAGTTGGTAACTCATTCCATGGCTCAAACCCAAAATCACAGCTGTTTCAAGCTGCTTGCCAGGGTCTAAAATGCTTCTGACCAAGGCCTGGAACCTCCAAAAGTGTCTGAGGGACATTTTGAGTTCCAACATGTGTACACCTCATGCAGTCCAAAATGTGTTGAATCAAAAAGCCGAAAAATGGTTAACAGACTCTAGGATGTTAAAATATGAAGCAATCTTGATAGACAGTGATGACTTGACACTAGAAGTAAGCAAAAGTTTGAATCCAGCACAATTTTTATATGGAGAACCAAAAAGTAACTTAACACATTGTTATAAATGAGAATTTATTCAGCCAGATTAAAAATAAAAATCATTTTATTTGCGGTCAAATTCTATCTAGCCAGCCACACGGAAAGGACAGAGCCAAGCCCGGGGTCGACCCTGGGTGTGCAACAAGGAGTCAGCCTCAGCAGAGGTTTTCTCCTATGCCCACACCTCCATCCTGGCACAAGCGGTTTTTATAGGGAAAATTCCGCCTGAGGCCAAGATTTGAGCAGTTAGTCTTTTCTTCTATTCAGAGTCTATAGGTTAATAAGATTTTCTTTTTTTGGTGATGAGGAGAAATAATTCAATGTCTGGAGTAGTTGAATTCTTGATGAGAGTTTACGGGAAGGCTGTATTCACATGGATCTGTCTGAGGATTTCCATGATATCCATCTTGGACGATCAGCACTGATGATCGTGATAATTAACACCTGGAGCCCAGACATGGCCCATCTCCTGGCCAAGCCACATCCTTTTACTTGTAAATCAGTTTCTAATATACATCCAGTCTCGCCTGTAAGGGGGGGGGGGAACTAATACGACAGGCATGATTTAACAAATATCCAATATTACATATTTCATACAAGGAATGGCGCGAATTATATTTATTACACATAACACACATAATTGCTTAGAAATTATCCAATACCAAACTAAAGTTTGGGAATATTTCACAGAACAAGCCCTCCTAGAAGGGGAAAGAATATATGTTGATGGTTCATCCAGATGCATACAAAGGGAAAAAATGTCAGGATGTGCCTTGGTTGATGAGCAAAAGATGAAGGCTATTGAAAAAGGAAAATTACCTTCAAAGTGGTCAGCTCAGTCTTGTGAATTATATGCTCTAAAAAGATCACTGGAATATTTGGCACACAAGAAAGGAACCATATTTTACTGATTCAAAGTATGCTTTTGAGGTAGTACACACTTTTTGGACAATTTGGGAAGAAAGGGGGTTACTAAATTCTAGAAGGGAAGGGACTGGTACATGAAGGACTGTCGTGGTTTCAGTTTGAAACCAGGCAGAAACACTAATTTCGTGTAGTGGTTTTGATTCGTCAATTTGAGACTTCATCAACTTTGAGATTTCCCAGCCAATGCACTAAAGAGTGTGGTGGGTTCAGTGCTGGCCAATCACCAATGCACTCACTTCCTGCTGTGAAGTAAGATTAGGAGAAAGGAAAAGCAGGCTCAAAACTTTAAAAGGGTATAAAGAGAAATTTATTAACCATAACTAAAGAAAGAGTAATAAGAATCAGAACAAAACCTTCCGAATACTTCTCCTCCCCCCACAACCTTTTCTTTCCCACTGACAATGTAAAGGAACAAAACCTAAAATTTCAGTCAGTTTGCCACCTCTAGAATAGTCTTTCTTCAGTTCACTTAGGGAGAGAAGTCCCTCTTGTTAATGTTATGGAGACTTCTCCACAAAGAAGAAAACAGTTCCCTCATGGCTCTCTCATTAATAGCAGCCACCCAGGGAAAATAGCAATTGTGAAGTTCCTCCTATTTTCCACAAGCTTTTCCCACAGCTGTGTTTATGTGCTATGTCAACTTATGGGGTACTGTTTTAAAGATGAGCTGTTCAAAGCAAAAGTTCTCATTATCTATCTCTAGAATCATCTTCATCTCTGGGAATAGAGGTCTTCTCCTGGAGGCACAAGACCACTCTTCTCTACTTCTCTGTTCAGACTTCTCATAGTATCACAGCTACTTTAACGTCTGCTTACTTTAGCATGGAGGACTTTGCTTGATATCAAATTGAACCCTTCATCTACCCATGGCTTTCATGTGTTATGGGGAAACAGATTCTTTCTCCATAGCTATTACAAGAAGATTTCAGCTCCAAGATTAAGGCATCTCCTCATCCCTTCCATGTGGAACTTGACTTCTGCTTCACTGACCTCGATGTCTTCATGTTGCTCCTTTACATGCTTGCATCTTGTTCCTTTCTCTCACTTGAGGGAGGATTGAAGCACTGAAAGAGTAAAGATCTCGCCTGGGACCTGCAGATGGTCACTTGGTGCTTGTGGCGGAACCTGCGGCTGGGGCTATGTCAGGATTGGTTGCATGGCTGGACTTTGATTTTTGCTGTGTTCAATTCCAGCCACAGGGCCACTCTGCACAGGCTGCAGGGATGCCTCTGGTCTCAGCCGCATGATCTCATGTGGCAGCGGCAGTGGGGGGAGGGGACCTAGTGGCAAGATGTTAACAGTTTCAGCCCAGCCTTGACTTGGCCAGGGCTGCCTGCAGCCTCCCTGGCTTCCTGCCTGGCAGCTGCTGGGCCTGGCCTGGCCAGGACAGGGCTCGGTGGTGAGACAGAGTGAAAATTTAACAGAGTAGAAATCCATTTAAATTCAGGTGAAATGTACCGCTTTGAGCTTGCTAACATAAGTGAAATATACTGTTTAATCTAGTAACTGTAGCACTAACAAAGTTGCCCCAGCTAAAGAAAAAAGAATGCAAATTTCTACACTAAAAAGATAAGAGATAAGAAAGACCCCTTAAACCTTGAAACAAACAGTACAGAGTGACCTAAGAGTTCTTTCTATACTTTCTGACAAAAAGTGAGTACAAGTGTAACTAGCTGTAAGTGTAACACAAAATCAGCAGAATGAATATGCATAAATGTATTCTGAAATTCTGTACATATAGAAATTTGCCGCGCTCCCGCCCCAGATCCCTGTTCTCAGCCCCGGCTAGCTCTCCTCCTGGGGCGAGAGTGGGCGATGGAGGCACCCTCCGCTGCTCCCAGCTGGGGTTTGGAGAGTGCCTTTGTGGGTCCCGGGCAGCGCTGGCAAGCCTCACGGCGATAAATGAAGAGCGGATCCTGTTGGGGGCTAAGTCCAAGTTTATTGTGGCCAACGGGGCCAAATATCCTAGAACGGTGCCAGCCAACAGGAACGAGCACAAGGTGCTTGCACCGGCTTATAAACTGTAAGGGAGGGGAAGACCGGTAACCAATGGGGATAGGGGTAGGGAGTGGCTCCGAGATGGGGTGATACAACGTGGTCTAATGGGGGAAGGATATGAGAGGGGCCCCAGGCCCTCGCCCAATCACCCGGTGCCCTGAGTAGAAGCTTCTGGATGGATGGGAAGGAACACCGAGTGACAGACAAGGCACCTGGGAAGGGTAAAGGGAAAGACTGCGCCTCTTCCAGGGTGATGGATAGATACTGGAAAGGCGGGAAGGGAGGACAAGGCAGGAAAACTGGGGATAAACCAAGTTGTACATGGGGGTACAAAGGAATAAACCAATACATAATACAGGGATAATAAAACATACAAATAACGCAACTCCACAGAAATTAGTTAAGGGTAATAAAAAAAATCAGGAGTTCTCAAGGGTACACATATCCATTAAAGAACAAGTCCCGACATGCATCCAGCACTGTAATAAAACATACCGTCCCTACAAACCTGTATTAAAATTGTAGAGTTTTAATTTTTCATCCACATTTCAGTGGGCTCGCTGGAAAGGGGCCCAGGCCTGTGGCAAAGCCTGCCTGGCCCGGCCTTGTTACCTGTTCCCAGGACAGAAGGAAAAGAGAAAATTCCCGAGTTTCTTTCATCTTTAACATGTGTTTTTCACAGAGGCTTGTCCAGCTTTCCAGTGGGTGGATGCTTTGCATCACTTCCCTAAATGTCTCCCATGCAAAACCATGACAAGAACTCAGAGGTTTTAGAGGCATTAAAATTGCCTGAAGAAATAGCTGTAGTAGATGTTAAAGGACACCAAAGGGAAATTACCTCAGAAAAGAGAGGGAATAATTTGGCAGATCAAGAGGCTAGAGATGCAGCAGAAAATAGGAACAAAAGGGTTTTGTTAATTTTGACCGTAGATGAGGAAGAACTGGAAGTTCCAAAGTTTAGTGAAGTAGAAGAAAATGAATTAAGCAAGACAGGGGGAGAGAAAGATCAGTCTGGGAAATGGAAACTTCCTGATAGGAGACAGTTACTTAACAAGCTACTTACTAGGAAAATATTTGAAAATGTGATAAACACCAATCACTTTTTTCTTAGAATTTTTAAAAGTTTAATAATAATAAAATGGCTATAAAAATATTAATACAATTAGAGTAATAAAAATTTAGAGTTAGGACAATTACAAGATGTCGTGGTTTGACACAGAAAAAGAATTTTCTCAGAAGGAAGAGGTCAATCCAGTCAGGGGGTCAGGGTTGGATATTGACACTTGGAGTGACCAATTGAGGGTGGACATTCCTCTGAGAACACAGAGGGGTTAAAAGCAAAATTCCCAGGAGAACTCTCTCTCTTTTTGGTTCCAGTCATCAGAGAGTGCAGACTCTCCCCACTCAGCCCGTGGCTGGGTGGGGGAGGGGAGCCATGTGGCCCAGGTTGAGGTAGGCTGAAGGGTGGAGGGGGCTGGAACCAGGCGGGCCCCCTGCAGATGGAAGGGTGGAGAAATCTGGGATGCCAGTGTTTCCCCCCCCCCCCCCAGAGTCTCTCTCTCTCTGTCAGAGAGAGAGAGAGAGAGAGAGAGAGAGAGAGAGAGAGAGAGAGAGAGAGTCTGCCAGCAGTACACCGTGGGGAAGGAGGAGAGCGGGTGGTGGGGGGGGGGCGTGAAGGAAGGTGCCCAGCCGTGGGAGCCGGAGATACGGGCAGAGAGCCATCCAGGCAGTCGCAGTTGGGACTTTTAACCCTTCCTTGAGAAAATGAAAGCTTTGTGAAATTTTACTCCTCCTCGGTTTGAAAGAGAGGAAGAGAGACAGCCTGGGACCTGGGATATTAGGGAAAGAATATTGGGGGGGAAGATGATGGAGTGGCTTTTGGCTGGACTTTTTCTTGTTAGCCATAGACTGAACCAATTTTCTCCTCCAAGAGAGACTGTATTTTAGGAGGATGCCGGTCAACCAAGAGACCTGCTTCAGCAGCTGGGAAAAGACAGGAGTGGAGCAAACAGAGAAAAGTTGGGGAGGTTTTTGGTGGTGCCCCCTGTCTTCAGAGAAGAAGAAGAGAAGAAGATCTCTGCTCCTGAGACCCTCAGCCCCAGGGGAGGAAGAAAATGGGGGGGACTGTGGTCACAAAAAATGAAAAACTGAACTGTTGTTTTTTCCCCTCTTGGCAGAGCATCCTTGAAAGGAAAAATCTTAAAAGCAGTCTGTTGCTGTGGGACACGTGAAAGCACAACGCAGACCACCTGCTGCTTGCAAGGTAAAAAAGGGACGTTTATTATCTGACTCTGTCTTTTATACCTTCCCAAGGGTGACATTGGATTGGAGAGTGAATGGGCCACCTCTCCAAAGACATTGGACAAACCACCAGTACATCAAGTGTTCTCCACCCCCATAAAAGAATGTAAACAATACGTTGTTTACAGAAATTGTGTGGGAAAGTTCTCCAAAGGAATGTAAACTCAGAAGGCTTTAGGAAGTCTTAAGAATCAGGGTGACAGCAGTCTGTCCATCCATGTATTGGTGGTGAGAGCACTGTGCATGAGCATGGAAAGGAGAGTGTTACCATGGCAAACTTTTTTCTCCGGGCGGTGCCATGTGTGACATGGAAACACAAGAAGCGGCACCTGTGTTTTTGGGGGATCTATGGCACAGGAAAGACTCCTCTTTCCCTCGATGGACTGAGTATTGATTATCTGAGTGGTGGGAACTTGATTGGGGGTCCAAGTTGTTTCTCAGTGTGGTTTGTTGGAATTGGGGGGGGGGGCAGGAGGAATGTTTTGGAAGGTTTTCATTTTGGAAATAGTGTGTGTTTTTCTTTCTTTTTTCTTTTATATTAGTAGTAGTTTAATAAAGTTTTTCCTTTGTTATTAAGCTTGGGCCTGTTCTGCTCTGTTTCCTGATCGCATTTCACAGCATTCAATTGAGAGGTTGCATTTTCATGGGGGCGCTGGCATTGTGCCAGTGTCAAATCATGACACAAGACAATAAAAAGCAAAGAATTACAGATGTCTGGATATTTTTGGACACTAAGCTGACAAAAACATGCCTTGTAAACAAAGGAATAACCTTAAAAGCAATAGCCAGTTTCATATTCATATATCTCACACATGATGCATAAATTCCTTGCAAATTAAGAATTTTTCTGTTTTTTGTCAACTTCTTCCCCTTAGTCCTGGTGGTTCCATAAAGACAGAGAGAAGGTGGAAGAATTTTTGGCTTTTCCAATAAGGAGGCTGTAACTCTTTATGTGCCCTTTCACTGTTATCTCTGTGCAAATAATTTCTTGATTATATAATCTCTTTCTTGAGCTAGTTAAAAAGTATCTTACATAGCATAGTTTCTATTTAACATTGTGTTATAACCTAAAAATATATTTAACACACTACTTAAAAGAATGAATACAGCATAACTTTCGAACATTACACATATAATATTAATTTTAATATTTGTGAAAAGCCAATCAAAATATGCATTTTTCACAAAAACATGCATCAAAAAACTCGTTGAGGCACTCGGGCTTTGTGTGATCACTTTTTAAGGAATTATGGGTGCACTGGAAATTTTTGATTGGGAAAACAAATAACTGAGAAATGTATAACTTTCCAAAAGATGAATAAAAAGGTAATGAGTAAAACAACATTAGGAGGCCACGGGTTAGCTCTGCAACTGTTTCAAAGTGGACTTTACTAAACTTCCCCAAGTGCAGAGGTGGAAGCTTTTATTAGTAATAATAGACCATTTAACTCATTGGGTACAAGCTGTTCCCACTGTCAGAGCTACAGCTAATGTGGTATAGTGTCCTGGTTTGAAAAGCAAAACCAGTGAGAGGCTCTAAGTCAGAAATACAATGTATTAGGAAAAGCAAACAAAGAACCAAATACATACAATAGCACAAAAGAGGAACCACTGACAGAGTTAAAGATACAACCTGACACTTGCTGGCTGGGGTGGTGGTAGCAGATATGGTTCTGTCCAAGTAGTGGTCCTGTAGACTGATGTAGTTTCCCTCTGGAGGTCCAGTGTAGAGAAGGTCTCAGCTGTTCCTCTTGGAAGAGGGGATCTACTTGCTGTTTGCACAACCCCGCTTATATCCTTGATGGCATCATTTGGCTCCTCACTCTGGGCAGAGCATCTCACAATACAATGCTGTGATCTTATCAGTCATGTGGCTAAAAGAACAGGTCCTCCTGGAGGGACTTATCTCTGAGTCAGGAGATAAGGGAAAAAAAAAGGAATTGCAGCTTGAGGTGGTAATGGAATACACCCCAATATTATAACCTAGGACATATAGAAAACCCTTTTGGAACAAATTATTCCCAGGTATGGAATGGTTAACAGAATAGACTCAGAGGAACACATTTTGTGTCGAGTCTTATAGCCTTAGGAATAAAATGGGAATTGCATACCCTATGGCATCCACAGATGTTGGGCCAGGTAGAAAGAATGAACCAGACTTTAAGGAGAACTTTAACAAAATTAATGATTGAAACCCAAATGTTGTGGGTAAAATATTTACCTTTGGCTCTATTGAGGGTCCAAACACAACCTAGGAGTGTCACCATATTAGATGATGTTTGGATTACCCTTTCAAGACCACCCAACATTAAACTGCTACTTATGAAGTAGGGGAAATGAGCACTAGAAAATCTGTCACAACAATTGCAAAAACACTTGAAAATTTGTGGTTAAAGGGGATAATCCCTCAAACTATACCTTTAGGATTTAAAATCCATAATATCCACCTAGGGGAATGGATATTAGTAAAAATATGGAAAGAGTAATCTTTAACTCCACAATGGGAAGGTCCTTTTCAGGTACTACTGACGACTGAGGCAGCAATCCAAACCAGAGAAAGAGGGTGGATCCACACCAACAGAATCAAAGGACCTGTGAAGGAACCTGAGGAGTGGACTATAACATCTAAACTGGGTGATGTCAAATTGACTCTCAAGCAGGGACTGGGTGGTAATGAACTGGGAAGACTTAAACTGTCTTAAGTCCAGAGCATCTCTTTGTCTGCCCCAGATGCCTCGAGACCCTGGCAAAGGGCTCAGGAACCTTGGCAGCAAGGCAAAACCACCTGTGGCTTCGATTTTAGCCCATGGGAGAGGCTGCCAACCTTATATGAGGAATTACAAGCCAAAAGGGTTTGAGTAGTGTAATAGAAGAATTGACACAGGGTGGAAAAGTAGAATTTTGGGATTTTTTTAGAATGTCATTCAGGGGTACAAGATGGAGGAATCTGGGCGGGCCCTAGCCTCTTCTTCCTTCTTCTTGTCCTCCATGTCTCGGTGTGATAGTGACACTTTTCTATTGGTCTAGGATAGGGACACACTGTCCAACATATATTTTAAGTATTGGTACGGGAACTGTAAACATGGTACACATAATTTTGAGTATATAATGTGGAAGATGCCCAGGGCTGGAAGGAGGCTGCCATGGCTTCTGTACTAGCTGGACCTCGGCAGGTCAGAAAGAAACTATTATAGATAAGGAAAAATAAACAACCTTGAAAACTCAGCTTCACACATTCCAGACCTTTTCTTCAGCAGCCAGGCTAGGGAAAAAAGGACTTTCACACTGTTGGGGTCTTGCCAAGCTCACCTCACCAGTTTTGGCATCCCTGGGTGGGCACTCGCTCACCAGTTGTGCCGAACATCAGACCCTAGCCCAAGAAGAAAACTTCTTGAAGAGAACAGCCTGAACCCCTGCAGAGAGCAAGCTTCTTCAAACTCTACCTGGAAAGGAGAAGATCCAAGGGCCCTGGGTGTTCTCCACGTTATCTGCTGGCCAAAGACCAAGAAAAGCTTCCGGACTGATTTTGCAGATGACGCAGCTATTGGTGAGACCGGTCAAAATTAAGAACATGGGGGGGGCTTGTTCCCAGGACCAATTTAATATCTTATCCACTCTAAGGAATGTGGCGACCACTTATCCTGTGGCCTTAGCCGACAGGGAACTCAAAGATCTTTTGCAATGGGTCTGTTCTTATTACCCATAAACTGAGACCCATGTGATTTTTGAGCCAGGATTTTGGCAGAATGTTAATATACAATTATATCATTTGGCACCACAAAAAGACAAAAGAGCTGTGAAACTCCTCGCTCCAGCAAGAACCATGCTAAAAGCAATTTCAAACAGAAAACCCGCGGGACTTACTCCCACCAGGAGGATGGGAAGAATTCCGTCTTGCAAACGGCAGACGGGGGATACGCCCACCAAAGAGGGGGGGCAGGCACCACTCTGCGGACTGCAGGCGGCAGACAGCCCTGAAAATTCAGGGGGGGAGCAGGACCTGACACCAATCAAAGAGGTGCAGGGGGTATCATCAACCAGTGAGTCTCCTCGAACACCCCAGTTAATACCAGGAAAGCTAAAATTTGGTATATTTCCCAGCGAATTAGAGGATTGGGATTTTGCATCTTTCGAGGCGTGTTCGGCTGAGTCACAGAGACCAATGGCAAATCCTACCTCTCAGCCAGAACCCCGCACACCTCCTTTCCCAGGGATACGGGTGGGAAGGCGGCGGGGGAGGGGGGGAGAGACAAAGGTAAACAGCGTTGGAAACAGCAGGGGTGGAACTGAGCTCCATGGCAGCGAGGGTCGCGAGGGAAGGGCGAGAACAGCCTCTCAGGGAGTCGTGGAAACCCGAGAATAGCAGAGATGGCAGGAGAGACCATTGGGGTTGGTGAAGCGGCGTCTGTGCTGACGGATGCAGAGGTGCGCGCGGGGGATACTTGCGCGAGGGATACTGTGGCGGCAGGCACTGACCAATCGCCCGAGGCAGGCGGAGGGGGGTGGGAAGACCGAGTCATGCAGAGCCGAGGGGCGCGGGACGCGCGGACATGGCTGGAGCACCAGCAACGGACTGTGGGTGCGTGTTGACGATGTCAGACTGGGAAAAAGATGCGGGGAAAATACTGTCTTGTCTCGTTGATGCACTGGAAGCCCTGGAGGGGCGGGATGTGGCCACGGGACCCGGGGTGGTCAGTCCCAAGGAGGAAGAAGGGGGGGCGGACCCAGAATGGGATTGAGGCCACGTGAGCGCCAGAGATGGGGAGGAGAAAAGCGTTCCCGAGGGCGCGGTTACACCGGAACGAGCAGAGGCGGGGCGTGGCCACAATGGGGGCGTTCCTTTCCACACCCCAGTGACGTCGCGGGCAAAGACGAGGCATGGTGTAGGCAGAGACGTGTCTCAAAGTACCACCCAGTCCCGGTTGCCACGGGAGGCAGCAAGGCGGCGTCCAACAGCGCCACCCAGTGGCTGGACTGCAACATAGCAACAAATATTACAACAGTATTTTCCGATTTCTTACAAAAGAAAAACTACTTCAGAAAAAGTGTGTCCTCTGCAGGAAATGGAACAATCGTCAGCTTCTGAAAATGATGAGGCTCAAGACAGTCCCACTGAAGAGCAGCAACAGGATGACATCATACACATAACTGCTTCAGAATGTATTCTATCATAGATGGTTTCAGCGTCAAGAACTGTTGGCTCATATCGCCAGAGACAGTCAACCCGGAAATCAAGGGATGCTGTGAGACAGTTTCTTTGCAATATATTGATGCAGGTCTGAAGTCTCGTCTGGACCTGTCAAGTCTGATATCGGGTGATGTAGTGAGACAGCTTCTTTTACATTATATTGATTCAGCCCTGAAGTCTCGTTCAGATTTGGTGACCCAACTTTCACAGACTTTTCATCCAATACAAAGCAGCAATGCTTTTCCTTCAGCTGCAGATCTTCCTACTGCTCCTCATCTAAGATCAAGGAAAACATCACAATTGTCAACATATTTTGAATTGATGCCAGCAGATCCCAGGATGAAACAGGTTGCTGTACCACAGCAAGAACAACAGTTAACTTCATTTTTCAACCAGATATTTAAGGAATTACAAATACCTAGATCACTTCCAATGACAGATTGGATGGAAATCTGGAAAAAGGCATTTAAAGAGAAGGATTTCCATATGACTCGTATAAGGGACATTGCTATGCCTGTGAACTATGATGCACAGAGACAAAATCCAAGATAGGAACGATTGGAACATGAGGTTGTCAAACACCTGATCAAAGTGATAAGAGATAATGGTCTTGAATCTTCATATTTCAAACAACAGCTAAAAAGTACTTTTAATATATATTATATGATACCATATGATATCAGATCCCTCATTTTGATGATTCTCACTGATTCACAAACTATCGTGTGGGACACAAAATGGAGAAGAGCTCTTGGTGAGCTGAGAACCAGATACCAGGGCGGACCAAATGCAGGTCTCATCGTGGCACAATTGGCAGGTGATCCTCCAGATGATAATCCAGCTCAACAAGCAGCACGACTTCTACGAGAGGTGCAGAGCGACATCAAAGAAGCCACAAGAAGAGCAGTCATACAGATTGCACCGGCAGGAATTCAGGATACCATTTATACAGACATTAAGCAAGGTCCTTCTGAACCTTTTTCCTCATTCACTGACCGCCTCACACAAGCAGTGGACAGACAAGTGACTGAGGAGGCAGTGAAACCACACTTGCTCCAAAGCCTTGCATTTGCAAACACCAACCCAGAATGCAGACGAGTCCTCAACGCAATGCCAGGCCAAACCTCTCTGGCGGTGATGGTGGAAGTGTGCAACAAGATTGTAGCACCTCAACATGTTGCGTCCATCATTGGAGAAGAAATGGGAAAAATCATCCAGGCACAAAATGAGAACTTCAAAGAGGTTCTCTCAACACTTCAAAAGAAAAGTAAATCAGAGGGACAGTGCTACAAGTGTGGGGCCCATGGACATTTCAAGAGAAATTGCCCAAAACTTGCAAAGACTGGGCAGTCAACAGACATTTGTCAAAGATGCAGAAGAGGAAAGCACCTTGCAAGTGAATGCTATTCCCAAACAGACATAGACAGAAGACTTTTACCTCATCTGGGAAACTCAAAGAAGAGCGTGATGACACAAGTTACGGCGATGGCTCAGACTCAGATTCCACAAACAGGACAACTATTGGAGAGTGTCAAGCAGATTCCATCAGCAGGTCAATCAGCAGGATCCCCAGTGATCCAGAGTTATTGCCACCAGGAGCCCAGCATGTCCTGGGCACTTCCAAAATTACATGCTTCATGGATGAAAATCATGCAATGATACTCACAGGTGTCACTGGAACCGCATCAAAGAGACAAGACTTTTTAATAATAGGCAAAGATAGAAGCAGTATCCTTGGACTCATCATTTATCCTTCGATAATCTCAGCAAATCTCAACGAAGAGCTGACAGTTTTAGCTAAGCCTCTTTGACCACCATTGATCGTTCCAGAAAATACCCCAATAGCTAAAGCTATTGCTTTACCACCTCATGCAGCAGAACAAGTTATGCTAGTGTTTGATTATCAAGACTTTCCTTCTGGCGACCATGTGGAAGTTCATGTTTCCTGGGTGAAGCACATAGGTCAAGATCAACCCATAATTGCCTGTCAATTGACCTATGGTGAAAAATCAATCATCATCCAAGGGATCCTTGACATAGGGGCTGATGTTACAGTGATATCAGATATATATTTTGGCATCAGGAATGGAAGTTAATTTCACCCTTGGGTTCTCTCTTAGGTGTAGGAGGAAGTGCCGTATGTCTGCAGAGTGCAAATGCAGTTGTCGTCTCAGGACCAGGAGGGAAAACAGCAATCATTCATCCTTTTGTTGAGGAAAAGCCCATCACAGTTTGGGGAAGAGACCTCTTGGCACAATGGGGCATGAAACTGGAAGTGGATTTTTAGTTGGAGTCACTGCGGTGCTCACCACTCTGAAACTGACCTGGAAGACAGACAGTCCTGTCTGGGTGGATCAGTGGCCCCTTGAGCAAAAGAAATTGAGTGCTCTGAAAAACTTAGTCAAAGAACAACTTGAAAAGGGACACATCAAGCCGACTAACAGCCCCTGGAACTCTCCAGTGTTCGTCATTCGCAAAAAGGCTTCAGGCTAATGGAGATTGCTTCATGACATCAGGAAAATCAACAAAGTCCTTGAGGAGATGGGACCACTTCAGTTGGGACTTCCCTCTCTCTCAATGATTCCAAGAGATTGGCCGCTTGTGGTCATTGATCTCAAAGATTGTTTTTTCAGCATTCCACTCCATCCAGATGATGCTCCTCAACTTGCATTCTCCGTCCCAAGCATCAATAGACAGGACCCTCTGCAAAGATACCATTGGACTGTTCTTCCACAAGGCCTCAAAAACTTGCCAAGCATTTGCCAATAGTACGTGGCTTGAGCTTTGTCTCCAGCATGAGAAAAATATCCAGGAACAAAAATCATTCATTATATGGATGATTTGCTCATTGCAGCACCAACGCAACAGGAACTACAAAAGGTTCATGACTGTGTGGTTGCAGAAGTGCAAAAGGCAGGACTGGAAATTAGCACTTCAAAAATTCAGGAAATTGCACCATGGAAATACTTGGGATGGAAGATCACGGAGCAGACCATCAGACCACAAAACATAGAAATTAATTCAGAGATCAACAACCTACAGGATTTGCAACAACTTCTAGGAGAGATCAACTGGATGAGGCCAATTTTAGGAATAACGAATGACGATCTTGAATCGCTGTTCAAACTTTTAAGAGGAGACAACAATATTAAATCTCCCAGGACTCTCACACCAGAAGCACAGAAAACCCTTGAGAGGACTGCAAAGCCTCCAGTTGTGGCAAACTGACGCCACAAAATACCCATAGCCAAAAATAAGTGAGGAACCATTGGATGCAATAACTGTGTTTACTGATGGTTCAGGAAAAACTCACAAATCAGTCGTGTCAAAACTCAAATACAGAGAAATGGGAATCAAACATAAAAATTGTGCAGGGTTCACCACAAATTGTAGAATTGGCAGCAGTGACCAGAGTTTTTGAAATATTTCAGCAACCCTTCAATTTGATCACAGATTCAGTTTATGTTGTGAATGTAGTTAAAAGACTGGAAGGTTCACTTTTGAGAGAGACAAACAATGACATTTTATATTCATATTTACTATGCATGAAAACATTACTAGAGAACAGAAAACATAAACACTTTGTGGCCCACATCAGAGCACATTCCTCTCTTCCAGGGTTTTTGGCAGAAGGAAATGCTCATGCAGACAAACTAACTATGCCCATTTCACAGACTTTGCCAGACATTTTTGAGTAAGCAAAATTGAGCCATGCATTTTTTCATCAGAATGCATGAGCACTGATGGAATCCTTTCATATTTCCAAAAGCCAAGGAAGGGAAATCATTAGTGCTTGTCCAGACTGTCAGTTTGTGCAACCACCTGCATCTACGGGAGTTGTCAATCCAAGAGAATTGCAAAGCCTCCAGTTGTGGCAAACTGACGTCACAAAATACCCATCTTTTGGGAAGCTCAATAATGTTCATGTCTCAGTTGATACTTTTCGGGAGCAATTTTTGCATCATTGCACCCAAGAGAAACCACACAACATGCCTGTCGACATTTTTTACAAGCATTTGCATCATTGGGAGTGCCTCAAGAAATAAAAACACACAATGGTCCAACTTATATAGGAAAGGTGCTTGACAAGTTTTTGAAAAAATGGGGAGTCAGACACACTTTTGGTATTCCCCACTCTACCACAGGTCAAGCAATCATTGAAAGAACATATCACACCCTGAAATCCCTTTTGGATAAAGAAAAAAGGGGGGATGCAGAGGCAACGCCTCACATGTGGTTGAACAAGGCTTTGTACATGCTGAATTTTCTAAATGGCTCATTTTCAGAGCCTACTCCACTAATTTTCAGGCATTTTTCAAACAGTACACAGGCAAAACTAAGGGACAATCCTTTAGTTTTGATCAAAAATCCAGAATCGGGGCAAATTGAAGGGCCTTTCAAATTAATAACTTGGGGCAAGGATTTTGCTTTTGTCTCCACAGGTCGAGGACCGAAGTGGGTTTTGGTGAGATACGTGAAACCCTATCAGACTCAGATGCAAGCAGACACTGAATCTGAAAGCAAAGAGGCAAACATGCAGACATGAGCAGACATCCATGAACATCTCTTCAATCAAGAATTTCGGGACTTGGGTGCCATAGCATTGCAAAGTCAAAATGTTGTTTTTGTGTTTCATTCTGTTGTCAATTGCCTTAGGCAATTCCATTGCCTTGGGTAATTCAGCAGATTTGCCTATGGTTCAACCAAAAGAAAATGTTTGGGAAACTTTGGCCAATGCAGCAGGTTTGGACACCATCTGCTTGACACATTCAAGATTGAAAAAACAGTTTTCAACGTGTCTGGTGAGCTTGCCAGTGATTGAATGGCCAATTCCAAAGAACATCCCTCCAAAGGTTTCACAGGTCATTTCGAATCCTGTGGACGGATGGGAGGTTTGGACACAATTTCTCCCGGTGGCTCCTTTTGAACCTCAGGAATTGGAAATTCTTGGTTCGGTGACAATGAATTTTTGTATAGAATTTGGCATTTCAGGAGTGATGCAAACAAAGAACAAAATGATAGATGTCACCATAAACCATTTCATTTATAGAAATGCCTCTTCTTGGTGTAATTACGCCAAAGTGTCAAACAGAGCACCCCACCAAGTTTCAGTGCAATTGCCACAAGGAATCTTTTTCATTTGTGGGGACAGGATTTGGCCTGCTATCCCTGCAAATGTCACAGGCGGTCCATGCAGCACTGGAAAACTTTCATTGCTAACACCCGATTTGACAATCTTGAGAGAGAAAAATGTAGAGGGAAAAGAAATATTAAAAAATATGATCCAAAGTATGATGATAGTGTTTATACATGGAACAAGACTCAGAGAATTGTGGCTGCAATATTCTCACCACACACAGCATCAGGGGTAGCCTTGACTCAGTTGGATCGGATGCGGTGTTGGCTGAACAAACACACTCGTGCAGTCTCTCTTGCACTGAGTGACTGTCCTGGTTCAGGGCAAATTTGGGGAAAGAACCCCAAAAGGGTTCTTTCAGGAAAGCAGATTCAATTGGCCCCTCCCCCAACCAGTTCGGGAAAGATACCTCTTTGGAGAAAAGTGGAAAAAACCTGTTTATTAAACTAGCAAACTTAGACAATATTAAACAACAAAACTTGCCACTCCAAGAGAGACAATCTCAGAAAGATCCCTCAGGTCGCAGCTGGGCTCACTCAGTCTCTGCTCAGTCCCTCCGGCACTGGAAATGCCACGGCCCAGGCCCGGCCCGCTGGGCCACCGGTGCTGCTGCTGTTGCTCTCCTGGTGTGCAGTCCAGAGCAGGTCCAGAGAAAAGGAAAAAAAACACAGTCCAGGGAACTTTGCCTCAGCTAGCTAAACTAACTAGACTAGGAAAAAAAAAACAAAGGAGAGCTCCGTCTCATTGTTCGTCTGTACGCAGACAACTCAGTCCAGGAGCAGGAATGTGGAGGAGTGAGTGCAGTTTTTGAAAACAAACTCCGAGCTTCCTCCCCCCACTCTTTCCCTCCTGGAACAAGTCTTAAAGGTGTAGAACTTATTATTCAACATGAACAGGGCAGACGATTGAGGATAAAGGCATCATACAGTCAACCTAGGACATACCACCCCTTATCCCCATAACGTCAGCTTACTACTAAAACTAATATATATATTCAAACCCTACAAACACATACATTATACATCCAATATACAGCTATACACAGACAATGGCAGTAATATTCAGCAAACAGTGATATTTACACACAGTTCTCACCCAACAATCAGATCTCCCTGAGGTACACATAGTGTTCTTCCATCTTTCTGCATTATCCACCATGTGCAACCTGGTCCCTGAGCAAAGACAATCCCACGAATGGGTTTGTCTGTACTTGAGGCAGAATTGATCCACACTGTCTTCCCTAACAAACCTCTGACATGCACTACTGGGACTTTGTCTCCATCTACTATATGCAAAAACTGAGATTGGGCAGGGCCCAATCGACTGGTAGAGCCACGGGTGTTAACTAACCAGGTGGCTTTTGCCAGATTCTGCTCCCAGTTCTTGAAAGTTCCACCACCCAGTGCTTTCAAGGTGGTTTTTAACAGTCCATTGTACCTCTCCACCTTTCCTGCAGCTGGTGCATGGTAGGGAATATGGTACACCCACTCAATACCATGTTCCCTAGCCCAAGTGTTGATAAGGCTGTTCTTGAAATGAGTCCCATTGTCTGACTCAATCCTCTCAGGGGTACCATGCCTCCAAAGAACCTGCTTCTCAAGGCCCAGAATGGTGTTGCGGGCCGTAGCATGAAGTACAGGATAGGTTTCCAACCATCCTGTGGTGGCTTCTCCCATGGTGAGCACGTAGCGCTTGCCGTGGCAGGTCTGGGGCAGTGTGATGTAGTGTCCTGGTTTGTAAGATAAGCTTGTATTCTATTTGCCATCTGTTGGAGGTTGGGCAGGTTTGTTATCTCTTCCAAGAACAATGGTTTGCTCCGAAGAGGTAATGGTTTGTTAATGGGCCATTGACTGACTCACTGCAGGGCTGGTAATGTAACACCATCCCATTGTGAGATGCTCCACCCAGAGGGGGAAGCCAAGCGTTCTTTTATTGTATAAAGGGGTACCTCTTGGGAGACAGAGGAGCTCTCTCTCTTTGCGGGGTTGCCAGAGAAGCAGCTCCTTCGGCAGGACTCCCGAGAGAAGTGGCCGGAGCGCGGTGAGGTGGCGGCGGCGGCACTCGGAGGAGGCCCCGGCACAGAGGAAGACCGGCCCAACTGCCACCAGATCTTCAGAGAAAACTATACCCTTCTAAAGATCACCACTTCAACTGCAATTCATCAACCACTGCAAGAAGATCAGCTATCATTTCAACCGGACTGCTACCAACACCCCAAATCCTCAGCTTGTGGACTTTATCACTAGTTTTGTTTGTACCAATTGCATTTGCCTTTTTAAATTGTTATCTAGTTTTCTCCTAGTAAAGAATTGTTACTCCCATTCCCATATCTTTGCCTGAGAGCCTTTTAATTTAAAAATCCTAGTAATTCGGAGGGAGGGGGTTTACCTTCTCCATTACACAGGAGGCTTTTGCCCTCCTTCACAGACCCCTGTCTTGTCAAACCATGACAAGGCCATGCTTGTTTGTGGAAGGCTAATATATCAGCAAACTTGTGTGTGAACCTTTACTCCTTTTGCAGGATCTTAGAAATAACTGAAGTATACCAAATCAATGGAAAAAACATTAAACCTACCAGTATGTATGGGATAATCACAAAGGTGGTTGACGGAGGAAAAAGTCATTCATGTTTATTCACCACCTAATAGCAATTGAAGAGTTGCTGGGCTAAACCAGCCGAAGAAACATTGCTAAAATAGTTTGTGGCTATAATTATCAGAGGCATGTTTGGAAGTAATAGGTATTAGTTGTTACTGGTTTTGCTGATGTGGCTTGCAGAGATGCAAACAGCTGCTTCTGGTTTCACCCTATGGTTTCTTGAAACTCTCAAACAGGTTAGATGGCTTTCTTGTGGATTTCTAAACTTGGATGTCTTGCTAAACTTGTATATGTTTCCTTTAAACAGGTTGCAAAATAAAAGCACTAAGGGCCAAGACAAATACTTACATTAAGACCCCTGTTTGTGGAGAAGAACCCATCTTTGTTGTCACTGGGCGAAAGGAGGATGTAGTCATGACTAAAATGGAAATTCTCTCAGCTGCTGAAGACTTCTCCATGATCAGAGCATCACACAACAAGAGTGGGCCTGCCATGTACCCCTAACCTGCCAGGTCAGATGACAGTCCAAGTCAGGGTGCCTTACCGTGTAGTTGGGCTGGTGGTTGGACCAAAAGGAGCTACAATCAAAAGAATTCAACAGCAGACCCATACCTACATAGTCACCCCCATCAGGGACAAGGAGCGAGTCTTCGAAGTCACAGGAATGCCTGAAAATGTCAACTGTGCACGTGAGGAGATAGAGATGCATATAGCCATGCGTACTGGGAACTACATCAAGCTGAATAAAGAGAATGATTTCCACTACAATGGTACAAATGTGAGTTTTGAAGGAGGCACACTCAGGTCTGCATGGCTTGCCTCTAATCCTGTCCCTCTTAGTTGCACCAGAATGATTTCTAAGTAGTCCCACAGATTCCTGTTTTGGAAGCAATAGATTGCCTGACTTCAGCCCAACAAATCCATTTATCACAAGCAACTTTTGGTTTGGAGAAACGTTGCCTTCAGTGGGCACGGAAGACCTCGCGGTTGACTCTCCTGTGTATGACTCCTTATCAATGCCTTCCCAAACCATTTGGACTCCTTTTGAATATGTAAACCCTCTCCCTGGCTTTGGTAGTGACCCTGCTATTAATACCAAGCCTCAATGCCGAGGGAGAGAGCCATCTACTCCTTGCCTGTCACCCACATTTCCAGAAAGCCTGGATCACCTGCTGGCTGGGAGAGCGAATAGTGACCCACCTAGCACTGGCCACCAAGTAGACCTTTCTATCTACATCCCTGCATTCTCCAATGGCACCAACAGCTATTCATCTTCTAATGGTGGCTCCACGTCCAGCTCACCCCCTGAGTCGAGACAGAAGCTCGACTGCATGATGTGCTTCGAGAACCAAGTTGTTGCAGCCCTGGTCCCCTGTGGTCACAATCACTTCTGCCTGGAATGTGCCAACAAAATCTGTGAAAAGGAAGTCCCATTCTGTCCTGTTTGCCAGACAGCTGTTACTTAGGCAATTCAAATTCACTCTTAAATAGAGATATTATGGGGATATTATTATATGTGGACTTTTAAAGACTTAAAGGCATGGATGTAATGGTACCCTCTAGTAAACTTTCTAATGAATTCTGACTGTTGGATTTCCTTGGGATTAGGCTGAAGTTATTAATAAATTTTTACTTTCTCAAAAGGCTGCTATGGTAACACTAAACTTAAGTGGTCTCTGTCTGGTCCAGTGTAAGCAGATGGCATGTTTAGCAGAGATACATCTGGTATAATGTTATGGCACAGTGAGGGCAATTTTTCATAAAATACACAACTGAAAAAAACCCTCAATTTTTCCAGGCTTTTCTAAAGGATCTCTGTTAGTTGTTTGGCTTCTGTGAGATGGCAGCAATGAACCTTGTTGCCTAAATGCAAAAGTACTTGTCTGCTATGGAGGATGTGTGGTATTATCAATATATCAAACAACACTTCCAATGCTATCTTCTACCAGTTTTGAGGAAATATTTTTTGCTTTATGTGACAACTTATGCCTAATTCTTCAGCATTGCAAATATCTTTTAAAGCATAGTTTGATTTATTGAAAAGGATTGTATTATTTGGCAGGTTCAGATAATAAATAACAAACAGGTGGGAAGAAAGAAGCTGCCAGATGCACCTCCATTTTGTCCTTGATAAGGGCAATATGTCCAGAGGATCAGGAATGTCTCAATTTGTGAATTCCTACCCACTGCTTTTGTTAGTGTAATGTGGAAAAAGTCTGGCTGGCTTCATCCAGTTACAGTAAGGGCTTTGGGATGCACATACTTTGACTTAGAGTGATGATGCTGACATTCTGTTCATTAGTCTCATCAAGCTGTTCTTTACCTTTTTAGAGAGTATATAGTTCAAAATGTGAAGCATTTTTATGTTAAATTCATGTCTTACACATAGATATATATTTTTAGTATGAAAAAAGAAAAAGGGGGAGTTGTGTAAATGCCCTTGTATTATTCATGACAGCAGCTGTGACAGTGGCCCTGTAATCAGTTTACTTCATTTCAAAATTGTCTTTCCAAAACAAAAAAAGTCTCTTGAATGAGCTTCTTACATTTCAACCTGTGGATGTTTCTAGCTTTTTCATCCTCATTACATTCTCAAATCTGTGCTGACATATATTTAAACAGCAAAAACAAACAAAAAAAGGACACAAAAGTAGAGTTCTGATATATTTTTTCTTTTTTAAAGCAGTATTTTCCCAAGACAATATTTTTCTCAGTGTTACAAAAAAAAAAAAAAAGTGTATTAAACTAGTAAATATGCAGAAAATTTTATTTTTATTTCCACTTGAAGAGTTACATTTTGTATAAAAGTTTACAACTAGGAGTTGCCTTGAAGGCATATTATGTAGTGCATAACTTTAATACTATAATTGCTTGTAGGATAGTTACATGTCAGTATTAAAATCTGATCTTTAGCTACAGTCTTGTAGATATGAACAAATGTTCACTGTGTATTTTGTTTTATTGCATTGTACACTGCAACTAATAAGCCAAGGAATCAACAGACATAAGGTGTGTGTACCACTTCTATAAACCACAAACTAAGAATAAACTGATAAACTATTGATCTAGCTTAGTATTTGCTAATTTTATTACACTCTTTGTTATGTATATGTAGGGAGGTCATAGGGATTATAAATTCAATTTTGGTAAAGTTTAAAAATTATATATTTTATGATAAAGGGCCTTTAAATTATGATGGCCACAGCACTGATATATATTTGTTGTAAAGAGAATTATAAGAGTTTTATTTTTCTGATATTAAAAGTTACTTAATAAAGACTTGTTTCCATTAACTTGAATGTTTTGCTCTCTTCATGGTTGTCACCTGGAACAGCTTAGGCAGGCTGGGGCTGGCTGATGTCCCCCACCCAACCAGGGGCATTCCTGGTGCTTAGTATTTCATGTGCAGGGCTCAGGCTGGTGGGATCCCATTCCAGTGCTGCAGGGCTCCACTCCTGAAAGAAGTTTACCTGGTATAAACAAAAATTGAGGGGGTTTGTGGGGTTTTTGTTGGTGGGTTTTTTTCTCCCAAAATACCCTTGGCCCAATTTTTCCCAAAGTTGCAGGAAAGAGTTTCCATAAGCTGCTGGGTTAAAGTTTAAAAAAAATGCATGCAAAATGAGCTGAAGTAGCTGAGGGGAGAGTGCAGATTGTTGCTAAGAAAACAAATGGCTTTTGGGCAAATGAGCTGCACCAGTAACTGTAGGAAATCCATAATATTGAGGCTGGCAGGTACCTGCCCCAGGGTGTGACATTGTTTAGCAGTGGACTTGGCAGGGCTGGGTCAATGGTTTGACTCAATGGTCTTAAAGGTCTTTTCCAATCTAAACCATTCTCTGTCCATAAGTCAAAGGGGAAAAGAAATATAGACCATATAGTCACATAGGTTGGAAAAGACCTCTGAAATCAGAATCCAATTGTTAACTCAGCACTGCCAAGTCTACCCCTAAATCATGTCTCCAAGTGACACATCTATATGCTTTTTAAATCCTTCCAGGGATGGTGACTCCATTACTACTCTGGGGAGCCTGTTCCAATGCCTGACCACCCTTTCAGGGAAGAAATTTTTTCTAATCTCCAGTTTAAACTGCCCCTGGCACAACATGAGACTTATCCTACTGCTTGTTATTGGGATGCTCCATGCCTGCTCCCCACTTGGGGTCTGCTCCCTCAACCTGTGCTAACTTGAGTGGCATGTCAGTGGTGCATCCCTTCTTCCTGCTGCTGACACCAGCTGCCCAGGTGTCCCCATGGATCCCTACCCACAGCAGCCATTCCCACCTCTGCTACCACCATACTATGTGTCCTTAGTCATGTCACTACACCCAGAGGCAGCTTCACTGCAGCACCCAAACCTGCCATCCTCGTGCTGGACATGCAGCTTCCCTGCTCTGAGCATGGCCATGCTGCTTTGCACCGTTTTGGCTGCATTTACTTCAAGATAATGCTTCACCCTTACTCAACAAAATCAACCCGAACTGCCAGTCTGCCCCAGGGTGTCCCCATCTGCTGGCATCCTATATCTATGAAGAATGTGACCAAAAGGAGACATGACCTACACCATCTGTAGGATGCTCCCAAAGCTGCCCTCCCCCCTCTGCCATGTTTTCAGATGTAGAAGATGGAGCACTAGTGGACACCTACCCCAGATGCCCCAAGGCAGCTACAGAACCCCCTGGTGCATAGCCATAACCCTGTGGCAAACCCAGTCTTGTGTCCCTTGGGTCACTCTAGTACCCCCATGGACATGCAAATAGCAACAGCATGGGCAGGGGTCTGACATGGGACTGTCCTTCAGCCCCTGGGGCAGCACAGAGATGTTCAGACTGAGACATTTTGAGCCAGCTTTAGCTTTTTGATATGGATTTATTCTATGCCTACAGTTATGTGTTTGTACCAGAGGGTTTAAATGCGCATCATGTGCTGGTATATAGTTTCTCAGTGCTCTAAAGGCAAATACCAGTATGCTATCCAATGCTTTTACCTTGGCCACAACAATGACCAGCCACCAGTTACAAAATAGTTGCTAAGTACCAGGAGGCAGCATCTGAAAAGCTCTCTGGAGAAGTATGGAGCTAAAACTGCTTTAAGGTGTCTTATGGAGGGACTGCAACTAAGCAGGAACATCTTGGCTACAGAGAATTTGAGGATTTGATGTTTCTGTATATATAGGAAGCTGTTCAGGAGTGGAGGGGAAGTATTATCTTTCACATTTCAGTTATTAGTGTAGTACTGTAAGATACACAACTTATGTATCCATGCCCTCCAGCCTGCCACAGCTACCCATGAAGCCCCAGACCCAGAGTGGGTGGGCACTGAGGCATTCTGTTGTACCCATTCCTGCTCAAACAGGGCACCAGATCTGCAATGGAGAAAGAAGGAATTTTCACCTTGCCTCATGCTCATAAATCACTGGAGTTCAGAGGGTTGGTGTCTTAGGGATCTTTTTTTAATCCCATATCTGTTGCTATTGAGTAAGAAATGACACAGACTCATCAGAAGGCTGATTGGCATAATGTGCACATTGTATATTTGGAACTGCTCCTTTTTATAAGATGTTCCAATTGAGGTAGATTTGATTGGTCATTCAGTTAATACATTTCACCTGATTGGCTAATTAACAAGATGCTCTTCTTATAAACAATCTTTGAGAAAAACAAGAAAACAGAGAGTAGGAAAACAACACCTGCAGGTTGCTTATAATAATAAGCTATCATTGTTTATCTTCAACTCCCTAAAGTCTCTCAGGTCAATTCTGGGAAAACTTATCTAGTTTTCTCGCTCTCTGATCAGGCTGTCACATCCACATGTCCCCCTTTTTGTTTAAAGGAGGAGGTGGTGTTTGTAATCCTCTGTGGGGCCCCTTGCAGAAAGGAGAACAAAACACTGTTCCAGAGGTTCCTCTAGTAGTTGCTAGTTATCAGTCAGAACCTCAATTGGATGACATTTTGAAATGGTCAGAGAGATCAAATCTTGTGATTTCCTCTTACAAGAAATACACTAATAATCTTAACACCAGTTACCTATTCTAATACAATATCACTACTAAGTCTAATATAGTAACAACATATTGTTAGTTTGTTCAAAGAACTGACAGTCTTAACTTGTCAACAGTCCTTTTCCAGAAACAAGGAAAGGATAGAATGTTCATTCCCTACTCATGGAGGGGCCATCTGATTGATGGTTGTCATCTTGATCATTGTTTGGAGGTTGCCTGTTGGCCACATTCTGTTTTTGGTGTTGCAAATCAGGGCAGACACACCTCGCGTGTACCCATCATACTCACCTATCTGTGGAAACACATGCATACCCACGTGTGGGTCTCAGATTCAGTCAAAGAAAGAAACTGAGAGTTTCTAGCCAGGCAGAGGCCTGGGAAAGAATGTAAATACTTCTTTATCTCTCTTGTTTTTCACATTGTTTATAGTTAAGTTCTATCACTGTGCGTCAAGCACTCTGCACCAATGGTGGTGGGTTGTTTTCACTTCAGAACCACTGGATTTGGTCCTTGCAGAGCAGTGTATTTTGAATAAACGGGAGTTTTACTCTCAACAGCCTTCTGAATCAGTTCTCTCATTCCCGTCCTGCCTTGACAGTGACACCTGTGGCCCCAAGTGATAAGGTTACACGGGCCTTCCCACTTATTAGTGGTTATGTCCCATATCCAGACTTTTGCTCAAGGCAGATGCATCTCACCTGAAGAATGCAGAGAGAGAAAATTATTTAGAATGACAGGATTCTCTGAATTCTGTGGCACTGTAAGATGACTCATTGTATATAGAGCTTTTTTTAATCGGCTGTATGGGGTTTCTCCAGGTATTCCCCTTTTTTGTTTGTTCAGAACAAGCTTTAAGGTACCATGAGTGAATTCAACAATGGCTTGGCCTGTTGGAGAGTGCAGGATATCAAGTTTGTGTGACACTCCCCATAAGCGTAAAAACTGCCACGTCTTCTGCAAGACATAGGTGGGGCCATTATCAGTTTTCACTGAAGAAGGTATTCCCAAGACTGCAAAAGTCATCCTCCAATTGGCAATCACGTCGCGACCATTTTCTCCAGTGTGAGCAGATGCCCACATGGCAGAGGAGAAGGTGTCAATAGACATGTGCACATACTTAAGTTGGCCAAATTCGGTAATATGAGTAACATCTGTTTGCCAAAGCTGCAAGGCCTTTAGGCCTGTGGGGTTCATCCCTGCTGGTAAAGGTGCAGCAAGTCCATGACAGTCAGTGCAAGAACTGACAATGGCACAAGCCTCAGCTGGCGTCAAGTGAAATTGTTTCTGCAGGGTTTGTGCACTTTGATGGAAAAATTATGCGATGCTTTGTCTTGCGCAATCTTGTCAGGCTGAAGCGCTACCCACACAGGGTTAGCCAACCTGTCAGCCCTGTCATTACCTTCTGTTATGAAACCTGGCAACTTGGTGTGACTCCGAATGTGCAAGATGTAATACGAATTAACTCGGGCCTGAATTGCACTCCACAAGGTTCTCAATAACTGAAACAAAACTGTGTTATTGACTTCTTTCAGAAGTGAACAATCCAAACACTTGGTTATGTCTGCAACATAGACAGAATCAGTGACCAAGTGTGGTATTCACATGTCCTCTGAACAGAGAGAGACTTAGCTTTCTCAAGATTTCTACTGAGAGAAGCTGTGAGAAAAGCAGGGAAAAGAGAATCAAAACAATTCTTATCTCAATTGCTGCTCCTGTGTTTGTGCACATGTGGAATGTGTTATGGAGATTGTTTACCCAAGGTGATTGCTTGATTGGATTCTAGTGATGGTGTTTTGGATTAATTGACCAATTAGGTCACAGCTGTGTCAGTACTCTTGTCAGAGACAGTCACGGGTTTTGCTAGTTAGTGATAGTTCTTGTTAGTGGATTATAGTGTAATATAGTTATAGTATAATATAGTTTAATAAAGTAATTAATTAGCCTTCTGATATCATGGAGTTCTGCGCATTATTCTTCCCACCAGTTGGACACCGTGTTTACTAGAACCAAGTTCAGAGGCACCTGAGAAAATTTCTGGAATGCCATGGCAATGGCCTTTAACTCAACCAGTTGGGCCAAGCCTGACTCATGGCCCTCCAACATTTGCCATCTAGATTCATCCTTCCAAGTAACAATGGCTTTCCCTGTTTTCCTGGAACCATCAGTGGAGACGGTGGGTCCTTGCACTGGCACCCGGATGCTTTTTGGCCGCAACAACAGATTGGTTGTTTTGCAAACTGCAATAACTTGTGACTGGGCAGATGATAGGCAATCTGACCTGAAAATTTTTGCAGCGCATTTTGCAAAGGAGCACTGTTAGCAAAGCTCCATTCAAAGTCTACCCGTTCTACTGGAAGAATGATTGGTGCGGGATCAGCTGCCATTAATTGCAAACACCGTTGACGGCATTTGATTATCAAATGAGCGATCAGTTAAAATAGTGTGGGTGTTTTTTTGGTTGATGGGGCAAGAAGACCCATTCCAAGATGTGCAAAGGATCAGACCATTTGTCACTCCATTGGCCAATGATACCTGTAGGATAAAAATTGGGATCAGTAATGAAGACAGTGATACCAATGGAAAGGTCTACTCGATGAACCTGACAAGTAGAAACAGCCCTTTGGACCTCCCCCAGTGCTCATTGCGCCTCAGGACTCAATTTCCAAGGTGATCTCAGGTCAGGGTCCCCCTTTAGAGTATCATACAGCGGGGACAATTGTTTTTCAGTTAGTTCCAAGTAAGGACTCAACCAACTGACGACACCCATCAATTTCTGAGCATCATTCAAGGTCTTAATAGAATCCGAGAATTGCACCTCCTGATGCTGAATAGTTCAGATGACTCCCAGATATTTCCAAGAAGGATGCTGTTGAACCTTCTCCGGAGCCACCTACAGTCCATAAGAATGCAGAGCAGTGAACAGCTGAGGCTGTATCCTCAGTAACTCATCCTGGGTGGGTGCTGCCACCAGGATGTTGTCCATGTAATGATAACAACATATGTCAGGAAACTACTTGCGGACTCTGAAGAAGGTTTGAGCCACATGCTACTGACAAATAGTCGGGCTATTGCAACAGCCCTGTGGCAAAACTTTCCATTGATATCTCTGCACAGGTTCGGCATTGATTGAAGGCACTGTGAAGGCCAACTTTGGTTTGTCATCAGGATGCAAAGGAATTGTGAAAAAACAATCCTTCAAATCAATGATCAAAATTTCCCATCCTGTGGGGAGCATGGTGGGTGAGAGCATACCAGGCTGCAGTGCCCCCATACTTTCCATCACTGCATTAATTTTTTGGAGGTCCTGTAACAGCATCCATTTCCCAGATTTTTTTCTTTATCACAAAGACAGGAGTATTCTAGGGACTAGGAGAAGGCTCAATGTGTCCCTGTTTCAATTGTTCCTGAACCAATTCACAAAGAGTGACCAATTTTTCTTTTGTCAGGGGCCACTTGTGTATCCAAATAGGTCTGTCCACTAGCCACCATAAAGGCAGTGTAGGATATTTTGTGCCCTTTAGCACAGTGGGCCAAATTAAAAATCCATCCCAATTTGTACCCCCCAGGCTGCCAATACATCGCACCCACAGAGATTCATTTGAGCTGCAGTGACATAGGGCTGAACTGCAGCTGTCTGCCCATCCATGTTTCTGATCAGCACAGACTGTTGGTTTACAAAGTTCTGCGCTGCACTCCCCAACCCTTCGATGGCTGACCCTATGGAAGCCAAAGGCCACATAGGAGGCCATGCAGAGAAGGAGATGACTGTCACATCTGCCCCTGTGTCAATCAAACCTCAAAGCCAGGTCTTCATCAGTCAGGCACTCAATAGTGTCAGGGTAGACATCATCTGGGGTCGCTGAGCAGAATTATCTGCCGATCAGATGACTTGTGGGAGTCCTATGGATTCAAAGCTGCCAGTCCTGGGGATACATGACTGAAAAGCCATAAGTTGAGCAATCCGAGTCCCTGCCGGAATAGTGACAGGGGAGTGGGTGTAGAAACCGTAGCACAAATTTGACCCGAAAAACCAGAGTCAATGTCACCTGGGTAAACAAAGATTCCTTGGTGGGTGACAGTAGATCTTCCCACAAGCAGTGCGCTCAGTCCTTGTCCCAAAGGTCCGAACACATTCAAAGGAACCTTATGTTCACAACAGGATTCTAAGATGACTGCAGTTGCAGTATGTACATCCACCCCGGCAGAGCCGTGGGTGCTGCCCCTGAACTGGCTGAGCAGGCCTGTGCCAGTGCCATGCCCTGAGGAATCACTTGCGTCAGAGCACAGTTCCCCTGTGTGCTCATCCTCCTGTTTCCCGGGCCTGCCAAAGGCTGGCCATTGGCATGATATTTAGACTTACATTGGGTTGCATAATGACCTGCCCTTAGGCACCTAGATCACAAGAATTTTGTATTTGGTCCTGTTTGCCTGTGTGTTCCCTGCTTCTTCTTGCCCTTATTTTTGCCTTTTTTCTGTTATCTGCCCCCTGAGGATTTCTGGCCTGGATGTAAAGCAACTGTCAGAGAAGACACTTTGTGGTCTACAGCATCTAGTTTGGCACATGCATGGACCATGTCTGTTAGCATTGGGTCACCTGGAAGAGCATCTATGATCTTCCGGCAATCACTGTTTGCGTTGTCCCAAGCTAACTGCTTGCATAAAACCTGCCTCAAGATATCATCCTCAACCTGTTTCTCCAGGGCTGCTGCAAGTTTCTCAACAAATGGCAGAAAGGGTTAATCTGCCCCTTGAGTTATTGTCACATATCGTGGCTTGGGAGAGGCCATTTCTATAGTTCTTATCAATGCATTAAATCCTACCCTTTGACTCTGCTCAAGAACGGCAGGGTCCCAGGTAGCCTGAAGATCAGGATTGGAAAAGGCCTATTCTCCGAGGAGAATGTCCACTCCCACGTAAAACCTAGGATCTCCCTGAGGCAATTGCCTGTTGTCTGCTGCAATCCTTTCAGCAACCTGCCTCCAGTTGTCCAGAAAAACCCTAAATTGCACAAGCTGGAACAATATTTGAGCTGTATGTTTAATATCAAATGGAGCAAGAGGGTCTGTGTTTAGCATTCTAAGAACCTGCATAACTTGTGCAGAGCCAAGGCCATATTTTACAACCTTATCTTGCAAATCCTGGACCACCCTCCAGGCAATCACATCATGCCTGTCAGCTTGTACCGTATTTGGAACAGCTTTATACACAGGAAAAGCTTGAATCACTCTTTGTGGTGGAACATTGTCTTCCTGAACTACCTGTGTATCCTCCACAGATGCTGGATTAACTGTTTGACTGACATCTGTGGCCCCTTCCTGTGGAGGCTGTCAGTTCAGTCAAAGAGAGAACACAGAGAATTCTCTCAGGCTTTGGCCTGGGAAAGTTAGGAGAAAGAATTCAAACAATTATCTCTTCCTGTTCATGTTGTTTATAGTTATGTTCATAGTTCACCAATAGAGTGAAAGGTTTTTACTTTGAGACCAATCATATTTCACCTTAGTGAGTCAGACTATAAAAGCACTTGCTACTTCTTAATAAATGCTCTTTTAGCCTTCTGAACCATGGAGTCATTTCGTCCATCCCTGACTCAACAGCATCACCTTCCCCCGGATCTGGTGTGGTGTCAGCTTCACAGCATGGCATTCCCACCCTTTCTAGCAGGTTCCAATTCCCAGTCTCTAAAGTTTGCATCTTAACTGCTTCCCAAAAGTGGCAAGGGTTCTTGGTGCGCAAGGTCACCCGATAGGGGGGCAAAGTCCACAGATTACTCGGGAATGATGTTGGTGCCAGCACTCTGCTTCCAGGGCATGCCCTCACCAGGGGGCTGACCATTGGCATTCATCGCTGTTGCTGTCCCCATCCAGGGATGGGGAGGACAGTCTGCAGGTAGCAGGGGGTGGTGGGTTGGACAAAGGCTCCGAAGTTGAGGGACTGACTGCGGACTGTGAAGCTGAGGGGCTGATTACAAGCCTTGTTGTGGAGGGGCCGGCTGCCGGCGGTGACACAGCCGGGGGCCCAGCTACGGATGGGGGCTACAGATGTGGCTGCCACCGGCGCGGGCTGCAATGGCAAAGCTGCAAAAGACATTATGTCAACCAAGTCAGCCGCCATGCAGGGAGTAGGAGGAGGCAGTTGTTTTGCAACTAAAGGTGGGGGGGGCAAAAGGGAACACAGCTCCTGTTGTGTGATTTACCGATTGGAGAGATGCTACTGGTGCTGCGGTCACTGTTGCTGTCATCTGCGTAGGCACCATGGAAAAGGGGGGGGGAAGCTGGCGGGGGGTGTGACATTGGCTGGAACAAATGCTCGTCAGCAGGTGCTGATGATGAGTGCGGCTAGTACACCTGCACAGGCTCCATGGCTGACAACAAGTGAGCTGACGGAGGGACTGGTCCAGCTGTGGTGACTGCCGCTGACGGAGGTGGTTCCGCCCTCACCCGCAGTGTGGGGAGGGAGAATCTGAGTCGGGAGCAGCTCCTGCCAGCTGTGAAAGAGTCGGTTCCCGGCTTGCGGAAGGGGGAAGGTGGGGCCAGCAGGCGGAGCCAAGTGGCTTGTGGGGCAGCGCAAGGCTGTCCTCCTGGGCAAGGCAAGGCTGGCCAAAACACAGACATGTATGGTGCATCCCACGGAGTGGAGGCGGGCATCACCGGTGGCTGGAGTGGGGCCAGCTGTTGCAGCGACTTGCCAGCCACTCTTTGCAGGGCAGGGGAAAGCTGATCCGCTGGGCATGGCAGCAACAGTTCTGGCGCCTCCAGCAGCGGTAGAGGGGTCGAAAGCGGCATAAACAGGGAGGGGCCATCCCCCGGGTGCGGCCAGGACACAGCTATCACACTCAGCAGTGCCAGTTTTGTGGAAGGATACATTAGTCTCACATAATCATAGGGATGAGGATATTTCAGTGGAACATAATCTCTAGGTGAGAGATAGGTTCCGCAGGGGGTCCCCATGTCCCCCGCCAGTCCACACAGTGCCAGAGAAAAGCCGTCAGTCACCTGGCCTACTGTTCCTCCCGCCGCGGTGTTGATGCCCCCAGAGGCAACATCGTCACCCTCTGAGGCCCCCATTTCTGATTCGCTTTCCCTCTGAGTGTGGCCTCGGAAGACATGGGACAGGAGTCCCCATAGAGGTATAAGTTCAGGCACGGTGGAATCCCCATTACCAACTTCTTCCATGAGCTGGTAGCCTAATGTTTTCCACAGTTGCAGACTAAAAGCAGTCTCTATATCTACTGGAAAGTCATGAGATTTGGCCCAGGCAAGCAGAGTGCAGAGCAACTCATCTGACACAGACTTCAATAAATGTCCTTCCACACAGAAACAATGTGTCCTTCCCTAGAGAGGTGACTCCCCATTGTGAAAACACTGGCCCCCAACCTCCAGCAAGAGGTACTGACTGTCTGCTTTGCTGGGGAATTCGTTCCCACCCAAGCTTTTAAGCTATCAGGGCAAAACCATGATCCCAGTCCTTTCCAGGAGGATGTGGGGAAAGGTAGTTACCTCTCCGGAAGAACAGAGGTTGTCCAGACATGGATGGGCTGCGTGGGGGCCACGGGGTCCCAGCAGAGTTCCAGCGGGGGTCCAAGATGTCCCTTCGTCTGTCCTGCAATCCACAAAGGGCTGACCGATGCAAATCACATCGGGGTCACCAGATGTCGCTATTGAGTAAGAAATGACACAGACTCATCAGAAGGCTGATTGGCATAATGTGCACACTGTATATTTGGAACTGCTCCTTTTATAAGATGTTCCAATCCAGATAGATTTGCTTGGTCATTCAGTTAATACATTTCACATGATTGGCTAATTAACAAGATGCTCTTCTTATAAACAATCTTTGAGAAAAACAAGAAAACAGAGAGTAGGAAAACAATACCTGCAGGTTGTTTATAACAATAAGCTATCATTGTTTATCTTCAACTCCCTAAAGTCTCTCAGGTCGAATCTGGAAAACTTATCTAGTTTTCTTGCTCTCTGACCAGGCTGTCACATCTACACATATACATTTTGGGGTTTTTTTTGTTTTGTGTCCATGGTGGTTGCTGTTCCCCCCCCCCAACCTCCTCTCTGAGTCTCGTGATGCGTGAGAGCCTGAGATTCCTGCGAGAGTTGGGGGTGAAGGGGGGGATTGCTTCCTTCCAGTGGGGCGATTCGTCTCAGTGGCCACATGGCACGATCCCTCTGATGATACTGTTGCCATGTGTTTCTTGCCCAGTTTTTTTTTCTTTTCCTTTGGCACTATAACTGGAGGTTACTGGCCTGCTTCTCTGCTGCTTGGGAGCCCAGAGCCAGTGCGTGCCATGCCGGGACCCGGGAGCACCCCATCCCCTAACAGGGCTGCCCCCTCTGCACAGCCCGATCCCGGGTCCAGCAATTGCTGGTGAGCTACCCAGGGGAGTGATTCCCTGCCCAGCCCTGCTGCTCTCTGCCACTGCTTCAGGGCTTCTTGCTACATTTTAACCTAACATCTGGACACCCTGCAGCTCCTGGCATGGCCCTAGAGTCTCTGCTACACTTTGTCACCCTGGGTCTGCTTGACTCTGCCATTCCAGCTTGCTGCTTCTGAGGTTCCTGCTACAGCCTATTTCACCATCTGGAGGGGCATTGAGACTGCCCCTGGGGGTTTGTAAAGGAAGCCCCTTTTCTATCTCTTCCACCAGCTTGTCCTCCATTATTGTATGGAGTGATGGCTGAGCTCGCACCACAGCGCCCCCTGCAGCTGTGGGGGAATCATCGCACCTGCCCTGCCCAGCCAGGAGCCACCAGCATCCCTGCCAGCTGTGACCATAACTACACCAAGGGTGAAATTGCCTGACAGCTGAGAGAAGGCTGTTACTGGGTTTCTGTTTGTTGTTGCTGCCACTGTTGTTTGTTTGCCTTGTTATACACCTATATAAGTAAAGAACCGTTATTCCTTTTCCAATATCTTTGCCTGAAAGCCCCTTAATTTCAAAATTATAATAATTTGGAGGGAAGGGGGTCATATTTTCCATTTCCAAGGGAGGTTCCTGCCTTCCTTGGCAGACACCTGTCTTTCAAACTAAGACGGTGTATGTTTTTTTCCCTTTCTCTCCCCCTGGGATGCAGCTGCTTATGGAGATGAGGAGACACAGAGCATTAGACACATCACCTGCCTCCTGCTTTATTCCTACATTGCATGACTTCTGGTGGTTGGTATTTGATTCATTTACTGGGAAGAGTTCTGCAGCCTGACTGCAGGAGCAGGTGGAGTGGAGCTCCTGTGCAACTTTTAACATGGGATGGCAATCACTCACCCACACCTGGCACTCATTCTGATCTCTGGTCCTTCCTCTGAGATCCACACACAGCTTGGCTGGTGGCTTAAACGAAGCAATTTCCATTAACATGAACACCCACAGAACTGTTGTGCCCCACCAGCTTAAGGCAGACTGGTATCTGCATACCTGCAGGCACCCAGAGACATTTCTACACTGGAAACTGACCTTGGCTTTGGGTTTGATACTCGTTGTGCCCAAGTATCTGAAATGGGACTCAGAGGAGGGACCCTCTGGAATCACAGCTCTGCTCCAGCAAGCTCCCCTAGCCCTAACACATTTCAAGACCACAGCTAGCAGCTCCAATAGCTGACCAGAAACAGGATAAAAGCTCTCCACTGAATGAAAGAAAGAAGCCAAAGACTAGAATCTTTACCTTTTTTTAATCAAAAACATACTCTGTAACAGAATTTCAGGAAAGTAAACTACAGTATATTATCCACAAACTAGGTTGAATTAAAAACATACAGTAAGCTACAAAGGAACTACTGGGAATTCTTTTGACTGCTTATCAAAAGGCAATGGCTGAAAGAAGAAATGCTTAACTAGGCTTTCATGCTCAAAAAACCCCCTCTAACAGCAGGTTTTGGATTGTGGGTACTTCACAGCTCTCAATCCAGTTGAATCATTTTATCCTGCTACAAAACTTCACCAGAAAGACACAGAAAAAGGTACAGGAGCAAGAAAGTGCTATGTGGTTTTGGTGAACTTAAACAAGTCCTGCAAATTTAGGAACGATGTATCACCCAAAAGGCACAACAGCAGCCAACAGTGTCAAAACCTCTTGAGCTATTGTTGACAGTAGTTCTGCTTTCAGGAGGTCTCACCAAGTGAAACTTTCACGTTGCTGAAAAGTCAAGTCAGTTCCTGGGGATGTCAGCAGGATCATGTGCAGTAGCTTTGGGTCAGCACGGTCACATGCCTTAGATAATTTTGAGAAACACACAATCAAGAAGAGTGTCTTGAAAGTGAATGACACAATAAAAGGAGATGTTCAGCATCCAGCTCCTAGGGCTGGTGGAGAAGCACTTTCCATTTTTGTTTCCCTGTCCAGGACCAAAGTGCATTAGAGGTTAGAAGCATGAGCACAAAGCTGGTTCACACACATGCCTATGACAGGCAACTTGCAAATCTCAGTCCCAAGAACAATGCCATGGTCCTCAAAAACCTGATACCAGTCATGGAAATACTCCTGTTATCAGCAGGACCAGGCAAGACCATAGCTTTCAAAGTCTTTCAAAAACCAAAAGAAGGTAACCTCTCCAAAACTGCATCCTTAAAAATACCTGACAACTAAGCATCTTACAATTTTATAGAACAGATGTTAATTAGCATGGGGCCTGAGAGGAGGGGGGAGAGGAAAGAGGATTTCTTAAATGAAGTCTGAATCCCACTTAGATGAAGATCCACTGGCTGTCTTTAAATGGTTGTATTAAAGTGACCAGCAAACCCAGTCACTCTGTGTAACAGAGTAAAAATGTGAATTGAGGAGATGGTTCTTTCTAAAGCACTTACTCTTCAAAGAAGAGATTAAAGATGCCTCAATAAAGACCACTATCAAGATATAACATTTGAAGGGTTTACAGGCAGAAGCCCCTCCTATATACACTGGTATATGAATTTTGTAATGGTTCCTAATAAAAGAACAGAGGCAGTTGTTCCTGAGCCACACAGAGAGAATGCTGTCATCAGAAGTGTTACAAGAAGATGGTCTCAAAGGTAAGGCACAGGAGTTGGACACAGGTTCCATGACTACTGCTGCAACAGACCTGTTTGGTGACTGGGGGAGACCATTGTCTTGTTTGCAGTGTAGGTCCCTCCCTAGAAAGCAGAAGGGTACTTCTCAGGTCTTCAGTAGGCCAGAGCTGTAAATGAAGTGGTTTATATCACAGCCAGAAGCTCCAGGTCTCTGAGCACATCATTCTCATCAAGTTCAGAAAAGTGATGAAAGGAACAACCACTTTCAACCACCACTGTTTAGCGGTTATGCCTCCTTCCAAGGGATTCCTGTAGAATTAAGTATTAACCATTCCAGAGAAAAGCTTTTCTCTCCTACATCTCTACCATATTAACCTTAAATGCCCTCACTTTCAAAACTAACAGTAACACAGATAAAGCAATCTAAACCTTCTGGTGTTAATCCCAGCTCACCAGTACACAAAGTGAAACTACATAGTATTCCAGCACAATGTGTTTTTTGAGGAGTACATAATCAAGGGTGAGAAACACAGAGGTAATTACTTCCTTGAAAGAACTAAGCAGACCAGACATGGGAACGGGATTGCAAGCAGGAGATTGCTAGCTGAAAAAATAGTTGCTGAATTTGAAACATTCAGAGCTGAAGGAGACACAATTCCTGCCTGCTGCATGTATAGGGGTCATCATGGCTATCAAGTAGCTGTAGCTCTTCTTCAACTCTCAGAAAAAGACAAATGCAAGACTCAAAGAATCAGTGTGCAGCCACTGAAGGGTTTCTAATCCATTATGCACTACCTTTTATGCCTTGTCATAAAAGTACAAAAAATTAAGTTAAATGCATATTAAGAAATAAGAATGAGATTCTCTCATTTTGACCTTTTATACTTAAAACAGCATCTTATCAGAAACTACCTGCTGGAGAAGATTAATGCATTTCAGTATTTGTACTGCATCACACAATGCTCAGATTTCTCCTGACATGGAGCCTGCAATTTTGTGTTTCTGATAAACTCATCTGACATTATTTTGTTGTTCTATTCCAAACATTTTGGGCCATCTAAATACTACACTGTAGGTACAGAGTTAAGGAGACTTGCAAAACATCTGCAAAGAAAACTAATCTTAAAAGTTGAATTCTTTCAGACCATAGTACAGGCCAATATACCAACAGGTGGAAGTAATCTTTCACTATTTTACCAAAGTTTGGTACAATCAAAGCAGAAGCAACTGGTACAGAAAGTTGTCTGTGAAGCAGTCATATACAGATCAGTCATCCACCAAGAAAAACACCTTGCAAAGCCACAAAGTTAAATAGGGAGTAAGCTCATGGACTCCAAACAAACAGCATGTTATAAACAATTAATCAGACAGAAGGTTACATACTTTCCAAACACTGAGGCACCTTCAACCAAGCAGTAAGTGCAGGGCAGATAATCTAATAGAAAGGCTGGCAAGAAAAACATGTAGTCAGGCTTTTAATTTCTTCCCCCAAATCAAGGTTTCTGTTGTGGATGATGCGTAACCAAGCTGCTGGTTAATAAGCTTCTCTGAGGATGTGGTCTGAATCCTCTACTGAGAGTGTTCCTCAAGACTGTAAAGCAGCTTGCTTTGCAGACAAAATAGATCACTTGGAAGAGAAAGAAAAATGAAAAAGGTTTTAAACTAAAGGCCATGAGGAAAACAAACACTATTTTCCCATACATCAAGAAGTTGTCACATAAGTGAAAAGAAAAAGTGATCACAGCATTGTTAGTGAAAATACAGAGAAAATTGATCCATTTCTGGCCATTACTCCCAGATCACCTGTCTTCTGTACTTCCACACCTAAGAGAAACAATGACTGCTGACTTCATAAGAATTCCAGCATATAGGAGAAGCAATAACTAAACACTGTGTCACAGCCCTCTACAGATTCCTGAAACTATGCAAGAAACTTGTCCAAAAGCTTTTGAATAATCTCTTCCAAGACTTCTACTTCTGTTAACCACTCCAGCTGTGCTGCCGGGTCAGCTCAGCACAGCAGGCAGACCGATCCTGCAGCACTTGAAGGACTTCAGTGTATGTCCTTTTAAGCCTGTTTAATTGAGCTCCAACTCCCTACACACATGCTAAAAAAGAAGGAATTCCTACTCTCCCTCCATACCCCATCAAACAATCAAAAAGATATATCCTCAGGACATGCTTTTATTGAGAAGCAGTGGAAGTAAGAAAAATTTGACTTGTTCCTGGATCATTTAAACCAACAAAAATTCCTACCACTATTGGCTGCTGCAGGTTTTGCAAAGGAAAGGAATCCATCGCTCAAGATCAATGGTTTCAAGATGCAGAATAACATTATATAAGAAAACTAAATTTATAAAAATCAGGCTTTTCATAATTTTATTTATACTATTAGCTAGAGAGAAAGCATACACATTGTATCTGTCATACAGACAATACATTTGCAGGTTTTTTACTATAAATTCTCTATACAAAGTCATTGCCAATTGATACGGTCATTGGTGGCATAGGGCTTAAAATAACCAAGAACTATAAAAACAAGTTTGCCATCTTGCCCTGAGTGGAAATGGTGAACAGATACAAAAACTGAATCCTATATATTGATGCAATATTATACATGATTTAATGGTATATGCAAGTAAAAAGAGTCATCCAACTTCTTTAAATAACTGCCAAATTTTAGTTGAGTAAAATCATAGAAGTCAGTAGTAATTATGAAAATATGATCCTTCCATTAGGTGCTTGTTATGCAATTTCAGTGGCAACTTTGCAGACTAGGTCTTTCATGTTATTTGAGTGTTAGCACTGAAAGCATCCATTTTCTTTAGTGTTTTAAAACTGACCTGTCTATATAAATAAAAATCTAATATATATTTTTTAAAAAACTAGTGAAGGAAGAGTCACTTTTTTTTCCTTGCTATTTTTAATCAGTGCCAACAACATATGTCTCATCTCCTCACTTTTTGGCAGCCTCTGTTTTAATCTGGAAAAATCATAACATGATTGTCAAAAAAATAGAGAAGTCTTCTGTTAACTATTGTTCCCTAAAAAGAACATCACAAATCAGCTGGAACTTTAAAGTTGCTACAAGGTAAATGTTTGTAACTAGTAGAAGGAATTTTCAGATAGAAATATAGATATAATATATATTCTGCATACAAACAGCTCCTGTGAGACTTATCACCAAGACGCCATAATAGAGAAGGAAAGTTTCAAAGGGAACAAACCCAATACTATGAAGTCTCTATAAGGCATTTACCTTTCACCTTAAGTCCTGTATTATGACAAGTTCTGAAAATAACTGAAATCCAAATGCTTAATTTCTTTCTGCTTAGAGCAAGATGGCAAACACATTTTTAAAACCTGGGTTTAGAAGATTAAGTAGAACAAAAGTAAATTATGTCTTCAGGTTATAAACAGTACTGTATTTTACAATCCATCACCCTCACAATATAATGGTCTGTAGCAGTGCAGCAGAGGGATCTCAGTCTAAAGGCTGTGGGTCTGCAATAGGCATGGTATGAAGTACTTCATCTAGAAGCTGGAGGGCACGGTGTAAGTGAATTTCAATCCAGCATGGTGTCTCTTTGATGCTCTGCCTTGGGTAATCAGGTCCCCAACCTTTTACAAAACTCATCCTGAGTATGCATAAGCGTCGAAGGTCATCTACACCAATTCCAGCAGCAGCTGACAAACCTAAACAGAAGTTTCAAGTAAGTGTTCAGACATGTTCTTTTATCATGTGTTTGTTTAGCCATTTCTGTTTGCTTGGCTTTTGCTTCACATACAAATCCCTCTCACCACAGCCAAGGCTAGTTCATATTTCTAGATCTCTGTTATAATGAATGCAGCAATTAATTTGCGTTTCTTATAATTAAATAATTAAATTTTTTTTCATCATTCTGCAATCTTGGAAGGGTGCTGAAATATAAAATTCTATAATAAAGCAGATAGGATGACACCCAATGTCTTACACGATGCAATACACGTAACCCTTATGTAGAAGTAAAAATACACTTATTCTTGATGTTTGCCAAATGCTGCATTTTCAGCATAGGAAATCAGACTGACCACCTCCAGGAAGCTGGATTAACAAACAACACTACTTACATGTAATAAAAACATGAATACTGCTGGCAAACTTCAAATCGCCAAGTATGGCTAAGACAAAAGTTAAATACATTTCCTTAAGATGCCTTCAGCAATTTGTAAGATAGCTGGAAAGAACCATGTGGCAATACAAGCAATACAGAAAACACTATGGCACATAAAGCAGCCTGAGACATCTAAGTACTTAAACTTTTAAAAGTACTTAGGTACAATTTCAAGAATCTAGAATTTAGTAACTAAGAAAACTCTAGCCCAGAATAACTTAAAAAAAAAAAACAAAACAAAAAACCAAAAACAACCCAACCACAAAAACCCCCACCCTCACACTCTCTTCTTCCTCTTCTCAGGGATCTTAAGTCTTCCTAAACATAGTCAAGGACTTTGTTGCCAAGTAATTCCTATTTTTTTGAGTAATACTTTTATGAGCTTGGATCCAAGCAGCCAAAAGTATCTCTCTTTAAAGTAATAGAGTTATGCTATTTGACCTTGTATATAACATGCTTTCTGTCATACTGCAACACTTCTTGCAGTACAATAAGCAGCCACTTCTGTATCTAACATTTCCTGAAGACTACAGAGTGAAAAATGGTGTGTGGAACGAGTACAAAGTGAATGAATACAGACTTACCAAAATGCCATCCCAGCCCTACCTTACCCCAATCCTGCTATTTCATTCCAAGTCTGTCTGTACTGTTGCAGGGGCAGTGGGTGGGTGCTGTTATGAGGGAAAGCTGTGTTATTTGTTTTCAGGTAAGGAAAAAAGGAAACCAAGAAGTTAATGCACTTACTAATGGCTGGGGCTATTCCACCTACTGATCCTGGTCCAGGGATGTTTCCTGCTACTGCTGCAGCTTGAGCAGCAGCAGCAGCTTGGGCCGTGGCAGCCTGCTGTTGCATCTGACGATGACACTGGCGTAAATCAAACACCTTTAAAAAAATAAAAATATCAAACTATTAGACTTACCAAAAGCAATAAAGAAAATAATTTCTCAACTCCCAGCCCCAATAATCTGGACCTCTCTACTCTCCCAAAGCAACTTGTACAATGTCTCCAAACACTTGGGTAAAGGCAAACCTTGCCTGACTCATCTAATTTCTAACATAAATAATCCATTAAAGCTGATTCTTAGAGACTCTTCTTATATGACATTATTTCCACTGGCACTACCAGAACTTGGCTGAACTGAACAGGCTACAGAAGTATCATGTGTGGGACTGACTGCAAGATCAAAGCATGAAGGCTACTACAGACTGATACAATCCTAACTTTTAAATCCCAGTATTTACAGATAATAGGCATATAAATAAAAATGGGTGTCAACAAGTCCATCTTAACTTTGTCGGACTTTATTCTTCATCATTTTACTGAAATGTGTTAGTCTATTTAAAAGAAATACCAATAATTGACAGGTGTGAAGTTTCAGCAGCTAGGTTTCAGGCTGGTGGTATTTTATATCTTTGTGATCAGGTTTAGCACTAATACATATACACAGGAACTCTGTTCTCATACTAGAAAGCTTGTAAAAAAATCAATGTAAACTTCAAGCAGTTTAATTAAAAAATGTATTCTTACAAGTGTGACTTGTCCTTAATAAAGTTTCAAGTATGTCAGAGGCACATCTAAGTAAGAACATCCTCAAAATAATTTGTTTCCATGCAATGTTCTGTGACCTCCGGATCACTTCATGTTCATAACAGTAACATGCACTTTAACATACACTTCTACTGCATTTATACCTAACTTCCCAACTTTTCTTGTTTTGGAAAGAGAAAGTAAAGAAACAGATAACCTATGCAAAAATTTTAGTAACAAATAATTTAAACCTGTAAGGCTTAAAATACAAAAAATGGCTATCGAGATTGCTTGTGACCAAATACAAAATTATTTACTTTCATAGTATCTAGATGACACTTGCAGTTTAGTCACTTTTAAAAGTCATCTTAAGTGACTTGTCAAATGAACATTTTTAGGGTTTTTCAAAGCCAAGTTATATTTATTTCAGTGTCTCATAGCTTCTCTAGCATTTACAAGACTCAAATACATGCTATTTCCCCTACAATTTTCATCTATGTATTTGTTTTGGTTCAGGGTAAATTTGGGAGAGAACTCTTAAAGGGGTTCTTTTAGAAGGTAGATTTAATTGGCCCCTCCGTCTAACAGGTTTGAGAAAAAAACACTTTTTTAGAGAAAAGTGGAAAAAACCTGTTTATTAAATAAGAAAATTTAAACAATATTAAATAATAAAACTTCTTGTTGCTTTAAAAGAGAGACAAACTTAGAATTTTTTTTTTTCTTGGGCTGCAGCTTGGTTTATTCAGTTTTTTATTCATTTTTCTGGTACTGGAAATGTTGTGGGCCAGGCCCGGCCCGCTGGGCTACAGGTGTGAGCTGTTGGTGCTTTTCTGGGTGTTTAGTGTAGAGCAGGTTTGAGTAGGTGTAAAGAAAATGAAAAGCTACACTCCAGGGAACTTCTTTGTTTCAGCTAGCTAAAATTAATTAAAAAGTAAAGGAGAGCTCTGTTTTGTTGTCTGTTTGCCTGTAGACAACACAGTTTAGGAGTAGGAATGTGGAGGAGTGAGTGTAGTTTTTGAAAATAAACTTTGTGGATTTTTTTCTTTATTTTTGAAATAAGTCTTAAAGGTGTAAAGCTTATTATTTAGTATAAACAGAATAGATGATTTGGGATAAAAGTATTATATAGTTAACTTAGGACATTTTACTTTTTATCTCTATATTGTTAGCTTACTACTAAAACTAATATATATATTCTAATTTTACAAACATATACATTCTATATTTAATATATAGCTATACACAGATAATGGTAGTAGTGTTTAGCAAATAGTGATATTTATACATAGTTTTTACTTAATTAGATTTTTTTTGAGGTATATATGTGGGTTTTTATCTTTGTATTATTTACTATGTGTAATTTGGTTTTTGAGTAAAGATAACTTTATGAATGGGTTTGTTTGTATTTGAGGTAGAATTTATTTATATTGTTTTTTCAACAAACTTTTGATATGTATTACTGGGACTTTGTTTTTATTTACTATATGTAAAGGTTTAGATTGCGTAGGGCCCACTCGATTGGTAGAGTTTTGGATGTTAATTAACCAGGTGGTTTTTGTTAGGTGTTGTTCTTAATTTTTGAAAGATCCCCCACCCAATGTTTTTAAGGTGTTTTTTAATAGTTTATTGTATTTTTTTTACTTTGTTTGTAGCTGGTGTATCTAGGAACATCAAACCAACCTTTATATATGCACTTGGGTAAATCTTGTGAACTGCATCCCCTGGTGCACGCCCTGCTTCTCTATCCAGGTAGTAACTCTGAACGAAGACTGCATGGTCACTGAGGCATCTAACCCACACATCACCTTCTCCTTTGCACTCCAACTGCACCCCTTTACCTATGTGCAACCTTAAAAAGAAAAACAGATCCAATGCATCTGTGTATACATACTATAAATAAGACCTTTCCTAAATAAACCATAAACAGTTCTCCAGCACTCTGCTCATACAAGGACTTGAAATTGTAGTTATTATCTTAGGTGTAAGTTAGCATTTGTTATGCAAAATCTGTAAACTTAAAATAAAATCTCTAATACCATGTAAAGATCTATGGGAAACACAGAATGCAGAAGCATAATATTTGAGTTGCAACTACCTCAGTCATTAATAGTACAGAGTTGGGATAATAAACACACTCAGTTCTGTTCAGAAGTGCAAAATCCCACAAGTATTCTAGAATAGAAAGTCAATCAAGTACATATACAAAACCACATTTTAATACAGAACTGTATGTTTGTTTGGATCACATTATAGTAATCTAGCATTTTGATTGTTACAATGCAACATTTCTGAAGACATGGAATAATTTTCTTCCTTTTAGTTTCAAAGGAGTGGAAAAAAATTTGAAAGATTGCTTCAGTTCCACATCAAAGCATAGCATGTGCATGGTGAGAATGAATGAAAATCCAACTAGCTCTCTATCAACCTTCCTTTGACAAATCTATATATTGCAGTTATTCTCACATCACTCTCTAGTGTGAAGAACTAATATTCAGTTTGCATATATAATGGCACGAGTTGCCAATTTTATCCTTGAAGGCACAGCCTTTGAAAGCAATGAAAAGCAACACGCTATTACTGCAAAGCTCTGAAGGGCTTTGTCACACAGTTCACATTTTGAATGTGTTACAGGAGCAGCCTAAAAAAATTTACTCTGGTATAGTTAATTCAGTTCAAAGAAGCATACCATACTTGTGATTTCAAAAGAGAGGCACACACTGAAGGCAAACCAAAATATTTTCAAATACCACAGACATCTGGAGATTTTGGGATCTGCAGAATACCTTGCCCTCTCAATGGCTTCTGTTCTATGCACGTTGGAAAGCTGGCCCAGGCAAAAACGGTCTCCTCCAGAAGGATCCACATATCCATCAACAGTAACAATTGGACAGCTTGAAGGGACCTTAAATGTTTCCCCGACTTGCACATCCATTTCAAAATATGCGATTGAGCACCAATATTCTGGAGCTAAAGAATATATACAATTAACTGACTGAAAGGCACGAAAAATCACAACAAACCCATTAAGACAATCAATCAAGCCTTCTGCAACTGCATTTGTCATTCAGACTAAGAGTGCACATTCATATAAGGAAGTTCAGATAGACAAAGACACATCTACTAGCACAGAAAATTACTACATACTACAGTGAACATGTGCTTGTCTTTTTTATTAAAGCACATATCAATGTGTAGAAGCCTGGGCAGTAAGGAGTTAATGCACTGCTATGCCTCAAACAACAATGACCATTCAAGCAGGCAAGTTAGAACATGATGTGCCTTGGAAAGGGGGGCCTTATGAAGGTACAGCAGCACCTTTCTGGAGCAAATTTTCCTGTTCAGGTCCATGGTGACAACACAACATACAGTGGAAGCTCAGAAGTGGGATCAAGGAGCAGGCAAGACCAATAGAGGGGAATTGAGACCACCAAAGGAACTTCAAATCCCCCCGACCCATTTCCAGAAAGATCCAGAAGAACAGAGTGCACATGCTAACTCACATGAAGAGGGAGGAACTTAATCCCAGGGCAGGGAAAAACTACCTATAAGAAGGTACCCCCACAGAGCCTAGGTGGCATCCCCAGGACTCCCTGTCATCTGTATTGATGCTGGACCCAGGACTGATGATCCCCTTTCCTCTCTTTCTGATCTCCCTTTCATTTTTCTATTTTTCCCCTCTATTTTTATTATATTATTATTATTAGCATCATCATCATTATTAAGGGGAAAAATATATACCAATTTCCATGCAGAGTACATAGTTTACTAATAAAATTTTGTGAGGGTTTTTTGTATCCTTTTGGCTTTTGCCATTCTTTTCTGACCACAGGCATCTACAAACCTTGGGTGCTCCTTTCCGTGTAGGGGTAGGACACAACACAATGCTAGGGTTTTTTGTAGATCTTACAAATCTTTGTACAGTAAGATTTTGTAAGCCATCTGGATTCTTGCACTTTATGACTATAGCATAAATAAGTAATACATATATGCCTATTCATGGCTAGGCTAGCAGAAACTAACTTTGAAACAGATCTGGCTTAAGATAGCAGTAATTACTTCCTATCCTAATTGAAGTCAGTTTTCTCTATCCTCCCTGCAAAGCAAACCAGATTTGCAAAGCAGAGCAACCAAAGAAAAAGCAAAGATCACATAGTGACCTTGTCTGCACACAGTCGGGTACAGGCTAAAACAAGGAAGTATTAAGCAAGGGAGCAGAACAAAATGGCATGTTTTAATAGCCAAGTGGTGCCTTTTAACTCCTACTATTTAAAAAATTGGCTATGAAAGAAAGATGGTAGTTGGAAGGATCTACTATGTTGTTTTGGTTTGATAAGGAAGTGAGCTTTTTCAGGAAATTGGGGTTAAACAAATTAGTAGTTAGATTTATATACCGATGTTTAAAGTGACTACTGAAGGCATTAGACACACACGCCTCTGAGAACACAGGGGGTTAAAAGCAGAAAACTCCCAAGAGAACTCTCTCTTTAGTTCCAGTCAGCAGAAGAATGTAGACCTCCCCTGCCCAGCTGCAGGCTGGGTGGAGGAGGGGTAGCCATGCAGCCTAAGAAAGGTAGGCCCAGGGTGTGAAAAGACTAGAACTGGGTCGGCCCCTGCAGACAGAAGAGTAGAGAGAAACTGAGATGCCTTTGCTCGCCCCCTCCCCCCCCCCCCCCCAGAGGAAGAGAAAGAGCGAGAGAGGCAGAGCCACCTGAAAATTTAATATCATGTGCCAGGAGTACCCCGGCAGAGAAGAAGGGAGGGGGGGTGGAATGTGCCCGGCCATGAGAGTTCTGAGCAAGCCAAAATTTCAGCTGTCCTAGAAGTCCGAGACTTTTAACCCCTTCTTAAACAATAAAAACTTTGTAAAACATTAATCCTCCTTCATCTGAAAGAAAAAAAAGACAACCTAGAGCCCAAAATGTCAAAATATAAAGAATCCCAAATAAAAATAAATTAGTGATTTTTAGCTAAACTTTTCTTATATAACCATAAACTAAACCAATTTCTCCTGCAACAAAGACTACATTTTTAAGAAGATGCAATAGCTAGAGCCAAAAAAGTGACCTGCTGCAGTAACACCAAAAAAGTAATAAAAGTAAAGTAAACAAAAAAAGATTAAAAAAATGTAATAGTGCCCTCTGTTTTCAAATAAGAAAATCTCTATTCTCAAGACCCTCAGCCTCAGGGGAGGAGAAAATAAGAAAAACTGTTATGGCAAAATAAAAAACTGTTATTCTTTAATCCTTAACAAAACATCCTTAAAAAAGAACCCTATAAACAGTTTCAGTCCATACACAGCATTAAAACACTATAACATAAAAAAAAAGAATCACAATAACAAATATTCTTCAGTTACCATATATAACATAAAGCATAAAAACACAAAAAATTACAATTGTGTTTCCTAAAAGTCTATAATACAAAAAAATCCTCTCTCCCCTAATAAACTAAATATTAATAATCTAAAAAGTAGTAACTTAATTAAAAGTTCAAATTTTATCTCACTATATTTTATTAAAAATTAAATAAAAAGAAAAAATATTTAAAAAAAATTTTGTTCTAAATTCAGTTTATATCTTTTATTATAGCTATAAATTAATATTTTTTTCCTTTATTTCTAAACTCAAACCTGCTCTACTCTATCCCTAATCACATCTCACAATACTAATTTTAAAAAGTGTATTTTCATAAAAACACTAACATTACACCAACATCAAACTATAACATATGTCTACCTGGACTTCAGCAAAGCCTTTGATACTGTCTCCCATAGCATATTCCTGGAAAAGCTGGCAGCCCATGGCTTGGACAGGTACACTCCTTGCTGGGTTAAAAACTGGCTGGATGGCTAGGCCCTAAGCATGGTGGTAAATGGTGCCACATTCACTTGGCAGACAGTGACTAGTGGGGTTCCCCAGGGCTCAGTATTGGGGCCAGCCCTGTTTAATATCTTTACTGATGATCTGGAAGAGGGATCGAGTGCACCCTCAGTAAGTTCACAAACAACACTAAGTTAGGTGGGAGTGTTGATCTGCTGGAGGGCAGGAAGGCTCTGCAGAGGGATCTGGATAGACTGAATCAATGGGCCAAAGCAAACGGTATGTGGTTCAATACGGCCAAGTGCCGGGTGGGTCCTGCACTTCAGTTACAACAACCCCATGCAGTACTACAGACTCGAAGAAGAGTGGAGTGGTTGGAAAGCTGTCTGACAGAAAAGGACCTTGGGGTGATGGTTGACAGCTAGCTGAACATGAGCCAGCAATGTGCCCACGTGGCCAAGAAGGCCAATGGTATCCTGGCCAGTATCAGGAATAGTTTGGGCAGCAAGACCAGGGAGGTGATTGTCCCCTCTGTATTCAGCACTGGTGAGGACACACCTCAAATCCTGTGTCCAGTTCTGGGCCCCTGACTGCAAGAAAGACATTGAGGTGCTGAAGTGTGTCCAGAGAAGAGCAACAGAGCTGGTGAAGGGTCTGGAGCACAAGTCCTATGAGGATGTCATGGTTTGACACGGAAGTGAATTTTCTCAGGAAGTTGGGGTCAAACCAACCAGTGGTCAGGTTTGGATATTGGCACCTGGAGTGACCACTGAAGGCATGGACACACCACTGAGAACACAGGGGGTTTAAAAGCAAGAACTCTCAGGAGAACTGTCTCTTTGGTTCTGGTCATCTGAGAGTGCAGACTCTCACCTGCCCAGCCATGGGATGGGTGGGGGAGGGGAAGCCACGCGGCTTGGAAGAGGCAGGCCAGGGTGTGAAGGGACTGGAACCAGGCCAGCTCCTGCAGACCGAAGGGTGGAGGAAATCTGAGATGTCTTTGTTCCCTCCCCCCACCACCAGAGAGAAAGAGACAGAGAGCCTGAAGGCACCTGGAAATTTACCAGCAGAGGAGAAGGAGAAGGGGAGTTGGAGTCTGGGCCCAGATTTCAGCCCTCCAGGGAGTCCAAGACTTTTAACCCTTTCCCGGGAAATGAAAGTTTTGTGAAATATTACTCCTCCTCGATTTGAAAGAGAAGAGAGACAGTCTGGGACCTGAGATGTTAGGAAAAGAATCCTAGGTGGGGGGATGATGATGATGATGGAGTGGCTTTTGGCTGGACTTTTCTTGTTAGCCGTGGACTGAACCAATTTCTCCTAAAATAGAGACTGCATTTTTAGGGGGATGCAATGGCGAGCCAAGAGACCTGCTTCAGCAACTACCAGCACAGGAATGGAGTGAACAGAGAAAAGCTGAGGAGGGTGGGCTGATGCCCTCTGTCTTCAGGAAGAAGATCTCCGTTTGCACCCTCAGCCCCAGGGGAGGAGGGAAATGGAGGGGACTGTGGTCCCAAAATGAAAACTGAACTGTCCTTTCTTTTGGTCCTTGGTGAAATAGAGATTTTCGGAGTTCACTTGAGCTAACAAAACAAATTTAACTTTTAGCTTGTAGAATCATGTGTTGAATTTTAAGAAACCTCTGCCATGGTACAAAGGGCATAGGGAAATGTAATTCTTTGAAGCTTCTTGCATAAAAGACAATACCAGAGAAGACCAGGGAATGCAAAGAACACAGATAAAGGCCCATCTGTTTCCCTGAATGTAAAGAACCCGGACAAGGAGGCCCCTCTGTTTCCGGGAATGCAAAGAACCCAGATAAAGAGACCCCTCTGTCTCCAATCATATCAAGGCTAACAGACATACTTAGATAAGACACCAAAGGACCAAAAGCGCATGTGCAGAGGAGGAAAGTTCAAAAGTTCAATCCAGAGGAAGACTACAATTTTCAGCCTCAGAAGACCACCAGAGACCCCCGCGGGACCACCACAGCAAACCACACATGCCCAGAAGGGTGTAGACCTATTTAGCATGAGAGGCGAGGACAGGCAGGGCTAGGGGTTGAATATGCATAGAAAAGTTATGTAATGTATTGCATATGGAACACCTTTGTGAATAAAGATGTGGGACAGACTGTGGCTCGGGGCACAAGTTTTTGGAGAGCTATCTCGCTTGTGCCGGACTCTGACGTACATATCCACTTCATAACTACATCGAGTTATAGAGTCTATTTATTTATTCCGTGTATCGCTTCAGTTCGCGACCACGAAGGGACGTCTCTGCTCACCCGCGGGTCCGGTTGAGGGCAGACACCCTCAGGCGCCGCGGGGCTTTTCCCGGAGGGACTCTGCGCCTCGGCTGTACACTGCGGGGAGCAGACCACAGCCCGTCAACAAGCGGATCAAAAGCGGTATGTATTATTTTATTTTCCTAAGGATTGGCACTGATAAGTCGCATTAAGACATTTTTGCGCGCAGGTTTGCCAAGAGGCTTGCAAGCAGACCACCACCGAGAGTAAGATCGGCGGCAGAGAGGTTCCACCCTGCAGCCGATAGCGTGGCTTGGGGGGAAGGAAGAAATCCCAGTTTAAGTGTGGTGTGTTTGTTACATCCGGACATGCGTGCTTGTATACGTGTGTGCCTGTGTGAGTAAAACAGTAGAACGCGGCGCGACGGTGCTGGAAAGCGCAGTGTGGCGTTGCTAGGATACCTAAACGCAGCGCGGCGGTGCTGGGAAAGTGCGGCGTGGCATTGCTAGGATACCTAAACGTGGCACGGCGTTGCAACATTGCTGGAACACGCGAGTGCGAGGCAGCTCTCAGCCGGCACTGTCTGATAGAGCAGACGGGCACATTTGCTTGATAGTGCAAGCAATGCGCATGCGCGGCGCGGGCTGTCTCTGGTGAGCGGGAGAGTGGCACAGGCTTGCAAAAGTGCTCTAAGCGCAGCTTGGCTGATAGCGCGTCAGGCGCGCGGGCACAAGATGCGGTTTGTGGAGTTGCTTTGAACGCCGCTAGCTAATAGCGCAGTTAGTAGGGACGTGATACAACTTAGGGCTTAAAAGCACTGCTTACAAGCATCGCTGTTTAGTAAGGGTCAAGAATCAGCTAAAAGTAATCAACGAGCCCAACAGGAGTTAAGTGTTTGCTGTGCGGTAATACTTCCCTTCAGAGTCAAAAGCATTTGCTGCTGAGTTCTTGCTAATTTGGACTGAAAAAAAAAAAAAAAAAAAAAAAAGCCACCTAGTCCCTGAAACCTGGGACATGTTTTAAAAAGAAGAACTAAGGAATTTTTTTTTTCTCTCCTTTTCCTGTTCTTTCGTCCCCAGTGGTTTGGATTGAACCCTTAGGAGTCTGTAAATTTATGTTAATGGTTTATTATGAATATTTTAATTTGAAATTATTATTATAACAACAAAAAAACCGATTTTTTTTATACACATTTGAACTGAATAAGTTAAGTTTGCTCTAAAAGACATAATGGGAGCAGAACAAAGTAAAGAAGTACCCAAGGCCAGCCCATTAGGGTGTATCTTAGCTCACTGGAAAGAAATAGCAGGCAAAGGGGGTGTGGAAAATAAAAAAAAGTTTAATCAAATATTGCTCCCATTGGTGGCCATTATATCGCCTAGAGAAGGGGACCAGATGGCCTCCTACAGGTACATTAGAGTATAATACCTTGTTATAGCTAATGCTATTTTTACGAAGGGAAGGGAAATGGGAGGAGGTTTCTTATTGTGATATGTTCTTCTCCCTCCGGAATAACCCTGATTGGCAAAGGGACTGTGGCATCAGGGCCCCCTCTGACCCCCTCATTCTGCCTCTTGAAAAAGAAAACAGAGGCAAAATGAGGAAACTTAAACGGTGCTGCTCGGCCTGTAGCATAGGACAGAGGTGCACCAGGACAGGTAAAGTTTATCGCACAGCACTAGAGGAACAAGAACAAGATCTAGGCAACCTATTTAGCCCTCACTTGGGAGAGCAAAGGGGAAGGGCTGGGAACTTAGGAGGGGCATCAGCACCACCTACATCACCTACACCACCTACATCACCTATACCACCTGTACCACCTGTTCCACATATTCCTCCCATTAATTCTATTCCTTCTCCTTCTTTGGAGAAGACACATGCTCCAACCCCTCCAAGCAGCCCAATTGCATCCCGAACCAGAGGACAAATACTGCAGGCCCCTTTACGGGAGACGGTAACATCAGGGGGAGAAAAGATACTAGTTAAGGTGCCATTCTCCACCCTTGATTTGGAAGCATGGGAAAGGGTTGCAGGAGATTACCAAAATGACCCAGTCAACACTGCTAAACGTCTACGGTACATTATGAAGCAGCACAACCCAGACTGGGGTGACATTCAACTGTTATTAGATGCATTCACTGAAACAGAAAAACAGTTGGTTCTAAAAACAGCAGGAGACCTGGTAGCAGACCACTTTAGACAACAACAAGTGGATCTAAGGGAACATTTTCCACTTCAGGATCCAGGCTGGAACCCAAACCAACCAGAAGAAAGACAAAGGCTAAAGAAATATCAGTATTGGTTTATATTGGGAGTGTAAAGAGCAATGCCTAAAACTATAAAATGGTCAGCTCTATATGCTATTAAACAGGGACCCTCAGAATCCCCCAGAGAGTTCCTAGACAGCCTGAGAAACGCAATGCGGTGCTATACACCACTAGACCCTGCATCTGAGGTGAGGATACAACTAGTTAATCTATTTTTGGGGCAGTCCACAGGGGATATTAGGCACAAACTCCAAAAGGTCCGAGAAGAAAATGCCCAGAATTTAGAAACTCTACTGGGGGAGGCTTGGAGGGTCTTTAGCAACAGGGAAGAAGGATATAAACGAGGGATGAAAAACTTAGCAGCAATAGTGCAGGAGGAGCAGAGAAGAAAACATGGAAGCAGGCAGGGCCCATCCAGGCAAGGCCCCCCCCGGTTGGGCAGAAATCAATGTGCAAACTGTCAGAAACAGGGCCATTGGAAGAGGGACTGTCCAGAATGGAAACAAAATGGTCAAGGGAATCAAAGGAGGGGGGTAGTTGCCCATGTGCAGGAAGATTAGGGGGGACTGGAGGAGACTACCCCAGCAGGTCCTCTGGTTGTAAATCTGAGGAAAAGTATCTGTAAATCTGTAAAGCTGGGGGAAATGGAGAAAGAAGTAAAATTCCTAGTCAATACTGGGGCAACGTATTCAGTTCTAAATACAGCCTTGATGCCCTTAGGGGATGATCATGCTATAGTTACAGGTGCCACTGGCCAAACTGAAAAGGCATTTTTCTTTAGGCCACTAAAATACAAACTGGGAAAGCAGTGGGGAATCCACAAATTCCTATATATGCCCAACTCCCCTGAGCCACTTTTGGGCAGAGATTTGCTGGGACAATTACAGGCAACTATTACATTTAAAAATGGGGAAATGACCCTGGAGGTAAATGCTCAAAAGTATGTAGAAATATTGAGTTTGATATTAACCACTAGTGAAATCACGAGGGAAACTGAAATTGATAAAGAGGTAATGGATCAGGTATTCCCTGGGGTGTGGGCCTCTGATGTACCAGGGAGAGCGAAAAACGCTTCCCCTATACAGATCAGGCTAAAAGACGGAAAGCAACTAGTCAGAGTTAAACAGTATATCTTGAGGAGGGAGGATAGGGAAGGAATTAGCCCAGTAATTGAGAACTTTTTGCATCTAGGATTATTAAAAGAATGTCAATCTGATTTTAATACCCCTATCCTACCGGTCTGCAAACCTGATGGGTCATACCGGTTACTACAGGATCTGAGAGCTGTGAAAAGGCTAACTGAGGACCTGTATCCTGTGGTGACCAATCCCTACACGTTATTAACTTGCTTAACACCCAAACTAACTTGGTTTACCGTTTTAGATTTAAAAGATGCCTTCTTTTGCCTTCCTATCCATGAAGTCAGTCAGAAAATTTTTGCATTTGAATGGGAGAGTCCTAAAAGTGGGCAAAGAACCCAACTTACGTGGATAAGACTCCCACAAGGATATAAAAACTCACGCACTCTGTTTGAAGAGTAAATTGCAAAGGAATTAGAGACCTGGGAAGCCCCTCCAGAGGAAGAGAAGCTGCTACAGTACGTAGATGACATCCTGATAGCCACATGGACGAGGGAAGCATGCGTGGTCTGGATGGTAAGCCTCTTGAACTTTCTGGGGCTCCAAGGGTACCGGGTATCAAAGAAAAAGGCCCAAGTAGTAAAACAAAAGGCAACTTGTTGCAGAAGATAGATAAATATGATTGTTCATAAATAATACAGCTAGGATGAGAACAATTCTCCCAGCAAGCCAGATGACATCCCTGCCTTTGAATGGGTCCTGGGGTGAAATGGATTGTTCCATCTCACCCCCCAAAAGATGTATGGTTCACCCCGCACCTCTATCCCTCCCCTAAAACATCAAGTGCCTGTAACCCCATTGGCCATGCCTTGTTCCAACCCGCCTTGAAGCCCCTTTATAAGGAGGCTTTGAGGGGCCACGTGGTCTCTTGGAACCTCCTCCCTCCTTTTGGAGCTTCCCCTCTCCTAGAATATCCTTTTGTCTCTCCCCTCCCCCATCCTCTCAAGCCCGGCCACGTCCTGCGTCTGGGAGCACGAGGCAGAACCTTCTGCACCCCCAATAAACCTCTTTCCTCAAGAGCAAACTTCAGAGATCTCTGCCTCCTTTCATCTACACCGTGCTGGAGCCTGATATTTTCTACAAACTGGCGCCCAACCAGGAAAAGGAATCCACACATCTACCTGTGGGACACCTCTCCATGCACGGTAACTAAATTACCTGTGGTAGCCTCCTCTTCGCTGTCGTGAGCATGGCATTTCGTTGCTAGGCAACGTAGAAGCCGGAGCTCTTTAAAGATTTGCCGAGGCAATCTACCGTCGAGCACCGCAGCCCGTTACTACCGAGCTTTCGGAGCTCTTGGAACTGCCTCGAGCACAGGAAACACTGCAGAGCTGCAGCAACCCTGAGCTCTGGGAGGAGCTTTGTGGAACATTGCCACGTGCAGAGAGCGCAGAGAGCACTGCCTAGCACTGCCTGCACTGGAAGCCCCGAGGGGGAAGTCTGGAGGTCCCAAGCACGGAAAAGCCGTCCCGGAGAGATACCCAGAGCTCTGAGGGGACCCCTGCGAAGTCCTGAGCACCAACAGGAGGTACGTCGGAACTCAACAGAGGACTCTGCTTTTGCGACATCGAGGTGAGCTACACAGGTCTAAAAAATGGGACAATCCCACTCTGCCCTTGATAGAGATCTCTATAAGCAACTTAACCATCTCTTACGTAGCTAAAACAGTACCTTGTCTAAGAAAGAGTTAAAAAACCTTCTGGAGTGGACCTTGCTTAACTTCCCTCATGCTGAGAGGTCAGCCGCTTTTACCAGCGAATTTTGGGACTCGGTTGGAAATAGGCTTTTTATTGACACCTCACGACGATATCCCAAAGCTTGTAATTTGCTCCCAGATTTTAGAGCCGTGGCAGACTTGTTTGCCCCGCAGAAGCCGGTCCCGACCACGTGGCCGGCCCGCGCGGTTTCTTATGACTCCGCCCCGGCCCTTCCCGCCCCCGTCGCGGTCCTTCTCGCCCCCGCCCCAGCCGCCCCTGCCGCGGCTGCCCCCGCCCCCATTCCCCCCCCCCCCCGCACCTGCGGCTCCCTCCGTGGCCCCCGCGGCCCCCCCCGCGCCGCTTGCCCCCATCCCCCGCCCCGTGCCGCTCGGCGCAGACCCTTGCGGTGTCGGCAGCTGCGGCCGCCCCGGCCCCCCCCCCATGCCACAGGGCCTGTGCCTGCTCCTGCCCTGAGACGTCTCTGGCAGCGGCGGTCGCTACTTTCGCTGGCCTGTTACAAAGCAACATTGCCACGTTTTTACAAACACTTGAACCGGTGCTGGCCGCAGCCGGCTTGCCACCACCCGCACCGCAGGAACACGTGACCACCCCCCAGTCCCGGCGCCACGGTGGCGATTGGCGGGAAGCCCCGCACCGCCCCTCCAGCCTGAACCCCGGCCACGGGGGGACGCCCCGGGGCCCCGTACCGCAAACCTGCCACCCTCCGCACCCGTGAATATGCCCCAGCCCCCTGGTGGCGTGGCCCCGACCCTCGAGTCCCCCGGCCTCTTCAGCAGCGTGGTAGACGCGGCCGCCATGATGCCTTGCTGCGCGGACTCAACAACGCACCCCGCCGCCCCTGCGGCACCTCTGATGCAGCCCCCCGCTTCCCACACGCCCCATACCGCGGTCTGCGCCCAGCCAGAGCCCCCGTGCCCTCCGGCGGTGTCGCCGGGGCCCCCAGAGCTGGCAGGGGGGGCCCCGCCGCCGCTGCTGCTGCCAGGGCCGCCGGTACCACCACTTCCAGGTTCGTCGCCGGGTCCCACCGCGCGGACCCGCCTGGATCTTCTTGCAACCGCATCACAAATAGTTCCTTCCTCACCACCACCCTCGCAGCTTTTGGAAACCCCCTCCAACCCTCCAGCCAGCCTGCCGGCAGCAGCAAAATATGACCCCACAGCATCCTCTGCATATGCCTCTGCGTCCTCCCCTACGCTGTATCCACATTTAACAGCTGCAGCCCCATCCTCCATATGTCCTTCCGCACATGTCGGTTCCTCCCTGGTGGCTTTGCTTACAGACACCTCTCCTCCTGCCCCTCCACCCCAGCTATCAGCAGCTCCTGCACCCAAACAGACATCTAGCAATCCCAAGACATGGACAGCTATTCCTTCCCAGGACTTGAAAGAACTACGAAAAGCTGTCAATGAAGGCAGTATCTCCTCTTCATATTTTAAACAGCTGTTAAAAAGCATTCCCTGGAAAGGCACATGATCACACCTGATGACTGCAAACAGCTTGCCTCTACCTTTCTTACTGACTCACAATATATACTGTGGGACCGCAAATGGAAGAGAATCCTTGCGGGACTATTAACCACATATAGACAGAGTACTGATGCAGAACTTCGTGCCCTCACCTTGTCTAAGTTAACGGGCGACCCACCTGATGATCAGATTGAACATCAAGCAAATTTACCTAGAGTGGTGCTTGATGACATAAAGACGATGGCTCGCAGAGCCTTTTTGCAAATTCAGCCCACAGGAACTTTTGAAAAAGCATACAATCTAGTTATCCAAGAGCCATCTGAGCCGTTCACCGCATTCGTAGACCGGCTGATCCAAGCTACAGAAAGGCAATGTGGTGATGATTTAGCCTGTCCAATGGTGATACAGGACATCCTTGAGAATAATGCTAATGCACAATGCAAAAGAGTCATCAAGGCCTTAGGGAAAGAAAGACCTACAGTGCCTGACATGATTGAAGCCTGTAACTATGTTGGGAGTCCACATGACGTGGCAGTAGTTCAAGTAAGTGAATTTGAAAAGACTCTGGAAAAAAAATTTGAAAGGGCTCTTGCAGCACAAGCAGATGTGCAGACTGCACAGGTTAAAACTCTGGCAGAACAGGCAGAAGCACGGGACCAGAGACTTACTGAGTTTATGACTGCCCTGCATCTAAACTCCCAGCAGCAATACAACACTATGGCTGTTATGCAAGCTGCTGTGCCTTCGGGACCCTGCTACTTCTGCAAAAAACCTGGCCACATGGTGAAGACTTGCCCAGAAATCAACAAGAGCCCACAAGCGCCAGATTTCTGCCCCACCTGCAAGAGAGGAAAGCATCGAGCCTGGCAGTGCCAATCTCGACAGGATGCGGGTAAGAGACCCAATCCAAAAAACTCCACAGAGAACGTGCCGCGCCATCGCATCACGAAACAAATAATGGCCCCCCAGACTCCAGAGGTAAAATTTGTGAATACCCCGACCCCAATGCCCTTCGCTTCATCACCAGCACAATCCCAGCTAATGACCCAAGCCTATTATCCCCAGGGACCTGGTGCACTCTGGAAACCTCCAAGCAAACAACCTTCTTAAAGGATGATGGCTATGACTATATCTCAACAGGGATCACCGGGCCCTCGCAACTCAGGCAAGACTTTTTAATTGTCGGTAAAGAAAGGAATAGCATCCTGGGATTACTTGTTCTGCCTTGTATAATGTCTGTTAACTGCAATGAAGAATTGTTAGTGCTAGCCAAAGCTTACTACCCCCCATTGCATATTCCACCCAGAACCCCTATAGCCATTGCCATAGCACTGCCTATGGGAACTATGGACCGAATGCCACCACGCTGTTTCCCGGTTGCTTCTGAAAATCCTGAGGTCCTATGGGTTCAACACATAAGTGAACAAAGACCAATGCTAACTTGTGAATAATCAAATGGTGGGGTCTGAGTCAACATCAAGGGGATGATTGACACGGGGGCAGATGTTTCGGTAGTCTATTCTTACTATTGGCCAACTGATTGGAGGTTGGTACCTCCCCCAGGAACTCTCACAGGCATCGGAGGTGTCACTCCGTGCTTGCAAAGTGAATCGATGATCAGTATAGAAGGGTCTGACAGGATGAAAGCATTGATCCATCCCTACGTAGTGCAGAAACCCATCACAGTATGGGGAAGGGACTTGCTTTCTGCATGGGGAGCAAAAATTGAACTGGGTTTTTTGTAGGGGCCACTAAAGCACTCAGCACTCTAAAATTGACCTGGAAGACTGACACCCCTGTCTGGGTCGACCAGTGGCCCCTGCCAGACAACAAGCTGAGTGCTCTTAAGAACCTGATAACTGAACAACTGAAAAAAGGACACATTAAGCCCACTAACAGCCCCTGGAATTCACCTGTGTTCGTAATCCATAAGAAGACCTCTGACACTTGGCGATTGTTACATGATCTCAGAAAAATCAACATGGTGATCAAGAACATGGCCCCTCTCCAGCCTGGCCTGCCCAACCTGTCCATGATCCCTAGAGATGGGCCTCTTATAATCATAGATCTGAAAGACTGTTTTTTCCACATCCCACTGCATCCAGATGATGCCCCTCGTTTCACCTTCTCTGTCCTGAGTACAAACTTACAAGAACCACTCCAAAGATATAATTGGCTTGTTCTCCCACAAGGTCTAAAAAATTCTCCTACTATCTGCCAATACGTTGTAGCCCGCACGCTGTCTCCAGTCAGTGAAAAATTCCCGCATTCCGTTATCCTCCATTACATGGATGATCTGCTCATTGCGGCACTAACGCAAAAACACATGACAGAGACTTGTAGTTATGCTTTGCTGTAATAAAAAAGGCTGGACTAGTGATCTCTGAATCAAAAATACAAGAAACTGCCCCCTGGAAATATTTGGGTTGGAAACTGACAGATCAATCGATTACTCCCCAAAAGATACAAATCCGAACTGATGTTTGCACTCTGCAGGACTTACAGCAGATTTTAGGGGAAATTAATTGGGTTAGACCTGTCCTAGGAATAACTGCTGATGAACTTGCTCCACTTTTTGATTTGTTAAAAGGGGACAACGACCTCAGATCCCCCAGATCTCTCACTCCGGAGGCTCACAAGGCCTTGGAACACATTACTGATGCTCTGCAGAACGGGCAGGCACATCGTTATGTTCCTGGTCAACCCTTCTTTCTTGCAATCCTCGGGGAAAAGTTGAGACTGTGCGGTCTCATCTTCCAGTGGGATCCCTCTCTCAAAGATCCATTGTTAATAATTGAATGGGTTTTTATTTCCTACAGGTCACCAAAGACAATCCTCACACCTTTAGAAATGATGTCACAGATCATCATCAAAGGCAGAGCAAGGCTCCTTTCAATAGTGGGCTGCGAGTTTGCAATTATCTATTTGCCTGTGAAAAAAACCTATTTTGATTGGGCAATGCAAAAGTCAGAGGACCTGCTGTATGCCTTGCTTGATTTCCCAGGCGCTTGTTCAATTCATTACCCAGCGCACAAAATGATCAAAGCTAAACTATGTTACAAGGAAAAGCCCATGATCAGTGAAGAGCCTCTAAACGCAGTCACTATCTTCACTGATGGGTCAGGGCGAACGCACAATTCAGTTACATGGCTGTTGTGGTTTGATATGGAAAGATAATTTTTTTTGGAAGAAAGAGGTTAATTTAGATATTGACTAATTGAAAGTAGATACGCTTTTGAGAACATAGAGGAGTTGAAAGTAGAATTTTCAGGGGAACTTGTTTTTTTGGGTTCTGGTTAGTGTGTAGTGTAAATTTCCCCTGCCCAGCTACAAGCTGGGTGGGGGAGGGGAAGTTCTTATGGCCTGAAAGGTAGGCTTTAAGGGTGGTGGAAGGATTGGAACTGGGCTGGCTTCTGTAGATGGAAGGGTGGAAGAAATTTGGGATGTTTCTATTTCTCCTCTCCTCTTTGTTTTTTTTTTTTGAGGGGGAGAGAGAAAGAGATGTAAATTTTTTTTTTCTTTTTTAGTTTGAAAGAGAGGAAGAGGGACACTTTGGACTTTGGGATGGGATGTTGGAAGGAAGAATTTTGGATGGGAGGGGGATAAGGAGTGGCTTTTAGTTGGACTTTTTTATGTTAGCTATAACTTGAACTAAATTTTTTTTTTTAAGAGGGACTGTGTTTTAAGATGCTAGTAAGTTAAAAGACTTGTTTTAGCTAAAAAAAAAAACAAAAGTAGAATAAACAGAAAAAAGGTTAGGGGGTTTGTGGTGGCACCTCCTTGCTTTAGAAAGGAAAGAGAAGAGAAAAAGATTTCTGTTTTTGAGCCTTTGGCCTCAGGGGAAAATGGGGGGGGACTGTGGTCTCAAACAATGAAAAACTGAACTGTTGTTTTTTCCCTTTTTGGCAGGGCATCCTTGAAAGGAAAAATCTTAAAAGCAGTGACTATTTATGCATTGTAGTGAGAGCACTGTGCATAGAAAAAAAAAGAGTTACTATGATAAACTTTTTTTCCGGGCGGTGCCATGTGTGACATGGAAACACAAGATGTGAAACTGTGTTTCTTGGGGGGTCTGTGGCACAGGAGAGACTCTGTTCCCTCGATAGACTGATTATCGGTTGTTTGGAGGGTGGAAACCTGATTAGGGTCCAGATTGTGTCTCACTGTAGTTTATTAGAGTTAGGTGGTGGGGGGAGGAATATTTTACAAGGTTTTCATTTAGATCTTTGTGTGATTTTTTTTCCCCTTCTTTAGTTTTCTCTTTTCTTTTGTAGTAATAATTTAATAAAGTTTTTTTTTCTGTTATTAAGCTTGGGCCTGCTTCGCTCTGTTCTAAATTCCACTTCACAGCATTCAAGGGAGGGATCACATTTTCATGGGAGCACTGGCATTGTGCCAGTGTCAAACCATGACAATGGCAAAATACAAATACTAAAACCTGGGAACAAGATGTTCAAAAAGTTGAAGGTTCTCCTCAAATTGAATTGGCAGCAGTTGTAAGAGCATTTCAGCTCTTCCCAGAACCTTTCAACCTGATCACTGACTCGGCATACGTTGCTAATGTTATTATGAGAATTGAGGGATCTGTTTTAAAGGATGTGAACAACGACAAGTTGTGTCTTTGGCTCACCTGTCTGTACCAAATTTTATCACACAGAACTAATCCCTATTTTGTTTCTCATATCAGGGCCCACTCTGGTCTTCCAGGATTCATGGCAGAGGGAAATGCACGAGCTGATGCTTTGGCATCAGCAGCGTCTGATGAGGAAGGTACAGCAGGCATTGAAAACTCCACCTCAGTGCTTGCTGCAACCACCTTGCCAAACACGATTGAACAAGCCAAATTAAGCCATGCATTCTTTCACCAAAATGCACAGACCATCAAACGAGACTTCTGCATCTCCCTAGAGCAAGCACAAAATATTGTACAAGCTTGCCCAAACTGTCAACAGGTGCAACCCCTCCCCCTTTCAGCAGCCACCAACCCGTGAGGGTTGGAGAGCTTACAGAAATGGCAAACAGATGTCACTAAGTATCCCTCTTTTGGGAAACTTAATAACATCCATGTCTCTATCGATACATTTTCAAATGCAATTTTTGCCTCTGTACATACAGGGGAAACAGCCAAGCATGTATGACAGCATTTCTCACAAGCTTTCTCCTATTTAGGCGTCCCCCAAGAGATTAAAACTGATAATGGTCCTTCATACACCTCACAGGAATTAGCCACATTCCTGAATGACTGGGGCATTCGCCATACATTTGGCATCCCCCACTCCCCTACAAGCCAAGGAATGATAGAAAGAACACACCAAACCCTAAAATGCATTCTAAATCAACAAAAAGACGGAATAGAGCAGGCCACACCTCAAAAGAGGTTGAGCAAAGCCCTATACGTATACAATTTTTTAAATAGCTCTGCAAACGAGCCTGACCCCCCCATTTACAGACATTTTTCTAAACAACAAAAAAGCAAAAATAAAGGAGCACCCCCCAGTTTTAATAAAAAACCTAGATTCAGGGCGAATAGAAGGGCCATACAACCTTGTAACATGGGGGAGAGGGTTTGCTTGTGTTTCTACAAGTGAGGGACTCAAGTGGGTCCCAGCGAAGAATGTGAAGCCCTACCATGCACCAAAATCCAATGGCACCCTCACACCTGGCAGTGCTTCTACAAATGCAAGCCAAGAAGCGGGTACTCAGACCTAAACTGTGCAGAGCCGAGATGAAATGACCTGCCAGAAACAACTCAAGAAAATGATGGACATTTGTTTGCACGTGCATGTTGCTTTTGTTCCCTTGTTGTTGCTTTTGTTCCCTTGCTTTGGTTTTCATATTAAAGTTTCACCTGTAAGTTAACCAAAGACAAATGCCTGGGTTGCTTTAGCCAAGTCTGCAGGCTCTGGTACCATCTGTCTAGCTAACACAAGCCCTAATAGACTCTTTCAACCTGGTTAATTAGAGAACCTTCCCCAGAAGGTTTTGATAATGCTACCTCAGCTAAATTCTTCCATTACATTAAAACAGTCAAACAAGTTAAAATGCTGGATCAGTAAAGAAATAAATGCCACCTCTACTATAATCAGTTATCTAGGTCAACAGTTTATCTGAAGGTTTGAGCTTTGCACACCTTGGCTGAAGGAACTCTGTAAAGTAAGCTTGATTGTTTTAAAAGTAATAAGTGTAGTTTCAGTAGCAATATCCTATATACCCCAGAGTGTGCAAAAAGTAGTAATTAGGTCAGTGTTTAGCTTTCAAATGGTTTAACGAAACGGGGGAATTGTTGCGGAAGATAGATAAATATGATTGTTCATAAATAATACAGCTAGGATGAGAACAATTCTCCCAGCAAGCCGGATGACATCCCTGCCTTTGAATGGGTCCTGGGGTGAAATGGATTGTTCCATCTCACCCCCCAAAAGATGTATGGTTCACCCCGCACCTCTATCCCTCCCCTAAAACATCAAATTGTTCCAACCCGCCTTGAAGCCCCTTTATAAGGAGGCTTTGAGGGGCCACGTGGTCTCTTGGAACCTCCTCCCTCCTTTTGGAGCTTCCCCTCTCCTAGAACATCCTTTTGTCTCTCCCCTCCCCCATCCTCTCAAGCCCAGCCGCGTCCTGCGTCTGGGAGCACGAGGCAGAACCTTCTGCACCCCCAATAAACCTCTTTCCTCAAGAGCAAACTTCAGAGATCTCTGCCTCCTTTCATCTACACCGTGCTGGAGCCTGATATTTTCTACAGTAACTTATCTGGGTTACGAAGTCAGTGCTGGACAATGTACCCTGGGCCAAAGCCGGAAGGAGGCAATATGCCAAACCCCAAAACCTCAGACTGTAAAAGAACTACGAACTTTCCTAGGGATGATAGGGTGGTGCAGATTATGGATCTATAACTATGGGCTGTTTGTGAAGCTCTGGATGCTGCAGAGCTGTGGCAGCAGCCGTAATGAACATCCAAGAGGCACGTAAATTCACCCTGGGCCAGAAAATGACTGTGCTAGTGTCCCACACGGTGTCTGCAGTGCTAGAGGTGAAAGGCGGACATTGGCTTTCAACACAACGGTTCCTGAGATACCAATCTATTATGGTGGAACAAGATGATGTGGAGATAGTGGTGACTAACATTGTCAATCTAGCCTCCTTCCTTAGTGGAAACCAAGTAGAACCAGTGGAACATGACTGCCTGGAGACCATCGAGGGCCACATATTCCAGATGCCCTGACCCGAAGGGCACAAAAGGCCAAGATAGTTGCTCTAACTCGGGCCTTAGAAATAAAAATAAAAAAATAACATATATACGGACTCAAAATATGCATTTAGAGTAGTGCATGCTCATGGAGCCATCTGGAAAGAGAGAGGACTGCTGAACTCTCAAGGGAAAAACATTAAACATGCATCTGAAATACTGCAACTTCTGGAAGCAGTTCAGTTGCCAGAGAAAGTAGCAATCATGCACATTAAGGCACATCAGAAGATAAATTCAGAATTGGAAGAAGGGAACGAGCTGGCGGATAGGGAAGCAAAAGAAGCGGCAAAAATTGAGGTAATAACTGAGGCAGCCCTGATTCCAGACGGGCAGATTTCCCTTGAAGGTAAGCCAAAATACAACAAATTAGACAAAAAATTGATCCAGGAGCAAAAAGGAGATTATAACTGCGGCATTTGCAATTTTCTCTTCTTCCCCCCCCCCCCATTCCCCCTCCCCCCATGGTCCCTTGTCCTGACCCTGCATTTCCTTGTCCTTCCCCCTCGCCACACGGTCCAGTCCCTGCCCCCCCCCGCCTTTCCCATTGCTGTCCCCGGGGCCTCCGGAGTTTCCCTGCCCCTGTCCCCTTCCTCCCGTCCCATTGGCTGCGGCTCAGGTTACCCCCAGTTGGCGCCCCAGGGGTCTCAGGAACACGCTTCTACAATAAACGCGTGTCTCTACCTGAGTCCCATGTCGCCATTTCGTCTGTCCCCGCGCTAGAACTGAGCCTCACAGAGCTGAAGGGGAAAAGCGGCTGCCACCTCTCCCCTCCTCCCACCGGCGCCCACCCAGAGCTAGTCTCGCACGGCAACATATAACCAAGAAGGATGGGCCACCATAGAAGAAAAATTAGTCATACCCTCCTATTTATTATGGTCCCTAATAAGGGAGGAGAACCAGAAAACACATTGGGGAATTGATGCTCTATATAAATGTCTAAATGAAAGGATCATAGCTAAACATTTATGAGCCACTATCACTAAAGTGACTCGACAATGTGACCTTTGCCTCCAGACCAACCCCAAGAATATTCCCAAACCAAAACTTGGCCAGATTGGGAAGGGCCATGGGGCTGGGCAACAATGGCAGATCGATTTCACAGAAATGCCAAGAAAATGGGGGTATAAGTTTTTACTGGTGTTAACAGATACCTTTTCAGGATGGCCAGAAGCATTCCCCACCAGGACTTCTAAAGCTCGGGAGGTAACTAAGGTATTGGTACAGGAAATCATACCACACTTGGGAGTCCCGGCCACAATCTCCTCAGATAGAGGACCACATTTTTTCGCAAAATTAGTGCAACAGTTTAGCCAATACTTGGGCATAGACTGGGAACTTCACACCCCATATAACCCACAATCAAGTGGTCAGGTAGGAAAAATAACTCATTTGATCAAACAACAAATTGTATGACTGAGACAAGAGGCTAATTTGTCGTAGCCTCAATCCCTCCCACTAGCACTACTGCGGATTCGAACCAAACCCAGGACCAAAGAAAAGCTGAGTCCCTTTGAATTGCTTTATGGGAGACCATATGGGGTGCAGAAGAGAACGTCTGCCCAAGATGTATCACTAACCTCCTATATGATTGTTCTAAATAAACAACTTAGAGCAATCGAGAAATATGTGGCCAGAACTCAGGGTGCGAAGCTCGATGCACCAGTACATGACGTACAACCTGGAGACTATGTATGTTAAGTCTCTTACAGAGAAGGCCCTGGAACCACAATGGGAGGGACCATACCAAGAGCTCCTTACTACCTTCACTGCAATCAACGTTAAAGAACAAAACCGTGGATTCACCACAGCCGTGTTAAGAAAGCTCCAGAAGACACTTGGAAAAGAACACCAGGTGATGGTGAATTGAAATTAAACATACTCGGACAAAATGAATGTATCATGGTGGCTTTTGCTGTTGTTTACAATCATAACTATAATCCAACAATTAGAAGGTATTCCTAGTCAGAGCAATGCTAAGTGGCTTTGGTCCCAAGCCTTTACTCAATACACTAGATCTATGGGGAAATCTTCTGATTTAGAAGATTTAAATCTAACAACTCTGGTCATGCACATAACCAAATATATACAAAGCAGGAGTGGCAAAGAGAGAGGTTGTGGTCACTTCAAGGAACCATAGGAGAGGTAATTAAGATAGGGTGTTGAATGATTAATGGGACTACCCACAATAAAGTAACCCAAATCAGTGTAAATAAGCGCCAAGAAATTTGCAATCATCCAAGTGAAATAGACTGTTGGTACTTCAAATTAAGACAAACTGTTGACGTGGTTTGCCTCTGAGCCCGCAACACTATTGGGCTGTCTTTCAAATTTACAATAAATGCTATAGCCAAGCCTGTTACAACCCACTCCAGCACTCAAGCACAAACCCAAAATATGCCATTTAATCTTAAACCCAAAATTTATGAAATCAGCCCATATGTTATAAGGAATACGGGTCAACAAAAACTGTTATTTAACCCAGAATGGTCCCTTAAACATGTTGAACTGTTAATGCAAACTAATATCTCGACAGTTCAGCCAGCTTGCTCCCCCTTCCTAAGGTCATCCTTCAAAGGATAGACAAAGTGGCTACAAAAACAAGTACACCTCCAAGATAGAATGCGAAGGGATTTAACCGGGATGTTAGGGACCGGGTTAGGAGTTTTGAATGAGATTGACTTAGAAATATTAATGAACAAAATAGCTGTAGCAACTAGGGATCTGACAAAATTAAAACAGCCTTTACAGTCATCTCTATTAGCACTGGAAAAGTCAGTGGCAAGTCTCAAGGGTGCTGCCAAGATAGAGAGCCATTGAAGATCAAGACCGTAGCTTGCTAGTAGACGCATTAAAAGGGGCACAAGAGAACATATCTTTAGCCCTTAGCTGTATACAAGCACAATTATAGATACAGTCAACAGCTGCTTTAATCATAGGGGAAAGAAGTGAAGGGGTGTTTCCAACTGAGGTACGAAAAGTTGTCTGGGACAGTGCTACAGACTTTGAGAAAGACTTCCAATCTTAGTAGGCCATGGTAAATTTTACATATAATCCCACCACTAACACCGCTATTGCCTTTGTGCTCACTATACGTAATGCCACAGTTCACACTATTCACCCCATTGCTGCCTTAGAGTTAGTCATGAAAAGTCAGTATTATACCCCTCAGAACATTGGGTATGGGCCTGGAAAATCCAAGGGAAATGGCAAACCATTAACCTAGAGCCTTGCATTACTCAGGAACAACAGGGATTCATGTGTGAGAGTAATCTGATTAGTGCTCAAGACGTATGCCTTGACACTGATCAGGGCATTTGCCACTTTGAAATCCACCCAGACACCAACCCACAAACTCATAGTGTATATAGGCTATGGCTGTGTGTGTTTAAGGACTGTGTGTGATGTCATAGAGAATGATAAGAACAAGGTCCCCTTAGCTGTTAAGAATCATTCCAATTTCTGTATTTGCAACTTTATCAGGGTTACTGGGTGTGACTTTATATACTCAGCACCAGTCGTATCCCACCAGTTAATAAAATAAACCAAACAACATACAACGAATTACCACACACACCTATTGGAATGAATTTAACCCTGGTAAAACAATTAATGAAACATCAAGATCTAATCAAAATTATAGAAGAGATTCACAAGAATGGGCAGAGAACACTGTTAACTGTCCATCATGACGTAACTGAAATAAACAGAGTCCTGCAAAGAATAAAACAAGACGGAAGTCATAACTGGTGGGATGCACTATTTGGATGGTCACCAACTGCAACTGGGATCATGAACACTTTATGTCACCCCATTATAGTTTTATTAATTTTAGTTACTGTAAGTTTAATGATGTCTATTTTAACGCTCATGTGGAATTGGAGGATGTTACAACGTGTGTCCATTCTGACTTCACTCTCTAGAACTCATGGAATCCTACTGAAAGAGAACTGTCATGATAGTAGGCCAGAATTTAGACCAGGACCCCTGTCGTAAAAGAATTTACTATAATTTAAAAAAGGGGGAACTGAAATAGAGATTTTCGGAGTTCACTTGAGCTAACAAAACAAATTTAACTTTTAGCTTGTAGAATCATGTGTTGAATTTTAAGAAACCTCTGCCATGGTACAAAGGGCATAGGGAAATGTAATTCTTTGAAGCTTCTTGCATAAAAGACAATACCAGAGAAGACCAGGGAATGCAAAGAACCCAGATAAAGAGACCCCTCTGTCTCCAATCATATCAAGGCTAACAAACATACTTAGATAAGACACCAAAGGACCAAAAGCGCATGTGCAGAGGAGGAAAGTTCAAAAGTTCAATCCAGAGGAAGACTACAATTTTCAGCCTCAGAAGACCACCAGAGACCCCCGCAGGACCACCACAGCAAACCACACATGCCCAGAAGGGTGTAGACATATTTAGCATGAGAGGCGAGGACAGGCAGGGCCAGGGGTTGAATATGCATAGAAAAGTTATGTAATGTATTGCATATGGAACACCTTTGTGAATAAAGATGTGGGACAGACTGCGGCTTGGGGCACATGTTTTTGGAGAGCTATCTCGCTTGTGTCGGGCGCTGACATACATACCCACTTCATAACTACATCAAGTTATGGAGTCTATTTATTTATTCCGCGTATCGCTTCATTGGCAAAGCATCCTTGAAAAGAAAACCCTATGAGCAGTCTGTCCATGCACGGTGGTGAGAGCACTGTGACACGGAAAGGAGATTGTCACACTGGCAGATTTTCTCCAGGCAGTGCCATGTGTGACATGGAAACAAAAGAGGTGGCAATTGTGTTTCTTGGGGGGTCTATGGCACAGGTGAGACTCCTCTCTCCCTTGATGGACTGAGTATTGATTATCTGAAGGGTGTTAACCTGATTGGGGGTCCAAGTTTTGTCTCACTGTGGTTTGTTGGAATTTGGCTGGGGGGAGGAGAAATGTTTTGGAAGGTTTTCATTCTGGATTTAGTGTGTGTCTTTTATCAGAGTAGTAGCTTAATAAAGTTCTTTCTCCTATATTTCTAAGCTTGGGCCTGCTCTGCTCTTTTCCTGATCGCATCTCACAGCACTTATTTGGGAAGGTGTATTTTCATGGGGACACTGGTATTGCGCCAGCGTAAAACCATGACAGAGGAGTAGCTGAGGGTGCTGGAGATGTTTAGCCTGGAGAAAAGGAGGCTCAGGGGAGACCTCGCTCTCTACAACTACCTGAAAGGAGGTTTTAGACAAGCAGAGGTCAGTCTCTTCTCTCAAATAACAAGCAATAGGACAAGAGGAAATTGCCTCAAGTTGTGCCAGGGGAGGTTTAGATTGTATATTAGGGAAAATTTCTTCACTGAAAGGGTGGTTAAGCATTGGAATGGGTACATCCAGGGAAGTGGTGGAGTCACAATCCCTGAAAGCATTCAAGAAATGACTGGATATACTTAGTGCACTAGGACCTAAACACAACAGCCTGATAGGCCAACAGGAAGAAGAGCTCTTCCTCTGCTGTAAGTGGTTCTCATTCATTAAAAACAGCCACACCCAACAGTACACCTATTTGCTTCAAGAAACTGTTCTGGTTTTATTAGAAAACAATAAACAAAGGTGCCTAAATTAAGTTTTTTTATCTTCAAATAAATATTCATGTCTCTGAGGACTGAACAGGATGAAATCAATAGAGTGAAAGAGACATACTAAATAATGTGAAATAAAATTCAGCTACAGTTAAGTTTAGCCAGCAATTATCAACATTTTTATTTCTGGTATGGATTTAGTCACTAGCCAATTAATAAACAAGTTAAATTTTTAGGCTTTCAACTATGCAGATCTCCCTATGCAGGCAACAGCCTTGTTGTTGTTTAAAACAGAATATCACCTTGTACCTACATGAGAGCTAGCCTGTACCACAAGACAAAACCTCCTTGGCTCCCTAAACTGTTACCAATAATGAAGACTCTTGGAAAGAACAAGTTTTATGCAAAGATCCAGTGAGGAACTTCAGCACCAAAATGCTAAGCAGCACAATATCTATCTTTCAGGGCATCTGGCTGTAACGATGGACTAGATTATGGATTGAAGAGAACTTTGGCATGATCTAAACTCCATTATATTTCTAAGCAGGCAAAAAGTACAACTACAGGCACCTTGAAAAGTTTAGGATCAAGGATATTCAGAGTTCTGATACCTCCAGGGTAGACACCATCTCAGTGTGGGCTTGAGGGTTGCAATCTTTGACTTAGGCATCTCGATTAAATTCAGTTCACAGCCTATGTCACCATTCCAAGAGATGTCCAAATTCAAGACAAGATCTAATCACAAAATTCTTCCTCTTATTTGGAATTTATATCTATCAAATTTCAGAGTACTTGATACAAAAAAGAATCAAACTTAAACCACAAAGTTATAAGTTAGCATTACATGTTAGATTTTACTCACCAGGATGATTTGATATAGGAGGCTGGAATGCAAGTTCATTGTGAACTGGCCCTTTAAAAGAAAACATGCCATTTGTTTTACATGTGGAAAAATATTGTTTTATTACTTAGCTTGTTTTCCTATAAAAAAAAGACTTGCGAGGATGCCTGATGGTATATATCCCAGTAATTTTTGAATCAATTGGCCTAATCTGACAGGGGATAAAAATGCCCACAGAAAAATTACACTCAGAGGTTTCCTAAAAATTTGGAAGTTGAGTAAAGAGCTCCATTAGTATCCCAGAAAGAAAGGCTGCATGCTGCTCAAGCCAGACCCGGCTCCAAGAGAGAACAGAAACCATATGTAGCGTTGAGATGCAAGAGAAATAGGACTTCACATCTGTCCCCAAGTTGTGCAAGGAGAGAATCAGTGTATAGAGGGAGGTGATACAAGTCTGTCAGAAACCACGCTTCATTAGTTTCATCAATCACAAAACAAGTTACCCAGCATGCTGTGGACTTAACCATAAGAAACACTCACTGAAGATGGAAAGAAGCCCTAGAGAAATAATTTTCTAAGAAAAAAAATTACAATTAATATAGTCTTGGGATTAGTCAGCTTAGTCTCTTGACTTTTATGAATTAACTGGGTCCTTTACAGGCAGCAGAGAAAAAGGAGGGAAAATTTAAACATAGTATTATAAGTAAGAGCAGCTTTTGCAACAAGATGTCAAAAGAAACACAATGCTGGGAGGTGTCAAAACATGTGACTTTCTGAAATGAGAGATGGCAGTAGCCAAGAAAAGCTCTATGTAGTACCACTAGCCAGTTATAAATAATAACTATGGAAAGATACATGCACTGAAAAACATTTATAGATTATCTACAGCACCACTAAAGTTTTTTTACATCCTGGTATTTCTGACAAACTAGATGACAGATTTAGTGGGTTCCTAACAGACCAAAATAATGAAACTTAATAACTGCATCTAAACCACAATTTTCTTGATAGAGACAAGCTGAAAAGTCACTGCAATATCAGCTCACAGTTTATTCTCCCTTCTGCTAACCATGACTGCTTCAAACAAGTGATCTGGTTAAGTACTATATTAGAAGACCAAGAACTGTTCTAGCTTTTTGCCACAAAATTTAGAAAAACTTTAATTTGGGTGGGTTTTTTCCCCACTATACTCTTATAATACATATACTGTGCTAGACACTTACACTAGCATTTTGATCACTTTTTTCCTCCCCATCTCCTGTACCTTAAAACAAGAGATTCAAGTTTGTGTGCTGAATGTACTCATGAATCAGGCTGTGGCAAGACCAGTTTATTGACAAGTACTTTACTGCATGAGCTTTCACAAGGTTCTTTTAAACTGGCTAGGGTATGTGGACACACGTCTTCCAAAGCTAAGTATGACTTTAAAATTTTCAGAAAATAAAACCAGCCAAGAACTTCCAAGATTTGAAAGAAAAATATGCAAATAACACATCTTGAATTGACTTCCTTTTCAGCAAAGGAAATATTTAGTACAGGATTACAAAGCCTTAAAAACAGAGGTTTAGAAAGGAAATGCTAGTTTTGTTAGGTATAATAAGACATGTATAATATAGATGGTATCAGTATAGCTATCTGAGTTTCTAATCTCTGCTGCTTTAACAGAGTCCATCAGGCTTTTATACTTAACTGTCAGAAAATACTAAACACAGTAATGGTAGGTCTGTAATATTAAACAACAACAAAAAAGTATTTGGAGGTAAACAGTAATCACAAATTAACCCCTACCATTCAACAAAATTGAAAATTAAGTGATCTGGAAATCTGCACTACTTACAGTAATGCCCAGGATGCATAGGTGGATGATGTTGAAGATGGCCATTCTGGTGGTGAGGTATGGTAGGTGTGTAGGCTGCTGTCCGACTTCCAGTCCAAGTTGTAGTACTATCTAGAAAAAGAAAGGAGCGGCTGGTTTTAAAGGGATTTTTTTTCTGTATCTCACTTCTAATCCTCTATTTCTCCTGACATTTGGAAACTGGTTTTAGAAAACTAAAAAGAGTGCACACACACATATATATATATATACTCACTGTGATGGTAAGTAGCTGGCTGAGCTGTAAACCCATTCTGCTGAGTTCCTGGCTGAAGCCCTGAAGCAATCTGTAAGAGTCCATCACTATGGCTACCTGTCAATATACTGGTAGGTTGACCTGGTAAAAGAACACACTACCTATTCATGAACGTTCCAAAATTTTAATTAAGAAGAGCTCAGCACTTCTGGGTAGGAAAATACACCCAACTAGGGGCACTGCAATACACAGTTCCTATAAGTTTGGTTTCAGTATTTTTTTCCATCCACCAGAGTGTCTTAGGGAAACTTGAAGGAAGATGCTCTGCATCAACTAATTTTGACTCTAACACCCTTAATATTTTAAAGAGTAAAAGTATGCAAAGAACCACGTTTATCAAGCGCATCTTTGTTTTGTTCACATCTCATTTTTCAGTTTGAAAGAAGAAATGTCAGGTTTTACTGAATAACATAGCTGGAATAGATTTGGTGTGAATCCAAACAAGCCAGCAGCAGGTCCAATAAGTTGTTTATTTTCAGCATAACTACTGTTCCTAAGGAGAACTCATTTGTGTTCATCCAAAACATACTGAACGGTATTTTATTTTTAGAAATAGTTCTTGAATAGAGCTGCACACATGACTGGATTCCTTCCTGAGAAAGTTTCTGGGCTTTTTTCCTCCCAAGTAAGTATTTCAGGAATTATCTAAGCTTTAAAGTAAAACTACAGCTATTTCAGAATAGGTTAACAGAATTTGATTTTAAAATACTTCAGCTCAGCCATTAACACTAAACTGATCAGAAGTTTCACAAGCGCACTTGCACTCTCAAACTGTTGTGGGATAGCGGAATTTAATACATTGAGAATTTGAACTAAAACCCAAAAATGAGCCTTTTTTCCTTGTCCACATGGCTCCGACAATTATAAAACTGATGAGAAAAAGTTATTGACAATAAACTGTTGTGCAAAAGCAATACAATTAAACTGCCTATCCTTTTTTCTCTGCTAGCAACAAATACAGACACCACATCTCAGCTTGGCAAAACCATCATTAGCTTTAACAAAAAAGTTGCCAGCTAAACTTCAAGACATTATAAAAACATAATTTCACCATAATTCAAATTTGATAACATGAAATCCATCATATTCATACATCATTGATATTAAAGTGACAATGAGTATGTGAAACCCCTCCAAACTTCATGGTTTCCCTAGATTAGAGCTGCAAGACACTGCACACATAGTGCTTTACTATCCTGCTGGCGTGAAATGTGAGGTTTGGTGTTGGCAAAAGAGACTCATCCACTTGTACCAAATACACACAAAAAATAACAAAAAACTTCAATGCAGCACTTCCACAGGCTCATGAAAATATTAATTAGGGCTGTCACTTTGGTAGTACAGTGGGCCATTATAAAAATAATCAAGTTAAAAGTGGAAGATTCATTTTGTCAATTGTGGAACACTAAAGCATTGCCTTACAACATATTGATACTGCTACCTTACAGCATATGTTTGTTATTGTCCTAGGGTGACATTATGGTGCTTGTATCCCCAATCATGTCTTCTGTTTATGCTTGATGTTATGTTCTGTGCCTTCAGGACTGGGTCTGAAAAGTGAAGGTTTTGTCTTGTTATCAGCCGGCTCACCTCCCCCCAGGGTCTGTGTCTAGGAGACAGGATAGGGCTTGCTTGCTTGCTTTCACTTTGCTCTCGATCCTGCTTTTTGCTTTTGCCCTTGCTTTTGCTTATTAGTTAGTTTAGCTAGGCAGTCCAAATTTTTCCCTGTTTTCTTTCCCTTTCCTGAATACCATTCAAAACTGCTCTGGACTGGGACCTGAGAAACACCGAGAAACACCAAGAGTCTGCGTTTCGTGATTTGCAGCAGCCATCACCAGTGCCGAAGACCGATAACTGGGTGACCACTCCCAGGAGAGACTTTCTGAATTTGTCATCTCTTCAGAGCAGTGAAAGAGATTTTGTCATCTGCTGTTGTTGTTTTTGTGCCAGGGAGTGCTTCTGCCTGTTAAATAAACAGGTTTTTTGACACTTCCCTCCAAGGAAATTCTTCCCAAACCAGGTGGGGGGAGGGGCCGTGGGGGTTTGCTGTCTGGGGGGGGCTCCTCCTGAAGGTTTTCTCCCAAATTTGCCCTAAACCAGGACAAATATTTTGGCACCCAATGTGTGGCTCGAGAGTGTGGAAAAAACCCTGTTCTAATTGTATTTTGATTGCAATTACTTTTTGTTGGTATAGAGCAGTTAGTAGCTATCTTATTTGAGTTCATAATGTCTCTTAAGGTGGAAGCCTGCATGTGTTTCTCGTCCCTAGGGTTTTCTGAGGTCATCATACCTCTGTGGACCCTAGGTTTATTTTCTTGTCCAAGAAATAGCTCCGGTATTGTCCCTAATATGTACTTTTTGCAGTAGAAGGGCACGGACTAGAATAGCTATTGGACTGGGCTTGGCTGTAATGGCTTGCAGGAGATTTATAAAGGTGCTCGATGTGCTGGAGTCTGTTCCAGAAATGTATAGTTCATGGTTATGGTTGTACACCCAGTTTGTTAGAAGAGAAGCAGGGGATGAGGCTTTTCAGCCTTTGCTTTCCTTCTTCTCCTCTGAATCTGTTACCTCCCTATTAGAGAATGTTCAGTTTCCCCTGACTGTTAAAGAGACCATCTTTCTGGTGTTTAATCTGGTAAGCTTTCTCTATACAGTCTACATTCTCTCTAGAATGAGGGCTCAGATTTCTAGAGAGGCTCATGAGACCCCTGACCCAGGAGTAGGCCCAGGTGTGAGAAATCCTGAGTGGTGTGGGAAATGGGAGGATATGGGCCAAATCTTAAAGGAATTTTCTGACCCTATAGCCTGAGACTTTCCATGTGAACAAATTCAGAATCCAGCTGAGGTGGCAAAGTACCTGAAAGAGAAGTGCCATGATAACTCTAAGGAGGAAAAGATCATTGCAGTGAGCTGGGCCCTGGCATATGCTTATCGCATCCTGCTAGATACTGTAGGGTAGCAGACAGAGGAAAGGGGGGCAGGGAGATAAATCAGCAGATATCACAGTCACCCAGGCTGCAGCCAACACCCCAAGCTCAAGGCCAGCAGATAAACCAGACAGTGAGCCTAAGCTAGCAGTTAAACCAGACTGTAAGCCTCAACCAATGGCTGTTGCTACTAGCACAAGAAGTGGAAACTGCACAGACAAGACTGATCGACCACTGGATGACAATGATGATTATAATGCAGAAGGACCCTCAATGCCTGATGACATAAAATCAGGATTCAAAGCAACTGGTACAAGATCAGAGGCCAGTATTGAGTCCTTTTCCCTAAAGGACCTACATGGCCTAAGAAAGGATTACACTCGACGACCTGATGCGTCTATAATTAGTTGGTTGGTCTGTCTTTGGGATGCTGCAGGTGAGGCTACAATTCTGGACGGTACTGAAGCGAGACATTTGGGATCCCTGTCACATGATCCTGTCATTGACCAGGGAATGATGAGGAGGGCTAACCCTCACAGCCTCTGGGCACGGGTTCTGGAAAGTGTAGCACAAAGATACCTGTGTGCAGACTATCTTTATACGTAGCAGAGCCTGTGGAAGACTATAGAACAAGGGAGCCAATGTCTGAGAGAAATGGCAGTGGCAGAGATTACCTTCTCAGATTACATAACAACTAGGAATCTGGACTTGGTACCATGTACATCTGTGATGTGGAGAAAACTTGTACGACTTGGGCCACATACATACGCTTCTGCTTTAGCAATAATGAAGCGGAATGAGAGGGATGAGACTGTGCTCGATATGGTGAAGAAGCTCTGAGCATATGCAGATGCTGTACATGGCCCAACCCATGCCAGAATTGCAGCAGTGGAAACACGTCTGCAGAAATTAGAAGACAAAATAGAGGAGAATCATAAGAGACTCAGGGAGGAGATTAAGGAGGATCTTCTCCAAATATCAGCAGTACAAATTAGAGGCCCTGGAATCCAACGCAGATGGTTCTCCAGATGGGGAGAGAAGGTGCAGCCCATGAGCTGAGCTGTGGTTCTTCCTGTGTGATTGCAGACAAAACATGAGATGGGACAGAAAATCTACTGCTCCTCTGGCACAACAGGTGAGTGACTTCAAGGAAAGCAAGACTCAGAGAGGAAGTTCCACCAAAAGAAAATTAGCTCCAGTTACCCGTAGCCAAACTGCCATGTATGATGATGATGATGATGATGATGACATGTCCGGTTTCCTTGAAGGAATCTCTAAGACATATGCCCAAGGAAAGAAGGATAAACAGGCTTAGAGGGGCCCTGCCTCTAGCCAGGTAGAGGCTAGGGAAAACCGTGTTTCCTGGACTGTGTGGATTTGCTGGCCTGGCACATCAGAACCACAAAGATATAAGGCTTTGGTCGATACTGGTGCACAATGCACATTAGTCCCATCAAGACATGTGGGGGCAGAATCTGCGTCTATCACTGGTGTGACAGGGGGATCACAGGACTTTACCTTGGTGGAAGCTGAGGTGAGCCTGACTAGAAATGAGTGGCGGAAACACCCTATTGTGACTGGCCCAGAGGCCCCATGCATTTTGGGCATAGACTACCTCTGAAGGGGGTATTTTAAAGACCCAAAAGGACTCAGGTGAACATTTGGAATAGCAGCTGTAGTGACAGAGGGCATCCAGCAATTGAAAACCTGGCCTGGACTGTCCAGGAATCCATCTACAGTAGGACTTCTGAAGGGAGAAGAGCAACAGGTACCAATTGCCACTTCAACAGTGCATCGCCGACAGTATAGAACAACTCAAGATGCTGTGGTTCCCATCCAAAAGATGATACGAGAGCTGGAGAGCCAAGGGGTGGTCATCAAAACCCACTCACCATTCAACAGCCCCATTTGGCCTGTGCATAAATCTGAAGGAGAATGGAGATCGACAGTGGACTACCATGCATTGAATGAAGTGACTCCACCACTGAGCGCTGCTGTGCTGGACATGTTAGAACTCCAGTACGAGCTGGAGTCCAAGGCAGCGAAATGGTACGCCACTATCAATATTGCAAATGCATTTTTCTCCACTCCTCTGGCAGCAGAATGCAGGCCTCAGTTTGCCTTTACGTGGAGGGGAGTGCTGCATACCTGGAACCGATTGCCCCAGGGGTGGAAGCACAGTCCTACCATCTGCCATGGACTGATCCAGACTGCACTAGAAAAGGGTGAGGCTACAGAACATCTACAATATATTGATGATATCATTATGTGGGGGAACACAGCAGCACAAGTGTTTGAGAAAGGAGAGAAAATCATCTGAATGCTCCTGGAAGCTGGTTTTACCATCAAGAAGAGTAAAGTGAAGGGACCTGCTCGAGAGATCCAGTTCCTGGGAGTGAAATGGCAAGATGGACGGTGACAGATTCCTACGGATGTCATCAACAAGGTCGCAGCTATGTCCCCACCAACCAATAAGAGGGAAACACAAGCTTTTTTAGGTGCCATAGGCTTTTGGAGAATGAATATTCCTGAGTACAGTCAGATGTTGAGCCCTCTTTACCTGGTTGCCCGCAAGAAGGACGATTTCCACTGGGGCCCTGAGCAGCAGCAAGCTTTTGCCCAGATAAAGCAGGAGATCGCTCATGCAGTAACCCTTGGCCCAGTCAGGATGGGACCAGATGTGAAGAACATGCTCTACTATGCAGCCCGGAACCATGGTCTGTCCTGAAGCCTTTAGCAGAAGGTGCCTGATGAGACTCGAGGCCAACCATTAGGATTTTGGAGTCAGAGCTACAGAGGGTCTGAAGCTAACTACACCCCAACAGAGAAGGAAATTTTGGCCGCCTAGAAAGGAGTCCAAGCCGCTTCAGAGGTGATTGGCACAGAAGCACAACTCCTCCTGGCACCCTGACTAGCGGTGCTGAGGTGGATGTTCAGAGGAAAGGTTCCCTCCACCCACCATGCCACCAGTGCTACATGGAGCAAGTGGATTGCTCTCATCACGCAGCATGCCCATATTGGTAAACTGAATCGCCCTGGGATTTTGGAAGTAATTACAAATGGCCCGAAGGTGAAAGTTTTGGTGTCACAGATGAAGAAGAAGAACCAGTGACACGGGCTGAAGAAGCTCCACCATACAACCAACTGCCAGCAAAGGAAACACGCTGCACTCTTTTCACTGAAAGTTCCTGTCGCATCGTAGGGATGAATCGGAAGTGGAAAGCAGCTGTATGGAGTCCCACACGACGGGTTGCAGAGGCCACTGAAGGAGAAGGTGGATCAAGCCAGCTTGCTGAACTCAAGGCCGTTCAACTGGCCCTAGACATTGCAGAAAGGGAGAAGTGGCCAAAGCTCTACCTCTACACTGATTCACGGATGGTAGCCAATGCTCTATGGGGGTGGCTGGAAAGATGGAAAGGCTAACTGGCAGTGTAGAGGAAAACCAATTTGGACTGCTGAAAAGTGGAAAGATATCGCTACCCAGGTAGAGAAACTACCTGTGAAGGTTCGCCACGTAGATGCCCATGTCCTCAAAAGTAGAGTTAATGAAGAGCAGCAAAACAATCAGCAGGTAGATCAGGCTGCAAAGATAGAGGTGTCAAAGATAGACCTAGACTGGGAACACAAGGGAGAGTTGTTCCTAGCTCGACGGGCCCATGATGCCTCAGGCCAATCAGGGTAGAGATGCCACCTATAAGTGGGCATGAGACCAAGGAGTGGATTTAACCATGGACAGTATTTCTCAGGTGATCCATGACTGTGAGACATGTGCTGCCATTAAACAGGCCAAGCAAGTTGAAGCACCTATGGTATGGTGGGCAGTGGTCCAAGTACGAGTATGGGGAGGCCTGGCAGATTGACTACATCACACTGCCCCAAACATGCCAAGGCAAGCGCTATGTGCTCACAATGGTAAAAACCACCACTGGATGGTTGGAAACCTACCCTGTGTCTCATGCTACAGCCTATAACACCATCCTGGGCCTTGAAAAGCAAGTCCTTTGGAGGCATGGCACCCCTGAGAGGATTGAGTCAGACAATGGGACTCATTTCAAGAATAGCCTTATCAACACCTGGGCTAGGGAACATGGTATTGAGTGGGTGTACCATATCCCCTACCATGCACCAGCTGCAGGTAAAGTCAAGAGGTACAATGGACTGTTAAAAACCGTCTTAAAAGCATTGGGTGGGGGATCTTTCAAAAATTGGGAGCAACATTTAGCAAAGGCCACCTGTTTAGTTAACAGCCGAGGTTCCACCAATCGAGCAGGTCCTGCCCAGTCTGAGTCCCTGAATATAGTAGACGGAGATAAAGTCCCAGTGGCACATGTCAGAGATTTGTCAGGGAAGACAGTGTGGATCAATTCTGCCTGAAGTACAGACAAGCATTCATGGGATGTTCTTTGCTCAGGGACCAGGCTGTACATGGTGGATAATGCAGAGATGGAGCAACACGATGTGTACCTTAGGGAGATCTGATTGTGGGGTGAGACATATGCAAATATCACTGCTTGATGTTATTACCATTGTCCATACATTAAACCACACAGACATGAGACAGAAGGAAATGTGTAAGTGTTGAAGGTTTGAGCAAGTGAGATGGAAGGAAATGGGTATGAGTAAGTGAAAGATATAAGTTTTTACGTGAAAAAAAGGCATGATGTTTGGTAATATGTTGAGGATATGGAGATAAGGGGTGGAATGCCCTAGGGTAATGTTATGGTGCTTGTATCCCCAATCATGTCTTCTGTTTATGCTTGATGTTATGTTCTGTGCCTTCAGGACTGGGTCTGAAAAGTGAAGGTTTTGTCTTGTTATCAGCCGGCTCACCTCCCCCCAGGGTCTGTGTCTAGGAGACAGGATAGGGCTTGCTTGCTTGCTTTCACTTTGCTCTCGATCCTGCTTTTTGCTTTTGCCCTTGCTTTTGCTTATTAGTTAGTTTAGCTAGGCAGTCCAAATTTTTTTTTTCCTTGGACTGTTTTTCTTTCTCTTTCCTGAATACCATTCAAACCTGTTCCGGACTGGGACCTGGGAAACACCGAGAAACACCGAGAGTCTGCGTTTTGTGACCTGCAGCAGCCATCCCCAGTGCCAGAGACCGATAACTGGGTGACCACTCCCAGGAGAGACTTTCTGAATTTGTGATCTCTTCAGAGCAGTGAAAGAGATTTTATCATCTGGTGGTGTTTTTGTGCCAGGGAGTGCTTCTGTCTGTTAAATAAACAGGTTTTTTGACACTTCTCTCCAAAGAAATTCTTCCTGAACCAGGTGGGGGGGGAGGAGGGGCTGTAGGGGTTTGCTGTCTGATGGAGCTCCTCCTGGAGGTTTTCTCTAAATTTGCCCTAAACCAGGACAGTTATCCCATTTGCTGTTGTGATAAAATAATAAAATTCTTCAATTTCTACAACAATAAACAAATAATAGCCATAATATTTTTGCTACTGGCCAATTGTATTAACATCGTGTTACTGAACCTTTGGCATATTCAAGAGTCTTGTAACAGTCATGTAGTGTCAGTCTCACTAAAAAAAGACTGGGCCACCAGGGAAAGTTACTCAAATTATACTTCAAGGTAAACCCTTATGTTAATGCTTATGAGACTGCCTAGATCATATTGCCACACACTTCTACCAGTGTAGCATGGCAACAGCACAGTTCCAATACAAGATCTACTTTGTCAAAAATGAGTGGTTATCTTTGAGCTTTCACATTTTCAGAGTTTAGTATTTCATATCATCTCGTTCTTACTTGTTGAAGCCACAGGAATGTTGGGAAAATTAGTGGTGCTGGTAGTGCTAGCCTCAGTAGGAGCTAACATGGCTGGGGTGCTATAAGGCTCTGTAGATGCCCTGTTACTTGGTGGATGCTGGATGGTTTGGACTGAATGGCCTTCAGCAGAAGACAATGATGGCTGCCCCTCATAGTCATGAACATACTCGTCTTTCACCAACATACTTGAAGGAGCTGTGAAGAAACAAACAGTTAAACATGCAAAGCAAATCTATTTTCAGGATTTAACTACAGATTGTGCTAGTCCTTTCAAGCAATAACAATGCCATTAAAACTAGGGTGGGGGGATTTAGCCTATATAAACATTGCTAAAGCACTCCACTAAATTACAAATAAACACTTCAAGCCAGCAGCAAGAAATTTTGAAGCATAACTGAATAGAAAAGCAAACTGTTTATTTTGCTTACTGTTATCAAAAAAGCAGTTTAGTCCCACAATAGTATACTCCAATAGCATTTTGTTTTCTAGTCCATCACTGTGTGATTGGACACGGTTAATAAAAGGGAGGAACATGCTTTTTGTCAAGAACCTAAATATATGTTAATGCAGTAGTTAACAAACTAATTCCTAGTATACAAATATGAACATAAATAAAGCTCCTATGAAAAACAATTCATTAACACAGTACATAAAAAAACTTCATGCATTCCTTAAATAATTTTAAGCAACTCCCATCCAAATTGACTAGAAACATCAAATTCACATTCAAAGACAATACACCGCTACTCCATATTTAATAATGTAGCCACTAATTCAGAATATTCCACATACAGTGTAAGGAAATCACTACCATTGCCACTACAATAATTTATTTCTATATATCCTATTGAGCATCTTTAAATAACACACTACATTAGCTCCCATGCTCATTTTTAAAGCAGACTTAAATATATTAAAATGTGACAGTAATTTTTTTCTTTCCTGCTGCAAAAACAGTTGCATGACATGAAAACATTTATGTATTTAACTGCTAGCTAGTAACCTTTTATCCTGTATAAAAGGATCATTTTTCAGAAGACACGTGTAACAATTACAGAGGTGAGCAAGCTAAAGCTTGTGAAGTTAACAGTTTGTTGGGTGGGTTGGGTTTTTTTTAAGTTGTCTTTGCTAAAAATATTGGGTAATCCAAATTTCTCTATGAATTTCTTCCTGAAGGAAAAAAAAATCCCACTTTTGAAAAAAAGCAGTTACCAGGTGCACAATTTCATAATTTCTGAATAATGTTCATTGGAGATTTAATATCCAATTTCTCTCAAGTTTCAGAGACAGCAAGAATATTAGACTCCTTCATTCAATTGCATATTAATTACAGAACTTATACCAGTTTATTGCTAAACTACTTATTACATCATAAGCATCTATTATTCCAAATTAAATTAATTAGCATATGATACACGTGCACACGATTTTGGGTGTATGGGTATTTTTATTAATTAGCAGCATTCAATGGTGAGAGTTTTATTGTTTGGGTTTTTTTTTGTGGGACTTATAAGTTGTGAGCAATGACAACAGAACATACTGACAAGCTCAGCTGAAGCCTCAAGTTAAAGAAATTATCACGCCTCTTATATGCTACTTAGCTGGTTTTTCCAAAACCAGAGAGAAAAATGCATTTTCATCTGCTCTCTATAATCTTTTCTAAGGAGATACAATGGAATAAACTGTGTACATACTGAAGAATTTAACACAGTTTGCACCCACAGAAATGCAATAGTAAACAGAACTACTTACCAGAACTCTGTAGTGTCAGTCCCGAGAGATCTTTAAAAAGAAGAAAAAGAAAAGGGGGCATAGAAAATTATATTCAGAGATCTTCAAATACTTCTGAACATTAAGTTTATAAAATTTACAAATTGGTACTACATACTACATATTATATCCCATCTCAACACGTCTCAATGCTAAATTATTCCTAGAATACACATTAACTGCAAGAAAGCAACAGAAAGACTTAAACAAAAGCAACAAATTGTTATTTTAAATTTGGAATAAAAGAATAATTCAATTAAAAAGATGGACAAGAGTATATGAGAGTAATTTATAATTAGATCATTAAAAATTAATGTTTCTAATTTAGGCCTGTATTTTTTACACTTAAAAGGAAAACATTTTACATTTTATTCCCACTGTTCCATTTTAAATCAAGAGTCTACTTACCAATGCCAGGCGATACTACACGCTCATAATGGTAAGGATTTACACAGACACTGTCACATTTTAAGTCAAAAGCATACTGACAATATTTAACATGCTTGAGTTCATTTTTATGAAGATCAGGCCACCTCCAAAGACGAGCATAAATCACATGAGGGAATCCCTTGCGACCAGCCACCTAAAAAGTTAGACACAAGAGTTGATTGGGAAAGTAGCAACACTTTTCATTTTATTTAGTGAGGAGCAAAGCTGGAAGAGGACAAACAACAACACAACCTTTCTCCATCATCAAAATATGGGAAAAAAATGGTGATGTACAGTTTACCCAACTTCTGTACTCAACAGAAATAAATCTCTATTAGGGTTTTGCTATGGTTAAATCAACACTGTGATTCTTAAGAAAAAAATACTGGATACAAAATGGCAGAAGCAGAATTTGTGCTTAAGGTAGTATGTATGGTCACCTTCCCCACCATGGATGACTAAGGAGCTTTGCCCCAGAAGAGGAACGAGGTGCTAAGCTACACTATAATGAATTTACAAGTAGAAGAATGCCATTTCATTATCATGAAAAAAAGACTAAAAAATGCTTATAGGGTAGACAGAAAGCTAGCCAGTAAACATGACATCTGTCCTGGAACAAGGAAATTGTAACCCAAGCTATATAGGTACTGAGTACTGATGATATAAGGCAAACATAAATCCTCAGTGCAGACTCCTTGGAGTATCTTCTTAGAATAGGTCTGTCTTTATACTTCTGATCAACAGAGAGCTAACATAAGCTTGTAGTGAAAATACCAGGATAAACAGCCAAATTTGTTACTTACATGACCCTGGTTTTTACTGCCACACACATACTCATTTAGAACAGCTGATCCAATACCTTCTGCTCCTTTTGGGAAAAAAAACAACCAACCAAACAAAAATCTACTGCAGCAGTCCAGAGCTCCAGCCATAAAACATGCCTACAAATGGGGGCAAGGGGTAGATGCAAGAGAAGAGCTACTCTTCCTCAACACTCTAGGATCCTGTGTCACTCACTTTTGCTCCAGCTTCACTAGGAGGAAAACATCGTATTTTCACTTATACTAACCTGAAGCCTCCCATCCAGCGTTCTCTGTATTGTAACACACTTGCTAGGATGAGCTCCATTTGTGGTTATAGCTGTAATCAAAGAATCCAATTCATCTTTTTTCTCCTTTAGCTTTTTAACTAAACTTTCAATTGCACGTTTTGCAAAAGTTTCACTCTCTCCACCTTGTCGATGGCACATCAAGCTGTGAACAATGCTCAGACAAGCATCATTACTTGTTGGTGTGTTAGTAATAGACATATTGTCCATTTGTCACAACTTTTTCTTTCAGATCAAATGTCAGTTTTGGGGGCTGTTATGATTTTCAAGCTGATGAACAAGAGATGATCCAAGTTAAGTGTTAGATGTACTGTCTCTTGGTAAAACCTAGGAGGAAAAAATATCTACATTAGATTTGGTTTTAACATTGCAGATCATGTTTCTAAGGAAGTCTGTGGCTTTATGCTTCTTTTATTTTCAAGTGAAGGATATTAAAAGCACATGACAAAACTGCATTTCTTGTCCCATGATAGCTAAAACATGCTTAAGACACTGCTAGCACAGTTTGAGATATAAGATTTATTTTCCCCTAGTAACAATATTTAAACAAAGATTATAGTTTATATATATGTACACATAGTATGTACATATAGAAACACATTAAATGAATCAGGAAAAGGAGAACAGTAACAATTATTTTCTATCTTTTATACTGGCAGGATGAAAACAAGTGAAAATACTGGCTGGGAATCAAGTGGCATTGATTTAAACAAAATGTGAATAGTGAATAAGCATGAATACACACCAGAATAATCTGTCATCTTCATTTAATAATTCTGTTCAAATAGTTCAACTATGTTCTGACCTCTAATCAATTCTATTTCTCTTTGCTAACCAGAAAGGCAAAAATTGTACCTGGCCATTAACTTAATACACATTTATGTAAATTTGTATTGTGTGTATCTTTAGATATGAAAACCTCAGCTGGCACATTTGTCTTTTCTTGTTTGGATCCAACTTCTTCTGGATCAAGACAAATCAACTGAACTCACTAACAAAGCACTTCTGAATTGTCTCAAACAGAACTGTCTTAATTACACTAAATATAAGCTCAAGACCAAGTCCCTCCTAACACACTTAGCCGTTAAACTCCACTTGTTAAGAACCTGAAATGGTTTCTAGTCATGAAGCTATTCTTCTCAAAGCCAGCAGACATGATCCTTTTTAAGTTTCCTTTAATCCACAAATTATAGCTGGCCTGATTTTCTTGATTTTGAAAGAGACAATCGTTACACTTTATCTTGCTTTATCCAGAAACATAGGACAGCAGATTTTGTGCAGTCACAGAAAAGGAGTCTAATGTTGTCAAAAAGCTGCTCTGGTTCTTCAAGCAGCTCTGGCTTCACTAACACCATTCTATGAACTATGTGGTCTGGCTTTCTTAAGAAAGTGGCAGCAAATACATATAAGTGATTTTACTACATTTACATTTTCCAAGTAAACTTAAAATAGCAGCCTTTCTGAAACTACCATGTTGTTCTCAGCACTGTAAATAAAATATATGTGATTTCAATAGTTAAAGAAAAAAATGTTTGTTCTCATTATCTGAAGAACACATCCAGTCAAAGACCCGTTTCTGCACTGGATTTTTCCATGTCATTAGAGGTACAGCAGTAGCAGCTTTTTATTGGAAACAAATGCATTGCACAAAAATAAGAGTGGAGTGTTAACTTAGAATGTTAACGTATCACACAAATTACAGTATTAACATGACTTCCCTCCTTGTAAAAGGAATATTGCAACACAAATCCAGCACAATTATAAAAGGAAACAAACTCTTCCCTACTTAGTATTTTTTTTTATTTCAACTTGAATACATCACATTTTTGTAAACTTGGGAAAAAACCTAGCACAAATCCTCCCCCCCTCCATTTTCAATACTTTTCTTTTGTAAGAATGCTTCTGGACGTAATTTCTCCCAAAGGAAAACAATTACCTATAAGTTTGAGTAAGATCATTTTACCTAGCTATTAAAGTTTCTCCCTCAATACTAGCTTCTTTTAATGCTTCAAATCAATAAGACTCTATTAAAAGTCAAGTTTAACCAGCCATTCATTCTCCAAAGCAACTCGAATTCACGTAAATCTCAAAGCTTACCAGCTAAAACAAAATAGAACATAATTTTCTTTAAATATAAAACAGCATCCCAGATAGATACACATAAGTAATCACAAATAAGTCACTTGATAAAGCTACTAGCTAAAGGAGCTTTAAATAAAGATGCTTAAAATTAGACAAGCAGCTCTTTTACATCCCTAAAACCATGAATGAGAATTTTGATGGCTTTCAGAAGACTAAGATCAAGCAAATAAACCCTTATTTAAGTGTAATGATCTTTAGAAATGTTGAAGTCACCCCTCAGCTGCCACTGCGCTCAGTAGGAGCATCTGATTCTTCAGCATTTTTGAAAGCCAGGTGTCATGGGTTAATAAAGAAGTGTGTTTTTTCAGGAAGTTTTAGTAAAACTAATTAGTAGTCATATTTAAATATTAATATCTGGTGTAATTACTGAAGTTATGGATACGCTTCTGAGAACACGGAATTAAAAGCAGAGAACTTTTAGAAGAACTTTCTTTTTTGTTTTTGTCAGTGAAGAGCTCAGACTTTCCTTGCTTAGCTATAGGCTGAGTGGGGGAGGGGAAGTTATGTGGCATAAGTTAAGGTAAGTCAGGAACTTTAGACAAAGAAAGAGGTGAAGAGAATAGAACTGGGTCAGCTTTTGCAGGACAGAAGGGTGAAGAAACACTAAGATGTCTTGTTTCTCTCCTTCAGAGGGAGAGACAGAAAATAGAGATCCTGTGCCACCTGGAAATTTGGTATCATGTACCTTCATAGCTGGCAGAAGAAAAAAAAAAGGAGTGGGAAGGTGCCCAGCCATGAGACTCATAAGCAGCCTGCTGTGAGATTTCAGGCATCCTGAGGGCAGCAGACAGCAGAAGCCAAGACTTTAACCCCTTTAGACAAAGAAAACTTTGCAAAACATTAATCCTCCTTAATCTGAAAGAGAAGAGAGACAGCCTAGAGCCTGAGATGTCAAGAGAAGATGAGAAAGAATCCTAAGTAAGAAGAAAGAATAGAGTAGCTTTTAGCTAGACTTTTTTTTATTTAACTATAGACTGAACCTATTTTCCTGTAACACAAAGACTGCATTTAAAAAGATGCAATAGTTTAAACCGAGAGTAACCTGCTACAGTAATTGCCAGTGTAAGAGTTGAAGTGACCTGCTGCAATGACTGCCAGGGCAGAAGTGAGAGTGACCTGCTACAGTGATGTCATGTGCAAGAGTAGAGTAAACAGAGAAAGATGAAGAGAGTGTAGTAGTGCCCTCTGTCTTCAGAGAAAAAAAAAAATCTCTGTTCTCAAAACTCTCAACCGCAGGGGAGGAGAAAATAAGGGGTACTGTTGTCCCAAAATAAGAAATTATTTTCTAGTACTTAGCAAAACACCCTTAAAAAGAACCCTATAAACAGTTCTAGTCCATAGACAGTAGTAAGAACACTGTACATAGAAAGAAGATATCACAATAGCAGATTTTCTCTGAGCAGTGCCATGTATAACATTAAAAACAAGTCAAAACTGTTTCCTGTAAAAGACTATAGTACAAGAAAAACTCCTTTCTCCCTTGATAAACTAAAAATTATCTAAGTAGTAACTTAATCGAAAATCCAAAGTTTTGTCTCACTATACTTTAGTAGAAATTAAGTGAAAAGAAAAAGAATGTTTTACAAAGTTTTCATTCTAAATCTTGTGTTTCTAAGTTAATAAAGTTTTTTCTTTATTTCTAAACTTAAACCTACTCTACTCTGTTTCTAATCACATCTCACAGTAACCATTTAAGAAAATATATTTTCATAAGTACACTAGCACTGCACCAGCGTCAACCCATAACACCAGGCCAGTTTAAGATTTTGAATACTGTTAAACACTGCTGATGCATAATTGCACATTAATTCAGGAGCCTCCTTTTAGAAGTCACATATACAGAAATCTTGTCTTTAATCTTGTAATTTTGATCCCCAAAAAGAGGGAGTGGTCAGTGGGCATCAATCTGGCACATAATTGATAAGTGTCATGACATATTTTCTCTGAAGCATTAGTATATTTTGGAGACAAGCCAAGTTTTTATGTTTTACAAATGGACACTACAGTTCAAGCTTAGATTTAGTTGAATACATAGGGCCAAATATAATGAGCAAAGAAGTTCTTAACTCCCTCTACCCAGGAATTTAATGGAAACAGAAATGGGTGAGAGAGTGCTTTGGGAAAAAAGAGGCAGAGAGAAGAGACAGGGAACATGAGAAAAACAGAAGCAGGAGACAGTGCTTGTAGTAAAGCTCTCAGCTTGTTTCACTAAGGAACAAAAAGGCATTTCTCTCCCTTTTGCTATAGTGTGATGAGAGCAGAACAGGGAAAAAAAGGGACAAGTAATATACAATGCTAACAAGTTACAAAGTTATAGAGAAGTACTTATGTTTGGACTCAAACTTAAATGTCTTTTCCAACCTTAACAATTCTATAATTCTGTTATAGAAAGTAATTTATTTCAATAACTAAGTATTAACAGGTAGGTATTAACAGGTATAAAACAAGTGAACAACAACTAGTGCTCTGCAATACTCTAAGTATTGGAACAAGAATAAGAGCCTCTGAATAAGTAAATCTGTAAGACAAAAGATGTTCAGATTGCCAGATAATTAAAAGCACACTTCATGATCTGTAACAAACACACTATTATCTCAGAGAATTGATAAGTAACCATTAACTGAAACTCTTCCTTCAAGACTGATGCAAACTTGAACAAACACCATAATTCTTCCATACATCCTATATAGCCTGAAGACCTTACCTAAACTCCCATGAATGTACCCTAGTGTGACCGTACGCCACATTTTGCAATTTGAGGAGAACAATCAACCCACAACAAAAAAAGGAAACAATACACTTATGCAGACAAACCAAGCAGTTATGGAGCTGGAAATCAGGGATGTAGCCCAAAGGAATATGATCCAGGCAATCAGTAATCCAACATCTTGGGCAAGACAGTTAATCCAGGCCTGACACTGATATAAATCCTACTGTAAACAAATAGGGTAGTGAACCTTCCACTGATACTCTGGAATGTGATTTACTAGTAACAGCCATCCCAAACAGATTTCCAGCATTTTGATACTAGGCAGTAATGCGATGCTAACAAACTGGCTAATTAGAAAAGCATACAAATTGACATCTTGCTAGAACATTTCACATGAATAAAGGACAAGAAAGGCTCTTGTGTCCAAAATTAGACAAACACAAAGATGTCAGAAAATCAGCATATACATTTGATAGCTTTTAACCACCAAAACATTACTACAGTTTTGCTGTTTAATAATGCAGTAGTATAAGTTTTATGATAAAGAAAAATCCATAAACCAATAAAAAGGCAGCTTATGATTTGATGAAGATATGAATTATTAAACTGCAGATACATTCCAGCATATTAGACTATTATCTACTTGCCCAAAGAGTGAACGGGAACAAAGTGTTTGTAGACATAAGAACAATTAACATTAAAGAGCAAGAGAGAGTACTAAGAAAGTACTACACACACTGTTCTGTACAGTAAGAGCCAACTCTCCCCAGAATGCTAATTTTGTGTGCATACCTGAATCATAAGTCTCAATTCTGCTTATCTCACTGTCAGTAGATACAAAAATGTAAGACACATGACAGCATAAAAGGAACTGGAAAAGAGTTTTAAGACAACTGAGTGGCAACTCTTTCATCTTAACATCAATTCACAGTTAAAAAAGTAGGACCAACCATTTCTTTGTGGAAGAAATTGATCTGATGTAGCTACCAAGTGCAGCTCTCAGCATTTTTACTCCTCTCAGCTTCAACCTGTGCACTTTGACTGCTTTGAAAAGCACTTTACAAATGCAACAGACTGATCCTATAAACAGAGCAAATGTTTCTGCTGCACACAGTTCCAGTTTTCTTAATCTTGTTCAAGAAACTAATATAACAGTAAAAACATCCCAATCCCTATATTGTTTTTGAATGCATGGGGGGGGGGGGGGGGGCAGGACACAGTGAGCAAGGTAGAGTTACTAAGTTACTATGCTGATGTGACTAAATAAATATACATTTTAAATCCTAGAAAGTTTCTTTTTTCATTTTGGTTCCACTCCCCTCTCCACATTTTTATTTTTGAGAAAGCATACAGCTGAAAACAACTCCTCTTTTCAATACAGACTTCTGTATGGTCAGAGAAGGAAGACTACTGCACCTTACACCATGAGAGTGAGAAGGGCAGTAAGCTCCTCTGCAACTGGATCTATTTCCACAATACAGTTCTAGGTGCCTCAAACTACCTCACTTGTGAGACAGCACCCCTGGGGTCCCACTGAGCAAGAGGTCATCCCCTCCTCATCCTAGTACCTGGAGATGAGGATAAAAATCCAGAAACGGTAGGAGAGACCACATTCAGAGAGCAGAAGGTGGTGAAAATCCTTGCCATCGAATGACATGGCAAATCTGAACTTTTCCTCAGGGGATCATGCAAGATTCCTCTTCTTGCAGAAGGTTTCCTTCAACAAGGGCAAATATTAATTTGTCAAAAGCTCACAGAGAAAACGATTATGGCTACACCAAGCAATAAAAGGAAGAATCAAAACTTGCTCAGGCAAAAGCAGTGTGATTTTTCACTTGTATGGAATGTTTTGATACCCTAGAAATAGGTGAATTAGATAACATCTTTATTGTAATCTGCACAGGGATAACGTTCTCTGCACTTGCTCAAACTTAAAAAAAAATCACCTTCAGAAACACAGAAAATTCTAGCCTCAAACAAAAGTAGATTTTTTCACAGTTAGCAACATAGAAGAGTCCTAAAATTCCAGCAAGACCTTAACAACAGCACAGCAAAGGCTGCACCTCATCAGAATCCACTGATCTGCTCTCAGCACACCTTTGTTCTCCACTAAATCTATTGATTCCTCTCAAAACTCACATCCCTATTGTGTTAGCTTCGACTGAATGCATGATGTAAAGAGCCATCTACATAAAAAAGGAATTCTAATTAGAGACACTGCTTTTGTTTAGGCTTCAGCTCTTTGAAATAAAGTTTCTATATCAATATTAAACATGCCTACACAACAAGCAAATCAAAAGAGGTTCATGACTGCAAAGTGAGAAGAAACTCCTTCCAGTCACAATCCAACCAAGAAAAATAAGAAGAGGGCCAGAAGGACAAGTTGCCTACTTATCATGATGCTGGAGTACAAAAACACATTTAATTTTATAGGGCAGTATAGCTCTTTCAACAGCCTTGCATGGAATTATCTAGATTACTGAACAAAGTAACAACAGTGCAGGAGCCTGAACTTACTCTTGCTTGTTGACAGTGGCACACTATTTTAAACCAAGATAATTTGAGAAGCGGTGGTCAAAGACACCATGATCCTACTCCAACCGTATGTGTTTGAAAAGAATTAGCTTGCAGTAGCACAATTTGGGTACTAAATGATAACACACCTAACTCTCAACTAGATTACCCCACAAATCAACCCGTCTTCGTAGGTAAAACATATAAGGCTCAATTATGAAGGAAGGGAGGGAAGGAAGGATCTTAATACCCCTTGTGCTGAGCAGCCCCATGCTGTCTGAAAACGAGCTAAAAGCACCGTTTTTTGTTACTGCAAATAAGATGGCAGATTTCAAAGAATTAAACGAAAATCGGCTCACATAAAACCACCTAGACTGTTTTTCCAGCGTGCGGGAGAGAGGAGGATGAGAGCAGTCTGCACGAACGGCAGCGGAGGAAAGTTTAACTGGGAACAGGCCAAATGGAGAGCCGTTGCCGGGATTTAAAAAAAAAAAATAACACTAAAAGTTTGAAGGCGGGGCGATCATATTTTTTTCTCGTTCAGGAAAAGTCGAAAAAATGGGGAAGGAGACAGGGAGGGGAAGCCAGAGAAGCGGGACCGAGGAGAAGCCCCCGGGCGGCGGGTGGGGGGAGCCGCTGTCTCGGCTCCCCGGAGCAGCAGCCGGCATGCCTCCAGCGCGGCGGGGCGGCCCGTCCCGGTCCTGCGGCAGCCTCGGCGGCGAGCTGTAGGAGAGGCCGTGCTGCGGGCGGCCTCGGCGGGCAGGCGGACGAGACGCGAGAGCGGATGTTACCTGGGCCGCGGGCGGCGTCGGAGCGGCCGCTCTCCGGACGCGGCCTGTGGCTGGGGTGAGGGGTAGCGATGGCTGCGGAGATGAGCCTATTCTCGTCTCAGCCGGTGCGGCAGAGCGGGCCAAGCCTCCGTCCCCCCACCCTCAGGCCAGCGGCACGGGGGAGGGGGAACCCAGGCGCCCAGTGACGGCCGTCGTCACCGTCGCCTTGTCACCGCAGCTACGGCCGCTCGTACTCCGCAGCCGCCTCCGACACGTCCAGACGCCACTGCACATGCGCGATATCCGGGTAACACTCTCCACCGCCACCACAGCCAAGCGCCTCCGCGTTCCTCTCGTCACACGCCACTATTACGCCTGCGCGCTTGTCGCCCCGCAATAGCCATACTGCCGGCAGCCGAAAACTGGGGCGGGTGGGCACAGTCGGGGTTTAATTTTATGGTTGGCGTCCGGCGGTGGCGCATCGGGCGAGGTCGGCAGCGCTCCTACAACTGCAAGCGCGGCATCAAAAAGGAACAGGTCCAAAAATGGAAGCCAAACAAATGCGCAGGGCCGCGATAGCAACCCCCATAAATGTATGGCCACGGAAATACAACCCCCATAAGTGCAAATCCCTACAAATACAACCCCAACAAATGCACTGCACCACAAATCAGAATCCTAGACTTGTTTGGGTTGGAAGATATCTCAAAGCTCATATAGCTCCAATTCCTCCCTCCCATGGGCTTCCAAAGACCAAGTTGCTCAAAGCCACATACAACCTGGCCTTGGACACTCCCAGGGATGGGGTAAACACAGCTTCTCTGGGCAACCTATTCCAGTTCCTCACCACCTTTACAAGAAAAATATTCTTCCAAAGATCCAGTCTAAAACTGCTCTCTGTCAGTGTTGGGTGGAAAGGGTTAAAAGTGGAAGAATGGTGAGGAGGATGGTAGATTTGCTCAAGTGACCTTGCAGCTGGTAATGCCAAGGCCTGGAGAATAACAGTGTGGGAAACCCCATATATTATGTCCACTGTTAAAAACAGGACTACACTCCCGGTACTAAAATTGATTTCAGCATTTATTGTAATAAAAAGGCCTAAAGCAAGGGGGCCCATGGGCCAAGCAGGAACATTCCCGTTAAGGATGCTGCAGGGCCGGTGATGGGTCTTCTTAAGCAGTGATGGCCCTGATGTTCCAGGTAGAGCAGCACAAATTCAGTGGGTCAGATGCCCCTTTTTATCCTGTTTAATGTCCCTTTGGATTGGTTTCTTTTTGGATCCTTCATTTGCATGAAGGTTTAAGGCGCTCGATTGGCCCATTACAGTTCTGTCCAGGCTGGCTCGTTTCACTTGGGAGGTGGTGCACTTTCCTTAGGTGTAATATGGTACGTTGAGTACTATATTTCTTATAACTACCCTTTAAACCCCTTTTACAATATAATAACCAAACTAACAATACATGCTTAACAATTATCAACTATTTTACAACAGTTTCTAACCTATTTTTAACATCCACTGTTATTTATCTTCTGTTTTGAGAAGTAGAATTTCTGCTAAGAGACAACATAGGTGTTTGGAGAGACTTGGAGGCACTCTCATGGACATTCTTGAGCTCCCTGGTTTGGGAGAGAGATCAAAGCTCAGAGATCATAAAAAGCACAGAGGACATCACAGCATGGTGCTAAACTATGCGTGCACAGGCCCTGGATAAATTAGTACAAACAGCAGATCTGCCACCCACTAACATGGACTGAGCCTAACAATGCCTGCATTCCCACTTGTGTGTCTCTACCTGGGTGTTGCTTCGGGATCCTCTGGTTAGCGAGGTAATGAAATAAATTTATGTTTTGCATTTCAGCCATGGTTTTGTGGTTGTGTCACCAAAAATGTCAGGTTAAATGAAACTCTAGCACTATTTCTTTTAGTATTAGGGAGTAGGCATTACTTTATTCTGGCCAGGGTGCATAGGGATGGCTCCACCTACATGCACATGATTTTCAAAACTTTTCACTTATGTAATTATTTTTAGCAAACAAAGAAATTAATGTTCATCGGTTTTAAATTACATAATTATCTTCATTATTAGTTTTCTGTCTTCTATTGGCTATTGATTTCTTGCTTCTTATGCCAACTAGTCCATGTTTTTCAGTCTTTTTATTATCTTTTTCCCAGACAAGGAATCTCCAGCACTCAGGCTGAAATTACTTTGTTAGTCTTTTCTTTATCATCTGGTTACTCCAACATGTCCTTGGAGGGCTATAAATTCTGGATTACAGGTGTCCAGCTTTTAACTCTCCCAGGCTTTGTTCACTGAAACTTATCAGGGTTAGTTTAGCAAAACTTAAAAGTTTCAGTAATCTAATAATCATACTTTAGCAATAAGAGTCTGTGAAAAGAAAGTTAGCTATGTGCTGGCTAGAGTGGAAAACTACACTGCTTGACTTCTTATGATTAATACACTGCTTATGATTAATTAAAACAATTTAAAAGTTAATTAAAGCCATTAATTAGAAAAAAATAATTAGAAAAGTTTTATAATTTCCCACAGTTGTTCCAGCTGTCTGCCTATGTTGAGTCACACAGTCAGTTTGAAGCCATTGCCTCATGCCCTTGTCCAAAGTCCCTCTCCAGCTCTCTTGTAGTCACTTGAGGTACTGGAAGGTGCTCTAAGTTCTTCTCAGAACCTTCTCTTTTCCAGGCTTAACAACCCCAACTCTCTCAGACTGTCTCCATAGCAGAGGTGCTCCAGCCCTCTGATAACCTTCATGGCCTCCTGTGGACTTGCTCCAACAGGTCAATATCCTCCCTATGTTGGGGCTCCAGAAATGTACACAGTCTTCCACATGGGGTCTCACAAGAGTGGAGTAGAGGGGCAGAATCCCTTCCTTTGACCTGCTGGTCACACTGCTTTGGATGCAGCCTAGAATATAGTTGGGTCCCAGAAGTTGAAGCCATGCAAATGTAACCCAAACAAACTCACAGTCCTGCAAATGCAAAGCCCCGCAAATCCAATCCCAACAAATGCATTGGGCCAGAAATGCAACTGCTTTTCTATTTTGCATCATCTCATACAGCTAAAGCAAACTCTGCAAAGGAATTAATCTGAAATGGAGAAGATTAATTTATTTTTAACTAGAAGGCTACATCTTTCTGTCTTTGTGGTGTTGGGCCACCATTCGAATACAAACAGAAGGGAAAAGGTTCATGAAATACCATATCCACTACAAAACACAATATATTTTTGCTAAATATGTGGGGTGTTTGGCAATGTGCTGGTTGAAGTACTAAGGCCTGAACAACAGGCCCTGAGCCAAAGTAGACCTCTAGATAAACCTTACAACCAAATGTTATATATATATTCACTCAGCTAAGTATTGTTATGTGTGTTCATTTATTGGCAAAACATATCCCTTTCCATATCTAGAAACCAGACAGGGCCACATCTGGCTTTGTTAGGGGGATCTACAATCAAAGACAACTCCCTTGGTTCTGCCTTGAGCTCTGGACAGGCTTTGTGAGAAAGCCAGCAGGAGAATGAAACTAGAATCTATGTCAGTTTGTTTGTTTAACAGTATAAAAGCTGGGCTACTATCACAGCAAAGTCAGGAAGCCTTGTGACAATCCTGCAAATGTGGATGTACTCCAGGATTTCCCAGTTCCCAAGCATGGTTCTCCAGCCCTTCGCTGTGATAGCTTCCCTCAGCTGATGTTTAAAGGATGTCTGGATGAAGGAGTAAAGTATTAAGGTAACTGGTGGTGTATCTCTCTTAATCACTATAGGCATTCTTTTGTAGTAATGATTATGTGCATTGCTTATCCTTTTGTAATTCTTTGCAGTTTTGCATTATAGTAGATTACGCTATTCGTTAAGTTGGTGTCTGTGTCCGTGTCAGTGTCTCTGACGCTAAGCAACAGCAAAACAAAATTGGTGTAGTTAGCAGGATTTCGTGGATAGTCTGTTGCAAAAATTTAAATGTGCCCCTTCCCAGGCTGGGAAGAAGTGGATTCAAAATTTTGGAAGGATAGAGAGAAAGTGGTAAATGTCTGGCTGATCAGAAGCATAAAGAGGGAAAAGGTAAAGGTGCCATTTGTGCACTTTTAGGAGCCTGTTTGTCTTGTGCACAATGAGAAGCTAAAGATTCACTTGTTTCTGAGCAGATTTCTGATGTAGAGTATGCTATTTTAAAGTCAGAAATTGAAGTTTTGAAGTCGTCATTAGCCTTTGTGAGGGAAACAGGAGAAAAACTGGGAATTCAAGTTGATAAATTTAGGATTAAAAATTATCATCTTAAAACTGAGGCTGACCACCTTAAAACTCTGCTCGCTGCAGTGAACACAGAGAGAAACTGTTGTTGAAGAAATTGCATCCTCCGAATTGGTACATCATATAGACCCTGAGACTTGGGACGGGGATATTTGCTGTGATTGTGTTGATGATAAAACTTTAGAAAATCCTTATTTCAAATCTGATCAGGGTAACGAGATCTGCACTCCTGTGCGCATTATTCACTGGCCTCCGACAGAATTGGTAAAATTGCAGGATAAATATTCAAACCATACCCAAAAAACAATTCAATCTAAGTGGCTGATTTGCAAAAGCATTACAGACATAAGTCAGGTGAGATTAAAACCCACAAATGGAATACTATCAATGCATACGTAACAATGGTCCATACATTTGGATTCCAGTTGGTTCTCATCAACAATTAATACCATTTCTAATAGATACAGAAACACAGCATTAAATATTAATGCAGCAGGATGCCAAGAAGCTGAGTGTACAACCTGGATGGAAAAGAGTTAAAATCAGTAGAGTAAATGTAGCAAGCAGTATCTGCTGAGCTGCTCCCCTGCAAGGAGTGGATGTTGGCTACTTGCTTTGCAATTAACGATCATAATGAAAACATATTGGGTTTTGATCTTCTGAATGGTCAAACCTGGCATTTACCAGATAGCAACATGTGGTCTTTCAGTTCAAATGATGACCCTAGCCCCCTCAAAAATTGGGAGGCTGTAGTGCAGTTATTTCATAGAGCACCTGTACTCCCTGATACAAAAATTCCTGCTGCAGCACAAAACGAAACTTCTGTAGTTAATGCTGACTTGGAAAGGCAGTCAGTGTTAATTGATGATTACTGGCACTTAAATACCAAGACAGCTCCACTAACAGCTATGGTACCCAATATTCCAAACCTAACAGCTACAATACAAGAAGCCATGTACTTGGGTATTGACAAGGTGTTAACAGACTTGGAGGAAAGAGGCATTATCACTCATTCACACTCTTCTCCTAATTCTCCTGTCTGGCCAGGAAAAAAGCTGGACAGACAGACATGTATTGGAATAAATCACAAGAGACTCCATTTTTCTTCATGCAGGAAAAAGCCTATCCTTTATTCACATAACTCATTTTTATACAGTTTTACAGACGTCATGTGTGACTCCAATTGGTGAGTAGCTTTCTTGCTAATTACTCTATTGGTTAGTAAAAGGTATTTTACTTGTCCATCAAATCTCTCTATTCTTAAATTGTTTACATATTTCTTCACTGATTCTCATGGGATAGATTTTATGTTTATGCAGGTGCTAGTTGTTTTTCACCCAAGAATAGATTATGTTAATGAACTATTCATACCAGGATTGTTTTCAGATGGGAACTTGCAAAGTGCTAGCTGCACTTAGAGGAAATTACAAGCCAGCCATTGGTCTAACAGAGCAGGCCTGATTTTATGAGGCCTTTCTTTTATTAATTTTCTACCTGACTGCAATAGTCATGGTTTACAGTTTGTTGCAAACAATTGCATGCCAATACTGTGTCTTTAACCACTGCTGTTCTAAATTTTGCAGAACTGGTAGCTCAACTTCAGAAAATTCCCCAATCATGGATTCAAGAGATATGTTTTTGTGGAAGTAGCATATCTTTTATATCCAAGGTTTTCACTACTGGAACACAAGAAAATGCAATTCATGCTTGCCTGGGAGTGCCATACACCTTTAACAGACTCCCGCAGGAGTATAAACATTCCCCCATGATTTCACATGTTCTAATTCTAAAATTTTACAGTCTCAATCTTTCCAAATAATCTGATCAGAGGAGACCCCACCTTGAAATTTTAGGGGAAGCTGCAACAGTCATCTGGCAAGAACTTTGTGAATTAGCAGTCTAAACTGATTTCACCTGAATCTCAAAACCTACTTTTTAATTAACATTGCCAGTTGCATTTTCAACTGAGCATATTTCCTTTCTTTTTTGTTTCACAGGAATGCTGAATGAACTGCACATGGATGGATGGATTAGGCTACACCAAACTTGGATGTATACAAGAAATACTGTCATTAGTTTGGGCTGTAATACTATTTCTGCTATGCATAATTATCTGGAAACTGAAATTTGTTTCTCAGACATCCAAATCAGATGGTTGGTACAATTTCACTTTGCACAACCTGTGCTTGCATTTTGTTCATGGGGAAAACAGAGTGTAGGAATTCCTAATTGTAGAATGTAAATTGTGAAATTTGTGTACAAAGTGGTGGCCATGGATAGAAGAGTATGTACTTCTAAAAATACCTATGCTTAACTTAAATTGTTTACAGTGGCACTGCACAGCAACATCACCTTTTATGGGCAAGAGTGGATCATCACAGATGAGAGTGGAAATCAACACATACCATCTCTAAAGAGAATTAAAGGAGACAAAATTTTGATAGGATGCCAAATTCAAAATAATCTTAAATATAGGACAACACTCTTACAAATTGTTGTAAGTTATGTAGAAGGAAAAGGTGCTGCAAATAATGCTGAACAACATACAGACCTACTCTTTTAAGCATGAGTGTTGGCCCACCTTTAAAATATTCCATCCAACTCTTGTGTCTCTGGACAGACCCCAACTCTTGGCTTAGCTTGGGAGCTTTAGTCTTTGATTCAAAATTGTTGAAGAGCCATATTTACCAACTCCGCCTCCTATCAAACTATCTTCCTACATCTATAACATTGGTCCTTACTTAATAAAAATTGCCTTAGTTTAAAAGACAAATGTGTGCCAAGGAAGGTGGAAACCTTAATGTAATGGAAAGAAGACCCCTTCCTCCAAATTATTAAACCTTCGAAAATTACGGGACTTCCAAGCAAAAATGTAGGAAAAGAAATAACAGTTCTTTACTAGAAAATATAAATAACAGAACAGAGCAAACAGCAAAACAATAACAACAGTTTCCCACCCATTAAGCAGTTTCCCCTTTGGTGTAATTATGACCATGGCCGGCAGGTGTGCGCTACCGGCTTAGGCGAAGCAAAGGGTGCAGTAGCTTTTTCGTGGCCAGCAGGGGGTGGTCCGATGCAAGTTTGGGACCTCCACAGGGGTGATAGTGGTTCAGATGAGAAGGAAGAGGTGAAGGAGGAGGGGGTGGTCCTCTGGGTATTCACACGGACTGTGCTGCTCGTGGCAGTGGCAGCCACACAAGTCTCAGTCAGTGGGGCATCCAGGACCCTCTTGCAAGCAACGGACGTACAAGCAGGCAGTAGGGAGAGCTCCACAGCAGTTTCAAAACTGCTGTGCAGGAGCAGTCCAAGGCGAAAAAAACCACACAAACCTCTATGTTCCCAGCCGGGAAAAAACTATTCACAACCAGCTAAGAACTGTGAAACTTTTCTTCCCCTCGACTCCCCAAACCATTTCAGCTGTATGGCAGAGTACTTGGCTACTCCTTTTGTTTCTTAATCCTGTCTATCCTGTCTATTCACCTAGAAAACGACCCCCTCCCCCCTTTCCATCGTATTTTCCAGATGACAAATGGGAAGAAATTCCCTGAGAAACATAACCAACCAAAAAAAAACCAAAAAACAAAAAAAAAAAAACCCAAAAAAAACCAAACCACAGGCCAAGAGTGTTATAGATACATATTATATTATATTATTGACTTTTCGCAAATATTAAAAAGAATACTATATGTGTTATGTTGGAAAATTATGCTGTATTAATCTCTTTTAAGTAGTGTGGTAAATATAGTTTTTAGGCTAGAACGTAATATTAAAATAGAAACTATGTGATGTAAGATACTTTTTGTAACTAGCTCAAGGAATAGATAAGATAACCAAGAAATTCATTGCATACAGATAACAGCAACAAGACACCAAAAATTCCAAGAGAAGAATTATTGCCTCCTTATTGGGACTATTCAGACTTCTTCCAAACTTCTAGGAGACAAGAAATTGACTTATAAGATGAAGGAGGCAGGCAGAAATTAAACAGAGGACATCCTTGTTTGAAAAGAATGTTTGCATCATGTATGAGATATATGAATATGCAACAGGCTATTGCTTTTAAGGGTTAATCCTTTATTAGTGTTATAAATGAATTCTCCAATTTATTAATTAAAGAAAATTTATTAAATGGTCCAAATATAAATTTAGGGAATAACAACAAAAAGCCACTATCAAAAAAAAGGGTCAAGGCCGAGCCTGGGTATCAGTGCTGGGTGACATACAGGTTTGGCCACTATAGCAGATGGTCCCCTATGCTTCACACCAACTGTCCTGTCCAAGTGATTTTTATATGATTTTTCTTGCCCGAGGCAGAGTCCCTTTTCTTCCTTTTCGGACTGCACATATTCATGTGGAGTTCTTTCTCTGTGGCAATTTGAACAAAACATGTCTGGAGAGTGATGAACACCCATGATTGCGCATTCCTGTATTGGGATGTATCTCCCTGATGGCTCTGCCTATCTCAATCTCAGATATTTATTGTGTATTCATTGTCCAGGCATTCCTTGGACCACCTTGATGGATGATCCATCTCAGGGCTGGCCATGTTAATTTGATTGTAAATTAAGTCCTCCCTCCTTTGTCCAGGTGGTTTTGACATTGTGTTGCAATCCCTGTCACTTGTGTGTTCTAAAAACTTCTTATAAGAGTATGTTATGTGTAGTAGATATAATTCGCGCCATCTCTAATATAAAATTTGTGATATTGAATATTTGTTGGAGCATACACATTTGTTTGTTTCCATGCAGGAAAAGGAGTTGTGAGTACTGCGTGGTTGAGTGGCGCGTGGGTGGGTGTGTGTGTGAACGTGACATAGTCACGGTGTGAGTTCGAACCCCAATAAGCCACAGTTTCACTAGTCCGCAAGGGAAGTGGTCGGCTACAGGGGAAGTGAAAGAACTCTGGTATACTCACAACACGCATACGACCTGAAACTCGGGGAGTTACAGGGATCCACCCACCGAACGGGTTGGGGGGAGGGAAGGTACGTTCTCGTGGGCTCGAGAAATTGGTAAGCCTCACCGACTCTGGGCTCGGGGTGCCCAAGAAAACAGGTAAAAGAGAGCTCACTCATCTTCCAGCCAAAAACCCACGGGCCGGTTCGCTGTGTGGTTACTAGGTTGGCAAGGCTCAGTCGGGAACAGACCGGTTTAAACACTTAGTAAAACTGTGTCCGGGACAGGACTGAAATACACATTTTAGCACGTGGGTAACTGACTTTTCAGAACGACTTGCGGACACTCACTTGGACTACTGTGAAAAATTGTATGGACTTGTTTGTTCATCAAGAGTGTGAAATTAGGATAAAGGAAAAGTGTGGAGGTTGGGGCATGGAACTGGCAGCCTTGGGCAAGGCTGGTAACTGCAAGCAAATATTGTGAAACAATGTAATGACTATATATGCAAGAAAGATCTTGCAGGACTGGCTGAAACTGATAACCGCAGCGGAAGAGACCCGTCACCCCTCTTGTGAAATCAGCTGTTCCCAGCCCAATACAACGCAGAGGAGATAAGAATGCGAAGCTGTGGAGTTGCGTTATTTGTATGTTTTATTATCCCTGTATTATGTATTGGTTTATTCTTTTGTACCCCCGTGTGCAACTTGGTTTATCCCCAGTTTTCCCGCCTTGTCCTCCCTTCCCGCCTTCCCAGTATCTATCCATCACCCTGAAAGAGGCATTTTACCCCCCCCGGGTGCCTTGTCTATCACTCGGTGCCCCTTCCCATCCATCCAGAAGCTTCTACTCAGGGCACCGGGTGATTGGGCGAGGACCTGGGGCTCCCCCCATATCTTTCTCCCATTGGACCCCATCATATCCCCCCATCCCGGAGCCACCCCCTATCCCTATCCCCATTGGTCGTTGGATACCCCTCCCTTACAGTTTATAAGCCAGTGCAAGCACCTTGTGCTTGTTCCTGTTGGCTGGCACCGTTCTAGGATATTTGGCCCCGTTGGGCTACAATAAACTCGGACTTAGCCCCCAGCAGGATCCGCTCTTCATTTACCACCGCGAGGCTTGCTAGCGCTGCCTGGAACCCACAAAGGCACTCTCCAAACCCCAGCTGGGAGCGGCGGAGGGTGCCTCCATCGCCCGCCCTCGCCCCACAAGAGCTAGCCGGGGCTGAGAGAAAAGGGATTTGGGGCGGGAGCGCGGCACGAAGCTCTCAAAAAAAGTATAAAAAGTGACTGAAGAGAGGGAGGTGTGTCAGCCCTTGGCGGAGCACGGACTCCCTGGCTGCACCCAGCACTGTTTGCTTGTTATCGCTTGCTGTAATTAAAAAAATTATTAATTGATCTTAAAAGGCTGAATCAAATTATTTGCCTCAATTTATAACAAATTTGGTGCCGTGACTCGGATCGGAACACCTGGAAAGGGGAGCCTTGCTAAGGAGGCGCCCCACTGCCTTTGCTTTAACAGTGGCCTTACGAGGACACTCCTCCCCGGACTCCGACCGACGAACCTAAAATCCAATAGAAGCAAAGAACTGCCGGCGACCCCCTTAATTTTTGTGCACGAAGCCCCGGGCGAAGACACTGGATGGTGTACGTATTTTCCAAAGGACCTGGTGTCCGGAGGAGGCCTGTTCTGGGAGAACGGGACCGCCTGGTTGGGGGTGGGGATCCTGGAGTGTGACGAGTGTGGTGTATGAGAGGGGGGCCGGAAGCTCGGACTCCCCAAGCAGGTGCGGACCTCATAGTAGTGTGGTTCCCATATCCGGCGACGGACTGGGCCACAAATTGAGGGAAGCAAGTGTATGTGTGAGAGAAGGCACTCCAGAAGATGAGTCAGAGGAAAAGCAAGCCTGCTGAACCCATGGGTGGGGGAATCCCTGTAAAACTTCCCCATATTCCAGAGGATAGTCCATTAGGCTTAATGATTAAGTATTGGAATGCCTTTCCCTCTAGGAAGGGAAAAGATAAAGTAAAAATGGCTCATTACTGCATGGAAGTTTGGGGGGGGAAACAAATAAGAGAGGATCAGTTATATTGGCTGGTATTTGGGTCTTTTGAGGATTGGATCTGTCAGGCCTTAAATATTTACAATAATTCCAAAGAACCCTTTAATTTGTAAGAAAGTGAATATGCAGCTCTCTGTATAAGAGGAGAGACAAGGGCAAAATTATTTGCTCTCAATATCGAGAGGAAGAAAAAGAGGTCACAAGAAACTGAATTACCCCAGGTATCCCTCCTCCCTATATACCGCCACCACCACCATCTCTTCCATTGCCACCTCCACCGCCACAACATTTATACCCCCCCCCCCTACCCGGAACCTTCACTAGTAGACGACCCAGGTCCCTAGGCACCCATTCAAGAATTATCGGAGGATGAGGGACTGGAAGGTGAAAAGTCGGAGGAAAGTATCCCTGAGTGTTCTCGGCGAGTAACCTGAAGCCAGACCCCACAAAAGGGAAAGCAAGAATTGGGTATATTTACCCTTAAAGAACATGGAATGGGAATGGTGCCTAACCCAAATGCAGCGCAACCAGGACAGCCTGCCCAGATTCTGGGAATAGGGTACTGTCTCGGTTTGACAAGACAGGAGTCTGTGAAGGAGGGCAAAAGCCTCCTGTGCAATGGAGAAGGTAAACCCCCTCCCTCCGAATTACTAGGATTTTTAAATTAAAAGGCTCACAGGCAAAGATATGGGAATGGGAGTAACAATTCTTTACTAGGAGAAAACTAGATAACAATTTCAAAAGGCAAATGCAATCGGTACAAACAAAACTAGTGATAAAGTCCACAACCTGAGGATTCGGGGTGTTGGTAGCAGTCCGGTTGAATTGATAGCTGCTCCTCTTGCGGTGGCTGATGAATTGCAGCTGAAGTGGTGATCTTTAGAAGGGTATAGTTTTCTCTGAAGAACTGGTGGCAGTTGGGCCGGTCTTCCTCTGCGCTGGGGTTGCCTCCGAGCTCCGCCGCCGCCGCCTCACCGCGCTCCAGCCGCTTCTCTGGGAGTCCCACGGTAGGAGCTGCTTCTCTGGCAATCCCCCGCCGAAGGAGCTGCTTCTCTGGGAAATCCCGCAAAAAGAGAGCTGCTCTGTCCCCCAAAATGTACCCCTTTTATCCAATAAAAGAGTGCTTGGCTTCCCCCTCTGGGTGGAGCATCTCACAATGGGATGTTATTACATTACCAGCCCTGCATTGAATCAGTCAGTGGCCCATTAACAAACCATTACCTCTTCTGAGCAAACCATTGTTCTTGGAAAAGATAACAAATCTGCCCAACCTCCAACAGATGGCAAATAGAATACAAGCTTATCTTACAACCCAGGACTGGTATATATCCATCCCATTAAACTCAGGGGATGTTAGGGAATTTAAAAAGAAAATGGGACATTTGTTAGAAGATCCTTTAGGGGTGGCAGAATGGTTGGATCAATTTTTAGGACCTAATATTTATACTTGGGAGGAGATGCAATCCATTTTAGGGATTTTGTTTTCTGCAGAAGAAAGGAGAATGATTAGGGAAACGGGCATGAGAATCTGGGATGATGAACATCAACAGGGACCATTAGCAGATACTAAATGGCCCCTACAGAATCCCCAGTGGAATAATCAAGACCCACTACACCGTTCCCATATGGGCGAGTTGCAAGATATATAATACAGGGAATAAGGAAGGCTGTCCCTCGTGGACAGAATGTACAAAAGGCATTCAAGGAACAACAGAAAAAGGATGAAGATCCAACTGAGTGGTTGGAGAGGCTGAGAAAAGCCTTTCAGTTATATTCAGGAGTGGACCCTAACACTCCTGAAGGGGAGACACTGTTGAAAGTTCATTTTGTGGTAAACTCGTGGGTGGATATTCGAAAGAAGTTGGAAAAGTTAGAAGGGTGGCAAGCAAGGGGGCTGGATGAATTACTGCGGGAGGCTCAGAAGCTTTATGTTAGGAGGGAGGATGAGAACTACAAGAAGCAGTCTAAGATTATGTTAGCAGCTGTAAGGGAAGGACAGAGGCAATCTCCCCAAAGAAGGGGTGGTGGTCACCCAGGAGGTTTGAGGGGAGCTGGTCGACAGGTGCATGAAGGAAGACAAGGTGGAGGAGATAGGATTGTTTGCTTTTACTGCGAAGCTCTCAAGAAAAGTATAAAAAGTGACTGAAGAGAGGGAGGGGTGTCAGCCCTTGGTGGAGCACGGACTCCCCGGCTGCACCAAGCGCTGTTTGCTTGTTATCGCTTGCTGTAATTAATAAAATTATTAATTGATCTTCAAAGGCTGAATCAAATTATTTGCCTCAATTTATAACACTACTGTTATGTGTAGTAAATATAATTCGCACCATTCCTTGTATGAAATATGTAATATTAGATACTTGTTAGATTATGCCTGTTGTATTAGTTCCCCCCCCCCCTTTGCAGGCTAGACTGGGTGTTTATTGGAAACTGATTTACAAGTAAAAGGATATGGCTCGGCCAGGAGATGGGCCATGTCTGGGCTCCAGGTGTTGATCATCAGTGCTGATCATCGCATGAATGGCCCAGGATGGATATAATGGAAATCCTCAAACAGATCCATGTGAATGCAGCCTTCCCGTAAACTCTCATCAAGAATTCAACTACTCTGGACATTGAATTATTTCTCCTCATCACCAAAAAAAGAAAATTTTATTAACCTATGGACTCTGAATAGAAGAAAAGACTGATTGCTGAAATATTGGCCTCAGGCGGAATTTTCCCTATAAAAAACTGCTTATGCCAGGATGGAGGTGTGTGGGCATAGGGGAAAACCTCTGCTGAGGCTGACTCCTTGTTGCACACCCAGGGCCGACACCGGGCTTGGCTCTGTTCTTTCCTTGTGGCTGGCTAGACAGAATTTGACCGCTAATAAAAATTATTTTTATTTTTAAATCTGGCTGAATAAATTCTCATTTATAACAATCTGGTAAGGAAAACTTTTAAATATGGGACAAGGGAACAGTAAGGTGCCCCTTGGGTTAATGTTTTAAAAAGGCTGTGCAGCTTCGTGCAGCCACAGGCAGCGTGGCTCTGCTGTTTTTAGAACCCGCGCGGCAGCGGCAGACGCGGCGGTGCCAGCTCGGAGAGAGCAGGGGGGCTCTGCCTGCCCCTGCCCTTCGCCGCGGTGCGGAGCAGCTTTGGTTTTCCCGTGGCGGGAGGGGGAGGGGGAGGGGGCTCCTACCTACCCTGATAGTGGTGGGAGGCGGCGACAGCTCCTGGTGGCGGCGGGGGGCGCGGGCGGCGGGGGGAGCGCGGCTCGAGCTTTCCTGCCACGCGCGGGCAGCGCTGGTCTCCGCTCGGTCACGTGGCGTGGAAGAGTCCCCGTTCCTGCAGGCGGCAATTTTAAAAGCAGCACAAGCTGCTGCTACTGCTCTGCAGGGTTGAAATCTAAGTGCTTTCGCTTCTCAACCGCGGTTTTTGGAAATTGGTAGCGAATTTGTTTTGTTTCTGGTCAGTATAAAGTTGTGCTGTGCATTTTATGCCTAAAATGGGAGTGGGACAATGAGGAGCTGGATTATGCCAGGCTGTGGGAATATGCCAGCACGCGGCTGTTCCCTATTAAAACCTCTGGCAGCAAGGTAAGCTCGAAAAAAACTTTAGAACCCCTAGAAAACCTGCCCCCCCATACCAAGTTCCCCCATCACAAGCACAGGTCTCGGCAGGCCCCCCCCCCCCCCCCCCCCAACTCCAGAGCAGTCTCCATCGCCCCTAATGAAATGAACAGGGTCTATGCCTTTATTCGTGTTCAGCTCTTTATTAAAAAGTCAGCTCGGCAGGGGAGTGTTGTAGCTTCTTCCAGTAGCCGAAGGGTGAGAAGGCATGCAGAGTCTGTCCCTGGAGTCTCCGTGGCACACTGGTAGCCGGAGGTGAAGAGGTGTCCGGTCTGTATCTGAAGTCCTGATCAGCAGACCGTGCTCTCTCCTTTCCTCCTGGCACACTGGTAGCCAAAGGGTGGGGGAATGCGCAGATCCTGCTGCCAAGATCCAGCAGGCAGCTATCCCCCTCCTGCCCTCCTGGTAACACCAGGAAGAGTGTCTGTCTTCCTTGTGCCTGCTTCCCACAGCCCAGTCCAATCTGGTCCTCTGCAGGTTATGGTGACAGGTCAAACACAGACTAGGGATGGGGTTCCCTTTTCCCCAACCAGCACACCCATCCAGCCCCCTCCACTGTGCCCCTCTTTTTCATTTTGGGGTGTTTTTCATCCCCAAAACCCCCTCCCATGATTCCACTGGCTTATTTTGCATCCTAGTCCTAGTTTGGGTGGGGGTGTAGGTGATTCCCAGGAGCAATTAGGTAATTAATATTTCAATGTCAGTACTTAGTTCGAGCCAACTGTCCCAGCCAGGCTGTTTTGTTCATAACAAGAGTCTGGTGGAGGAGAGTCCACTGATAGGATTAAAAGAAATGGGTGCAAAAGTATTGGTGGAACAAAGGAACAAAAGAGCACACTAAAACACCTTAACAATATTTTAACCAATGTTACATTCCCAAATAAGCATCTACTGTGTTTTGTATGCTGGCTAACAAAAGAAATACCAAATTTTACTGTGCAGGAAACGAATTCAGTCTCATTTTGGGACCAAATTGGACAGATATTAACTTTAAAAGTCGAAAATGGTGAACATAAAGCTTCTGTATTTATTCTGATATTTTTACAAGCTCAAAAACAGATTTTAGAAGCAGAAAAAAGTATACAGACACAGACTAACAGTCCGACTAACCCCTTTTCCCCTCCCTATCCACCCCCTCGATACTGAAGCGATACGCGGAATAAATAAATAGACTCCACAACTCGATGTAGTTATGAAGTGGGTATGTATGTCAGCGCCCGGCACAAGTGAGATAGCTCTCCAAAATCTTGTGCCCCCAGCTGAAGTTTGTCTCACAATTTCATTCAAAAAGGTGTTCTATACGAAATACATTACACAACTTTTCTATTCATATTCAATCCCTGGCCCTGCCTGTCTTCGCCTCTCATGCTAAATAGGTCCACGCCCTTCTGAACATGCGTGGTTTTCTGTGGTGGCCTTGCAGGGGTCTCTGGTGGTCTTCTGAGGCTGAAACCATAGGCTTCCTCTGCATTGAACTTTTGAACTCTTCTCCTCTGCTCATGCGCTTTTGGTCTTCTGCTCTGTTATCTGGATAAGTCCATCATCCTTGACATGTTTGGAGACAGAGGGGCCTCCTTATCTGAGTTCTTTGCATTCCTGGTCTTCTCTGGTATTTGTCTTTTTTCAAGAAGCTTTAAAGATTTAGTTTTCCCTATGCCTTTTGTGCTATGGCAGAGGTTTCTTAAAATTCAACACACGATTCAACAAACATGATACATTCATTTTTGATACATTTATTTTTGATACATTAATTTTTGATACATTCATTTTGTTAGCTCAAGTGATCTCTGTAAAATCTCTTATTTCAGTCCCCCCTTTTCTTAAAACATAGTAAATTCTTTTACTACAGGGGTCCTGGTCTAAATTCTAGACTACTATTATGACAGTTTTAGCAGGATTCCATGAGTTCTAAAGAATGAAGTCAGAATGGCCACACGTTGTAACATATTCCAATTCCACAAGAGTGTTAAAATAGACATTATTAGACTAATAGTAACTAATTGTCCTGGGTTGCAAGATAAGCTTGTATTCTATTTGCCATCTGTTGAAGGCAAACCTGTTGGGCAGGTTTTGTTATCTTTTCCAAGAACCGGTTTTGCTCCTAAGAGGTAATGGTTTGTTAGTGGGCCATTGACTGATTCAATGCAGGGCTGGTAACATAACACCATCCTATTGTGAGATGTTCCACCCAGAGGGGGAAGCCAAGCACTCTTTTATTTGATATAAGGGGGTACCTTTTTGGGGACAGGGCAGCTCTTTACTTTGGGGGATTGCCAGAGAAGCAGCTCTCTTCGGCGGCACTCGCAGTGAAGCAGCCGGAGCGCGCTGAGGCGACGGCAGCGGAGCTCGGAGGCAACCCCGGCGCAGAGGAAGACCGGCCCCACTGCCACCAGATCTTCAGAGGAAAACTATACCCTTCTAAAGGTCACCACTGCAGCTGCAATTCATCAACCACTGCAAGGGGAGCAATCGTCCCAGCAGGACTGCTACTGGCACCCCGAATCCTCAGGTTCTGGACTTTTTTCACTGGTTTTGTTTGTACCGATTGCATTTGCCTTTTTAAATTGTTGTCTAGTTTTCTCCTAGTAAAGAATTGTTACTCCCATTCCCATATCTTTGCCTGAGAGCCTTTTAATTTAAAGATCCTGGTAATTCAGAGGGGGGGGGGGGGGTGGGGTTGCCTTCTCCATTGCACAGGAGGCTTTAGCCCTCCTTCACAGATTCCTGTCTTGTCGAACCGAGACAGACCCTCTGTAACTTCGGCTCCAGAATCCCAGTGGTCGGCCTCGAGTCTCCCCAGGGACTTTCTGCCAAAGGCTCCAGGACAACCCATGGTTCCCGGCTGCAGAGTAGAGCACATTCTTGACCTCTGGTCCCGTTCTGACTGGGCCAAGGGCTACAGCATGAGCGATCTCCTGCTTGATCTGGGTGAAGGCTTGTTGCTGCTCAGGGCCCCAGTGGAAATCATTCTTCTTTCGGGTAACCAGATAAAGAGGGCTCACAATCTGGCTATAGTCAGGAATGTGCATTCTCCAGAAACCTATGGCACCCAGGAAAGCTTGTGTTTCCTTTTTGCTGGTTGGTGGGGACATAGCTGTGATCTTGTTGATGACCTCAGTGGGAATCTGGCACCGTCCATCTTGCCATTTCACTCCCAGGAACTGGATCTCTCGGGCAGGTCCCTTGACTTTGCTCTTCTTGATGGCAAAGCCAGCTTCTAGTAGTATCTGGATGATCCTCTCACCTTTCTCAAACACTTCTGCCGCTGTGCTCCCCCACACAATGATGTCATCAATGTATTGCAGGTGTTCTGGAGCCTCACCCTTTTCTAGTGCAGCCTGGATCAGTCCATGGCAGATGGTGGGGCTGTGTTTCCACCCCTGGGGCAGTCAGTTCCAGGTGTACTGCACGCCCCTCCAGGTGAAAGCAAACTGAGGCCTGCATTCTGCTGCCAGAGGAATGGAGAAAAACGCATTAGCAATATCAATGGTGGCATACCACTTTGCTGCCTTGGACTCCAGCTCGTACTGGAGTTCCAGCATATCCGGTACAGCAGCGCTCAGCGGTGGAGTCACTTCATTTAAGCCACGATAGTCCACAGTCAATCTCCATTCTTTGTCAGATTTGCGCACAGGCCAGATGGGGCTGTTGAAGGGTGAGTGGGTTTTGCTGACCACCCCTTGGCTCTCCAGCTCCCGAATCATTTTGTGGATGGGGATCACGGCATCTCGATCCGTCCGATACTGCCGGCGGTGCACTGTCGAGGTCGCAATTGGCACTCGTTGCTCTTCCACCCTTAGGAGTCCTACTGCAGAGGGGTTTTCTGACAGTCCAGGCAAGGCGTTCAATTGCTTAATGTCTTCTGCCTCTACAGCGGCTATTCCAAAAGCCCACCTGAGTCCCTTTGGGTCTTTGTAATAGCCGTTCCGGAGGAAGTCTATGCCTAGGATACACGGAGCATCTGGGCCAGTCACTATAGGATGTTTCTTCCACTCCTTCCCAGTCAGGCTCACCTCGGCTTCCACCAGAGTCAATTGTTGTGATCCCCCTGTCACACCAGCAATGGAAACAGGCTCTGCCCCCACATGTCCCGATGGTATCAGAGTACACTGTGCACCAGTATCAACTAAAGCATCATATTTTTGTGGCTCTGATGTGCCAGGCCATCGGATCCACACTGTCCAGAAGATCCGGTTTTCCCGTGCCTCTCCCTGGCTAGAGACAGGGCCCCTCTAACACTGGTTATCATTCCTTTCCTGGGCATACATACTAGAGGTCCCTTCAAGGGGGTCTGACTGATCGTACCCACAAGCTTGGTCATGGGAGGTTGAGGCTACCTTCACTTTGGTGGAACTCCCCCGGTTAGAGTTTCCCTCCTTGAGTTGACGGACCCGTGCTGCCAGGACAGAAGTGGGTTTCCCATCCCACCTCCCCATGTCTTCCCCATGGTCACGCAGGAAGAACCACAGATTAGCCCTTGGGGTGTACCCTCTCTCTCTAGCTGGGGATTGTTGGGCGCTGATTCTGGGGCCTGTGACTCTCACGGGTGCTGTATTAACCTTCTTTATCTCCTCCCTCATCTCCTCTTTAAACTCCTTAATCACAGCTGAGATATGAGCCTGCATTGGGCCATTAATCATACTCTCATAATTCCTAAGTTTGTTGGCAACAGAACCCACTGTCTCTCGGTGAGCGTCAGCATTGATTGTTGCAATGAAGGTGGTGTATTGAGATGGCCCCAGATTTGCTAGACTCCACAGCATTTGTCCCGTACACCTGACCTTGTCTGGGTCATTATTGTGTCGTCCATCCCTCCCAAAGAGTACCTCCAATACTGCCACTTCCCTCAGCTGTTGGATCCCTTCCTCGAGGGTCTTCCAGCGCATTATATGATGGTGCTCCTGCATTCTCTCTCTGTGGACAAACCTCTCCCTGACACTCATTAAGAGCCGCTCCCAGAGAGAAAGGGACCCTGGTTCCCTTACAAAAACCTGATTTATACCCGAGTCCTGGGTCAAGGGTCCCAAGTTCCTTGCCTCACCACCGTCCAGCTGCACGCCTGTACCCATAAGATCCCAAACCCGGAGTAGCCAGGTAGCATAAGCCTCACGCCCTCGTCGCACAATGTCTTTATGCAGATTACGAAGACTTTCATACGTCAGGGACTCAGTGATGATAGCAATCTCTGGGTCCCCTGTGGGTTGTGAGGTTCCTCCATTCCTGTCCCTATCTGCAGGGTGCTCTGCTTTCACCTTAGACTTCCTTGTTTCTACCGGGGCAACTGCTGCTGACCGTGACTGCCTTTGTGGTTCAGCTGGAACCTGGACAGTTGTAACATCTGTGGGTTCCACAGCTGTACTATTAGACTGTCCCTCCTCAGGGCAAAGGGCTGGTTTCTCACCAGCTGGGGAAATGCACTCCTTCAGCATCTCTCGTATCTCCTTAACCAGAACCCTCACCCAATCTGGGCGGTTCATTTCTGAGGTGGGCTGTGGGGCAGGGTCAGGCTCTGGAGCAGCAGCATCTGGAGTCTGTGGTGTAGGTGTGAGGGTAGTTATCCAGGTTAATCTTCCCTTATCTCTGAGTGCTAAATATAATAGGACTATCAGCAACACCACCCATTGTATGGTATCATTAGCACTTAGAAAGGATCTTAACCCTTTGAGAACTGGTGGAGCAGACCCAAAAAGATGGTTAAAAGGTTGGGAGAAAGTTTCCCCAGTTGCTATTTCCTCGCAGTATGTACCGTTATTAAAGTAACCTCAAAAACATACAGTTAGTGTGTGATAGCTATGAATCCATGTACCTGCCTTCCAGAGGAAATTAAAGATCCATGAATTCCTCACCCAATTAACTCAGAAGCCAAACTTGACAACAGACACCGTAGCCTTAGTTATAGGACCCATTTTTAGATAAGGGTCTGCAAATGGGAAAAGTATACCTACGATCACATGCCACCCAAACCAAGGTAAACTAGACCACATGGTGATGCTTAAGATGTTTCTACACACAACAACAACAAAAAAAAACAAAACCAAATTACTTAAGAACTGTTAATCCTTTTTCCCTCTCAATGCCCTCGGGCCCCACGTTGATGCGTCAAAATCTGTCTCGGTTCGACAAGACAGGAATCTGCGAAGGAGGGCTAAAGCCTCCTGTGCAATGGAGAAGGCAACCCCCCCCCCCCCCCCTCTGAATTACCAGGATCTTTAAATTAAAAGGCTCTCAGGCAAAGATATGGGAATGGGAGTAACAATTCTTTACTAGGAGAAAACTAGACAACAATTTAAAAAGGCAAATGCAATCGGTACAAACAAAACCAGTGAAAAAAGTCCAGAACCTGAGGATTCGGGGTGCCAGTAGCAGTCCTGCTGGGACGATTGCTCCCCTTGCAGTGGTTGATGAATTGCAGCTGCAGTGGTGACCTTTAGAAGGGTATAGTTTTCCTCTGAAGATCTGGTGGCAGTGGGGCCGGTCTTCCTCTGCGCCGGGGTTGCCTCCGAGCTCCGCTGCCGTCGCCTCAGCGCGCTCCGGCTGCTTCACTGCGAGTGCCGCCGAAGAGAGCTGCTTCTCTGGCAATCCCCCAAAGTAAAGAGCTGCCCTGTCCCCAAAAAGGTACCCCCTTATATCAAATAAAAGAGTGCTTGGCTTCCCCCTCTGGGTGGAACATCTCACAATAGGATGGTGTTATGTTACCAGCCCTGCATTGAATCAGTCAATGGCCCACTAACAAACCATTACCTCTTAGGAGCAAAACCGGTTCTTGGAAAAGATAACAAAACCTGCCCAACAGGTTTGCCTTCAACAGATGGCAAATAGAATACAAGCTTATCTTGCAACCCAGGACAGGGTCTGAAGCCAACTACACTCCCACAGAGAAGGCAATCTTGGCTGCCTTTGAAGGAGTTCAAGCCGCCTCAGAGGTAATTGGCACAGAAACACAACTCCTCCTGGCACCCCGACTACCGGTGCTGGGGTGGATGTTTAAAGGAAAGGTTCCTACTACCCACCATGCCACTGATGCCACATGGAGCAAATGGATTGCCCTCATCACTCAACGCGCCCGTATTGGAAACCTGAATCGCCCTGGGATTTTGGAGATAATTACAAACTGGCCAGAAGGTGAAAACTTTGGTCTCACTGATGATGAGGAGCAGGTACAAGTGGCAAGAGCTGAAGAAGCTCCACCATACAACCAACTACCAGCAGAGGAGACCTGCTACGCTCTTTTCACTGACGGTTCCTGTCGCATTGTAGGGATGAACCGGAAGTGGAAAGCAGCCGTATGGAGCCCCACACGCCAAGTTGCACAAGCTACCGAAGGAGAAGGTGGATCAAGCCAACTCGCTGAACTCAAGGCCGTTCAGCTAGCTCTGGACATTGCTGAAAGGGAGAAGTGGCCAAAGCTCTACCTTTATACTGATTCATGGATGGTAGCCCATGCTCTGTGGGGCTGGCTGGAAAGGTGGAGGAAGGCCAACTGGCAACGTAGAGGAAAGCCAATCTGGGCTGCTGATATATGGAAAGACATTGCCTCTCGGGTGGAAAAGCTGACGGTGAAAGTCCGTCATGTAGATGCCCATGTCCCCAAAAGTCAGGCTAATGAGGAGCACCGAAACAACGAGCAGGTAGATCAGGCAGCAAAAATAGAGGTGTCAAAGATAGACTTAGATTGGCACCATAAGGGGGAGTTGTTCCTGGCTCGATGGGCTCATGATGCCTCAGGTCATCAGGGCAGAGATGCCACCTACAAGTGGGCACGAGACCGAGGGGTGGATCTAACCATGGACAGTGTTTCTCAGGTTATCCATGACTGTGAGATGTGTGCTGCCATTAAACAGTCCAAGAGAGTGAAGCCCCTATTGTATGGTGGGCGGTAGTCCAAGTACAAATATGGGGAGGCCTGGCAGATTGACTATATCACTCTGCCCCAGACACGCCAAGGCAAGCGCTACGTGCTGACCATGGTGGAAGCCACCACTGGATGGCTGGTGACTTTCCCTGTACCTCATGCCACTGCCCGGAACACCATCTTAGGCTTGGAAAAGCAAGTCCTGTGGAGACACGGCACCCCTGAGAGAATTGAGTCTGACAACGGCACCCATTTCAAGAACAGCCTTATCAACACCTGGTCCAGAGAGCATGGTATCGAATGGATATATCATATTCCCTATCATGCTCCAGCTGCAGGCAAAGTTGAATGGTGCAAAGGACTCCTTAAGACTGCCCTGAAGGCACTTGGTGGGGGAACATTTAGAAACTGGGAAATTAACCTGGCAAAAGCAACCTGGATGGTCAACACCCGAGGGTCTGTCAATCGAGCTGGCCCTGCTCAGTCAGAACCCTTACACACAGTAGATGGAGATAAGGTCCCTGTAGTACATATGAAAGGTATTTTAGGGAAAACTCTTTGGATTAATCTCACCTCAGGCAAAGACCAACCCATTCGTGGGATTGTCTTTGCTCAAGGACCTGGTTACACTTGGTGGGTAATGCAGAAAGATGGGGAGACTCGCTGTGTACCACAGGGAAACTTGGTCTTAAGTGAGAACTGGGTGTAAGATTTCATGGTGTGCAGATGGAAATAGAATAAGGGGTGGATAATGTCCTAGGTTGTAAGATAAGCTTGTATTCTATTTGCCGTCTGTCGAAAGGTTGGGCAGGTTTTGTTATCTCTCCCAAAGACAACGATTTGCCCCGTAGAGGCAATGGTTTGTTTATACACTATTGACTGACTCACTGCCGGGCTGGTAAATGTAACACCATCCTATTGTGAGGGGTCCCACCCAGAGGGGGAAGCCAAGCACTCTATTATTGTATAAAGGGGTAGCTTTTTGGGGAGGGAGGCAGCTTGCTCTCTCTCTTCGCGGGATTGCCAGAGAAGCAGCTCTCTTCGGCGGCACTCGCAGCGAAGCAGCCGGAGCGCGCTGAGGCGGCGGCGGCGGAGCTCGGAGGCAACCCCGGCGCAGAGGAAGACCGGCCCCACTGCCACCAGATCTTCAGAGGAAAACTATACCCTTCTAAAGATCACCACTGCAGCTGCAATTCATCAACCACTGCAAGGGGATCAAACGTCCCAGCAGGACTGCTACTGGCACCCCGAATCCTCAGGTTCTGGACTTTTTTCACTGTTTTTGTTTGTACCGATTGCATTTGCCTTTTTAAATTGTTGTCTAGTTTTCTCCTAGTAAAGAATTGTTACTCCCATTCCCATATCTTTGCCTGAGAGCCTTTTGATTTAAAAACTCCTAGTAATTCGGAGGGGGGGTTTACCTTCTCCATTGCACAGGAGGCTTTAGCCCTCCTTCACAGATTCCTGTCTTGTCGAACCGAGACACTAATATTAATAAAACAATAATGGGGTGACACAGAGTGTTCATGATCCCCGTTGCAGTCGGTGACCATCCAAATAGTGCATCCCACCAGTTATGACTTCCGTCTTGTTTTATTCTTTGCAGGACTCTGTTTATTTTAGTTACGTCATGATGGACAGTTAACAGTGTTCTCTGCCCATTCTTGTGAGTCTCTTCTATAATTTTGATTAGATCTTGATGTTTCATTAATTGTTTTACCAGGGTTAAATTCATTCCAATAGGTGTGTGTGGTAATTCGTTGTATGTTGTTTGGTTTATTTTATTAACTGGTGGGATACGACTGGTGCTGAGTATATAACGTCACGCCAGTAATCTTGATGAAGTTGCAAATACAGAAATTTGAATGATTTTTACTAGATAAGGGGACTTTGTTTTTATCGATTTCTATAACATCACACACAGTTCTCAAACACACACAGCCATTGCCTATATATACTAGTATAGTTTGTTGGTTGGTGTCTGGGTGGATTTCAAAGTGGCAAATGCCCTGATCAGTGTCAAGGCATACATCTTGAGCACTAATCAGATTACTCTCACACATGAATCCCTGTTGTTCCTGAGTAATGCAAGGCTCTAGGTTAATGGTTTGCCATTTCCCTTGGTTTTTCCAGGCCCATTCCCTGTGTTCTGAGGGGTATAGTACTGACTTTTCATGACCCAATCCTAGAGCAACAATGGGGTGAATAGTGTGAACCGTGGCATTACGAATAGTGAGCACAAAGGCAGTAGCAGTGTTAGTGGTGGGATCATATATAAAATTTACCATGGTCCACCAAGACTGGAGGTCTCTCTCAAAGTCTGTAGCACTGTCCCAGATTACTTTTCGTATTTCAGTTGGAAACACCCCTTCACTTCCTTCCCTTATGATTAAAGCAGCTGTTGACTGTATCCATAATTGCGCTTGTATACAGCTAAGGGCTAAAGATATGTTCTCTTGTGCTCTTTCTAATGCATCTACCAGTAAGCTATGGTCTTGATCTTCAAAGTCTCTCCATTTTGGCAGCACTTTTGAGACTTGCCACTGACTATTTCCTAGTGCTAATAGAGATGGCTGTAAAGGCTCTTTTAATTTTGTCAGATCGCTAGTTGCTATAGCTAATTTATTCATTAATATTTCGGAGTCAATCCCATTCAAAACTCCTAACCCGGTCCCTAACATCCCAGTTAAATCCCTTCGCATTCTATCTCAAAGGTGTGCTTGTTTTTGTAGCCACTTTGTCCATCCTTCGAAGGATGACCATAGGAAAGGGGAGCAGGCTGGCTGAACTGTCGAGATATTAGCTTGCATTAACAGTTCAACACGTTTAAGGGACCATTCTGGGTTAAATAACAGTTTTTGTTGACCCGTATTCCTTATAACATATGGTCCGATTTCATAAACTCTGGGTTCAAGATTGAATGGTATATTTTGGGTTTGCGCTTGAGTGCTGGAGTGGGTTGTAGCAGGTTTGGCTATAGCACTTATTGTAAATTTGAAAGACAGCCCAATAGTGTCACGGGCCCAGAGGCAAACCACATCAACAGTTTGTCTTAATTTGAATTTGTACCAACAGTCTATTTCACTTGGATGATTGCAGATCTTCTGGTGCTTATTCACACTGATTTGGGTTACTTTATTGTGGGTAGTCCCATTAATCATCTGACACCCTATTTCAATTACTTCTCCTATGGTCCCTTGAAGTGACCACAACTTTTGTTTTTGCCACTCTTGTTGTGTATATATTTGGTTACTGTGCATGACCAGAGTTGTTAGATTTAAACCTTTTAAATCGGAAGACTTCCCCATGGATCTAGTGTATTGAGTAAAGGCTTGGGACCAAAGCCATTTAGTGTTGTTCTGACTAGGTTTACCTTCTAATTGTTGGAATACAGCTATGATTGTAAACAACATTTCAGCAAAAGTCCCCAACCACCATCATACACTCATTTTGTCCAAGTAAATTTTAGTTTCAGTTCACCATCACCCGGTGTTATCTTCCAAGTGGCTTCTGGAGCTTTCTTAACCCGGCTGTGGTGAATCTACGTGCTTTGTTCTTTAATCTTGATTGCAGTGAAGGTAGTAAGGAGTACTTGGTATGGTCCCTTCCACTGTGGTTCCAGGGCCTTCTCTGTAAGAGACTTAACATATACATAGTCTCCAGGTTGTACGTCATGTACCGGTGCATCGAGCTTCGCACCCTGAGTTCTGGCCACATATTTCTCGATTGCTCTAAGTTGTTTATTTAGAGCGATCATATAGGAGGTTAGTGATACATCTTGGGCAGACGTTCTCTTCTGCACCCCATATGGTCTCCCATAAAGCAATTCAAAGGGACTCAGCTTTTCTTTGGTCCTGGGTCTGGTTCGAATCCGCAGTAGTGCTAATAGGAGGGATTGAGGCCACAGCAAATTAGCCTCCTGTCCCGTTCATACAATTTGTTGTTTGATCAAATGATTCATTTTCTCTACTTGACCACTTGATTGTGGGTTATATGGGGTGTGAAGTTCCCAGTCTGTGCCCAAGTATTAGCTAACCTGTTGTACTAATTTTGCAATAAAATGTGGTCCTCTATCGGAGGAGATTGTGGCCGGGACCCCGAATCGTGGTATGATTTCTTGTACCAATACCTTAGTTACTTCCCGAGCTTTAGAAGTCCTGGTGGGGAATGCTTCTGGCCATCCTGAAAAGGTATCTGTTAAGACCAGTAAAAACTTATACCCCCCTTTTCTTGGCAATTCCGTGAAATCAATCTGCCACTGTTGCCCCGGCTCATGGCCCTTCCCAATCTGGCCAAGTTTTGGTTTGGGAATATTCTTGGGGTTTGTCTGGAGGCAAAGGTCACATTGTCGAGTTACTTGAGTGATAGTGGCTCGTAAATGTCTAGCTATGATCCTTTCATTCAGATATTTATACAGAGCATCAATTCCCCAATGTGTTATCCGGTGCTCTTCCCTTACTAGAGACCATAATAAATAGGAGGGTATGACTAACTTTCCTTCTATGGTGGCCCATCCCTCTGGGTTATAATCCCCTTTTTGCTCTTGAATCAATTTTGTGTCCAATTTATTGTATTTTGGCTTACCTTCAAGAGAAATTTGCCCATCTGGAATCAGGGCTGCCTCATTTATTACCTCAATTTTTGCCGCTTCTTTTGCTTTCCTATCCGCCAGCTCGTTTCCTTCTTCCAATTCTGAGTTTATCCTCTGATGTGCCTTAATGGGCATGATCGCTACTTTCTCTGGCAACTGAACTGCTTCCAGAAGTCGCAGTATTTCAGATGCATGTTTAATGTTTTTCCCTTGAGAGTTCAGCAGTCCTCTCTCTTTCCAGATGGCTCTATGAGCGTGCACTACTCTAAATGCATACTTTGAGTCTGTATATATATATTTATCTCTTTCCCTTTTGCCAATTCTAAGGCCCAAGTTAGAGCAACTATCTTGGCCTTTTGTGCAGAGGTATTCGTTGGCAGGGGTCCAGATTCTATTACCTCTTTGCAGGTAGTTACTGCGTACCCGGCATGCCGTTTTCTACTGATGACGTAACTGCTTCCATCAGTAAACCAGACTTCTGCATTCTTGAGCGGGGTGTCCTTCAGGTCAGGGTGGCTGGAATAGGTGGCCTCGATGGTCTCTAGGCAGTCGTGTTCCACTGGTTCTCCTCGGTTTCCACTGAGGAAGGAGGCTGGATTGACAATGTTAGTCACCACTATCTCTACATCATCTTGCTCTACCATAATAGCTTGGTATTTCAGGAATCGTTGTGGGGAAAGCCAGTGTCCGCCTTTCACCTCCAGTACTGCAGACATTGTGTGAGACACTAGCACAGTCATTTTCTGGCCCAGGGTGAATTTACGTGCTTCTTGGATGTTCATTATGACTGCTGCCACAGCCCTGAGGCACACAGGCCACCCTTTAGCGGCTGTGTCTAATTGCTTAGAGAAATAAGCAACTGCTCTCCGGTATGGGCCGAGGTCTTGTGCTAATTTTCCCAAGGCAATTCCTTGCTTCTCATGGGAGAACAAAAGGAAAGGCTTACTCACGTCTGGCAATCCCAGAGCTGGAGCTGACATGAGGGCTTTTTTCAGTTGGTTGAAAGCCAGCGTAGCTTCCTTTGTCCATTGGATGTCCCTGCTTTCGGTTGCAATTAGTTCATATAAGGGCATCACAAACAGTCCATAATTATAGATCCATTATCTGCACCACCCTGTCATCCCCAGGAAAGTTCGTAATTCTATTACAGTTTGAGGTTTTGGGGTTTGACATATTACCTCCTTCCGGCTTTGGCCCAGGCTACGTTGTGCAGCACTGACTTCGTAACCCAGATAAATTACCTTTTTGTTTGACTACTTGGGACTTTTTCTTTGATACCCGGTACCCTTGGAGCCCCAGAAAGTGCAAGAGGCTTACCATCCAGGCCACGCATGCTTCCTTCGTTCGTGTGGCTATCAGGATGTCATCTACGTACTGTAGCAGCTTCCCTTCCTCGGGAGGGGCTTTCCAGGTCTCTAATTCCTTTGCAAGTTGCTCTCTAAACAGAGTGGGTGAGTTTTTGTATCCTTGTGGGAGTCTCATCCACATAAGTTGGGTCCTTCGCCCACTTTTGGGGCTTTCCCATTCAAATGCAAAAATTTTCTGACTGGCTTCATGGATAGGAAGGCAAAAGAAGGCATCTTTTAAATCTAAAACGGTAAACCAAGTTAATTCAGGTGTTAAGCAAGTTAATAACGTGTAGGGATTGGTTACCACACGATACATATCTTCAGTTACTTTGTTCACAGCTCGCAGATCTTGTACTAACCGGTATGACCCATCAGGTTTGTGGACCGGTAGGATAGGGGTATTAAAATCAGACTGACATTCCTTTAATAATCCTAGACGCAAAAAGTTCTCAGTTACTGGGCTAATCCCTTCCCTATCCTCCCTCCTCAAGGGATACTGTTTAACTCTGACCGGTTCCTTTCCTTCTTTTAGCTGGATCTGTATAGGGGAAGTGTTTTTCGCTCTTCCTGGTACTCCAGAGGCCCACACCCCAGGGAATACCTGATCCATTACCTCTTTATTAATTTCAGTTTCCCTCGTGACTTTGTTAGTGGTTAATATCAAACTTAATATTTCTACATATTTTTGATCGTTTACCTCCAGGGTCATTTCCCCATTTTTAAATGTAATGGTTGCTTGTAATTGTGCTAGCAAATCTCTGCCCCAAAGTGTCTCAGGGGAGTTGGGCATATATAGGAATTTGTGGATTCCCCACTGCTTTCCCAGTTTGTATTTGAGTGGCTTGAAGAAAAATGCCTTTTCAATTTGGCCAGTGGCACCTGTAACCATAGCATAATCATCTCCTATGGGCATCAAAGCTGTATTTAGAACTGAGTATGTTGCCCCAGTGTCAATTAGGAATTTTACTTCTTTCTCCATTTCCCCCAGCTTCAGATTTACAACCAGAGGACCTGCTGGGGTAGTCTCCTCCAGTCCCCCCTAATTTTCCTGCACATGGGCCACTACTCCCCACCTTTGATTCCCTTGACCATTTTGTTTCCATTCTGGACAGTCCCTCTTCCAATGGCCCTGTTTCTGACAGTTTGCACATTGATTTCTGCCCAATCGGGGGGGGGGCTTGCCTGGATGGCCCCTGCCTGCTTCCATGTTTTCCTCTCCGCTCCTCCTGTACTATTGGTACTAAATTTTTCATCTCTCGCTTATATCCTTCTTCCCTGTTGCTAAAGACCCTCCAAGCTTCTCCCAGTAGATTTTCTAAATTCCGGGCGTTTTCTTCTCGAACCTTTTGGAGTTTGTGCCTAATATCCCCTGTGGACTGCCCCAAAAATAGATTAACTAGTTGTTGTATCCCCACCTCAGATGCAGGGTCCAGTGGTGTATAGCGCCGCATTGCATTTCTCAAACGGTCTAGGAACTCTGTGGGGGATTCCGAAGGTCCCTGTTTAATAGCATATAGAGCTGACCAATTTATGGTTTTAGGCATTGCTCTTTCCACTCCCAATATCACCCAGTCTTGATATTTCTTTAGCTTTTGTCTCTCTTCTGGTTGGTTTGAGTTCCAGCCCAGGTCTTGAAGTGGAAAATGTTCCCTTAGATCTACTTGTTGTTGTTGTCTAAAGTGGTCCGCTACCAGATCTCCTGCTGTTTTTAGAACCAACTGCTTTTCTGTTTCAGTGAATGCATCTAATAACAGTTGAATGTCACCCCAATCTGGGTTGTGCTGCTTCATAATGTACCATAGACGTTTAGCAGTGTTAACTGGGTCATTTTGGTAATCTCCCGCAACCCTTTCCCATGCTTCCAAATCAAGGGTGGAGAATGGTACCTTAACTAGTACCTTTTCTCCCTCTAATGTTACTGTCTCCCGTAAAGGGGCCTACAGTATTTGTCCTCTGGTTTGGGATGCAATTGGGCTGCTTGCGGGGGTTGGAGTGTGTGTTCTTTCTGAAGGAAGAGAAGGGGTAGGTGGAACAGGTGGTGTAGGTGGTATAGGTGGTGTATGTGATGTAGGTGATGCAGGTGATGCAGGTGTTGTGTGTAGTGTAGGTGTTGCAGGTGATGCAGGTGGTGATGATGCCTCTCCTAAGTTCTCACCCCTTCCTTCTTGCCTTCCTAAGTGAGGACTAAATAGATTGCTTAGATCTTGTTCTTCTAGTGCTGTGCGATAAACTTTATCTATCCTGGTGCACCTCTGTCCTATACTACAGGCTGAGCAGCACAGTTTAAGTTTCCTCATTTTGCCTCTGTTTTCTTTTTCAAGAGCCAGAATGAGGGGGTCAGAGGGGGCCCTGATGCCACAGTCCCTTTGCCAGTCAGGGTTATTTCGGAGGGAGAAAAACATATCACAATAAGAAACTTCCTCCCATTTCCCTTCCCTTCATAAAAATAGCATTAGCTGTAACAAGGTATCATACTCTAATGTACCTGTAGGAGACCATCTGCCCCCTCCTCTAGGCGATAGAGTGGCAACCAATGGGAGCAATATTTGATTAAACTCTTTTTATTTTCCACACCCCTTTTGCCTGCTATTTCTTTCCAGTGAGCTAAGATGCACCCTAATGGGCTGGCCTTGGATACTTCTGTACTTTCTTTTGCTCCCATTATGTCTCCTAGATCAAACTTAACTTATTTTATTCAAGTATGTAACTTGTTGTTTGCCCCTTCCAGCACAAATTGCAAATTCCTATGAGTTTAATCCAGACCACTGTGGAGGAAAGAAAAACAATTTTTTTTTTTTTTTTTGTTAGTTAGAACTCAGCAGCAGATGCTCTTGATCTTGAATGGCAGTATCACTGCATAACAAACTCTTAGTAACCAGTGATGCTTGTAAGTGGTGATTGCAAGTCCTAACTTGTACTAGCTGCGCTAGTAGCTAGCTGTGTTCAAAGCAATTTTATAAACCGCGGTTTGTGCACGCCCACCGCGCTATTGGCCAAATTGGGCTTAGAGCACTTTTGTTAGCTCTGAGCTGCACTCTCACTCACCAGAGACAGCCCTTGCCCTGCATGCACGCTGCTTCTCAAGCAGATGCGCCCGTCTGCTCTATCAGATAGTGCTGGCTGAGAGCTGCCTCACCCCTGCGCTTTCTGGCAATATCACAACGCCGCGCTGCATTCAGGTATCCTAGCACCGCCACGCCACACTCTCTTAAACTCACACAGACACCCACACGTATGCAAGCATGCACGTCCAGACGTTACAAACACACCACACTGAAACTGGGATTTCTCCCTTTCCCCAAGCCGCTCTATCGACCACGGGGAAACCCTTTCCCCCCCTCCAGCCGTGCAATCAGCTTCGGGGGGGTGCAACCTCTCTCTCCCTCCCCGAGCTGCACAATCAGCTTTGGGGGGGGTAACCTCTCTCCCCCCCCGAGCTGCACAATCAGCTTCGGGGGTAACCTCTCTCCCTCTCCGAGCTGCACAATCAGCTTTGGGGGGGGAACCTCTCCACCGCCAATCTTACTCTCGGTGGCGGTCTGCTTGCAAGCCCTTTGGCAAACAGACGCGCAAAAACATCTTAATGCTACTTATCAGTGCCGTTCCTTAACAAAAGAAAATAATACATACCGCTTTTGGTCCACTTATCGACGGGCCGTGGTCTGCTCTCCGTAGTGTAAAGCTGAGGCACAGAATCCCTCCGGGGAAGTGCCCCGCGGCGCCTGAGGGTGTCTGCCCTCAGCCGGACCCACAGATGAGCAGAGAGGTCCCTTCGTGGTTGCCAAATGAAGCGATACGCGGAATAAATAAATAGACTCCACAACTCAATGTAGTTATGAAGTGGGTATGTATGACAGCGCCCGGCACAAGTGAGATAGCTCTCCAAAATCTTGTGCCCCCAGCTGAAGTTTGTCCCACAATTTTATTCACAAAGGTGTTCCATATGCAATACATTACACAACTTTTCTATGCATATTCAATCCCTGGCCCCGCCTGTCTTCGCCTCTCATGCTAAATAGGTCCACGCCCTTCTGGGCATGCGTGGTTTTCTGTGGTGGCCTTGCAGGGGTCTCTGGTGGTCTTCTGAGGCTGAAACCATAGTCTTCCTCTGCATTGAACTTTTGAACTCTTCTCCTCTGCACATGCGCTTTTGGTCCTCTGCTATCTTATCTGGATAAGTCCATCATCCTTGACATGTTTGGAGACAGAGGGGCCTCCTTATCTGAGTTCTTTGCATTCCTGGTCTTCTCTGGTATTTGCCTTTTTCAAGAAGCTTTAAAGATTTAGTTTTCCCTATGCCTTTTGTGCTATGGCAGAGGTTTCTTAAAATTCAACACATGATTCTACAAACATGATACATTCATTTTTGATACATTCATTTTTGATACATTCATTTTGTTAGCTCAAGTGATCTCTGGAAAATCTCTTATTTCAATACCCCACCCCTGATATCACCTTACCCACCCTCTACCCCCCTGTAACACTTGGTTCTTCTGAGAAATATAGCCCAGACTTCTCCAAAAGGGAAAGGTTTTCTTCCCAGAGCCCTGGTGATTTGGCAGTGTCTCTGAAATACCCGCGGCAGCATAATGGTTCCGGCCATGTGCTTTTGCCTTCTTCTCAAAACCCTTTCCTCCCTCTAGCCCCCCACCCTTCTGGCCTCCGGGTTGCCACAGGAACGGGGGCGGGGCCAGTCCTGGCAGAGCTACCAGCCTGGACGGTGCGGGGAGAGGGCAGGGCCGCCCAGCCCACAGCACCGTCGGCGCCCGGGCTTCCCCCACGGCACCGGCAACCCGCGAGAGGGGGGGCGACCTTCTTCTCACCGGGACCCAGGGGGTGGGGAGGAGGGGAAATACCCCTGCCTCTATGGACATTGGAAATGAACTAATACCATCTGTAGCACCTGTTGTATACCTAGGTAGGAGAAACGGTACCAGAACATATCAACCACTCCCATATAGAGACAAAACAGAGATTTGTAAAATACAGAGACAACTTGGGAGATCGAGAGAGATTTTCAAAGGGATGATGAGGGCAACCTTTAATTCAAATGAGATGGTACCGAAAGATATTACTGATTTATTTAAATGTTTACTAACACATTCTGAATATAAGATATGGGAAAATAAATGGAAGTTAGCTTTAACAGAAGTTTTACAGGAAATACAACAAACACCCAGTGAGGCCAATGATAATGATGGTAAACCTATTACAATAGATCACCTATGCGGCACATGTGAATGTCATTGTCCAGAAAAAGAAACCTGAGTGCTATCTAAGTCGGTTTTGGAAAAAATCTGTAATGCTGCAGAAAAAAAATTTTATCAGGTACCAATAACTGAGGCTAAGGGCAGCTATCTTAACATTAAACAGTTTCCTTCAGAAATTTTTTTGCAGTTTGTGGATCACTTGAGAACACAAGTCGAAAGACAGGTGCAGGAACCTCTGGTACAGACAGAGCTGATTAAAGAGATAGCTCAGAGGAATGCGAATGAGACCTGCTGCAGAATTATCCTCAGCGTTCCTCTCGACCCATCACCTAGTCTCGCTCAGATGATCGACGTGTGTACCAGGAGAGCAGAGCTGTTCGATACCCCTGACAGGCATACAACATCTGCACAACTACAGCCTGCTGCCACGGCCGTACGAGGTACAAGGAGGCAACCAATGTCATCGGACCAGCTGCAGCACATCATCTGCCTCCATTCCAAGAAACCAGGACACTTCGCCAGAAACTGTCCTCAAAGCCAGAACCAGAGAAAGTTCAACAAACAAAAAAACTGAGTGTACAGCGTGTCCCTGCTGCTAATACAACTACGTGCAAAGATATAAATATAGCGGGACCCACACGGGAAATGCCTCTCTCCTAACAAAGAAGGGGGAGGGCAGAACTCATGGTGGTGGGGGGGGGGGCGAAAAATAAAAATGTCAAATGTACAACTAACAAGGTTTGGCAGCTACTAGGCTGACCTCACCTAGCGAATGCCAAAGGGTTTCATTTCAGATCCACTGATTGGGAAGTCATTATAGTGGACCTGTCAAACAGCTCACAGGACCTGCAGGCGTACCAAATGGAACCGGACAGTGAGTATTTTGTCATTGGAGATACAGCACACACACTTTAAGAGATTGAGGTAGCTCCCATGACTACTAAGGGAAAGATATCAAGCCTTATGCTGTTGGCACAGTGCTCACACCCACCATTTTACCTAGAAAAAGGGCAAATTCTGGCCCAAGCCATTCCCACCCCAGTAGAAATAACAGTAGAAGGAAAATCACCAGAAGTCTACTGGGCAGAGGTAGTAGGAGAGGATAAACCCTCGATGGCATGCAACCTAGCCCATGGGTCAGAGCACCTTCATGTGGAAGGGGTTCTGACCACGGGCCTAGACATCATGGTAATGCCTACGACCATGTGGCCATCACATGGGGAGTTGCAACCTGAGGCAGGCAAACTTCAGGGCATAGGAGGAACTACATTGCCTAAGATTTCAAAAAATGTGCAAATTGAGGGACCTGATGGAAAATTGGCAAGTGTTTGCCCATTTGTGGCAAACTATAAGGCTCTGCTGTGGGGGAGAGACACCATGTTCCAGTGGGGAGTCCAGTTAATCATTCCTAAGACACCCCAGGATTTTTGGAAATAGCCACTGTGGCGTGCCCTGCCCACAAGTTAAAGTGGTTGGATAACACCCCAAGGTGGGTAGCAAAGTGGACTTTGAGTATTGAGAAACTCGAGGCGCTTGAGAAACTTGTGGAGGAGCAATTGGCTCAAGGACACCTACAAGAGTCAGATAGCCCTTGGAATTTCCCAGTCTTTGTAATAAAGAAGCCTGGGAAGGATAAGTGCAGATTGTTCCACGATGTCCGAGAAATAAACAAAATTATAGAGGGCATGGGTCCACTCCAACCAGGGATGCCTAGTCCAACAAGGCTCCCTCGAGATTGGCAATTGGCTGTCCTAGATATCAAGGACTGTTTCTTCCAAATAGCAAAGCTGATTCAGAAGGCCAGGGTTAGATTGTGTGAATTAGCAGGGTGTGACTTTACATGCATTCACCTCCCAGTCAGGCTTTCTGAGGAGGGAGGGAACTCTCCTGAGAAACTGACCAAAGGGATGTTTGAGCATTTGCTCCAGAGCAGTGCCAGTCTCCAATTATCTCTGGACAGCTACAGGGGACAAATATCAGTCCATGCCCCGTCTCACAAGTTGTTCAATGAGGAATTCCACCTCATTCCTCAAGAGAAAAGGAGTCGGAGACCACTCGATGCTCTCACAGTGTTCACGGATGCTTCTGGGGCTTCCCACAAGTCGGTGATGACTTGGAGAAATCCACAGACTCAGCATTGGGAGGCTGATGTTGAGTATGTGGAGGGATCCCCCCAGGTGGCTGAACTGGCTGCAGTGGTAAGAGCTTTTGAGAGGTTCTCTGAGCCAATCAACTTGGTGACAGACTCTGCCTATGTGGCAGGAGTAGTGTCCCGGGTGGAGCAAGCAGTGCTCAAAGAAATAGAGAATGAACATCTCTTCAGATTGCTCTCAAGGCTGATTTATTTAATCGCTCACCGAGAGCATCCGTTCTTTGTGATGTGTGTGAGGTCACACACTGATTTGCCAGGTGAGATTGCAGAGGGGAATCGCAAAGCGGACTCCCTTGCTGCACCAGTCAAAAAAGCACATCTCCCTGACGTCTTCCAACAGGCAAAGATGAGACACCAGCATTACCATCAGAATGTGCCAGGTCTGATCCAACAGTTCCAGCTAACATGGAGTCAGGCTCGAGCCATTGTGGCCAACTGTCCCAATTGCCAGCTCCAGGCCGTGCCATCGTTGGGCATGGGGGTAAACCCCAGAGGCCTTAGCAGCTGTGAGGTGTGGCAGACAGACATCACACACATTCAGAGTTTTGGTCGCCTTGAATGCGTTCATGTAAGCGTGGACACATTCTCAGGTGTGGTGTATGCCTCTGCTCATATAGGACAAAAGGCTGTGCATGCCAAACAGCACCTAGTGCAAGCATTTTCTGTATTGGGGGTTCCAGATGTGATTAAATCATATAATGGCCCAGCGTATATATCCAAGGAGTTTCTGGAATTTCTCCAGCAGTGGGGAGTGGAACATAAGACTGGCATCGCCCACTCCCCCACAGGTCAAGCTGTGGTCGAGCATGCACACCAGATGCTCAAGCTGGTATTGAAAACACAGAGCAGTTCAGCTCCGTGGATGTCTCCACGGGAGAAGCTCTGCAAAGCCATGTTTATCATCAATTTTCTGAACTGTTCTTTTGAAAACGTGAGTCCACCTGTTGTACGTCACTTTAACAGTGGCAATCAGTTCAAATTGTCTCAGCATCCACAGGTGTTGATTCGGGATCCAGAAACATGGGAAACAATGGGTCCCTATGAATTCATGACCTGGGGTTGTGGCTATGCGTGTATAGCTACTCCCTCAGGCCCTCGGTGGATTCCCCAGAAGTGGGTGAAACCTTTTGTCCTCAGTAATCCAGGTCCAACAGAAGGGGATGAGAAGCAAGTAGCTGATGCCTCAAAGAGAAGACACCGCCGGATGGAAGAAGAAGAATTTTCCTAAGTGTGAATTCTTTCCGGCAGAAACAGAAACTTTAACATGCTCTCAAAATGTTTGTTTTTCCCTTTTAGAGAAAACCTACCTCCCACTCAACCCTGTGATGAACCCCATCCAAGTTGTCATCTTGCTAATGCTGAACAGTCAGGCAGCTGCATGGATCGTCCCTCAGCCGCGTCAAAACGTCTGGGTGACCCTGGCACAGACACTTCAGCAGGAAAACATTTGCTTGTCCACTGCAGCAGCAAAGGACCCTATGTCCACCTGTCTGGTAGGAATTCCATGGCAGGCTGGAGAATTTCCAGCAGGCCTGAACAAACATAGGTCCAATGAAATCCCAGAGTCACACACCCCCTGACCACACAAAGATCATTGTTGGAACTCAAAATGTCTCTCAGACATTTTTAGAGGTTCCAGGCCTTGGTCAGAAGCATTTTAGACCCTGACAGGCGGCTGGAAACCGCTTTGATTTTGAGTTTGAGCCATGGAATGAGTTACCAACTTTGGAGGCGGAACAAGCAGTCAGAAAAGGCTAGATAGTATAGTAAAAGTAGTTACAAAGTAGAGGGGAAATTTTTTTAGTATTATACAGGGGGGTTTTAACACTTGTACAGGGGTTTTTTACTTTGTACATGGGGGTCAGAAGTTCTAAGATGGAGGAAAGTGGGCCGATCCTGTTCTTCCTCCTTCTTTTTCCTTGCCTCCATGTTCTTTGTGATGTTGGCACTCACAGATTGGTTTAGAGTAGAAAAGCACTTTGTAATATAGGTAGTAGGTATTGGGGGAAAACTGTAAACATGTTACACGTAATGTATCATATAAAAGATAGCACCAGCCTTGGCAGGGGGAGAGAAGAAGAAGACAGCAGACAGAGAGGATGTCAGGGTGTGTGTGTGCCTTTGCCCAGGCTGCTGACCAAGCAGCCGCAACGCGAAAAGACAATCTTTTAGATAAATAGAAATAAACTGCCTTGAGACCGAACAGCAAGAGCCTGCGCAGTTTTTCTTTGGAAGCACGCGTTGGAGGAGAAATTTCACCGCCATATGGGCTCCCAGAGCAAGCCTGGGGTTTCCACAAATGGCGTCCCTGGGTGGGCATCAGCAAAAAGAACAAAAAGAAACATCAAACAACCTCCAATCTTCATCGGCAGAAAATGAAAGAAGAAAAAAAATAAAAAGAAGAGCAGTGCACACATACTCACCACAAATTTCAAGAAGAGAGGAAGCGGAATGCTCAAAATAATTCCTGACCTTCACCAAGGCATCTCGTCTGGAGGACAGCCAGGAGGAGAGAAACCAGAAGCGCACCTGGGATTTCTCGCCTGTGACCTGATGGACGATTAACAGTGCCATCTCTGGACTGACTTCATGCTGACTCAGATTTTGGTGAGAATGGTCAAAATTAAGAACATGGGGAGGGAATACAAGCTCCCAAGGACACACCAAACATTTTTTTCTTAGCCCTATAGGGCGAGATTTCTACCCATCAGGTAGAGATAGCTCCAAATGAATTGAAAGCTTGGTTATTTCTTGGAATTGAATTTTTGGCAAGGGATCAATAAGCAACTGTATTACCGAGCCAGAAAAAAAAAAAAAAAGATAATGCTGCAGCAAAACTTTTGCTTTCAGCAAGGACAATAATACAGTCAGCTTCACGGTGTGGCATGTCCGGCTGGACAGCTGGGGCTCCTATTAGATCACAAAGAGGGAAGATTGCCCAGCCAGCAGCTTGGAGCAGTTTTCCTCACCACAGATCCAGGGGAAGCAGGATTGCCTCCCGTGGAGGATCAGGGGGATGGTGTGTCATCATGCCCTGTGTCTCAGGGTTCCCACTGTTCCTCTGTTTCCCTTGAACCTCAATCCCTAAGCTCCTCCGATGCAGGAACTCCTCAGACAGGGAGATATAAGCCAAGCACAGCCGCAGCCCCCAGTGAGTGAAGGGACCAAGCACTGCTCGAGTCCGAATCCATGGCGAGAGGGGCAGCGGCAGTGGCGTCTCTGGTGAGGGAGAGTGCAGACGTGAGTGCAGAGCAGAGAGGGAAGAGGAGAGGAGAGAGCTTTCATAGCTGCACGGGTGGGGAGTCCAAAACAGCCTGCGGTGCAGACAAGAGGGAGGGGCAGCGGGAATGGCGCAGACACAGGGCGGCAGGGGCGCAGGCGCGGCAGTCAGGCATTTCGAGCATCCTGTGATGCGTTCAGTGTCGAGAATCCGTGAGGCCGCAAAAGTGGCCACCCAAAAGGCGCGAGAAGACAGCTCCCTGATCACGGCAGCCGGATCTGTCGAGAAAGCAGCAGAGGGACAGCGAGAAGGTGCCCCTCACTGCAGCTCAGGTGGCGGGCATGTGCGTGAAGGTTGAGTGGAACCCGAAAGCCATGGGTGGAGGGAATTTTTCGCATCTCGAATGCGCGGCACAGGCGCAGGTGAGGCTGAGCCGGCGCGCGCGGGCTGTGGATGCTGGCACAGAGCCAGGAGAGGGTCAAAGCGAGGCGGAGATATCGGGGCTGGAATGGGAACAGGAAGGTGGTTGCGTCAGTCTCGGGCGGGAGACAATGGCTCTGAATCAAAGGCGGTGCGAGCCGGAGCTAGGCGAAAGCACAGCTGGGCTTGGAGCAGAAGCGTCCACACCCCTGTGGTGATGCAGGCAGGGATGGGGCATGGCCAGGATGACTCAGGGCACGGTTCCTTTGCAGTTCCCATGGCAACAGCCAGCACAAACCCACGGTCAATCCCTGCCAGCTTCAGACATGGCCAGAATAGAACAGTTATTGCAACAAGAATCAGTTACACATTAATCAATTGTTAGGAGAAATGTTCAAAAGTTTATCAGGAATTAATACAGGGTTTGCAAATGTAAATCAATTGTCAGAAGAAATGCAAAAATGTTTATCGGAAGTGCAAATTGGAGAGCAGAGTGCGGTTCCGATCTCAACTGGTCAGGCGGATGCGGCCACCCAGCAGGCGCGGGGGAACGACTCCCAGTCCGCAGCGGCGGCGCTGGCCAAGCGGGTGGCTGAGAGAGAGAGAGCAGAGCTCCATTCTCGCCGCGGCGATGGCAGGGCGCATGCGCAGAACGTTAGAGCGGGGTCTCACATTTCGAGCGCGGCACGGGCACTGACAGCGGTGGCGGTGGTGGCGGCAGCGGCGGCTGCCAGCCAGCCATCCACAGACTGCGCGGCGACCGCAGGGGGAAACCCTAGCGGCATGGGGCCGGGAGGGACATGGCGCGGGGACGCGGCAGTGGCGGGAAGCAGCGAGCACGCGCTGATGAGGTCAGTGGAGCAACAAACCACACTGAGAGCCGGGACGGCCACTGGGACCGGGCAGGATTACCCAGAGCGGGACCAGAGCGGTGCCAGGTCCGATCGGGAGAAGGGTTTTCGAGCCCATGGCCGTGAACGGGGCCGGCACGGAGGGGCGCAGTTGGGGCCAGGATTTCTTCCCTTGTTCCCATGGTGACACAGACAGAGACGGTGAATCCAGGCTGCGCACGCTTTTGCGGGAGTTAAAGTGAATGCAAAAGCATCTGAGAGGGCAGGTTTCAGGTACAGGTTCAGCACAGCCAACACTGGGCGTGAGCGGGGGCTGAGAGCAAAAGAGAGAGATACATTCACCTTAACGCAGGCAGAAGCGGGGTGTGACTGTGCCAGAATTGCTCCCCTCTGCACCCCTCATGCTCATGCAGGTAGGGGCTGGGCAGAGCCAAGGCAGGAATTTCCTTGGTCACTGCCTCTCCACAGCAGAGCTGTGTTGTGGCAGCAGCAAGAGATGACGAGGTTTTTTCCACTGCAGTGCACATCCAAATATTAGCAACAAATACACGGCACAGCCCAGAAACCACAGCAGCCAAAGCAAACAACTTTTTACAAGCACATCTGTGGAGTTGCGTTATTTGTATGTTTTATTATCCCTGTATTATGTATTGGTTTATTCCTTTGTACCCCCGTGTGCAACTTGGTTTATCCCCAGTTTTCCCGCCTTGTCCTCCCTTCCCGCCTTCCCAGTATCTATCCATCACCCTGAAAGAGGCATTTTACCCCCCCCGGGTGCCTTGTCTATCACTCAGTGCCCCTTCCCATCCATCCAGAAGCTTCTACTCAGGGCACCGGGTGATTGGGCGAGGACCTGGGGGTCTCCCCATATCTTTCCCCCATTGGAATCCATCATATCCCCCCATCCCGGAGCCACCCCCTATCCCTATCCCCATTGGTCGTTGGATACCCCTCCCTTACAGTTTATAAGCCAGTGCAAGCACCTTGTGCTTGTTCCTGTTGGCTGGCACCGTTCTAGGATATTTGGCCCCGTTGGGCTACAATAAACTCGGACTTAGCCCCCAGCAGGATCCGCTCTTCATTTACCACCGCGAGGCTTGCTAGCGCTGCCCGGAACCCACAAAGGCACTCTCCAAACCCCAGCCGGGAGCAGCAGAGGGTGCCTCAATCGCCCACCCTCGCCCCAGACTGAGAGCTAGCCGGGGCGGAGGAAAAGGGAACCGGGGCGGGAGCGCGGCACACATCCATTGCACCAAATATCCCACAGCCATGCTGAGAGATGGGACTCCAACATTCACCCAAAAATAAGATACAGTTAAGTCGCCACTTGAAATCATAAGGGTCTTCTCCAAATTTCTCCAATGTTTCTAAATGCTAACCCCAGATTTTTTAGTCAGGTGACAGAATTGATCAGCAGATACACCCAGCCAGTGTGATGAAGAATATTGATTGTGGAAAACACTGTGAAAAAGAGATATCATAATGAAAATTGAGATAGAAAATTAAATAGCATGAAATTTTAGTAATTTATTATATTAAGGTTTAAGTTAAGTTGTATTTTAACATTCTATTAATGATAGAATTGATTTTTATATAGTTTAGTTTAAGTTTTAGTTAAGTATTGTTTAATTAGAGTATATAATTTTAAGTTTATTTTAGTTTGGGCCCTGGAAAAGTTAAGTTTATAAGAGTTTAACTGATAATGGATTTCTGTATTATTAATTTGATACATATAGATTTCATAAAGTTAATATAATTTAGGGATTTTTTACCAAGATTTTTATATATTGAGTTTAAATACTGTTTGATTCAAAAATTATTTTAAGTTTTTTAAAGGTCAGGTTTATTTAATTAACAAAGTTTAGTTGTTTTTCTTTAAGGATGAGAAGGTTTTGACTGAAAGAGTTTATGACATGATAATGAATATTGAGTTAAAAAGAAGATACAATCTATTGGATCCTTGGTTTTATTTTAGTCTTTTCTGTTTTATTATAAGTTTATCAGTGTATAGGAGTTTTAAAGGAATTTATTTTGAGTTTTTCTGAGATTGATTTCATTGTTTAATGATCAGTTGTATAGTCTGTTATTTCTTTGTGTAATGATACAAAGGGTGTTTGTTTCCAAATCCTTTCTTTTACGTTTAACTATTTAAGTGTTTTATAAATGCTATTGTTAAGAAATTTTATCATGTCATCAGGTGAAGCTCTGTGCTTTGTGTTTTCATAGCGAATTTTCGTATGTTTTATTGTTGTTTATGTAATCTCATCCAGGTTACATGTCATTCTGAAGTCTCATTTTGGATTTTAACTATGTTGTGCATTTTTCTAGGTGAACTCTCTGGTTTGTTTTTATATCTCTTGTGAGTGGGATCATTGCATTTCTATTTTTTATCATTCTCAAATGTTTTTCGGAAGATCTCAGAGAGAGGTGCATGAAGCATTCTGACAGCCTTTTGTCACTGTTAATCTTATGATTTCTTCCAGTTGACATTCTTTTCCTTCAAAAAAGTTTCAAGAAGAATGAATCCTTGTGTCATTTGATCAATTTATCAGTTTGAACTTCGAGTGTTTATTTTATATGAAAATGTTATAAGTTGCTATGTTTTAGATATCATATATGTATTGTTGGTATAAGCTTTGTTTAAGATAGTATGTTAAAGAGCATCACTCCAATTTAAAGTTTGGGTTTTGGCCAGGCCCTGATTTTAACTTGGATGCATGAATTTGCCAGCAAAATCCAGAGGTTTTTGCACAAAAATGAATGATATATAGATCATTTTGATCCATCAATTCGATCCTACAAATGTGACAGCTGACACAGCTTTGGGGTGAAACTTGTCAGCCCTGCCCGGGAAGGAATGCCAATTTTCACTGGAAACAAATGTTTCAGCTGTTTGCAGACTCTGAACTGCTGGCACAATGTTTCTGATAAACATGCTTTGTTCAATTTTATATATGTTATTTAGAATCTTTCTTTTGAACTTTCTTGAATGGTTATTGATTTTGATAGTTTTTATGCATTTTATTATTGAGGTATTTTGTCTTGTTCTATATTATGTTTTATATTTCAACCTTCTTGTTTCAAAAGAGAAGAAGAGAAAGAGAGAAAAATAAAAAAGAAAAAAGGAGAAAAGAGAAAAAAGAAAAAGTGCCTGAAATAAGGCTGGAATTAGCAATGAAGATTTTGTATATTTTAATCTTTTGAGATAATTCTTTTGTAGACTTGATTTCGCTGATTGTCGAGGAAAATATGAGAAGAGTGCCAGACACTGGACAGATCAAATTGAAAAAATCAGTCAAGTTAATAACTTTGAGCAAGGATTGTGTTAATGTTTTCACAGAAGTTTAAAGTGGGTTTTTGATTTTTTGCCTTACAGGCCCTCAAAAACAATTCTTACAGATTTAGAGATAATGGCTCAGATCATTGTTAAGGCAAACACCAGATTGCTGACAATGTCAGGCAAAGATTTCCTAATCATTCATTTACATTTAAAGAAAAAATATTTTGGTTAAATGCAAAAATAAGTTTTAGAGAAAACTCAAAAATAAGTTAGGAATCGATGGAAAAGATGACAGTGTTTACTGATAGTTCAAGGAAAACTCACAAATCACATGGAAAATTCAAAAAACAGAGAAATGAGAATCAGATGTAAAAAATGGTACAAGGTTCAACACAAAATGTAAAATTAGTAGCAATAGTCAGGGTTTTTCAGTTATTTCAGAAACCATCAATCTGATCACAGATTCAGTGTATGTTGCAAGTGTGGTCGAACAATTAGAGGAATCACTTTTAAAACATACGGACAATGAAGTTTTATATTCATATCTATTATGCATGAAAATAATCCTAGAAAACAGAGAACATAAATATTTTGTTATACACATCAGAATGCATTCTTCTCTTCCGAGGTTTTTAGTAAAAGTGAATGCTCATGTAGACAGATTCACAGTGCCCATCTCACACACACTGCCAGACATTTTTGAGCAAGCAAAATTGAGCCATGCATTTTTTCACAAAAATATACAAACATTGATCTAATCCTCTCGCTTTTCTAAAGGTCAGGCAAAGCAAATCATCAGTGCTTGTCAGAGTGTCAGTTCGTACAGCGTCCTCTATCTACAGGAGTGGCCAATTCGAGAGGTTTGAAAAAGTCTTCAGCTGTGGCAAACTGATGTCACAAATAGGCATCTTTTGAGAGGCTTAAAAACATTTGTGTTTCAGTTGATATATTTTCACATTTATGTTTCAGTTCACACATTTCCAGGAGCAATTTTTAGATCATGACATACAGGGGAAACCACAGAACATGCCTGCAGATATTTTTTACAATCATTTGCATCATTAGGGGTGTTACAAGAAATAGAAACAGATAATAGTCCAATTTACACAGGCAAGGTGCTTGGTGAATTTCTGAAAAATGGAGAGACAAATATATTTTTGGTATTCTTCATTCTCCCTCAGGTCAAGCAAGCATTGAATGAACACATCACACCTTGAAATCCATTTGGACAAGGAGGAGGCAGGCAAAACATCTCATATGCAGTTGAACAAAGCTTTGTATGTGTTGAATTTTTTAAATGGTTCTTTTTCAGAGTCCACTTCACCAATTGTCAGACATTTTACAAACAGTGCACGAGCAAAACTAAGGGAAAATTCTTTAGTTTTGATCAGAAACCCAGAGTCAGGACAAATTGAAGGTCCATTTACATTAATAACTTGGTTCAAGGGTTTAATTTGTGTTTCTATAGAACGAGGACTGAAGTGGGTGTCGGCAAGGCACGTGAAACCTTATTGGGTGCAGATGCCAGTGAATGTGGACCAGAGAAGCAGAGAAGCAAGCACGCAGACGAAGAGGGACAGCAACGCTGCAGACATCTCATGGGACAACAATTGGCAATTCAGAGACTTGGGGTTTTTCTGGGGAATCAAGTGTTGTTTGGGTGTTGCTGCATTGCGGGGTTTCTCACAGAGGTTGGGGACATGGACATGGGGTTCAGACAGATAGTGTTCATGTGCTTCATTCTCTTGCTTGTTGCCTTGGGCAATGGGACAGACTTCCCATGAGACAACCAAGGGAAAATGTGCGGGAGACTTTGGCAAAAGCAGCAGGTCTGGACAGCATTTGCCTGACCCATTCAGAACCGGGGAAACAATTTTCAACATGCTTGGTAGGTGTGCCAGTGAAGGAATGACCAATTCCAGGAGACATCCCTCCAAAAGGTTCTGAAGTCTTTTTTGGATCCTGTGGAAGGATGGCATGTTTGGACACAGTTCCTTCCTGTGGCTCACTTTGAACCTCCAGAGTTGGACATTTTTGGGTCAACAAGAATGAAGTTTGGTATCAAATTTAATCCATTGAGAGTGGCAAAGACAGATAATCATATAGTAGATATAATTCCAAATCAGCTCTTTTATAGAAATGTGTCATCCTGGTGCAATTACACCAAAAGTGATGAGGAAACTATCCCTTCAACACCCAGCCACTTTACCAAAGGGAGTGTTTTTGATTTGCGGGGACGGAATTTGGCCTGCTATCCCTGCAAAAGTCAAGAAACACAGTTGTACCATTTCATGTGCACTGAGTGACATGTTAACAGATATCAGCAGTGCAAGACAAGCGGTGCTTCAGAACAGGGTGGCAGTTGATTATTTGCTGCTGTCACATGGGCACAGATGTGAAAAATTTGAGGGGATGTGCTGCATGAACTTGTTTGATCATTCAAAATCTATTCATGAAAATATAAAACAGATACAAAGTAATATCAGCAAATTGAGGAAAAAAAAGCTACAGGATTCTGGTGAGATGATTTCATTGGCTTTTTTGATCTTTCACCATTGTGGAAAGAACTTTTAAAAATAGTATTTTATATTCTTATGGGGCTTGTAGTTCTACTTGTTCTGCCATGCATTTTCATGTGCATTCGAAGGGCCTTGAACAATGTGGCAAAGCAGGTGTTTCTGGTTCAAACAGAGAGGGGAGATGTGGGAACTCAAAATGTCTCTCAGACATTTTTAGAGGTTCCAGGCCTTGGTCAGAAGCATTCTAGACCCTGGCAGACAGCTGAAAAACAGCTGTGATTTTGAGTTTGAGCCATGGAATGAATTACCAACTTTGGAGGTGGAACAAGCAATCACAAAAGGTTAGATAGTATAGTAAAAGTAGTTACAAAGTAGAGGGGAAATTTTTTTTAGTATTGTACAGGGGGGTTTTAACACATGTACAGGGGGGTTTTTACTTTGTACATGGGGGTCAGAAGTTCTAAGATGGAGGAAAGTGGGCTGATCCTGTTCTTCCTCCTTCTTCTTCCTTGCCTGTGGGGGTTTGTAATCTTCCCTTCTTCCCCCCATTCCCCCTCCCCCCTTCTCGCGCATTCCCCCTCCCTCCCACGGTTCCTTGTCCCGACCCTTTGTTCCCTTATCCTTCCCTCTTGCCACATGGTCCGGTCCCTGCCCGCCCCCCCCCGCCTTTCCCATCGCTGTCCCCGGGGTTTCCCTGCCCCTGTCCCCTGCCTCCCGTCCCATTGGCTGCAGCTCAGGTTCCCCCTGCCCCCAGCACGGGGTATAACCAACCCACGGGGTTGGTGCCTGTGATCTCGGGAACACACTCCCACAATAAACACGTGTCTGCACCCGAGTCCCATGACACCCTTTCGTCTGTTCCCGCGCTAGAACTGAGCCTCGCAGAGTTGAAGGGGAAAAAGTGGCGCCACCTCTCCACCCCTCCCGCTGTGTCCCACCGGTGCTCGCCCAGAGCTGGTCGCGCACGGCAACAAATGGTAGCAGAAGATGGTTATTCCCATCAATTTGTGAAAAGGGGGAGAGAGAAAGGAACTCTGCCACCACAAGAGCTATGCAGACGCTAAGAGGAGTTGACGCACTGGGCGGAAAACAAACCCGAAGCTCCGGGTCCCTCTTCGTCCTCGCCGGCATGCTCTCTAACCCACCTGGGAGCAGCTGCACTATGGGGGCAGCAGGACTGCAGGGGCCGGGTGCCAGGTAGACTTACCTGAGGACAAAGAGGAGAGTTTGGCAGAGGGTCGATGGACTGAGCTCGAAGAGTGGCCTGTCAGGGGACGGCATTTGAATGGAGACCAGAGGCTGACAGTGGCCGAACCCAGAGATTCAGGGGCGAGCTCTGGCTAACGGGAACACCCAGGCCTCTGGGAGAGCCAAACCGCGAAAGAATACGTCCTCAGTTTAGCACGATTTTCCATCACCGAGGAGAGAGAGATTTCACCGCCCGAGGCTGGAGGGTAAGTTGGGTCAGAGCAGGGTGTAGGACCCTGGCGAGTGGCTGGGCTACCTTTTTTTCTTTTCTGAATTTTAACCACCGTCCGCATCCAGACGGGGGCTGTAGCCTTGCATGTTCCTGGCGCCCAGGAGGTTTTTTCTTTTCTGAGGAGGACGCAACCTCGCTCGGTCTTTTCTGGGGTAACTCATACTGGAAAGCTCCTTCTCTTTCTTGGAAAGCTGCCTTTTCTACCCTCTCCTCCCTATTCCGGGCTATGGGGGCAGGGGGGGTCGAAAGGACACCAATGGGACAGAATTGTAAACGGCGACACATCAGCTATGGGAGAATTGTTAACATCCTAAGAGAGGCCCTTCACATCCACGCATTTTGTCAGCTTCCAGCTGCGTCAGACCCCTCTCCTGTAGTTTTCCCCCTCGGCTTCTGCGAATCTTCCCCTTCCCTTTTCCCCACGGACTTCCCCAAACCTTCTCCCTTGGTGATGGCAGTGACCGAGCCGCCCCAAGCGCCCTGCCGGACACTGTTATCCTCCCTTAGGGGCAGCATTGGCCGTGCCTCCCCAGGCGAGATGCAGTGTACCCGGCACCCCCTCCCCAGATGGCGCTGGCCACGCTACAGGGATCCCCTTTTCCCGCCTTGACCCTTCTCTTCCACCCCAAGTTTTCCCGCCGGCCCCATCCCTCCCCCAATGGCCCTGCACCATCCTGCAGCAAGGCCAGCCCCTATTGGGGGGAGTTGAGGTTGGATTAATCCCCCAGTCCTTCTTCTGGCTCACCCTCTGATGGGAAGGGTCGCCGTAGGGGCCCCTCCGTTAGAGGACCTCCCTTTGTAAGAGAGCTTTCCCCTTTGCTGGGGGGGGGGGGGGGGCTTTGAGGGGAATGGAGCTGGAAACCTAGACTGGAGCTCCACTGTTTTTCCCCTGAAACAGTGGTGCCCAGGTTCACCCTTTATCCCATCTCCTAAATGTACCTTACCCAAAGTTCCCTTATTATTTCAATACAAGTTTTCCCTGTTGCTTGTAATAATTTGGAAATAATTTCTTGGATTGAGTTATATCTTATAGAAGGAAAGATCATCCGCTCTAATTACTGCCCACAATGCTATGCCAACTTCACAACCAAATAATCAAATTGGAGAAACCACATCGATGTTCGCTGCCTGCTTCTGCTCTGCTAGAATTTGAAAAACACAAGCATCGCATCATGAATCCTGCTTTCATACTCAATACAGAATGTGTTTATGGTAATTTTGTACCATTTATCTTCAGTTGTAATGTAGAAAAGATTTTTCCCCCATTCATTGTAACTATGATTGGTGTATCAGTTTCTGATGTCTCTTTGTAACATTGCTAATTTGTTTTTACCTCAGAACTCCCTTTTCTTTATGTTAATACAAAAGAGTGAGCTGCGGGGGTTTGTAATCTTCCCTTCTTCCCCCCATTCCCCCTCCCCCCTTCCGGCGCGTTCCCCCTCCTTCCCACGGTTCCTTGTCCCGACCCTTTGTTCCCTTATCCTTCCCTCTCACCACGCAGTCTGGTCCCTGCCCCCCACCCCAGCTTTCCCATCGATGTCCCCAGGGTTTCCCTGCCCCTGTCCCCTGCCTCCCGTCCCATTGGCCGCAGCTCAGGTTCCCCCTCGCCCCCGGCATGGGGTATAACCGATCCCTGGTCGCTGTCCCGGTGTCTCGGGGACGCACTCCCACAATAAACACGTGTCTGCACCCGAGTCCCATGACACCCTTTCATCTGTTTCCACGCTAGAACTGAGCCTCAAAGAGTCGAAGGGGAAAAAGTGGCGCCGCCTCTACACCCCTCCCGCTGTGTCCCACCGGCGCTCGCCTGGAGCTGGTCGCGCATGGCAACACTTGCCTCCATGTTCTTGGTGATGTTGGCACTCACAGATTGGTTTAGAGTAGAAAAGCACTTTGTAATATAGGTAGTAGGTATTGGGGGAAAACTATAAACATGTAATACGTAATATATCATATAAAAGATAGCAGCAGCCCTGGGCAGGGGGAGAGAAGAAGAAGACAGCAGACACAGAGGATGTCAGGGTGTGTGTGTGCCTCTGGGCCGCTGACCAAGCAGCCACAGCCTGAGAAGACAATCTTTTAGATAACTAACAATAAACTGCCTTGAGATCGAACAGCAAGAGCCTGCGCAGTTTTTCTTTGGAAGCACGGGTTGGAGGAGAAATTTCACCGCCATATGGGCTCCCAGAGCAAGCCTGGGGTTCCCACAGATCATCAGAAGCAATTTGGGGTGATCCTGAACTCCTTAGAGGAGTGGTTGCGAGGTTTGCCCAGGATGGCTCAGGAACCCCAAGAGTTAGAGCTATTGAGTTCCTCTCCTGCAGCTTACTGTGTACATTTTTCTGTTCTTTCAAAACCTTCTAACACTGACAAGTTCCACATTATAAAACACCACCATGGGGTGTTTACAGCAAGGATGTGGTGTCAGAATATGAGCCATATCGGGGCAGAAAACCCATCTCACTCAAGTCCCAGAGGTCTCCCTCAGGGATTGTTCTTGATTTGTGGGGATCGGGCATGGGCAGGAATTCCATCTTGCCTTTTAGGAGGGCCATGTACAATCAGGAGGCTGTCTGTATTGACACCCAACCAAACTCTAATTGGTGAATGGGCTCATAAAAACAAATCGGCAAAGAAAATTCAAAAGAGGTGTGCGGACAATCTGGACCCAAATTGTAACTCAGAAATTTTTCATTGGGCCAAGTCAAAAAGAATTGCTGTGTCCCTGTTTCTTCCATGGGTAGCAGCAGCCAAGGCTTTAGCTGAATTGGGCCACCTAGAGTGTTGGGTAGTCAAACAGGCAAACTTAATGTCTGCTGCCATCAGATCCTTCCTAGAAGACAAGGAAATTACCAGACAGGCCACACTTCAAAACTGTGCTGCTATAGATTTCCTTTTGTTACCGCATGGACATGAATGCCAGGAATTCTAAGGACTTTGTTGAATGAACCTGACTGCAAAAGCTCCAAACATCCATGCTGCCCTTTGAAGCATGAACAGCCTGATTGGACAAGTGAAGCAAAAATCCGAGCATTGTTTCAAAGAACTGTTCAAAGGTTGGGGATTCACGGGGTGGTGGAATTCTATTGTTAGATCAATTTTGTTACTCCTTGTTATTCTGTTCCTTGTAACCTTGGCTTTCGGGATCCTGCATCACTTGTTTTTCAAAGCTATCAAGTGTCTCATACCTTCTACCTCAGAAGTCAGCCACATAGAGTTGGCAAACCTAAGGAGGTCTGACTATGCCGCCAACTGTAGGTGGTGGGAAACCCATACTCAGGGTTAAATTGAGCCCAGTGAATTCCTGTAACCTTGTTAAAGAAATAAGGGGGAGGTGTTACATTGCGCTCAGACTATGCTTTTCCCCTTTTCCAGGGACCCCTGCTCTGATGGGGTTGGCGGAAAGCCAGAAAGCCCTCCCTGTCCAGAACCTAGATAAGGCCATGTCCCTTCCTGTTCGCTCTCTTTTCCCCCTCATCTCATGGAATAAAGAGCTGGACAACTACATTGGGGAATTGGAACCTCTTTTGAATCTATGCCCAATTCCTGACCTGCCTTCCCTCAAGGCCCCGTATAGTTGGACTGGCCTGGTGATTCGGGGGGCTGAGGGGGATAGGTGCGTCAGGAGAAGAGGAGAGGGGACACAAAAATAGGCTGTAAGGCGAGAATCTAAGTTCCCTAGTAGCCAGCCAAAGGGAAAGGGGACTGGGATCGCCCGGGACTGGGAAAAGCAATAAAAAGCAGTATTTGGTTGGCATGTGTGCATGTTCAGCCCTCAGGATTGGGAGCTACTCACCCAGCTCAGTTGAATCCTTACTAAGAAAAAGGTTATATTTTGCTTTAATGACCTTGTCTCCATTTAATTGTATCTAGAAATTTGTTTATTTCTAACACCTCTCTTCCAGCAGCTCGAAGCTGCATTGCACAGTGCTTGCTGTGTGCCAGAGAGCACAAAGCAGGCTGGCCTGCTGGCCCTGAATATTTCTACAAAGCACTCTGCAGTTCACACCTTTGCTCTGGCTCAGTGCAGAACTGCAGGATTGCAGGTGCTTCCTCCCTGAGCTGTGTGAGGCACTGGCTCCTGCAGATATGACCTGAGAAGCTGTCACTGCCTCCTCCTGGCCTCGGGTCCCCAGGCAGAACTGCCATGACTGAAGGATGCTGCCCTGTGCTCCAGCCTGCTGAGCAGTCGTACTCCCTCTCCCAGTGCCCAGAGTGCTGCAACACACTGCTAACCTTTCCCAGGAGTCACAGGGCAGCCAGCATAAGAGTAGGAATCCTGAGCCAGGCCACCAGCCCTCGGCTGCCCTTTGCCTTTCTCTCCTCCGGGGAAGACTCTAGATGGCCAATGTCTCCAGTATGGGCTGTGCCCAGCAGGGCTACACTTCTCAGGAGCAGCCAGCTGCCGCTTGGACTCTGAGAGCGGAGGATGCGCTTGCTCCCAGGAAGAGGCACACAGGGCTGGACTGCTGCCTCCTGCAGCTACTAGGGCCTCCTTGCTGCCTGCCTCTGCCGAGGCTCAGGCTGCTCCAGGCTCTGCCAGGGCTCTGCTGCAGCTCCAAGCCAGGCAAGGCTGGGCCCGCTCTCACCATGCAGTCGTTGACAGCTCTGCACCAGAGGAGTCCTTTCAGAGCACCCTCTCTGATATTTCTGCTTTCTCAGGTGAGCAAGGCTCTCCTCCAGCCAAAGACATTGCACTTCGAGATACAAATCCAAGCGGCAGGCACCCAAACGCTCTTGAGTCACAGTTGAATGCCTGCATCTGCACAGGATTTTTTGGCTGTCCCACTCCTTTGGTTTTCCCTGCAAATGCCATTGCCATTTCTGCCTCAACTAGAAATACCACAGCTGGCCAAAAACTGGCCAGTGGGCCATATTCAAAGGCAGTGTGGTGTCTGGAGAGCATGAATGAAGAAGAGCCTTCCCCCACTTAAAAAACATACAAAAGAGTCCGTAAATGTGACTTAACTCCGATAAAAAACAACTGGTAATTCAGAAGGAAATGTTGATTTTTCTGAAGGGGTCAGAAGGAGGGGAATCTTCCAAATGAGTTGATGTTTCAGAAACTTTATTTAATTAAAATCCTAATCTATAATCCTATTCTACAAAACTCTTCCATAATCCTACTCTACAATCCCACTCTAAATTGGTTGTGGAGATAACATCTTGACTTGATGTCTAAGTTTTAAAAAAAAAAAACAAACGTTTTCCAATTACCATCTGAGTAGGAGTTGCCTTGGGGCAGTTTTCCTTATCTGTTGTTAATGGCCCCATCAATGCCTGAGAGATAACACCATCCAGGAGGAGGAGGTGATTAAGGACACACCTTGTGACTCATAATGACCCATCGTGAGATGCTCTGCCCAAGGGGAGGAGCTAGGCATTCCCACCTGGATAAAACTGGAGATTTCTACACAGAGGGGAGCCTTTCCACAGGTTCTCTGAGAAGACACAGCAACTACATCTGCCATCCCAAGAGGACTGCAGCTACTCCAATTCGGACTGCTACCAGCACACTGGCCAGGTTGTATTCTGACTTTGTCAGTAGCCTTTCCCTTTGTATTATTGCATGTATTTTTGTCCTTTTCCCCTTTTCCCAATAAATTGTATTTCTGACTTGGAGTCTCTCAGTGGTTTTGCTTTCAAACCAGGACATATTTTTGGCGCCCAACGTGGGGCAAGAAAGTACTGAGAGAAGTCAGAATTACAATCTTGTATTGTAGAGGGTACCTCTTCACTATGATGCTTAACATGCTTTTTTAGGTCTTATACCTAGCTCTCTATATTTTCCCGAATGTAGGGAATTATTTGGCAATTGTAATGCTCATGTGTAGACCAGGGTATGGTATGAGAATTGCTTTATTGGTCTACTATGTCTATTGCATTATGACCTCTGAAGCAATGAACATAATTTGGAATATGTACTCAATTCTGTTTACTTGTCCTAATCTAGGCTGCTACGTTTGGGGCCTCAGCAACCTCACCCAGCCCCTGGGGGGAGGGGTAAAGATTGATGTTTTCAAACCTTTCAGGCTTGACACAGCAGCTTTTGAAAATGTTAAGTTCCCTCTGGATGCCAAGGACAGCATAATGTTGTTGTTAGTTCTTCTTTGTCTTCTGTGCACAATCTGCAACATGCTTAAAAACAAAACACTACATAGTGTAGTGCAGCAAAACATACATAGTGTGGTACAGCGTCTTCTTGAGGAAGAGGAAACAAGAAGAAAAGCAGCAGTGTCCGTGCCTGTACAGAATACCACAACAGCATCCATGTCAACACAGGCTGCCATAGACAAAGAAGAAACCAAAAGGAAAACAACAGTGTCCGTGTCTACGCAGACTGTAATAAAAGAAAAAACAAAAAGCAAAGCAAAAGTGTCTATGTCTACACAGACCGGCACAGAGGAGGAAGGAACCAAAAGCGCCATCAGCATCTCCACACAAACCATCACCAAACCAGAGCAGCCTGAACCCATAGTAGTTGCCCCCGTTCAGAAGAAGAAATCGAGGAACAAATCAGTCCGCATAGTGACTGATGAGGACACTGCAAGACCCTCGCACCCAGTGGAAGAGACGGAACCAGAGATCATCACTCGCTCTCTATCCCTGGGTGAGCTACGTGACCTGCGGAAAGAATTCACCCGCCAAACAAATAAGTCCATCCTGACCTGGCTTCTGCGCATCTGAAACGCTGCAGCCAATAACACCATTCTGAATAGAAGTGAGGCCAGACAACTAAGATCACTATCCCGGGATGTGGTCAATGACCAGGAGATTGGAAAAACCCAGGAAACTCTCAGCCTCTGGCGGCAACTGCTCGCAAGTGTGAGGGACAGATACCTTTGTAAAGAAAACCTCCAGGTGCTCCAAGGAAAATGGAATACCATAGAACAAGGTATCCGATGCCTGAGGGAATTAGCTGTGTTGGAGATAATTTTCGCAGAAGATGAGAGATTTCCTAAGAGTCCAGACTGTGTCCAGTGCACATCACAAATGTGGTTGCGATTTGCACGGCTTGGACCAGAGATGTACTCTCGTTACCTGGCAACACTACAGTGGAGAGAAGGCGAAGACAGGGTGGGCGTCTTAGCCAATAAATTAAGAATTTACGAAGATACGGTCACCGCCCCATTTCGTACCCATGTCTCGTCCATAGAAACAAGGTTAGCTGAGCAAGTCCGGGACTTAATTGAAGAGAGTCATAAGAAACTAAAAAAGGAACTTAAGGAAGAAGGCTACCATATTTCACCAGAACCAAGAAGAATCTCTGCCATTAGGAGCCAGCGCTCCCAAGCCAAGGAGAGAGGATACACTCCACGAGGAAACCTCTAGTTTTTTCTTCAGGAGCATGGAAAAGACATGAGGAAGTGGGATAAAAAACCCACCTCTTCCTTAGCAGCCCGAGTACGTGAACTAAAAAGAACACCTAACACAAAAAGAGTCAATGCTACTCCAGTCTCTCAAACACAGAGTTCCAGACAATATAAGAATAATAATATAACTAATCCTCTTGAAGGAACCTCAAGAACCTATTTACCAGAAAAGAGCAACATGTACCATGACCAAGAATAGAGGGGCCCTGCCTCTAGCCAGGTAGAGGACAGGGACAATCAGATCTATTAGACTGTGTAAATTCGATAGCCTGGCACATCTGAACCACAAAAATATACAGCTTTGGTTGACACCAGTGCCCAATGTACCCTGATGCCATCAAAATATGTAAGAGAAGAATCAATTTCTATTTCTGGAGTAACAGGAAGATCCCAGCAGCTTACTGTATTAGAGGCTGAAGTGAGTTTAACTAGGAACGGGTGGCAGAAACACCCCATCGTGACTGGTCCAGAGGCCCCATGCATCCTTGGCATAGACTATCTCAAAAATAGATATTTCAAAGACCCAAAAGGACATCGCTAGGCTTTTGGGATAGCTGCTGTAGAAACAGAAAACATCTGAAAACTGAATACCTTGCCTAGTCTCTCAGATGACCCTTCTGCTGTAAGACTGCTAAGAGTTAAAGAACAGCAGGTAACAATTGCCATGACAACAGTGCACCGTCGGCAATACCGTACCAGCAGAGACTCTGTGACCCCCATCCATGAGATGATTCGTAAATTAGAGAGCCAAGGGGTAGTCAGCAAGGCCCATTCACCTTTCAACAGCCCTATATAGCCAGTGCGCAAGTCCAGTGGGGAATAGAGACTGACAGTAGACTACCGCGGCCTAAATGAGGTTACACCACCACTGAGCGCTGCCGTGCCAGACATGTTAGAGCTTCAGTACAAGCTAGAGTCCAAGGCAGCAAAGTAGTATACGACCATTGATATTGCAAATGCCTTCTTCTCCATTCCTTTAGCAACGGAATGCAAACCTCAGTTTGCCTTCACCTAGAAGGGAGTGCAGTACACCTGGAACCGACTGCCCCAAGGGTGGAAACACAGTCCCACCATCTGCCATGGACTGATCCAGGCTGCACTGGAAAAGAACGAGGCTCCCAAACATCTACAGTATATCAATAACATCATTGTGTGGGGGAGCACAGCAGGGGAAGTCTTCGAAAAGGGAAAAAAAATTATCCAGATTTTACTGAAAGCTAGTTTTGCCATTAAACGAAGCAAGGTTAAAGGACCAGCTCAAGAAATTCAGTTTCTAGGAGTCAAGTGGCAAGACAGACGTCGTCAGATCCCGACAGAAATAATTGACAAGATCACCGCTATGTCTCCACCTACCAACAAGAAGGAGACACAAACTTTCCTAGGTGCCATAGGCTTTTAGAAGATGCACATTCCCGAATACAGCCAAATTGTAAGCCCTCTCTACCTGGTCACCCGAAAAAAGAATGATTTCCACTGAGGCCCTAAACAGCAACAAGCCTTCACTCAGATCAAGCAGGAAATCACTCATGCTGTAGCCCTTGGCCCAGTTAGGACAGGACCAGAGGTCAAGAACGTACTCTACTCTGCAGCTGAGAACCATAATTTGTCCTGGAGCCTTTGGCAGAAAGTGCCTGGGGAGACTCAGAGTCGACCACTGAGATTTTAGAGCCAGAGCTACAAAGGCTCTGAAGCAAACTACACTCCCACAGAGAAGGAAATCTTAGCTGCCTATAAAGAAGTTCAAGCTGCCTCAGAAGTAATTGGCACTGAAACACAGCTGCTTCTGGCACCCCGACTACCAGTGCTGGGGTGGATATTTAAAGGAAAGGTTCCTTCTACACATCATGCCACTGATGCCACATAAAGTAAATGGATTGCCCTCATCACTCAGCGTGCCCGTATTAGAAATCCGAATCGCCCTGAGATTCTAGAAATTATAACAAACTGGCCTGAGGGGGAGACTTTTAGATTGTCTTCTGAAAAAGAAGAGCAAGTGGCACGTGCTGAGGAGGCCCCACCATATAATGAGCTACCAGAAACTAAAAAACAATATGCCCTTTTTACGGATAGTTCCTGTCGAATCATAAGCACTAGCCGGAAATAGAAAGCTGCAGTGTGGAGCCCCACACGACAAGTAGCACAAGCTACTAAGGGACAAAGTAGATCAAGTCAGCTTGCAGAGCTTAAAGCTGTCCAGCTAGCTTTAAATATTGCTAAGCAAAAGAAGTAGTCGAAGCTCTATCTCTACACCGACTCATAGATAATAGCTAATGCTCTCTGGGGATAGCTAAGTCACTAGAAAAAGGCTAACTGGAAGCGCAGAGGGAAACCCATCTGGGCCGCCGAGATCTGGCAAGACATTGCCTCCCGAGTAGAGAAGCTGACCATGAAGATTCAACACGTGAATACACACATACCCAAGAGTCGGGCTACTGAGGAGCATCACAACAACAAACAGGTAAACCGAGCTGCCAAAATAAAAATATCACAAATAGACCTAGATTGGCAGCATAAAGGAGAACTATTCCTAGCTCGTTGGGCCCATAACGCTTCTAGTCATCAAGAGAGAAACGCAACATACCAATAGGCACGAGACCAAAGAGTAGATCTTACTATGGACAGCATCTCACAGGTCATGCACGACTGCGAGACCTGCGCTGCAATCAAACAGGCCAAACAGATGAAGCCTCTGTAATACGGTGGGCAATAGTTGAAATACAGGTATGGGGAAGCTTAGCAAATTAACTACATCACGCTTCCCCAGACCCGACAAGGCAAAAACTATGTACTGACCATGGTAAAAGCAACCACAAGATAGCTAGAAACCTACCCTGTGCCTCATGCCACTGCCCGGAACACCATCTTAAGCCTAGAAAAACAAGTCTTGTAGAAACACGGCACCCCTAAGAGAATTAAGTCAGACAATAGAACACATTTCAAAAATAGCCTCATCAACACCTGGGCCAGAGAACATAGGATTGAGTGGATATATCATATCCCATATCATGCTCCAGCTGCCGGGAAAGTTAAACAATATAATAGACTGCTTAAGACCACCCTAAAAGCACTTGGTGGGGGAACTTTCAAGAATTAGGAACTGAACTTGGCAAAAGCTACCTGGATAGTCAACACCCGAGGGTCCATCAATCGAGCTGGTCCTGCCCAATCTGAACCCTTGCAAACAGTAGATGGAGATAAAGTCCCTGTGGTACATATAAAAAGTATTTTAGAAAAGACTGTTTAGATTAATCCCACCCCAGGCAAAGACAAACCCATCTGTGGGATTGTTTTTGCTCAAGAACCCAGTTATACTTAGTGGGTAATGCAGAAAAATAGGCAAACCCGTTGTGTACCACAGGGAAACTTAGTCTTAAGTAAGAACTATGTGTAAAGTTTCATCATGAAGAAAATGGAAATAAGAAAAAGGGGTAGATAATGTCCAAGTTTTTTTAAAAAAACCAAAACAAACGTTTTCCAATTCCCATCTAAGTAGGAGTTGCCTTGGGGCAGTTTTCCTTATCTGTTGTTAATGGCCCCATCAATGCCTGAGAGATAACACCGTCCAGGAAGAGGAGGTGATTAAGGACACACCTTGTGACTCATAATGACCCATCGTGAGATGCTCTGCCCAAGGGGAAGAGCTAGGCATTCCCACCTGGATAAAACTGGAAATTTCTACACAGAAGGGAACCTTTCCACAGGTTCTCTGAGAAGACACAGCAACTACATCTGCCATCCCAAGAGGACTGCAGCTACTCCAATTCAGACTGCTACCAGCACACTGGCCAGGTTATATTCTGACTTTGTCAGTAGCCTTTCCCTTTGTATTATTGCATGTATTTTTGTCCTTTTCCCCTTTTCCCAATAAATTATATTTCTAACTTAGAGTCTCTCAGTAGTTTTACTTTCAAACCAAGACACTTGATCATTATATTCTTGTCTCCTACATCTTCTTCAGGAAGCTGATGAGTGGTGAGAGGGTGGATGTTGGCTTGGCAAATGTTACAAATGGATGCTGTCCACAGGGAAAAAAAAAACAAGCCAAAAAACAAGAAAGAACAGTGAACCATGACTTTCCAAGCTCAGTGCTTCACAGGCTCAATCAGGATTCTTCTAGTTCCTAGAAAGACCCAGAAAGTAAAACGATGAGACCATCTGCTCCCCAGTCGTCATGTGCAGGACCTTGCCATCACAGGCAAACCTGGCCCAGAATCCCACTCATCCTTTTATTCTGATTTCTCCATCTTGCCAGGACTTTTGCCCTGACAGTGCTCTAGAAATGGTGGTTTCTGTCCCTGGGGTTCCTTCCTTTCAGGAAACTCCAATGACTCATGTTAGGAAAATAGGGCCTTTTTGTTCATAATATAGAGTTTTCTCACATCCATAGAATAGAGTTTTTACTTAGAGTTTTCACTTGTCTGAATATGTTCTCATTTTGCCAGGCATTCCAGTAAGTATCTCTCAAGGACAATTCTGTTACAAACTTTTTAGGGAGTTGAAACTGTTTTAGGGAGTTGATGTTGCTAGGCACCTAAGCACCTGAGCGAGTATCTTTCAAGGACAGTTCCGTTACGGGCTTAGCAAAACATGTACTCTTGTGAAATGCAAGTAAACGTGCCTAGAGATAACATTTCTTGTTTTGAGAAAATCCCCAGATCACAGGGACAACCTTGAGGAAGACTACTGGCCTTCATCCCACGACCACCAAGAGGCAGAAAATGACCACCTAGCAACAGAGTGCGCCTGCGCAGAAAAGACACCAGAACGTCACACATCCGGAAGAGAAGACCCAATAAGTGGGGGGGGACGGGGGACGAAGGCGCGGTAGTTGGAATGACTGCCGCCCAGCGCAGCGCTAATTTGCTTTCGTTTTCTACCATTAATAAATCTTTTTAATTGGATTAGAAAGCCTATTGTGCTCGTTCATAACAATTTGGTGCCGTGACTCAGATTGGGGATCTGGGGAACCTCTCTCTGAGAGGGGCGCCACGATTCCGCTCCTTTGAGCGGACTCAGACCGGGGTTTCTACCCTCATCCCGACCGACGAACCTAAAAGCCTAGAAAGCGAAAGCAAGAAAGGGAAGCGGGCCCAGGGTACCCCTTAAATTTTGTGCACAAAGTCCGGACGAAGACGCAGGACGTGTACAACCCGGCGACTGGGTCCTCATCCGAAGCTGGAAGGAAGATTCAATCACCCCAAAGTGGGACGGACCATATCTGGTTTTAATCACCACTGACTCCGCAGTCCGCACAGCAGAGAAGGGATGGACTCATGCTAGCAGAATAAAGGGGCCGGTGGATCCAACTCGATTCCATACAGCTTCCAGGGAAACGAGCTGGAAAATTGATGGGAAGCCGGGGGATTTAAAGTTAACAGTAAAAAGGACTTACAAATAATTTTCATGAACACTATCAACTCTAGGGACATTTGGGTTGGAGATAACTGGGGACTGCAAGTACAACTGGTTGGAGAAACAAAACCCCCAGGATACTGTAAATGTCTAGAGGATTCAGCCCAGCAGCCCTTTTATCGGTTCATCCGACTTGAAAAGGAGCAGAGACCTTGGGAAGGGGAGGGCCATGCTGAACATCAAAGTATTAGAGTAAAGTGTAGCTGGTTAGATTGTCATTGTTACCCTTTTGCCTGTTTTTCCTGCAAAATCTGTAAAGGATTGTGGTGGGCTCACTGCAGAAAGGGGAGAGCTCCAAAAAGTGTATGTCAACGCTGCTGGCTGGAGCAGCGCAAATTGACATCTGAAGTACTAAATTACAAGGTTGCCACTCGGGAATTGACTAAAGGATCCCCTGAGTGGTGGGAGGTTTTCATAAAAGGAATAAACCCTGAATTCCACTGTTACCATTCCAATGAACCCCTGGGTCCATTCCTCACGGATATAGTCCAGGTCAAGTGTCGCAAATTAGTCAAAAGGCTCAGGTGCGACACCCCACAGTTGAATACGAAAAACTGGAACTCCCGGAGATCAAAGTGGGAGAGAGGGAACGATCCCACCCCTGAAGAATATCTCTGCTGTCGAGAAGATGGCTTACCCTGTAACTTGTAGCAACCAAGTTGACAGGCGAGACAGAGAGGTAGGTAGTGGGGATGAGGGGCCCTCCCAAACCTTGAAAAAGAACGTAAATCATCATGGGTATGAGAATGGTGACAACGGAATGAGGGAAAATGGGAATGTAAAACTGAGCATGATAAGTAACATCCTCCCCTGCAGTGCGTATCACTCAATCCTATGGGTTTTTATGTTTGTATGGCTTCCCCTTCAGAGTGCCACAGTTAATATACATGAACCCTTTAAATGGACCTTAAGCAGATGGGAGGATCACGATACCCGTCATATTTTACAGACAATAACGGGACCTGGAGCACCGAGCTTTAAGATTGGGATCTGTGATCTAACTCGAAGTTTAAAATGCGGGCGGCTGTTAAATTTAACAAGCTTCTATATGTGCCCTGCTTCGAACCCAGGGAAGCAATACTGTAATTACCCTGAACATTATTACTGCGCCTATTGGGGCTGTGAAACAATAGCATCAGCGTGGGCTCCGGGTGGAGGATTGGACAAATATTTAAAAGTAGGGCATGGACCAGCAGGGTGTAAACGACCACGAGAGTGGCCTTGGACTGGGAAAAACTTACTTGGGAACTGCACCTTTCTTTACCTAAATGTCACTCAACCAAGTGATTCTGGGTGGTTAATAGGCAAAACATGGGGGGTTAGGCATTGGATAGAAGGACATGATCCAGGGAATCTGATACAAATAAAAAAAGAGGTAGCGCCACATGACCCTAGTCCTATAGGCCCAAATCCAGTAATAAGCAATGACTTAAAGGAGAGTAATAAAACCAGAGATAATGTTATAAAATCAAACAAAGGTAATCAAGAACCTCAGCTATTAGTGCAGAAGTATACAACCTTATGGAAAATTATGCAAGCTACTTTTGGAGTTTTGAATCATACTTATCCTAACTTAACCAAGGGATGTTGGCTTTGCTATATGATAAATCCACCCTTTTATGAAGCTATTGGGATTACATCTGAGGCAAGAGAAATAAATGGTACAAATCCAAAAGAGTGTCTCTGGAGAAAGGGGGGAGATAGTGTTTCAGGCATTACACTGTCCCAGGTTAGTGGACAAGGAAGGTGTGTAGGGAAGGTTCCAGCAGATATGCGGCACCTCTGCAACACAACAATGAGCATTAGCAGAACAGACAAGCCTTCTGATTGGCTTATGCCAGCAGTCAATACTAAATGGGTATGTCAACAACTTGGAGTTACACCCTGCCTATCGATAAAAGCCTTTAATAATTCAGACTTCTGCATTCAAGTTCTAATAATCCCCAGAATTGTATACCACCCAAAAGAATACGTACTAGAACATCAGATGACCCCTGAACACTACCTGGTTAAAAGGGAACCACTTACAGCACTAACGGTAGCAATTTTGCTCAGCATAGGAGGAGCGGGAGTAGGAACAGGGGTCGCTTCCTTAGTAAGTCAAAACCAGGGTATGAAAGCTCTGCGCACATCTGTAGATGAAGATCTGAGTAGAATAGATAAAGCCATAAGTGAACTAGTTAAATCAGTAAAATCCCTTTCTGAGGTAGTCCTCCAAAACCGAAGGGGATTAGATTTGTTATTCTTACAGCAAGGGGGACTGTGTGTTGCTTTACAAGAAGAATGTTGCACTTATGTAGATCACACAGGTATTGTAAAAGACACGATGGCTGAATTACGCAAACAAATAGAACAACGAAAAAGAGAAAGAGGATCCCAGCAGAGTTGGTATGAATCCTGGCTCGCCTATTCTCCCTGGCTAACCACTCTATTATCCACCCTTGCAGGACCAGTAATTTTACTAATTCTAATACTTACCTTTGGGCCATGTATTCTTAGCAAGCTTATTGCACTAGTGAAAAATAGGTTAGAAGCTGCACATTTAATGATGGTAAGATCAAAGTACGAGCCACTTAGCGGAGTAGAAACTGAAAATTATTTAGAATTGAGCAAAAGGGAATTAGAGCGCTTTAGTGAACAAAAAGGGGGTTAAAATAAAAAGGGGGGATATTGTTAGGAAAATAGGGCCTTTTTGTTCATAATATAGAGTTTTCTCACATCCATAGAATAGAGTTTTTACTTAGAGTTTTCACTTGTCTGAATATGTTCTCATTTTGCCAGGCATTCCAGTAAGTATCTCTCAAGGACAATTCCGTTACAAACTTTTTAGGGAGTTGAAACTGTTTTAGGGAGTTGATGTTGCTAGGCACCTAAGCACCTAAGCGAGTATCTTTCAAGGACAGTTCCATTACGGGCTTAGCAAAACATGTACTCTTGTGAAATGCAAGTAAACGTGCCTAGAGATAACATTTCTTGTTTTGAGAAAATCCCCAGATCACAGGGACAACCTTGAGGAAGACTACTGGCCTTCATCCCACGACCACCAAGAGGCAGAAAATGACCACCTAGCAACAGAGTGCGCCTGCGCAGAAAAGACACCAGAACGTCACACATCCGGAAGAGAAGACCCAATAAGTGGGGGGGGACGGGGGACGAAGGCGCGGTAGTTGGAATGACTGCCGCCCAGCGCAGCGCTAATTTGCTTTCGTTTTCTACCATTAATAAATCTTTTTAATTGGATTAGAAAGCCTATTGTGCTCGTTCATAACAACTCACATAGGTCTTTGAAAGACAGGCACCATGCTAATTTCCACAGGGACACAGATCAGTGTCTAGCTTTCCATGCCCTGCCCCTCCTGTGATGGATGGCACCTTCCTTCCCAGCAGGGCCAGCTGAGTGGTGCTGGGTCCTGCAGTTCCCTCTCTGCCACACAACCTGGCAGTAAGCCTGGGCCAGTTCCCCTCTGCCTGAGCGTGCCAGGCAGCAGACGGGGCTGGGACAAGTCCTTCTCAGCTGTCCCTTTTTGTGTGCCAGAAACCTCTAAGGGTGGGGTGGGGGGCACAAACCAGGGCCCTTCAGAGTCTCACAGTGAGGCCCCGCAGCCCCTCCTGCCCACAGCCAAATCTCTCCAGACTGCTCTGCCAGGACTGGCAGCCTTGGGTTCCTCCGCCACCATTTCATGGCTCTGTGCCCTGAAATGCTGTACTTCAGTTCTTTTGCCATTAGGTAAAACAGTACAGACCACCAAGTTACAAAACAGGGAAACAGAGACAGTCAGAAAACAGAGCACCTGTCCTCTCAGGAAATGTGGAGAGAGGTGGAGTTATTCAGTTTTGTGAAGAACAGGCCCCATGGAAACTTTATTGACGCTTTCCAAGACTTCAGAGTGGCTTTGAAGAAAGTGGGGGACACCTTTTTTAACAGGGCCAGTTACAATAGAATGTGGTCAAATCATTTTATACAAAATGGGGATCAAGTCTGAGTAGATCTAAGGAAGACCTTGTTTACTCAGAGCATGGTGCCACCCTGGCACAGGTTGTCCCAAAAGCTTGTAGGTGCCCCATCCCTGCAAGCATTCCAGGTCAGGTGGGACAGGGCTCTGAGCAACCTGATCTCTTTAAAGGTGTCACTGCTCATTGCAGGACACTTGGACCAGAGGACTTTACAGAGCCCTGCCAGCCCAGCCCACTCTAGCACTCCTCATCATTTTCATTTGAAGAGCACCAAGAGTGAAGGTGAGGAGGAAGGGGGCTCATCTGATGCCTCGGACCTCAGTGGAGAAGGAGCCCATCCCTCGGACACTCACCTGCAGCCCCTTTGCATTTTACCTGCAGGAGCTCACTGGCAGACTGGTGCCGCTCCTCGTCTCTCTGCAGGCAGCAGCTCAGGAAGTCACGCAGCCAAGCCGAGAGGAGCTTGGGCTGCCACAGCTGTGGCATCCCTACTGTGTCTATCAGGAGTTTAGTCTGGAGAAAAAGGAAACACGAGACTCCACCTGCTTCTTTCCCATCTGTAACTGCTCTCCCAGAGCCCATTGTTTAACCTCCATTCTGTAGTGGCAGTTTCTGCCCTGGCAGAGACCCAGAGAGAGACCCAGAGATGACTTTCCTTTACCAACAAAAAAACCCAAACTCTTATGCAGCCACAGCTTTGCCAATATCCCGCTGATCTTGCCTTGGCAGCCAATTTCATTGACTGACCTAGTTAGTGGGAACTACATCAGCAAAAGCACATTTGCTTCTCTGATAATTCACACCAGCTTGGCAGCCTTTTTGGAAGGGGGACTTTGCTATACTAACTAATTCCAAGGATTAGGACATGAAAGGCATCTCTGCAGTGCTTGTTGGTCCCTTCAGCCCAGTTGCCATAGAACAAGACTCATCAAGTTTTTTGTCCTGTTCTTTGTGAGAACCCCGGCCTTGCTCTGGGATCTCATGTGGTGGTGAAATTCCTCCTCCAACCCGTGCTTCCAAAGAAAAACTCCGCAGGCTTTAGCTGTTCCGTCTCAAGGCAGTTTATTGCTAGTTATCTAACATATTATGTTCTTGGACTGCGGCTGTTTGATCAGCGGTCTGGGTAGAGGCACACACACACCCTGACATCCTCTCTATCTGCTGTCTTCTTCGTCTCTCTCCCCGCCTAGGGCTACTGCTATCTTTTATAAGATATATTACGTATAACATGTTTACAATTATTCCCCAATACCTACTACCTACGTTGCCAAGTGTTTTTCTATTCTAAACCAATCTGTGAGTGCCAACATCACCAAGAACATGGAGGTAAGGAAAAAGAAGGAGGAAGAACAGGATCAGCCCACTTTCCTCCATCTTAGAACTTCTGACCCCCATGTACAAAGTGAAAACCCCCCTGTACATGTGTTAAAACCCCCCTGTACAATACTAAAAAAAATTCCCCTCTACTTTGTAACTTACTTTTACTATACAATCTAACCTTTTGTGATTGCTTGTTCCACCTCCAAAGTTGGTAATTCATTCCATGGCTCAAACTCAAAATCACAGCTGTTTTTCAGCTGTCTGCCAGGGTCTAGAATGCTTCTGACCAAGGCCTGGAACCTCTAAAAATGACAGAGAGACATTTTGAGTTCCCACAGTTCTTGAAAACAATGGTAATTGGAAGAAAAGAAAGGAAATCCATCAGTTAATCCCCAGGTAAGGAAACAAACATTTATAATCTCATATTGAACACAGACACATTAAGATGCATGCACAAATGTATTGGGATGAAAATGCCTCCTTGGGCACACATGAGCTACCTGCAGCTATGTCTCTCAGCAGTCTGAAAATTTCAGCTTCCTTTATGCAGCAAAAGGAAAACTTTTCCTGCTCAGAAAAAGGAGAAATGCCATCCCTATGGACACCCTCTGCTCATTTGGCTACTCAAGTCAATGCATGAATGGTAGGCCCATCCCAGAAAATGCCATGAAACAAACAGGAGGTTTTGGCAGGCTGTCCCCCTCACCAGGCTCCAGCTTGGTGACGTGGAGAATGTGGCTTGGGCTATGAGAGAAACACCGTCACTAAGTGTTTCAGCAACACTGCAGAAGAAGCAGAAGAGACTCTGTGGCCTTTGCAGCCTCATGCCCAGCTTTTAGGCATGTTTCCCAGTGAGAAGAAAATGCACAGGAGGTTAAGTTCCTCTCTAGAAACCACTGTTTTAGAAACTTTGTTGGGTTTAGGCTTCTTTTCTTCATTTCTGGAAACGTAACACCAGTTCTGAGAGGCTTGCATTGTGGTTTTAGGGGCATCTTCACGGACAGACAAGTGGGAACAGCCTGAAACCCAAAGCAAAGTGTTGCCTGAGAAGATTTGGGGAGTGTTTGCGTGTGGTGAGGCTTGAGCTGTCTGGCAATCTCCTTCAATGTGGTGCAGAAACACCCATCTGCTCCCTGGAACTCAGTCCCTCCGGGCACACAGGCCTTTGGAAACACCTGACAATTCCATCCTTTCTCCTGCTCAAGAGCATCTAACCTAAGCTAAGCTCCAATTTCTTCAGCAAAGCCAAGGATGCTCACTTCCATGCAGCTGACAGTGTTCGTGGAGCTCAGCAGGTCTTCCTGATACTCCTCAGGCCAAGGAATTACAATGTAATTTGGCAAGACACCAGGTGAACATAATCCAATGTAGTTCATGTGGAACCAATCTCTAACGTGCTAGGAAGCCAGAGAGAGAGAGCTCATTCTGTTTTTGCAAGATGTTATTTAGAAACATAAGCCACAGACCTGGAACTACTGGAACCTCAACTTGCAGAATCCATCTAAAATAGACAACAATAACAATGACAAGAGGCCTTGGAGTCTCCATAAAAATGCCCACCACAATAATAATAGGTCCGCGCTAGTGGCAGTGAAATAGATGGTAGCCAGTTTTACTTGGCCTCCTCTTACTTTCCTCTTCAACCCAAAGGAAAATTTCCAAGCCTAAAATGGCAAATGTACTCTGCTTGATTAAAAGCAATTATGACAATTCAGAGACAGAGCTCCAAGAGCATTCAAAAAGCACAGGAGAAATGCCAAGTATGGCTGAAGGCCAAAATGGCAGGTTCCTGAACTACGTGCTACTTGCTACTTCTACATGCTACTTCAATGTGCTACTTGCTACTCAACTACCTTCTACTTCCTATATGCTACTTCTCTTTTGTGGTTCCCCTGCTGATGAAACCAAAAGTACAGCAGATGCTGCTGTGCTGCAGGGACATTTTTAGAAGGGGACCATGGTGGAAATGGTGCCAGGAGATGGCAATGGGATTTTGTCCAATGGCACACAGTGTTGTGGCGCGGCATGCGCTCCTCTCGCCGCGGCACTCCGAGCCGTGCCGTGCTGGGCGGTGAGGGAAGAGAACGGGTGGCCGCTTCCCCCTGCAAGCTCTGCAGTTCAGTTTGTGGCGCGCGGGGACAGACGAAGGCGACACGGGACTTGGGGGTGAACGGGATGGTTTTATTCAGTGAGCCCCAAGACCCCCTCGCGGGCAGGAGCAGAGGTTTTATACAGAACTCAGGAGGACGGGTGTAGGAACAGCAACCAATAAGGGAATAGCAGGGGAGGACTTTAGGGCAGAACTAACATGACATGGAAGGTTCCAGGGAAAGGGGCAGGGAAAGGGAGGATTGGCAACTTGGAGATGAGGGGGTTTTTAGGGATGGGGGGGGGAAACAGATATTAAACAAATATCAAATTAAAGACACACCACCGCATCTCCCTCTTTTCTTTTACAAAAGGAAGGAGAATTCTGTGGTTTAAGCAAATTAATATAACATAAAATTATATGATAACTTTGTAAATTACTTAAAGGACATGAAAGACACATTATTGCATTTATAGGGCAGGAAGAGTAGTAACAGCCTAAATCAGACATAAGACTGTATAAAACTTGCTGTTTTGCTGCTCTGAGTAACAATCTAAAACAATGTAAATAATTGAAACTATTGAAATAGAATGAAATAATTGACAGAAATTAAACTAAAAAATTTAATTAGAATGATTAAAATTATAACTATCTAATTTAAATAAAATAATTAAATGGAATTATTGGAATTAAATATAATAAAAGATCAACTAAATATAACTAATAAATTTTTAAACTTCGCAGCAATGCAGCAAGCCTGAAGCGATATACTAGTTATGCGATTCCTGTAGCAATAATGGTTAAAAACACAGCCTTTAAGTCAAAAAATATTAGAAAAGACTGAATTAATTATAATTATAACAAAACAACTTAATATTGAATTAAATTGTAACATTACATATTATTAAAAAAACATAAGTTGAAAGACATCAAAAAATGATAAACTAATTGTGATTACAACATATGAAACATATAAAAACTTCATCTGGAATATATAGAATTGTCCTAAACGAAAGTCCAAATTAAGGGTACAAAGCACAGCAGGATTTGTGACTTCATCTGATTTAAAACTTGCTTCGTTACGGCGTTTGCGATGTTCAGCTTCTTAAATTCTTAAAGCAGAGTCAGTGGATAACAGCGCTTGTCTTAAAGCAGAGTCAGCGGATAGCGATGTGGTTTGTTCAATTTGAATGTTTGTTTGCGAGGTGGGCATAATATCTTGAGTATTAATTAACTGGGATGATATTTCTTTCTATAAAATATAACTCAACAAATAGATTATTCAAAAAATAATTAAAAGCAAAAAGAGGAATTCGTAGTTAAATAAAAAGGAGTATTGGGTAGGGTACATTAAGGAATAGGATAGGGGAATCAGACAATCACTTAATTAGTGATTGCCATGATTAACAGGGGGTATCGGTAAGGGGTGGACCGGGGTGTTCCCATTTTAGGGGGAAGACAAAATGACGGATCCTCAGTCCCGGGTTTCGGCTCCATTTCCTCGGAAGAAGATCCCTCCCGACCTTCCCCCCGGAGGAAGAGCCAGAAGAAGGATTGGGGAATATCCAACCCCGCCTCCCCACAATAGGGACTAGCCTCGTGCAGGGACGGTGCAGGGCTATTGGGGGAGAGATGGGACTGGCGGGAAACTAGGGGCGGAAAAGAAGGGTCAAGGCGGGAAAGCGGGTTCCAAGCGGCGTGGCCAGCGCCATCTTGGGAGGGGGTGCCGGGCACACTGCACTTGGCCTGAGCAGTGTCCGGCAGGGCACTTGGGGCGGCTCGGCCACAACAATCCCCAAGGGAGGATAGGAAAGGGTTTTAGGAAAGTCCGAGGGGATGGGGATATAGGGAGCTTCACAGAAGCAAAAAGGGGAAATTTATAGGAGGGGGGGGGGGGGCCCAACGCAGCTGGATGTCGGCGCAATGCGTGGGTGTAAAGGGCCCCGTTTTAACAACTCTCCTATAGCTAACGTGTCGCCCTCTTAGCTGTTCCCTACTGGTGTCTTTTCTACCCCCTCCGTCCAGCCCAGAATGGGGAGGGGAGGATAGAGAAGACAACATTTTTGAGGAGAAGAAAAAGCGATCCAATCTAGGTCCCCACAGAAGACTAGGCGAAGAATAGCACTCAGTGCTAGCTTCCCCCAGAAAAGGAAAACCCACCCGCCTGCCAGGGACATGCAAGGCTACAGCCCCAGTCTGGGCGCAGACGGGGGTTAAAACGCAAAAAAAAAAAAGTGGCAGACCCAGCCGCCCGTCGGGGCGATCCCCACCCCGTGTAGCCTACCTTACCTTGCAGGCTCGGACGGAGATGGCTTGAATCTTCTCTTCGACTCGATGGAAAAGTCGCGCTAAAAACTGGGGATGTTCCTTCCCGGTTTTGGCCCTTCCGGAGGCCTGGGTGTTCCCGTTAAACCAAGACTTGTCCCCGAAGCCTTGGTTTCGGCCACTATCAGCCTCCGGTGGTCTCACTGCAGATGCTGACCAAGGAACCTCTTCTCGGTCAGCCTTTCTTCAGGCTCCCCGAGCCGCTGCCAAAACCGCCCTCTGTGTCCTCGGGTAAGTCTGCCCGCCAAAAAGCTCTGCAGCCCGGCTGCCCGTGCAGCGCGGCTGCTCCAGGGCAGGTAGATGGCGAGAACAAAGAGGTCCCGGAGCCTCAATCTTTTTCGCTCGGCGCTCAGCTCCTCATAGCATGCGGCAGAGCTTTTACGGCCGTAGATTTTCCTCTTCCCTCCTTCTTCTTCTGTGAGGCGGGCGCCCCCACGAATTTGCCCGTTTTTTTTACAAGACGAAGGACAAGTAAAGGGGAAATTTCCCCCCTTTGGTTCCACCTCTTCTGGAACCCCTCTTTCTTTGTGACTAGCTGTACTAGTTGTACTGGCTACAGTTAGTTTATGGGAAAGTAAAGTGTAGTTCTCAATGTCTTGAGAAGCTGTTTGAACTTCAGCTCCCAGAGGAGGCAAGATAGGATAGGAGCCTTTGGAAGGTGTTTTGTCTTTCTGCCTATCAGGGGAGGAAAAGTACTGAAGTTACCTAGGAGCTAGATAATTATACAACAATAGTCTACAGAGCCATGCATAACTATGAAGGAAATATAAAAGCAAAAATCATTTTGGCATCAGAAGGAGACCCTTCCCCAATTCCTAACCATACCAAAACCACCACAAACAGGACATTCCATATTGTAAAAACAATGGACAATTCCAAAAGTTAACATAGAGCTTATTCACAGGGTGACAAGGAAGGGAACCTTCCAGTGGAGTTGAGGTTTGATAGAGTTTTTATTCTGAGTCCCACTCAGGGCTTGAACTGGAGAGAGCCATCCTGAAATGGTCATCACCACCTCCTGGACTCCCTTCATTGCTTCACTGCGATGATCAGAGATGCCCATCTGGAGAGAGGCTCGACTGGCTTCAAATATGGTTGCAGCCCAAAGGGAAAGCAGCAACAACAACAACAGAACCATTACTTTGCAAACTCAGTGCCTCACAGGATCAAGAGAGATTCCCTGGTTTCCAGAAATACACAGAAATAGGACTGACAGGACCTTCTGCACTTCTGCCTTCATGTCCAGGACCTTGCTATCACAGGCCAATATGGCCCATAATCCCACAAATCCGTTCATCAAGGTATCTTCAGCAGCAGCAGTGGTGCAGCTCAAAAACCATGAGGCAGCAGTTCCCATTCCCTGTGCGTTCATGGGAGCAGAGCCAGCACTGCCAGGGCCTGGGCAGGCAGAGAGCACAGGCAGCACTGATCCCAAGGAGCCACCGCTCTGATACTGCCAGCAGGACCCCCACTGAGACAAGGGGTCAGGAGGTGCCATGAGCACTGAGATGGTTTTTGCAGTGCACGAGGCAGCTCAGGTACCTGCCTGAGCCTTGAGTAGGCAGCAGGCAGCTCTGCCAGCAGCACCATATGGCCAGAGAGATGCTGTGTTTCAGACTCACAGCGAAGCCCACCCAGCAGGACAGATTCCATCTCAGAGCTGTAGACCTGCTATCCTGTTACCTTGGTGGATCCCAGGGCAAAATTTTGGACAGCTGTGACAGAGAATCTGTTCATCCAAGACTGATGACTCCACTCACAAGGAGCTCAGCACAACCAGAGCTTGGGCAATCCCTGTGGGACCAGCTGAAGATGCCATTGCAGCTGAAGGGACAGGATCAGTGCCTGTAAAGGGACAATTCTAGTGAAGTACTAAGGCCTGAACAACAGGCCCTTGGCCAAAGCTGACCTCCAGATGAACCTTCCAACCTGTCATGGTTTGACACGGAAAAGAATTTTCTCAGGAAGAAGAGGGTCAAACCAATCAGTGGTCAGGGTTGGATATTGAAGTTTGGACTGACCACTAAAGGCTGGACATGCCTCTGAGAACACAGAGGGGGTTAAAAGCAGAACTCCCAGAGGAATTTTCTCTCTTCAGTTCCATTCATCAGAGAGTGCAGACTCTCCCCCGTCCAGCCAGGTGGCTGGGTGGGGGAGGGGAGCCATGCAGCCCAGGTTGAGGTAGGCCGAAGGGTGGAGGGGCTGAAACCGGCTCTGGCTCCCTGCAGATGGAGGGGTGGAGGAAATCTGGGATGTTTGTGTTTCCCCCTAGAGTCTGTCTGGAGAGAGAGAGAAGGAGACAGACGGTGCCAGCAGTACACCGGCAGAGGAGGTGGAAGGGAGGGAACAGCATGGGAGCTGGAGCCTGGGCCATCCAGGGAGGCAGGACTTTTAACCCTTTATTGGGAAATGAAGGCTTTTTGAAATATTACTCCTCCTTGGTTTAAAAGAGAAGAAGAGAGACAGCCTGGGACCTGAGATGTTAGGAAAAGAAGGTTGGGGGGAAAGATGATGGAGTGGCTTTTGGCTGGACTTTTTCTTGTTAACCATAGACTAAACCAATTTCTCCTACAAGAAAGATTGTATTTTAGGAAGATGCACGGTGAGCCAAGAGACCTGCTTCAGCAGCTGAGAAAGACAAGAGTGGAGTGAACAGAGAAAAGTTGAGAAGGGTTGTGCTGATGTCCCCTGTCTTCAGAGAAGAAGAAGAGAAAAAAATCTCTGTTCTTGGATCCTTGGCCCCAGGGGAAAATGGGGGGGACTGCGGTCCCAAAAATGAAAAACTGAACTGTTGTTTTCTTTTTTTTCTCTTAGCAAAGCATCCTTGAAAATAAATCCTTAGAGCAGTCTGTCCATGTATGGTGGTGAGAGAACTGTGACATGGAAAGGAGAGTGTCACACTGGCAGATTTTCTCCAGGCGATGCCATGTGTGACATGGAAACACAAGAGGTTGCAACTGTGTTTCTTGGGGGGTCTATGGCACAGGGGAGACTCCTCTCTCCCTTGATGGCCTGAGTATTAATACTTCAAAAGGTGGGAACCTGATTAGGGGTCCAAGTTGTGTCTCGTTGTAGTTTGTTGGAATTGGGGGGGAGGGGGTGTGTGGGAGGGAGGAGGAGGAGGAATGTTTTGGAAGGTTTTCATTTTGGTTTTAGTGTGTGTTTTTCTTTATTTTTTCCTTTTATAGTAGTAGTAGTAGTTTAATAAAGTTTTTCCTTTGTTATTAAGCTTGGGCCTGCTCTGCTCTGTTCCTGATCACATCTCACAGCAATCATTTGGGGGGTTGCATTTTCATGGGGGCACTGGCATTGCACCAGTGTCAAACCATGACACAACCAAACATTATATTTATAATCACTCATAAACAAAATATGCATGATCATTACCAGTATGATGTATGTATCTGCTCATTAGTGAAGCAGGTGCTTACGTTTCCACACTTAGAAGCTAGACAAGGCCACAAAATCAGATCTCTCTATCTGGCTTTGTTTGAAGGTATAGGGTCAAAGCAAACTCCCTTGGTTCCTCCCTGAGCCCTGGCCAAGGGGAGGATGAAACCAGATGTTCCCACACTAGAAGTTATGGTACTTTGTTTATTCAACCGTATAAAATCTGGGCCCTCTCACAGCAAAGTTGGTGGCCTCTTCTGAGGGTGGGAAAACCACATAGGAATTACCAGTTACTGGGACTGCTTCTCCAATCCTTTGGTGTGACAGGGCATCCCCAGGTGATGTGTGTGTCAGGACAATGGTCAAGTATTAGGGTAACTGGTGATGCATCTTTTGTAGTAATAATCAAGTGCATTGCTTAGCTTATCCTTTTGTACTTCTTTGCTGCTTTGCCCTACAGTAAATGACACTTCTTCTTTAAGTTGCTGTGGGTGTCTTTGGTACTGATGCTGCCAGCAAGCCATTCCCTTCAGAACTGGACTCGGAGCCCTTCCAACACAGAACATTCTGTGATTCTGTGCTCACTTCTACAAAGTTTGCTCAGAATGAGTTTCAGCTAAAACACTTGAAATTATTTGCTGAACTTAGAGTTGGTAGACAGTTCTTGTTGGTAAGTAATTGAGGGAGAGGACAGCTTCATGTGTTTTTTTGGGGCGTCGCCCCAATTTTGTGGGTTCTTCCCTCCATTTTGGGATATCACACCTCCTTTTTGGGTATCTCCACCCAGCTATTTTCGCTTCCACTCCTTCCACTTTGGGGTCCCCTTTAACTTTGTGCACCCCATCTCCATGTTCCACACATGCCCAGTGTCCCCAGTGTGCACTGAATGGCCAGCAAGGAACTGGGGAATGCTGGGACCCACAGTGATGTCAGTCATCCCTCCTGGTTACACATAGAACTCCTTGGCCCTTTCTGGGGTGCCCTCAAGTGCCAAGGCCACGGTGAGGAAGTGTCTTTGCTGCCATTCTGTGCAGGATCATGCTTGGCCCATTATGTCCCCTGTCTCTCATTGTCCTCTGACATTCTCTATGTCCCTGAACCCCTCTCAAGAGCAGGACTTTGGCACCAACCCCAACGCTCCAAATCCATGTGTTGGCTCTGTCCCTATGGTATCCCCACACATACTTTATGGACAAGGATACCCCTTAGTTAATCTAATAATTGATACCTGGGTAACAAGACAATGACCCATCACTCTCACTGGTTTGCCCCCTCCTCCCTTCCTTCTTTTAGGTGCTGAGGCAATGAGATAATGCTTGAGCTATGCTAAAAGCTGTGCAGAAAGTAGTTACTTTGTACCCAAGGATGGGAATGAAGCACTTTCTAGAAATCAGCTAATTTAGCAGAACAAGCTAACTGCAAAAGGCTAATTAACCACTGGCTATTTGAGCAGATAATCTTGCATAGCATGTGCAGAAACAAAGGTAAAAAAGTTGAAGCCCGAGGAAGCCTTCTGAGCCTTCATCCAAAACAACCACCAGAGGCTGAAAACCACCTCCTGTAGAAACTGCACATGTGCTACAACGTCTTACATAATCATGTAATTAGAAAGTATGTTGCAATATGAAGGTTAGGAAAGTATCATGTTCACAATAAGTTTAAAAAGTTTAAAAGCTTGTACTGTGCAAAGAATGGACAAGTGAGTTTGTGGTGGACCTATTGCCCTCACTCCCACGGCGTTTGTGGGAATCCTTAAAATCAGAGGGCTTTTGGGAAAGCTGCAAAAGGCAGGCCTCAGAGGCAGCAGAACTGCAGTTAGAGATAAGCAGGAGCCATAAGATTTGTCAGCAGAAAAGTTATATAAGAAGTAGAAAAGTAAGGACAAATAGAACAATGGTCTGTGTATTAATACTTGGATAGAATGACTCCCTAAGGTACAGAAAAGTATATCTAGCAAGATATTAGGAAGTTCTAAGCTTAACAATGGGGCTCTGTGCATTGTGTTTTAAGGCTTACAAGCAGGTATTGTATTCAAAATAAGCAAGCATTGCTTTAACAAAAGGTACATGTGCTTAGAGTGGTTGGATGGAACTACTGTCAATATGCTTTTGCTTTGTGTGATTGGTCAAAAAACTTTTAAAGTAAGCTGTAACATTAAGTTCTTTTTTTTACTGCCGGGATGTGAGCTGCTGGCATCTTCCCATTGTCATAAGCATGTAATGAGACTGATGCTGGAAAATAAACAGCTTGAGACACGTTCCTCAGCAGTCCTTCCCGTTTGTGATTTGTACATAGACCCCCAGCCGGCAATAGTATATAGATGTTAAATTACATAGATGATAAATTAATATGCATTATTTAATACATTTTGATATATTTTGATTTCATATAGATTTATATATTTTCATTTCATATAGCTTTGATATATTCCTCCAACTTGGGAGAGTGAAGATGTACAGCAGTCCAAAACTTTCTGCCCACACAGCAGTCAGCCCTGGGTGTGTGCATGCACACCCACCCCCTTGTCCTTGCTCTTCTCAGCATCTTGGGGCTGCTGTTTGCACAGATTTGGGGTGAATTTAACTGGACAGACCCACGAGTGGGGTGTCCAGCTTGTCATGAACACTCATGTGGCAAGGCACAACACAGAGCTCTCAAGTCACATTATCACACATCCTTTCATTCCTGCTGGGCACTGAGGAACTCCTAAAAGCACCAAAGACACATAAAAGAGGTGGAAAAAATTGACATCATGCTACTGCTGGTATCCGCATGGAGGAAAATCTGTTGGGTTTCTTAAGGTCGTAGCTATCCAAAAACTAGGAAAGCTGCTCAGCACCAGTAGCCCAATTGTGAGTGGTTTTATTGACTTGGCAATACTGGGGTGTTAACGGTGGACTCCATCCTTGGTTAAAATCACCTGCCCTCACCTGCAGACAAAAGCACCACCACCAGCAGAAGCTACACTGGTCAATTTTCTCAAAAAGCTGTGTTAAATTTCTGAGAGGAAAGGAAAACATGCCAGACCCTGTGGATTAATGACAAGACTCTTATTACAGTGTGCTTGGGGTATGCCTTTCCCCATTTCCCAGGACCCCTGTGACTCTGATCAAGATAAGCCTGGTCTCCTCCTTCCTGCCCTTACAGGGTTGGTGGAGAGCCAAGAAGCCCTCCCTGTCCAGAGCATAGATAAACCCCTGACATTTCCTGTTCACCCTCTTTCCCCCGCTCTTTCCCCTGGATCTGATGGAATAAAGAGCTGGGCAACTACATCAGGGTGAGAGCCTCTTTTGGAATCTTTGCCCATCTCCTGATGTTCCTCCCCTCAAGGCCTCGTATCTCTGGGCTAACCTAATAGTTTAGGGGCTGAGAGGGGAGAAGCATCAGACTCTGAGCAGCAGTTCCAAAGCAAAGGGCAGCAGCTTCTCTCTGGGACACTCCTTGTGCCCCAAGGCAGCCGGACTGCCCTGGCTGCCCAGGGCCCTGTGCTCCGTGGGCTCTGCAGAGCTGCACAGTGGGGAGGCAGCTTCGGGCACCTCAGCCCCTGGGCAGGAGTGGCTTCTTGGTCTGGACAGTTCCCTGTGGGCAAATGCAGGGTGCTGGCCTTCTGCTCTTGGCCCTAGCCCGGCCTTGCAGGGCTAATCCTCTTCCCTGTCTCAAATGTCCCCAAGACAGACTTGTTTGTTTCCAGCTCTGCACAGCACTGATTTGCACCACAAAATACTGAAGGACTGAGGCCTGAACAACAGACCCTGGCTGAAGCCTCAACAACAGGACCTGAGCCAAAGCTGCCCTCTAGATGACCTTTCCAGCCAAATGTTCTACATATCTGCTCATTAACCAAATGTTTCTATCAAAAGGATCGATGCATCCATTCATTGGTGAAACGTCTTCACCTTCTGGCATTAGGAAACTGGATAAGGCCAATCTGGCATTGGTTCCTCCTTGAACCCTGGGCAGGCTTGGGGATAAAATGAGGAGGAGAATGAAATCAGATGTCCCCACAGCAGGAGCTCTGTCACATTGCTTCTCCAGCACTATCAAAGCTGGGCTACTCTCACAGCGCAGTCGGAAGCCTCGTGGCCGGCAAAGGTGGAGGCACCACAGGATTTCCCAGTTCCCGGCCGTGGCTCTCCAGGGCTTGGCTGGGACAGCTTCCCCCCAGCTGATGTGCTGCTCTGGACAAAGAGGAAAGGATTGGAGTATCTGGTGGATGTATCTTTCTTAATCACTAGAGGCAACCTTTTCTAATAATGCTGAGGTGCATTGCTTAGCTTATCCATTTCTGACATTTATTTTCACTTTTTCATTACAGTAAATGACACTATTCCTTCAACTGGTGTCTGTGTCTGCATCTCTGACTGTCCCCACCATCCAAACACACAGCCAGTTTATCATGAGACCTGCCTCTCTGCCAGCTCATGTCTTGGAAAACACCCCTGATGGCCATCTCTGCAAATGAAATTCCCACTTTGCAGCTTCCTTTTCTGCAGGCAGGTGAGAAAAGGAGCCACTCCCAGCTCCGGACACCTCCAGAAACCAGCTGCTTTCAGCAGTCACAACCATGAAATATCAGCCTCCTGCCTTAACCTGCCCACTGGGAGCTCCCACCAAGAGGCCTTTTGTCCAAGGATAGCCACAGAAGAGCTTGAGGATGGAGCAGTTGGATACACAACTCCTTCAGAGTTTAAACCTCCCTTTATCAAATGAACACACACCAACCTGTCCCAAAGGGAAAGCAGGCAGGAAAGAGAATCTCCACTCTCACAACAGCCAACTCTGTTCAAGTTGGATGATGGAGCTGTTGGATACACAACTCCTTCAGAGTTTAAACCTTCCTTTATCAAATGAACACACACCAACCTGTCCCAAAGGGAAAGCAGGCAGAAAAGAGAATCTCCACTTTCACAACAGCCAACTCTGTTCAAGTTGGATGATGGAAGCAATGGGCTACTCCGCGGTTTGTGAAGAGGCTCTGAGAAATGGCCTGATTTAGGAGCCCAGCAGAGGGAAGTTTCCTAAAGACATGGAAAAGATTCTCTGGAAGCAAAAGATTATGACAATATTTCTGCAGAAAAAAAAATAATAATTGAAGCATTTGAAAAAGTGCCCAGACTGAAATTTGTGCCCCAATTTGACAGCCCCTAAGTCTCTGTGATGTGTCAGGAAGCTCAGTAATTAACCTGCAAGGCTTGGATAAACATCATTGGTGTCCATCCCCGAGAGCACAAGCAGCTCCCCAACAAGACTTCAAGACTAAAGGACAAAGCTTCCCCCTCCAGCTCTCCATAGCAGCTCTAGGGAGTCTCTCTCCATTGCAAGATCTCCTTTGTCAGTCTACAGTGACAAGAGTTTGCTGTAGGAGGGGTTTGAACTGGAACTCGCCCTAGATGGGGGGGGGGGGGGGGAAGGAGAGGTGATTCCTGAGGAAAGAAAAGTGCAACACCCTCTGGGAAGACACCAGCATGAGTTCACTACAACTGTAGGCCATTAATTGCTGCCTGGAAACCAGGCAAGAAAGCAGTGCTCCATAGTGTGGGGCTCTGTCCAAGACTGAAGCACCAAGATGTTACCTATTACCATCCAAGTAGCAGTTGCCTCTGGGCAGTTTTCCTTATCTCCTGTTAATAGGCCCATCAATGTCTTGCCACATGACTCAGAGATAACACTCTCCAGGAGCCAGTTCTGTTTAACAGGTGATTAAGGACACACCTCGTGACTCAGAATAACATCAGCCCATTGCGAGATGCTCCACCCAGGGGGAGGAGCTAGGCATTCCCACCTGGATAAATCCGGGGATTTCTAGACAGAGAGGCAGCCTTCCCACAGGTTTCTGAGAAGACACAGCAACCACATCTGCCATTCCAAGAGGACTGCAGCCACTCCAATTTGGACTGCTACCAGCATGCTGTCCAAAAGGGGTGTCAGGTTGTATACTGACTTTGTCAGTGGTCTTCCTTTTGTATCATTGCATGTAGTTTTTCTTTTCCCCCTTTTCCCAATAAATTGTATTTCTGACTTGGAGTCTCTCACTGGTTTTGCTTTCAAACCAGAACAGGCTCATAGAGCATGTATTTGTTTATTCAGCACCAGCTGTGAGGGGGATAGCTCCACCACAAACTCACTTGTCCATTCTTCACACAGTAGTACTTTTACACTTTTTTTACTTAATATTACACATTATACTTTCTTAACCTTCCTCTTGTAGCATATTTTCTAATTACACGATTACAAAAGCCCTTGTAACACATGTGCGGTTCCTGCACGAGGTGGTTGTCAGCCTCTTGCTGGTCGTTTTGGAAGAAGGCTCAGAAGGCTTCCTCAGCCTTGAATGTTTTTACCTATGTTTCTGCACATGCTCTACAGCATTGTCTGTGTCAAATAGCCAGTGGTTAGCTTTTGCAGTTAGCTTGTTCTGCTAAATTTGCTGATTTCTAGAAAGCACTTCATTTCCATCCCCTGTTACAAAGTAACTACTTCTTTCTGCATAGCCACAGCTTTTAGCATACCTCAAGCATTACCTCCTTGCCTCAGCACCTAAAAGAAGAGAAGTAGGAGGGGACAAACCAGTGAGGGTGATGGGGCAACATTATCTTGTTGCCCAGGCATTATAATCCCTTGGGTAAAGCAACATACATCCGTGGGGCAGTAGTATGGTTTTGATGACCATGCTGACAAAATTGCTGCCTGTTCCTGCTGCTGTTGCTGACTCCAAATCACGAGAAATGTGCCAACTCTGCCGAAGACAGACAGAGATGTTGAGATAAAACCAGCTAGTCTGCTGAAAAGGAGGCCAAAAGGATGTTTTCTAATCCCCCCTTTTCATTCTTTCCTCAGTCAAGACAGAGCAATGTACTTTCCTTCTGTAGCCAATGGTGACCCAGGCATGGGATGCAGCGTGGGGACAGAGCCCCACGCTGCTCCCAGTGTCCTCGGCAGGAGCTTCCCCTGCCCTGCCGAGCCATGCTGTGCCATGTTGTGCTGTGCCGAGTGTTATAAATTGAGGCAAATAATTTGATTCAGCCTTTTAAGATCAATTAATAATTTTATTAATTACAGCAAGCGATAGCAAGCAAACAGCGCTGGGTGCAGCTGGGGAGTCTGTGTTCCGCCAAAAGCTGACAACCTTCCTTCTCTTCAGTCCCTTTTTATCCAGCACAAGTGGGGGTGATGGGTCTCCTTCCGCTGCGGTTATCAGTTCCAGCAAGTCCTGCAAGATCTTTCACAATCTTTATTTGCAGTTACCAGCCTTGCCCAAGCCTGCAAATTCCATGCCCCGACCTCCCCCCCCCACCCTTTTATCCTAATTTCATACTTTTGATGAACAAACAAGTCAATGCAGTTTTTCACATTCGCCCATTTTCTCTTTTATCATTTTGTTCATCAAATTGTTTTACTTCTTGGTGGGCTAGAATCAAAGTCTCTCCTACTTCAGGATTTCTAGGGAGAGTTTCATATTTGGCTTTGATCAGCATTAGGTGTGCTGCCTTCAATTTTCTTTTTACTATTCTAATTTTATCTATGTCCTGCTGTTTGTCAGTTTGAGGCTATTGTTTTACACTCTCAGTACCTACAGAAATATTCCCTAGGGTAATTGCAATACCTTTTCCCTGGGTTTGATGCTGGACACATATAAAATCCTACGTTATTAAAACAGGGCTGCCGCGCTCCCGCCCCGGTTCCCTTTTCTCTCAGCCCCGGCTAGCTCTTGTGGGGCGAGGGCGGGCGATGGAGGCACCCTCCGCCACTCCCAGCTGGGGTTTGGAGAGTGCCTTTGTGGGTTCCGGGCAGCGCTAGCAAGCCTCGTGGTGGTAAATGAAGAGCGGATCCTGCTGGGGTCTAAGTCCGAGTTTATTGTAGCCCAAAGGGGCCAAATATCTTAGAACGATGCCAGCCAACAGGAACAAGCACAAGGTGCTTGCACTGGCTTATAAACTGTAAGGGAGGGGTATCCAACGACCAATGGGGATAGGGATAGGGGGTGGCTCCGGGATGGGGGGATATGGTGGGGTCCAATGGGGGAAGGATATGGGGGGAGTCCCAGGTCCTCGCCCAATCACCCGGTGCCCTGAGTAGAAGCTTCTGGATGGATGGGAAGGGGCACCGAGTGATAGACAAGGCACCCGGGGGGGGTAAAATGCCTCTTTCAGGGTGATGGATAGATACTGGAAAGGCGGGAAGGGAGGACAAGGCGGGAAAACTGGGGATAAACCAAGTTGCACACGGGGGTACAAAGGAATAAACCAATACATAATACAGGGATAATAAAACATACAAATAATGCAACTCCACAGCTCCTCCTTTTTTTGTTTAAAAAGAAAGGGGAAATGGGCAAAATGAGTCTTTAAACGGGGGCTGCACAGTCTCTGGGCTCATCTTGAAACTAGATGTTGTTTTCTTCAGGAAGTTCCTCTTCTTGGAACCCTTCCTTGTTCAAGGGTTCCAGTTCATCACTACGCTAAAGCCTGTAATAAACACAATGAGTCCCAGCAGCAGCAAAAGTCCTGTTTTTTTAGAAAGCAACTGAAATTAATAGTTGAGGTAGGGGAGGTCTAACTCAAAGGGGAACAGAGAATCCCAGGAGCCAGAGAGGGAAGAGGGGGGACCAGGTGAGGGGGACCTTTTCCGCCGTCGGAGGGCGGCGTACCCAACTTGAGGACTGTCCGGTTTTCTCTTCTGGGTCTTAGGGACATATGGTCTGACGAATTTGGAAGGGACCCATCTCAGGCCTGAGGGCGTGGATACGCAAGCGTACCCCCATCCCCAGGTGACCAAGTCATAGGGTCCTTCCTGCCACCAGGTCTCAGGGTTTTTAATGAGAACTGGCGGCTTTTCCCTGACCTTGCTCTGCTCGTAGGAATTAAAGTGCCTCGCGATGGGGGGGTTGAGGCACTCGAAGGAACAGTTTAAGAAATTGATGGTAAAAAGGGCCCGTGCCAACTGAACCTGGGGGGACTCATTTTTAGCTGACGACTGTTGTTGTTTAAGCATCCTTTTGATGCTCTGATGAGTCCGATCCACCACGGCTTGACCTGATGGGGAATAGGCAATGCCAGTTTTATGTTCTATTCCCCATTGCTGCAGGAAGCCTGCGAATTCCTTGGACGTGTACCCAGGGGCATTGTCTGTTTTTATCAATTTTGGGACGCCCAGCATGGAGAAGGCTTGTATCAGGTGTTTCTCTACTTCCTTGGCCTTCTCCCCTGTGTGGGCAGAGGCGAAAACTGCTCCAGAGAAGGTGTCCACGGAGACATGGACGTACTTCATCCTCCCGAAGGAGGGGATATGAGTAACGTCCATCTGCCACACCTCACAGGACTTCAGACCCCTAGGATTAGCCCCTGCGCTCACTGATGGTAGAGGGAGCGACTTACAGGACGGGCATGTGGCCACAATGGCCTTGGCCTGGTCCCGGGTTAGATGGAACTGCCGGACCAGACCAGGCGCATTTTGGTGTTAAAGCTGGTGGCTTATTTTGGCTTGCTGGAACTTGTCTGGGAGCGGCGCCAGCTGTGCGGGGGCGGCAGCGAGGGAATCGGCACGCCGATTGCCCTCGGCCAAGAACCCCGGCAGGTCGGTGTGTGACCTGATATGCATCACATAAAACGGTTGCTCTCGGTGGGAGACTAGCCTTATCAGCTTTGAGAGCAACTTGCTAAGGGCATCGTTGGAAACACCTTGCAGGATTGCATCCTGTGCTCTAGACACTACACCTGCTACATAGGCCGAATCGGTTACCAAATTAAAAGGTTCAGAGAACCGCTCAAAAGCTCGAACGACTGCGGCCAACTCAGCTACTTGAGGGGATCCTTCCACCTCAACAACATCCGCCTCCCACTGCTGAGTTTGAAGATCTTTCCAAGTCACTACTGACTTGTGGGACCCTCCGGACGCGTCCGTAAAAACTGTTAGAGCCTTTAAGGGTTTTTTGCTCTGAATCTGTTTCGTTGACAGAGTGAATTGGATTTCCGAATTGAAAATTTTGTGGGCCGGTCTCAAAACAGAAATTTTTCCGGTGTAGCTGTCCAGTGCAAACTGCAATGATTCATTCCCTTGCAGCAGGTGTTCCAACATTGCCTTTGTGAATTGGCCCGATTCCAATTTCAAAGGAATGTGGATGTGATCAAAGTCACACCCCGCCAGCTCCCGAATCCGCGTTCTCGCTTTGCGGATTAGCTCTGCCACCAGCTCTTGTGGCCGTGTCAACCTTTTGGATCGTGAATGACTCAGGAATACCCACTCTATGATGGAGAGTGGGTCCCTTTTGTCCTGATCCTTGCCCTTTCCTAGGGTGTCTGCCCATTGAAAGATGACACCGTGGAGGTGTGGCAGTCTGCCCAATATGATGAATCTGAAGGGCAGGCCCGGATCGTACCTGTGGGCCTGCCTGGCAGACATTGCCTCCTGAACCTTCTGCAAAGCAGCTTTGGCCTCTGGAGTGAGTTCCCTGGGAGAACTAGGCTCTTCCCCCCCTTTCAATAAATTGAAAAGAGGGGCTAGGTCTTAGTTGTTAATAGCTAACCAGGGTCTCACCCAATTTAAAGACCCACACAACTGCTGCACGTCGGCTAGAGTCCGAATTGAATTCTTTATGGCCAATTTCTGCAGAACAATGGTCCGCTTGTTTATCTCCAAACCCAGGTACTTCCAAGGTGGCATTCTTTGAATCTTATCTTCTCGCAGCTCGAACCCTACAGCAACCAACGCACTGGTTGTCAGTTCGAGCGCGTGTGTAAGTAAATCGCTGTTGGGAGCACAAATAAGAATATCATCCATATAGTGCTGGATGATCACGCCCTCGGTGGCTGCACGCACAGGGGACAGCAATGAAGAGACGTACCACTGGCAAATGCTTGGGCTGACTTTCATGCCTTGGGGAAGAACTTTCCAGTGGTATCTCTCCATTGGGGCTTCTCGGTTGATGGAAGGAACCGAGAAGGCGAACCATGGCGCATCATCAGGGTGTAGGGGAATTTGGAAAAAACAATTTTTGATGTCAATGACAGCCAATTCCCAATTTTCTGGTAACATCGTAGGGGACGGCATCCCTGGCTGGAGAGGACCCATGTCTTCTATTACATTGTTGATGGCACGAAGGTCATGAAGGAGGCGCCACTCGTCTTTGCCAGGTTTTTTCAGGACAAAGACGGGGGAATTCCAGGGGGATGTTGTTTCCTGGATATTCCCTTTGGCGAGTTGCTCCTTCACGAGCTCTCAAAGCGCTTTTAATTTTTGTTTATTGAGCGGCCACTGCTCTACCCACACTGGTGTATCTGTGAGCCAATTAAGTTTCCGGGTAGGACGCTCCTCAGTGACTGTTGCCCGAAAAACCTGGGGGGTCGGGATGTTAATTGTGACCCCCCACTGGGCCATCAGGTCTCTCCCCCATAAGGGTTCCGTGTAATCTAATACGAACGGGCGTAAATAGGCCGATTGTCCGTTCGGCCCCTCAAATTTTACGATGTTTTTTGATTGCTTTGCCAATTGAAAACCCCCTATACCTTGAATTTTCCCCGCCACGTTTCGCAATTCCCAGCGTGACGGCCAATCCCGTGCGGGAATGACTGTCACGTCTGCCCCTGTGTCCAGGAGACCGCTTAGGTGTTTGTACTCCCCATCCTTCCGCATATAGCAGGAGAGCTTTGGTCTTTCCTTCCCCATGACCTGGGCCTGGCACACCTGGTAGCTCTTCTTAGCTGACTTCTTCCATAGATCCTCAGGGTGTGCCAGAGGCCCAGATGCTGGAATGGCCTGGGCGATGATTTGGCCCTTGGGAAGGAAGACCGGAGGATGGGGGCAGTGCAGCCACACCACTAATTGCTCGGTGTTCCTAGATGTCAGGGATGGTGCAATAGTGACTTTGAGAGGCGTGAATTTTGTGTCCCCAAGAACGATGTACTTACTGTGGAGGTTCCTCCAGGTTCCTGGGTCTTCTGTGTCGACGGCGATGGAGTGCCAGTCGCTGTCCCTTAGGTGCAGAGCCTCAGTCAGGGCCAACCTATATGGGGAGAAACCAGATACGATGTTAAGTATCGGCTTGGGCTGGTTCGGGCCTCGACCCAGCCAGGCAGTGGGAATGAAATCCACATCTTCCCTCATATAGGCTGGTTTGTCAGCCATAATCCGGTGTGTCAAGTCCAGTGAAATGTCCTCAGGTGGGCATTGCAGGTAGTCGTCCCTCCCCTCCTCTGATGTTATAGAGCCCACCATATTTATGTCCTCGCGCAGGGAGGGACTGCGCTGATGACTCAGTTTTTTTGTTTTCCCCCCAAGTTGGGGGCACTCTTTTCTTGTCGCTGCTGTTTAAACCTAAAAAACTCGTCCCTCAGCGGGCATTGGGAAGCCCAATGTCCCTTCTGCCTACATAGATTGCAGGCCTGATGGTGCTGTTGTCCCCTCGGGGGTGCTCCTGTAAGGCGGCGATCTGGAGAAGGGGTGGCTGGCGGTGTCACGGCTGCAGCAAAAGCCACTCTCCTTGTTGGTGGTTTAGGAGTCTCTGGAATGTCTTTAGCAGGAACTGTCACCTTTCGCGCGCAGACCTGAAGCATACTTTGAAGGGTAGGCTCAGGATCCAGGGGCAGGCTGAGGATGGCTTGCCGGCACGCATCGTTAGCGTTCTGCCTCGCAACTGTGGCAAGCATCCCCTCTCGCAGCCTCTCGTCCGGGACCTGAGCCTCTATCGCGTGATGCAAGCGATCCACGAACGCGACAAAAGGTTCTAGGGGTTCCTGCTTTAGGGACAAGAAGTTAATTACCGTACCGCTGGGTCTTAACTTAAAAAACACCTTTTCTGCCGCCCTAGTGCTGACTTGCAGCGCCTCTCTGGGGATTTTTTCTGCCTGCTTGGTCCCCATTTTCCAATCCCCCTCCCCGCACAAGTGGTCTAGCGATATTACAGCCCCATCCTCATCCCTAGAGCTATCTGCATTGGCCCAGAGGTCAGGTAACACCTCTCTGATCTCCTGCTTCCACTCAGACTCCCAGATGAGGAATTCTCCGTGGGTAATTAAACAGGAGAAGAGAGTTCGAATATCCGCGGAGACATATTCTTTGGAGGAAAGGGTTGCTTTTAATAAGCCTCGGAAGTATTCACTTTCCATCCCGAACCCCTTCTTGGCCTTGCAGAGCTCTTTGATGGTCTGCTGGGGGATGGGGGACCACTGTGCAAGGGGCCTACCCCCCCGCTGCGGGGTACAGGTGACAGGTGCGGCCGAGAAGGCAGGCAGGGATTGGGGTGGATCGGGGTTCCCACGCTCCCCCCCCCCGGAACCGATGCCGTGGGAACCGGAAGTGGGGTCGTGGGAACCAGGGGACGAGGCGTGGTCTGGAGCAGGGGGAGTGGTATGGTGGGGACTCCCCTCCCCGGGGGTGGAGCTGAGGGGTGGGGTGTTGAATAATTCAAGAGAGGGGGAGTTGACGGGGGGTGGAGGAGGGAGGTGGGCGGAGAAATCCGGGGAGCAGAAGGGGTTGGTCTGCCGGAAGGGATTATGGGAGGGGGGAGGACAGGGATCATGGGAAGAAGGAGCACAAGTGGCGGGAAAAGCCACGCGGTCACCGCCATCTTGTGTCCTGGGGAAGGGGGGAGAAGGGAAGCCATTTTGGGGGGTTCGGGGATGGTGGATGGGGATGAGGGATCTTCGGGGGTCTGGGATAACTGAAAACGAACGGAGTCTCTACAGGACGGGGCTGTACAGCGCGCGGAAGAAGGGGAACAGGTAGAAGCAGAGACAGTGCCTGCACCGCTTTGCGGGGTGTCTAGGGTATTCTCAGAGGGGCCAGAATCTGCCTGCGGGCAATGCCGGGATGCCTGTCTGATAATACCCGACTTCGGGAGAGAGGGAGAGTTTTGCCGTAGTTTTCCCGCAGCGCCTGCCGCAGCCGCAGCCTCGGGAGCAGCGACAGCAGCTGCCCCGCGCCCCGCCGCAGCGGCGAGCGCCGCATCGTACTGCAGCGACCGGGCTGAGGGACAGGGAAGCGGAGTAGCGTTATTTGAACTACCCGCCGAACTGGGGATCGGTTTGTTTGCGGCTGGCTGTGGCAGACTTTCGTAGCGATATTTAATTATATCGCGAATTTGGAGAGCCAAATGGGTGAATATGGAGAGAGAGAGATCCGACTGTCGCAGGATCTCCCCCGCTACCTGTTCCCAAAAAGGCACTTGGTATAATTTAGCTGGCGAAATGTCAGGGAAAGTCTGCGACAACCACTGAACAAACTTCTTAACTTCAGATTTTTTAACCTTAATTCCCCCCACTAAAAGGATACCCACAACTTGGGAATAAATGCTCTTCTGCGGCACGGACAGCCTTGCACCCATGCTGTTAGATGTTAAATCGTGCCGCAGCGCCTACGATTGGGAAAACACGAACGAAAAACAAAAGACCACACTTCCGGCTTTGCCGCAGTCCTTAAGCTTCCCGCCCGGAAAGGGAAGCACCAAAAACAGGAATTTTTTCCCCGAACCCCGGGGAAAAAGAAACCCACCAAAAAGGGATCCTTTCCCTAAACCCTAGGGGAAAGGAACCAACCAAAAAAGGACTGGGAAAGCCCCAGGGGCCCCTATACTCACAAACCAAAGGGGTCCGAGAGGGAAGGGTGGAAAAGAAAAACCAATCGTAGAACTCCTCCGCGAGAGGATCGATTCCGGCGGTGCTTTCCGGAGCTGCCGATCCTGTCCCCGAGAGTGCCACCCACTAGAACGTGGGTCTGCTCTCGCCGGGGAAGCTGACGGCCAGGGAGGACGATTCTTCGGGTCCGCACGACCCTAAAATCCTCAAACGAGGGGTCCAACGCAGCAAAAACGGGGCTGCTCATTGGGCGCCAGCTGCCGCGCTCCCTCCCCGGTTCCCTTTTCTCTCAGCCCCGGCTAGCTCTTGTGGGGCGAGGGCGGGCGATGGAGGCACCCTCCGCCACTCCCAGCTGGGGTTTGGAGAGTGCCTTTGTGGGTTCCGGGCAGCGCTAGCAAGCCTCGTGGTGGTAAATGAAGAGCGGATCCTGCTGGGGTCTAAGTCCGAGTTTATTGTAGCCCAACGGGGCCAAATATCCTAGAACGGTGCCAGCCAACAGGAACAAGCACAAGGTGCTTGCACTGGCTTATAAACTGTAAGGGAGGGGTATCCAACGACCAATGGGGATAGGGATAGGGGGTGGCTTCGGGATGGGGGGATATGGTGGGGTCCAATGGGGGAAGGATATGGGGGGAGTCCCAGGTCCTCGCCCAATCACCCGGTGCCCTGAGTAGAAGCTTCTGGATGGATGGGAAGGGGCACCGAGTGATAGACAAGGCACCCGGGGGGGGTAAAATGCCTCTTTCAGGGTGATGGATAGATACTGGAAAGGCGGGAAGGGAGGACAAGGCAGGAAAACTGGGGATAAACCAAGTTGCACACGGGGGTACAAAGGAATAAACCAATACATAATACAGGGATAATAAAACATACAAATAACGCAACTCCACACAGGGCTCTACAGGGGCTAGTTTGCATAACCGTGGGTAAAACTAGGGGGTCTGGATGTTATCTGACTCTGAATTACTCTACTATTTACTCCAGTTATTGTCTACTTAAAGGGCTGGTGCAAAGCTGGGGAACCCTGTCTTTGGTATACAGTACAAAGCATTAACATATTAATAATTTGCCAATAAGGGTGGGGTCCTGACCTTGTTTTTATTGTATAATATCTTGTTTTCCCCTCTTGGGTTTGTTGCCTTTCTGGTGTTTCAGAGGCAATCAGACCGGTCGTCTGGGGGTGCCCAGTACTTGGTTGGCAATAATTGGAGCATTTTAGCATTATTCTATCTGGGGGGGGGGGGATCCGGCTTTTTCCCCTCTGCCTCGCTCGCCGACTCGGGTGCTTTCAGCCGCGAGGTAAATTATCTTCTCGGCAGCAGCGGTACTTGCCTAGGCGTCCTTTCCCCTGCTCCCACCTAACTTCGTACTGTTCCCTATTTTTATCTTTGACCGGGGGTGGGTTGCACGAGACCCCCTTTAGTTCCCTCTGACAACACCTTTTTAGAATTTGGGCAACAAATGGAGTGGGTTCGTTAATATGGAAACAAAAGTTTTCTGATGCACTCCTTTGGTGTATATTTTTTTACCAGTCCTCAGACTCCAAACAAATCTACTGATTTTTCAATTTTCTTGATTTTAACACAATTTCTGTTCAGGCCTCAGTTAGTGGCCTCCCCCCTTGGCAATGGACCTGACACCGTTCTTGGCAAATTTTACATGCAAAGCACCTAAAAGGACAACAATCACAATCTACCTTATTACAAATTATCAAATAATCATTAAAATAATTACTAACACATACGAAAGGATAATAATTATAATCTACTTTATTATAAATTACTAAATAATTACTAATAAGTAAGTAATTATATCCCTTTTTGTTCTCTTTTGCGATCGACTTAAATGATGCACACAGAGTTCATAGATTTTTCTTAATGGTAACCTTCAAATTCCTAGGCTGGCTGTCTACTTTCCACTGGTCATTCGTGGTGGCCGGACTTTTAACTCGACTGGCATGCGTCCACTCTTTTTCGGCCGTCCGTATCGCAGTTCTTGTGGTCTTCTTTCTTCTCAGATTTTACTAAAAGTATGAACTACTTCATAGGCATATGTAGAATCAGTAAAAATAGTCCCACTTTTTCCTTCCAATAAATTTAGAGCTTTAAGCACAGCATATAATTCACATGCTTGGGCTTACCAGCTGGGGCTAAGGGGACTAGATTCTACTGTCTTAAATGTTTTCTCATCTATTATAGCATACCCAGATTTTTTTTCTCTGGGTTTTTTTTTCTGGTTTTTTTTTTTTTCCCTCTCAGAACTTGAGAGAACTTATCTGCATATAATTGAGCCTCTTCTTTTAGTTTTTCTTCCTCAAGATCTGGCTTTATTTTTGTTTGTTCCTTTATGTGTTGGAGGTAATCATGTGTTAGTTCTGTAATTGGTTCTTTATGTAAAAAAAAAAACTGGGCTGAGTTTTTCAGGCCCATTGTTTCTTAACTTAGGAGAGCAGACTAGGATGCCTTCATACTTTAGGAATCTGGCATCCGTTATCTATTTGTCAGCCTTCTGTTGCAAAACCCCATGAATGTTATAGGGAGATAAGATTTTTAGCTCACTTCTAAAAGTTATCTTCCCAGCTACCTCTGCCAGGAGAGCAGCGGCCACTATCGCCTGTAAACTTGTTGGGGTTTTTTTTGTTTTGTTTTTTTTTGCTTGTTTGAGTGTTTGTTTGGTTTTTTTTTTTTTCCCAGCCCAATCCTGAGCTAATACACTATATGCTACTCCCTCATTTACATTAATAAATAAGTAAAATGATCTCTTCAAATCTGGAATGCTAAGGACTGGAGCATTGACTAGTTCAGTTTTTAATGCCTCTAATTGATCTTCATCATTGGTGCTCCATTTCAATAACCCATAATTTGTTAATTTTTCATATAAAAATTTCAATTTTCTACTAAAATTTTCGATCCATTGTAAAATGGGGGTATTAAAAGGGGACATACATGGTTCTAAAAGTCTTTTTTTTTAAAAAAACCCTTTCTATTTCTGGTTTCAGTCCTTGCCTCCCCTCCTTAGTTATAGGATATTGCCTAATTCTGACAGGCATCTCCGGGTTCCTAATAGTTACTTCAAAGGGTTAAATATTTAATTTCCCTACACTCTCAGGGGTGTACCAAACCTTTGGATTAATCTTTTTCTCATCCTCAGCCCGGAGAGCACAGAATTTTACTGTCAGTTCTCCCTTATTAATCTCTATCCCTATTCCCAATTCAATCATCAAATCCCCTCCCAGTAAATTATAATCTGCTTCTGGTACTAATAAAAATGACCCAATTCCTAATTTGGAGTTACTTACTAAGAGTACATCCTTGATTACAGGTACTCCAAAGGGTTCCCCTTTGGCTCTAATCATCTGTATTATTTCAGATGAAATCTTACACCCTTGGGGAAGGGCTTGGATGGTCAGTCTTTCTGCCCCTGAGTCCACAAGGAACTCATATTCTTGCTGCTGGGGACTTATTTTTAATTTTACCAGGGGCTCTGTTCTTTCTCTTGTCCCCAGCAGATAGAGCCCCTGACACCCCTAATCTTCCTTAAACTGCTCTTCATCAGCCATCCTTTGTCGGCATTCCCGCTTCATATGTCCCTTTTTCCCAAAGTAAAAGCAAAAAATCCTATCTCCTCCACCTTGTCTTCCTTCATGCACCTGTCGACCAGCTCCCCTCAAACCTCCCGGGTGACCACCACCCCTTCTTTGGGGAGATTGCCTCTGTCCTTCCCTTACAGCTGCTAACATAATCTTAGACTGCTTCTTGTAGTTCTCATCCTCCCTCCTAACATAAAGCTTCTGAGCCTCCCGCAGTAACTCATCCAGCCCCCTTGATTGCCATCCTTCTAACTTTTCCAAATTCTTTTGAATATCCACCCACGAGTTTACCACAAAATGAACTTTCAACAGTGTCTCTCCTTCAGGAGTGTTAGGGTCCACTCCTGAATATAACTGAAAGGCTTTTCTCAGGCTCTCCAACCACTCAGTCGGATCTTCATCCTTTTTCTGTTGTTCCTTGAATGCCTTTTGTACATTCTGTCCACGAGGGACAGCCTTCCTTATTCCCTGTATTATTATATTTTGCAAATCGCCCATATGGGTACGGTGTAGTGGGTCTAGATTATTCCACTGGGGATTCTGTAGGGGCCATTTAGTATCTGCGAATGGTCCCTGCTGATGTTCATCATCCCAGATTCTCATGCCCGTTTCCCTAATCATTCTCCTTTCTTCTGCAGAAAACAAAATCCCTAACATGGATTGCATCTCCTCTTATTTGTTCCCCCCCCCCCACCCAAACTTCCATGCAGTAATGAGCCATTTTTACTTTATCTTTTCCTTTCCTAGAAGGAAAGGCATTCCAATATTTAATCATTAAGCCTAATGGACTATCCTCTGGAATATGCGGAAGTTTTACAGGGATTCCACCACCCATGGGTTCAAGAGGCTTGCTTTTCCTCTGACCCATCTTCTGGAGTTGCTTCTAACACACACACACTTGCTTCTCTCAATTCATGGCCCAGTCCGTCGCCGGATATGGGAACCGCACTCCTATGAGGTCCACAATTGATTGGGGAGTCCGAGCTGCCGGCCCCCCTCTCATACACCACACTCGTCACACTCCAGGATCCCTGACCCCCTACCAGGCGGTCCCGTTCTCCCAGAACAGGCCTCCTCCGGACACCCGGTCTTTCGCAAAATACTTACACCATGCGCTATCTTCGCCCGGGGCTTTGTGCACAAAGATTAAGGGAGTAGCCGGCAGTTCTTTGCTTCTATCGGATTTTAGGTTCGTCGGTCGGAGTCCGGGGAGGAGTGTCCTCCTAAGGCCACTGTTAAAGCAAAGGCAGTGGGGCGCCTCCTTTGGAGACCTCCTCTCCGGGTGTTCCGATCCGAGTCACGACACCAAATTTGTTATAAATTGAGGCAAATAATTTGATTCAGCCTTTTAAGATCAATTAATAATTTTATTAATTACAGCAAGCGATAGCAAGCAAACAGCGCTGGGTGCAGCTGGGGAGTCTGTGTTCCGCCAAAAGCTGACAACCTTCCTTCTCTTCAGTCCCTTTTTATCCAGCACAAGTGGGGGTGATGGGTCTCTTCCGCTGCGGTTATCAGTTCCAGCAACAATTGGTTTCACAAGTGGGGGTGATGGGTCTCCTTCTGCTGCGGTTATCAGTTCCAGCAAGTCCTGCAAGATCTTTCACAATCTTTGTTTGCGGTTACCAGCCTTGCCCAAGCCTGCAAATTCCATGCCCCGACCCCCCCCCCCCCACCCCCTTTATCCTAATTTCATACTTTTGATGAACAAACAAGTCAATGCAGTTTTTCACACTGAGCCCGGCCAGCCCCGGGAGCCGCCCCGCCTGCGCTGTGACCGCAGCCCCAGCTCTGCCGTGATTGTCCCTACCGAGTACGGCCCGCGACATCGTGGCGACAGTCGGCCTTCCCCGCCAAGCTGTGGAACCTGGTGAACAGCCCCCGGGGGCTGCTCATCGACCACTCCCTCTTCGAGCAGGAGCTGCTCAGCCTGGGCGACCCCCAGGGGCCGGCCCCGCACACCTTCAGGGCCATGCAGTTCCGCGTCTTCGTGCGCCAGCTCTACTGCTACGGCTTCCACAAGGTGCCGGGCTGGGTTGGCTCAGCTGCGCCGGGTGATGCCGGGGCCTGGCTCCACTACAGCGACCCTTGCTTTCGCCGCGACTGCCCTGACCTCCTGCTCCGCAACAAGCCCTGGAGCACGGTCAACAGGCAGCGGCCAGCGGCAGGGCGGGAGGGACGCAGGCGCCCACCCTGCGGCTCCTAGCAGCTCCTCGGGGCACGGTCGCGGCAGGACAGGCGCAGTGACTTCAAGCCGCTCCCCAAGGAGCGGCTGCCGCTGCCACCCGGGTGCCCGCCCAGCGTCTTCCTCCTGCTGCACAGGGAGTGGACGCTGCTGGACGGGCGGGAGCTGCGCAACCCCCGGCCCGGCCGCTTCCAGCAGCCGCCCGGGGAGCGGCCGCTGCTCGCCCGGCGCTTGCCCTGCGGCTTCCACCTGCTGCACCGGGACCGGCCTGTGCCGGCCTGGCGGGAGGGGACGAGCCGCTTCCAGGAGCTCTATGGGGAGCGGCCACCGCTCGCCGAGTGGGAGGTTCTACGGATCCCACCCTGCGACTTCCTCAGTTTCTACAGGGAGCTGCTGCTGCCGCTCGGGTGGGTGGGGCCCTGCAGCCGCTTCCAGGAGCTCTACGGAGAGCAGCTGCCTCCAGTCGACCGGGAGGTGCTCAGGATCCAGCCCTGCAGCTTCCAGCCTCTCCACAGGGAGCAGCAGCCCCCAGCCTCCATCCCACGAAGTAGGAAAAGAGCTGTAGCTTTGCTTTTCCAAAAAGTCATGAAAAGTGACTGAAGTATTTTTCCACAAGGCTCTGTCATTCTTAGCCCAAAATTGTCAAGCCTATTAAGAAGGGGCACCTAGAAAGCCAAAAGATTCTCTGCCTGGTTTTCCTGCATGCTTCCTGTGATGTTTGATCCGAGGCAGCAACAGAAATCTGTCCCCCAGACCCATGTTGTGGAGTGTGACCAATGTGTTTGGATTCTTGCAGCTGCCTCGAGCACTTCAGCCCCCAATGCTTTACCTGGCAGTGCAGGTTGTGCAGCATCGATGGCCTCCAGCTCAGCACAGAACGCAGTTGGGGAAGAGCAATTGCCACCAGTGGATCTTGGCTTTGCTGTAGAGCAAATGATTTGGGAGATCAGGAGATCCCTGCCTGAAAGGTCTCCCTCTGCTCAGGTAACCCCATTGGAGAGGAATGGAAGAGGCTGGGCTGAGAGCTTTTGAACATTGTTACATGGAGAAGGAGAGTAACTGTATCCTTTACGTGATTCCAACAAAATACTGAATGATCTTTAGTTTTCTTTTTTTCTATCAGTCTTTCAAGGGGAATATTAATGTTGCCCCTGAGTCTTCAGGAGGGGAGCCTGTGGACAGAGCTGCAGCCGAGGAAACTCCATCTGGCACTGAGAGCTGCGGGAACAGTTCTCCAGAGCCTGAGGAGCCTGGTAAGGACAGAGCCCCCATTGGTTTAGAGAGGTGTGAGACAGCTGCTCTGAGCCTGCCTCTGGCAGGAAGGGAAATGAGAAGAGTTGAGTTCCTGTCTGCAGGACTGGTGCTTCCTGGTGCCTTTAGTTCAAATCCTGCACTGGCACAACCTCCCTGAGCCCTGCCCTCCACACTTCTGCAGAGGCTCTGAGTCCTCTGCTGTGTCAAGAGAGCAGAGAATAAACCTGACCTTGTGGGAGTTGTGTCACCAAGCTGGGTGTCCCAATTTGGTTCATAACTCAGCCCCCAGCAGCCTTCAGCCATTTCAGTGAGGACTGTGGTCTCTCTGTCACTGGGACTGTCTCTGTTTCAAGCTCTTGTGGGTGCCATTTGCATTGCGAGTGCTGAGACTTTATCAGGATACTTAAATACTTTACATAGTTCAGTTTTGAACACTTGGAAGGATCCCTGTTCTTAAAAGAGCAGGCTTCAAATTGCCAAGTGAGAATCTGCCTTTCAGGCCATCTTTTAAAGTCCCTGATAGAAGGACAATTGGTGCTCAAGGGACACTTGCACAAGGGCCAGTATTGACTCAGTGTTTCCTTTGCTTCCCAGATCCAGTGTGATCGACTTCTCCAGGAGGGCTGCCCTGTGTGGCAGGAAGAGACAGAGGGAGAGCCTGTGACCAACCATTGGGCAGGTAGAATTCATCTATCTCTAGTTATATTTATAGATGTGTATAGTTATATTTATTTATGTAGTTGCATTTATAGATTTATATAACTATATCTATCTATATAGAGATCTGTATAGTTAATTTTAGTTTTAGATGTATATAGTTATATTTTAGATGTATAGTTATAGATGTGTATAGTTATATTTATTTATGTAGTTGTATTTATAGGTTTATATAGTTATATTTATCTATCTAGATGGTTAGAGATCTGTATAGTTAAATTCTTTTTAGTTTTAGGTGTATATATTTATGTTTTTAGATGTGCAGTTATAGTTAGAGATGTCCATAGTTGCATTTATACGTGTATAGTTACATCTACATATATATAGTTATAGTTATATATATAGTTACATTTATAGATAGGCATATTTATATTGATATATGGGGGTTTATTTACATAGATTGATATCTGTGTAGGTACAGGCCTCTTTTTAAGTTCTTCCCCTGCTCTGCTTCCTCCCTCACCGCTTGTTTTTCCCCCTGTGCCCCTCTGTCCCCTCTACCTGTACTGGGTCTGAGCTGGTGGCCAGGCTGGATGGAGCAGCAGTTCCAGCCCGGTTGTCCCTGGAGCGGTGGGAGCTGCCGCTGGCCCCAGGCACTGCCCCCTGAGGAGCTGCTGAAGGACGGTGAGACTGAGGGGGCCAAGGGGGCTGAGGAGGCGGTGATGCTGAAGGGACGGTGACTCTGAGGTGCTGCTGGGGCTGAGGGGTGTGGGGCAGCTGAGGGCAATGGTGGAACTGAGGTGACAGGAAAGTGGCACAGGCTGAGGGGTGGTGGGTCTAGGGGGATGGGAAGGGTCAGAAGGGACTGAGGGGGTGAGAGGACTCTGAGGGGCTGGGGGTTTGCTGAGAGCATGACAAGGCTGAGGGGATGGAGGGGGCCAGCAGGGAGCACAGAGGGCTCTGGGACTGCAGCTCTGCCAGGCCTTGGAACCAATTCCAGACCCTCCGCTTTTGCCACAGCTGCAGTGAAGAACTTGAGGACAGCCGGAAGCTGACAGAAGCCAGCAGGGAGAAGCTGAAGGCCAGCAGCAAGACCAGTGAACGGGGACCTGCTGCTGCTGCCCTGGAGAGAGCACGGGTGTCCTGGTTTGTAAGATAAGCTTGTATTCTATTTGCCATCTGTTGGAGGTTGGGAAGGTTTGTTATTTCTTCCAAGAACAATGGTTTGCTCTGAAGAGGTAATGGTTTGTTAATGGGCCATTGACTGACTCATTTGCAGGGCTGGTAAACGTAACATCATCCCATTGTGAGATGCTCCACCCAGAGGGGGAAGCCAAGCACTCTTTTATTGTATAAAGTGGTACATTTTTAGAGACAGAGCAGCTCTCTCTCTCTTTACGGGATTCCCAGAGAAGCAGCTCTCTCTCTTTGCAGGATTTCCCAGAGAAGCAGCTCCTTCGGTGGGATTCCCAGAGAAGCGGCTGGAGCGCGGTGAGGCGGCGGCGGCAGAGCTCGGAGGCAACCTTGGCGCAGAGGAAGACCGGCCCCACTGCCACCAGATCTTCAGAGAAAAACTATACCCTTCTAAAGATCACCACTTCAGCTGCAATTCATCAGCCACTGCAAGAGGAGCAGCTATCATTTCAACCGGACTGCTACCAACACCCCGAATCCTCAGGTTGTGGACTTTATCACTAGCTTTGTTTGTACTGATTGCATTTGCCTTTTTTAAAATTGTTATCTAGTTTTCTCCTAGTAAAGAATTGTTACTCCCATTCCCATATCTTTGCCTGAGAGCCTTTTAATTTAAAAATCCTGGTAATTCGGAGGGAGGGGGTTTACCTTCTCCATTGCACAGGAGGCTTTTTGCCCTCCTTCACAGACTCCTGTCTTGTCAAACCAAGACAACGGGTGAGGCCACAGGCCCAGGAAGGCAGCGTGGGGCTGAGGGTGGCGTGGGCTGAGGCCGTGGGCACTGCCCGGCGGGGCAGGAGCGGGCCCTGCCCGGTCTGGGGCTGCTCACTGCAGCTGCCCTGGCCAGTACAGGGGCTGTCCTTGGGCAAGGCAGCCGTGCCAACAGGACCCAGGAACTGTGCCGGCTGTGCTGGGCTGCCGGGGCTGCAGGACAGTCCCGCCGCGGCTGTGTTCACCACAGCCTGGCCTGCTCGGCTGCTTTTTCTTTCTAACCCTTCTGAGGAGGCTCTGAGTTCTTCTCTTCCCTGATGGAAGTGCAGCTGCTGCCAAGGGAAAGGTCCCCATACTGACTCAGTGTTCCCTTTGCTTCCCACATGTGCCATCTGCTGTCCCTGTCCAGGAGAGCTCCTCTGTACGGGAGGAAGAGACCAAGGGAGAGGCTTTGAAGATTGGGCAGATGGGATCCCTCTGCTTGGAGTTCTGTTTAAAGATGTATGGACTTGCACATAGACAGGGATTATTATATGGATATGTATATATGTAGGCTGCTATTTTTATAGGAATGTTTCTATGTGTCTGTTATATTTATGGATGTATGCTATGTATATATACAGATATGTTTTATGTATATATATATCTAAGTGTACATGTAAGTTATATCTGTGTTTAGTTCTATTTCCTATGTATAGAGTTGTATTGCTATCTATGTCTGTTGATGCAGTCATACATATATGGCTCTTTAAATAGGTATTTTCTTATTTGTCTCGGTAGATGCATCTATTATTATATTTTTATATATATATTGATCCATTTCTGTGTATAATTAAAAGCCAGGGAAATCTCAGGAAAACGGGAAGCTGGACAAGACAAACGCAGATCAGAACCAATGTGGTTAATCAAACGTTCTCCCCTTATTCAAGATAACATGGTAGTTTATATAAGCTTCTACATAGTTTACAAAATCAAAGACACTCTGATTGGCAAGCTAACATTGTTTACCTTTTCCTTAAGGTGGCCAAACTTTTCACACTCTAATTCATGCTCGGATAGTTCATTACTTTGTAGTTACCTTAACACAATTTCTATCTGCGCCACACCTGAATTATCACTGCATCAAAGGCTTCGAGGCCCCATCAAGGCCGCTTATCAGGCCTAGTCTGACTGGGTAGCTCAAACCTCATTCCAAACATAAATCATGACCTCTATCTCTCAGAAATTCTGCAACAGTAATTATTTTTACCTATGTATCCAGATGTATAGCTGTATATTTGTATTGATGGATTTGTATGGATATTTAGCTTGGCGGTGATATTTGTATATTTATAGATAGGTTTATGTTATATATCTGTTTATATCTATATTGTTGTCATGGTTTGACACTGGCATAATGCCAGCACCCCCATGAAAATGCAACGTCTCAATTGAATGCTGTAAAATGTGATCGAGAACAGAGCAAAGCAGGCCCAAGCTTAATAACAAGGGAAAAAAACTTTATTCAGCTACAACTACTATACTACTATAAAAGAAAAAAAAGAAAGAAAAACACACACAAAATCCAAAATGAAAACCTTTCAAAACATTCCTCTTCTCCCCCCCCCCCCCCCCCCCAAATTCCAACAAAACGCAGTGAGACACAACTTGGAACCCCAATCAGGTTTCCACCTTTAAGATAATCAATACTCAGTCCATTGAGGGAGAGAGGAGTCTTTCCTGTGCCATAGACCCTCCAAGAAACACAGCTGCCACTTCTTGTGTTTCCATGTCACACATGGCATCGCCCAGAGAAAAATTTTGCCATGGTAACACTCTCCTTTCCATGCTCATGCACAGTGCTCTCACCACCAATGCATGAATGGACAGACTGCTTTTAGGATTTTTCCTTTCAAGGATGCTCTGCCAAGAGGGGAAAAAACAACAGTTCAGTTTTTCATTTTTTTTGGGACCACAGTCCCCCCCATTTTTTTCCTTCCCTGGGGCCAAGGGTCTCAGGAGCAGAAATCTTCTCTTCTTCTTCTCTGAAGACAGGGGGCACCACCACAAACCTCTTCAACTTTTCCCTGTTCCCTCCACTCCTGTCTTTTCTCAGCTGCTGAAGCAGGTCTCTTGGCTGACCGGCATCCTCCTAAAATACAGTCTCTCTCTTGGAGGAGAAAATTGGTTCAGTCGATGGCTAACAAGAAAAAGTCCCACCAAAAGACACTCCATCATCTTCCCCCCCAAATCTTCTTTCCCTAACATCCCAGGTCCCAGGCTGTCTCTCTTCTTCTCTTTCAAACCTAGGAGGAGTAAAATTTCACAAAGCTTTCATTTTCTCAAGGAAGGGTTAAAAGTCCCGACTCCCAAGGATGGCTCTCTGTCCAGATCTCTGGCTCCCATGGCTGGGCACCTTCCTTCACCCCCCCCCCCCCCTCCTCCTTCCCCATGGTGTACTGCTGACAAACTGTAGCTGTCTCTTTCTCTCGAGAGAGAGAGACTTTGGGGGGGGAATGCAGACATCCCAGGTTTCTCCACCCTTCCATCTGCAGGGGGCCAGCCAAGTTCCAGTCCCTCCACCCTTCGACTTACCTCAAGCTGGGTCGCATGGCTCCCCTCCCCCACCCAGCCACGGGCTGGGGGGGGAAGAGTCTGCACTGTGCTCTGACCGGGCTGGGGGGGGAAGAGTCTGCACTGTGCTCTGACCGGAACCAAAGAGAGACAGTTCTCCTGGGAATTCTGCTTTTAACCCCTCTGTGTTCTCAGAGGCGTGTCCACCCTCAATTGGTCACTCCAAGTGTCAATATCCAACCCTGACCCCTGACTGGATTGAACTCTTCCTTCCGAGAAAATTCTTTTTTCCATGTCAAACCACAACAATTGTATATAATATGTAATATTTATGTAATATTTAATTTATATTTCCATCTGTAGATTCTTATAGTTATATATATATTTATATATATATTTCTGTATATAGGTATTTAGTACTATTTAAAACATGTACGGAGATATATAATTCTATAACTCTATTGGTTGAGTTCTTGGTACAAGATTACTTGGGGAGGGAATGCATATTTTTATATTTCTATATGGGATGTACACTTGTAGTAATATGTAATAAATTAAGTTGCTAAACCTAATTAATCTTTGTGTATAGTGAGTTGCTGTAGAAGTTGGCAATAAATTAAATTTTATTAACTGAAGTTGGTATTTGTATATTTTTACCTAGACTGGTTGTAATAATCTAGTAAATTCCTAGTTTAAACCTTAATTGGGATTTGTATAGTTCTGTATTGTCAGCATGGGTGTATCAATTTGTAATAAATGAAATTTTCCAACTGAAATTGATTCTTGGGCATTTGTCGATCGGCAGTGTGGCTGTAGCAATCTGCTGGAAATGCCATTTGTCAGCTGCACTGGGTGTTTTGTGATTTGTGCTACCCAAAGCCATGAGCAGATGTACATGCTGGAGGATTTTGGCCATGAAAATCTCCAGCTGTGCTCAGGACCTGCACTCAGGCTGGGCAAGGGAAGCGCAGATTTGGGATGGCAGCAGAGCCACATGTTGGCTCAGAACCTGCTGCAAAGGCCTGTTGAGGAAACTCCAGGACTCCACTGAGAGTAGAACTCCAAGCAGGAGCCACCCTGGCAGCAGAAATCATTCACAATGAAAAAAAGAGAGCAAATGAGGCAAAGCAGATGTGGGGATACTCTGTGAGTCTGATAAAATGCTCTCAATCACTGCTGCCTAGGCACGTCTTCTACAAAAATATTTTGTTAAAAACTGAACACCTCCCATGAAATACAGTTTGCACTTTCCCCTTCACTTACCTTGCTGTGTGAGTGGAGACACTCTCTCCTTTTCACTGAGAATTTTTACCCTTCAGCACCTGATATTAAATCAAAGATTATGTACTACCACTTGGCACCCTAAATGAAAACAGCCCTGCCCTCATGACAGTGTTTGCAAAGTCTTCCCTCCTCCTGTCCCCACATCTCACAAACGGAACCATCCCCTTCCTGTCCAAACTGTGCCTGAGGTGAGTGAGGGCTCCAGGAGCTCAGGAGGGTGCAAGAGCTCTGCAGGTGGGAAGGTTTTGCAAAGCTTCCCGAGCATCAGTAAACTCTGGCTTTGCCAGCCTTCTGCTGGAATATTGTCCTACTCAAGAATGATCTTGGAGGACATTGTGCCTCCAGCTCAAGTAAAGTTTGTTTTCTTCAAGGCTTGAATAGAGGAAAATGAAAATTGTGATTGTTAGAGTGAAATTTGGGTTTTAGTGCAGCTGGGTTTGCTCCATTATTTGCTGTGGAAAGTAGGGTAAAAGCTTTACATTCCCAGCAGAAGCTGACTACCAGCCCACACAGACCCAAATGAGGCACAGGTGTGCTTGCTGCACGCTGGTCCAAGGGAGAAGCTGGGACCAAATCCCCTTTTATCACAGATGGAGCCTGTCTGTACTGTCGTCTCCAGGGCTTTCTGTGGTAAGACACAGCAATCCAGCCAGAAACTGTGGATATGAGAGTTCCAACAGCAACCTGCTTCTCCAGAGTGAGGGACAAGGCCAGCCCGAAAGCCTGAAAGGTGTTCTGGGTACTGGAGAAGGCCAGGCTGTCCTTGTGCAGGGATGGCCTTCAAAGGGGATCTTACATCTTGTGCTGCTGACAAAGGACAGCTGGTGGCCTTCTACAAAGTGCTTCTTTTGTCCAGCTCTTTGAAATGTTCCAGCCAGCAACAATTCGTGCTGCTCTCACCAGCCCCTTTCCAAGCAGGAGGAATTTGTGTAAGCAGCCTGACAACTTAGTGGCAGGAGAATAAAATATTCAGCTGAGTGTTATCAACTCTCTGCCAGAAGCTGCATCCTCAGCCCCTTATCTCTTCCAGTTGTCTCAGATGTGGAAGAAGTGGCAGGAAATCACTGATCCTGGAAGGAAAAGCAGAAGGAGGAGAAGCAGTGGCTGTTCCCCGGGGCCTTGGGAACAGTGAGAGCCATCCAAAATAGGATCTCTGCTGGGTTGTGGAGATAGACTGACCAGCCAGCAATGCTCTGTGTGAGACTGGAGCCATCTGTGAATGTGAGCATGGAAATCTGACCTTGCAAAACAGAGAAAAAGGGATCCTTGGGTATTTGCCACAGCTTGGAGGGGCTCTGAGTCACCTGCTCCAGTGGAAGGTGTCCCTGCCCATGGCAGAGGGGTTGGATCTAGAGGGTCTTTTACGTGCCTTCCAACTCAAGCTCCTCTGTGAGTCTTAATTACAAACCCACAATGACAAAGAGAACACAGCAAACCTGGGTCCTGCTACATTATTGGAGGCTACTGTAGTCACTTGTGTCACCTGGAGACTGGTTTGTATCTGGAGAAATTTTCATGATCCCACCGTATTTAGGTGTGACTTTTTCCTGGTTCAGGGCCCCAAAAGATGACAGAAGAGATTATTTGCAAGCAGAAAATTGGTTAAGCTGCCTGTGAACCTGATGGGAAAAGTGTACTCATGTTACTGCAGTGTTTACCCTGTACAGGTGATATTTGGTTTCCATTTTGCATATGCAATGTTCTTGCAAAATGCTTGTATATGCATAAATATTGACTTTAAATCATAATTCCATCTTCACACAAGGATGTGTAATCCATCAGGAATATTTAACAAGGAGCCATATTAGCTTTGGCCTTGATGGTATGGGTTGTTTAAAGTGTGTGAAGAATAATGGTAACTCTAACAAATATCCCTCTTGTTAATTTGGGTCGGTCCTTTATCAACCCTGTTGCATAGAAATCCCTTTTTTACAGCTGAGACTAAATGAAATTCCTTAATGCACATGTTGCAATTGTACCATTCAGGCTGGTTAAAGGGGAAGATTTTTGCTTCTGTGAAAAGACAATCTAGATAACCTGTTTGCTATACATCCTGGAGGGGGCTTTGCCATTAAGAATGAAAAGCAAAAAGACATGTCTCTTCAGAAAAGTCTTGAAAGAGCTTTTTGTATTATCAGAAGCAGCTACACTGATATTGACTGATGTGGGAAATGGATTTGTAGAGAGTTTTCAGGGCCTGACAGAAGGCCCACATAGTATGTATCCGTATGCAAACTTTGAGATAAGCAATGCTGATTTAGAAATGCTATGGAGTAGAATAGATATTGTTGAGAGAGAAATGGAGCTAGAAGAAAGTTTCAAATGATGGTCTTGTAAATAAGACTAGATACTTTGGAGAAACAGAACTATGAAAGTTGCATTGTAGTAGGACCCACTAGGGGTCGTTTTAGATTATTGGCTTTAAGGCATCTACAGCATGGCATGGCAAAAAGCTGATAGGCCAAGAAACGCTTCTAAGTGTATTGTAATTAGGAAATAGCTTCTGATTGTGATGGCATGAATTCTAACATCTGTATTGTCTCACCCTTCTCATGAGACTGAAAATAGAATAAGTTTTTAAAACGCTTCTCAATTGCCCCATCTCTGGGTCACAAAAAGAGTATTGTCCAACAAATTGGTGTTCCTGTGTCAGGAGCAAATAACTCGACTAAACTCTCCGACCTGTTGGGAAGCCCCGAGGTCATTTTTATAAAGTGTTTCTGAGAGAAGCACAAATCCTGAGATCATAACTCTTACAAAAAGAGAAAAATTGGATTTCTACCCTCGTTGCTGGCTGAATCAAGATGGAGATCCGACAAGGACTTGCCTGTTTTTCAATATCAGGTAAGCCTCGGGAAACATGTTAGGACACAAGATGCCCAAATTGCCTAGAGATGTTTATAAAAAACTTAAAGGTCTGGTCAAATCTAATTTTTTGGGAAAAAAAAGAATTGTGTGCTTTTTCAGCAACAAGACTTAAATGAAAGCAATTCTCCATGTTGTTGGCACAAATGAATTTGGCTCAAGTGAAAAGCAAATTAAAGCCATTGTACCTACTTCTTTCATTAAGGCAAAATATATATTTCTGCAGGTTATTGATGGTGTTTCCACATATTCATTTTGCTATCCAGCAGATTACACCGAGTTCAATCTCCCAAATCTGACCTGCCATGAATCATTCATTTAAATCTCCTGGGTCAGGTGTCAGCTTACAGTAAAGTGCACTCAAGCTTCTCTCATTAGACTAAAATCCCAACGACAGAGAAGCCACTCCCTTTCAGTTCAAGACTCGTATTTTTGGACCCCAGTGGTATGTTAATGCTGCGTTTTCTGTATATGTATACACAAATCTATTTTTCCAGCATTTCAATTTAAAAACGAAAATCTGCAACTACTAATGACAGAGCCTATGTGAGCCATGAGGAGAGAGAGAGACAAAGAAACATTCACTGCCATTGCTATTGGGACTGTTCCTGCTCTAGGACTTGGTTCAGGAAAATTGAATGGCTGTGCTGATAAATCTCAAAGCACTTCCTGCCATGATAGTCTCACCTGAGATGGTGATATGTGTCTGAGGCTTTCAGCCAGCTACCTGACATCCCGCTGTTCTCTGCTGAGCCCAGCAGCCTCTCCCCAGACACTCAGATGAGTTCACACCTGTGCATTCAGGGCCAGCTCCATTCTGCTCCCCTGGGACTGGTGCTTCCCACTGTGTTGCTGTTACTGCACATTGGTGTGTTGGTTATTGAAACATCCAGGAGCAGGCAACTTTCAGGCACATATTCTGCTCACTGGGATGTGCTGCACAGTCCCTGCCTGTTCCAAACACCAAATGTCACTTGGTTTTGTTCTGAAGGCTATGTTTACATCTCAGAGGCAAATCAGCGTTTGACCAGCTGATCGCCCCCATTGATTATTTTCATTCAGCAATTGTGGATTTCATAAATTTGCAGTTGTGCTGACTGCTCCTTCCAGCTGCCCAAGGACAACCAGTGTAGACCTTTTCCTATGTTAAATGTATTGCATGAGGACTGTTGGGCTGGAGGCCCCTTCCGTGATGTTATTGTCCCAATTCATTCTACTGAGAAAAAATATTTGGCTTCAGGCAGTTAAACCATTTTGTAAATGGTGTAAATCTAATCTGTAACAAACACATGATCAAGTGTATGGGAGTTGGTGTCAGTTCCTTTCTTCCTTCCCAAATTAGGAAGGCCATTTTTCTAAAATCCTCTACCAAATGGCTGTTTCATACTGGAACTTCTCAGCATTAAAAAATTGCATTGATATCTCTATAGAATATTTCTCTGAATTTTCATTCTCTCCTTTGAACTCTCATTGCAATCTAGATGGAAACCAATGTTGAAATCGCAGAATTTCTGTGCCAGTCCAAATACAGGGATTTGCCTAAACGTAATTAAACTTGTTTGATGCAAACCTACATAGGCCTATCTAGATAAGAAAAAGATGAATACTGATTATTTCTATGCAGTATTGAGAAAAAATAACTTATGGTTAAATAACATTATGTGATGCATAATAATTATTTAGTAATTAAATATGTTTTTTATATTTATATATCATGCAGTGCTAAATGCTGGTTTATTGTTTTCCTATTAAAATGTCATTGGTAGATACCTGAGTGTCCTAGGGTGACGTTATGGTGCTGGTATCCCCAATCGTGTGTACTGTTTATGTTTGATATTATGTTCTGTGCTTTCAGAACTGACCCTGAAAGTGAAGGTTTGTTTTGTCTTGTTATCAGCTGGTTCACCTCCCCCCATGGTCTGTTGTCTAGAAGAGGCTAGTGCTGGCTGGCTTGCTTTTGCTTTGCTTGCTGGCTTTTGCATTTGCTTTTTAGTTAGTTTAGATAAGACAACCAATTCTTTCCCTGGACTGTTTTTATTTCCTTTCCTTTTCCAGAATACCATTTCAACCTGCTCCTGACTGGGACCTGAGAAACACTGAGAAACACCGAGAGCCTGCGTTTTGTGATCTGCAGCAGCCATCCCCAGTGCCAGAGACCAATCCCCAGTGCCCAGACCCAGAGGATAATTCCCAAGAGAGACTTTCTGGATTTGTCATCTCTTCAGAGTGGTAAAAGAGTTTTTTGTCATCTGGTGTTGTTCATTTTTTGGTGCTGGGGAGTGTTTTGTTTGTTAAATAAGCAGGTTCTTTTCCACTTCTCTCAGAGAAAATTCTTCTCAAACCAGGTAGGTGGGGAGGGGCCGTGGGGGTTTGTTTTCGGGGGGGCTCCTTCCAGAGGTTTTCTCCCAAATTTGCCCTAAACTAGGGCAAATATTTTGGCGTCCAACGTAGGACTCAAGAGAGTGGAAAAAACTCTGTTCTAATCATATTTTGGTTCCAATTACTTTGTGTTGATATAGAGAAGCTACTGGCTAGGTTGTTTGAATTCATAGTGTCTCTTGGAAGTCTGCATGTGTTTCTGGTCCCTAGGGTTTTTTGAGATCTTAATCAATCTATGGTCCCTAGGTTTATTTTTTTTTTATCCAGGCATAGCTCTGGTATTGTCCCTAATGCGTATTTTTTACAGTAGAAGGACACTGACCAGAATATCCATCGGGCTGGGCTTGGGTGTGATGGCTTGCAGGGGTTTTATAAAGGTGCTGAGGTCTGTTCCTGGAATATATGGTTCATGGTTATGGTTGTACAGCCAGTTGTTAGAGGGGAAGCAGGGGATGAGGCTTTTCAGCCTTTGCTTTCCTTCTTCTCCTCTGAATCTGTTACCTCCCTATTAGAAAATGTTCAGTTTCCCCTGACTGTTAAAGAGACCATCTTTCTGGTGTTTAATCTGGTAAGCTTTCTCTATACAGTCTGCAGTCTCTCTAGAATGAGGGCTCAGATTTCTAGAGGGGCTGATGAGACCCCTGACCCAGGAGTAGGCCCAGGTGTGAGAAATCCTGAGTGGTGTGGGAAATGGGAGGATATGGGCCAAATCTTAAAGGAATTTTCTTACCCTATAGCCTGAGACTTTCCATGTGAACAAATTCGGAATCCAGCTGAGGTGGCAAAGTACCTGAAAAAGAAGTGCCATTATAACTCTAAGGAGGAAAAGATCATTGCAGTGAACTGAGCCCTGGCATATGCTTATCGCACCCTGCTAGATACTGTAGGGCAGCAGACAGAGGAAGGGGGGCAGGAAGATAAATCAGCAGCTATCCCAGTCAACACCCCAGGCTCAAAGCCAGCAGCTAAACCAGGCAGTGAGCCTCAACCAGTGGCTGTTACTACTAGCACGAGAAGTGGAAACTGCACAGAAAAGACCGATCGAGCAGTGCATGACAATTGTTGCTGTCAAGGTAGGACGGGAATGAAGACTGATCAGAAGGCTGCTGAGAGTAAAACTCCAGTTTATTCAAAATACACTGCTCTTTTATACAGAGCTTCATGAGGACCAACTCCATTGGTCCTGAAGTGAAAACAACCCACCCATTCGTGCAAAGTGCTTGATGCACAGTGATAGAACGTAACTATAAACAATGTGTATAACAAGAGAGAGAAAGAATTATTTACATTCTTCTCCAGCTCTTTCCCAGGCTTCTGCCTGGATAGAAACTCTCAGTTTCTCTTTGACTGAATCTGAGACCCACAGACGATGATGATGATAATGCAGGAGAAGGACCCTCAATGCCTGCTGACATAAAATCAGGAGTCAAAGCAACTGGTACAAGATCAGAAGCCAATACTGAGTCCTTTTCCCTAATAGACCTTCATGGCCTAAGAAAGGATTACACTCAACAACCTGATGAGTATATAATTAGTTGGTTGGTCCATCTTTGGGATGCTGCAGGCGAGGCTAGAATTCTGGACGGCACTGAAGCGAGACATTTGGGATCCATGTCACATGATCCTGTCATTGACCAAGGAATGATGAGGGGGGCTAACACTCACAGCCTCCGGGCACGAGTTCTGGAAAGTGTAGCACAAAGATACCTGTGTGTAGATGATCTTTATATGCAGCAGACCCAGTGGAAGACTATAGAACAAGGGATCCAACGCCTGAGAGAAATGGCAGTGGCAGAGCTTATCTTCTCAGATGAAATAACAACTAGGAATCCAGACTTGGTACCATGTACATCTGTGATGTGTCAAAAAGTTGTATGGCTTGAGCCACATGAATACACTTCTGCTTTAGCAATAATGAAGCGGGATGAGAAGGATGAGACCGTGCTTGATATAGTGAAGAAACTCCGAGCATACGCAGATGCTATACATGGCCCAACACATGCCAGAATTGCAGCAGTGGAAACATGTCTGCAGAAATTAGAAGACAAGATAGAGGAGAATCATAAGAGACTCAGGGAGGAGATTGAAGAGGACCTTCTCCAAATCTCAGCAGTACAGATCACAGGTTCTGGTATCCAATGCAGACATTCCTCAGATTGGGAGAGAAGGTACACTCCACTAGCTGAGCTGTGGTTCTTCCTGCGTGATTGCAAAGAAAACATGAGGAGATTGGATGGAAAATCTACTGCTGCTCTGGCACAATGCGTGCATGAATTGAAGGAAGGCAAGACTCAGAGAGGCAGTTCTACCAAAAGGAGAGCAGCTCCAGTTGCCCATAGCCAAACTGCCAGGCATGATGATGATGATGATGATGATGACATGTCCGGTTTCCTTGAAGGAACCTCTAAGACATATGACCAAGGAAACAAGGATAAACAGGCTTAGAGGGGCCCTGCCTCTAGCCAGGCAGAGGTGAGGGAAAACCGTGTTTTCTGGACTGTGTGGATTCGCTGGCCTGGCACATCAGAACCACAAAGATATAAGGCTTTGGTTGATACTGATGCACAATGCACATTAATTCCATCGAGACACATAGGGGCAGAATCTGTCTCTATTGCTGGTGTGACAGGTGGATCACAGGACTTGACCATGGTGGAGGCTGATGTGAGCATGACTGGAAATGAGTGGAAGAAACACCCTATTGTGACTGGCCCAGATGCCCCATGCATTTTGGGCATAGATTACCTTTAAAGGGGATATTTTAAAGACCCAAAGGGTCTCAGGTGGGCATTTGGGATAGCAGCTGTAGTGACAGAGGGCATCCAGCTACTGAAAACCTTGCCTGGACTGCCTGAGAATCCAACTACTGTGGAGTTGTGTTTTTAGGTTCCACTGTATGTGTGTTCAAAATAGTTTGTCCCTCTGTACCCCCCTGTGCCCTTTTGGTTCATCCCAGGTTTTCCCCTCAGTACTTGTGTGTCCCATCAATTCCAAAAACCCTGACTCATGCCCGACCCCTCCCGGGTGACTGGACAGTGGCCTGGGGCCCCTCCCCTCCTCCCTCCAAAGTGGATACCCCAGTTGTCCTCCCCTCGGAGGGCCACTCCCATTTCTTCTCCCATTGGCTGATTGGGTTTCCCCGCCCTCCCTATATCAGGGGCTGTTTCAGACCCAGAACTCACTCTTTTCTGCTGGATGCATTCAGGTTCAGTTGGGCTCCTGGCCTCTCTTCGAAGTCTTATTCAACTTCAGAGTTATCCCCAGAAGAGTGCCCCCTCCTTCCTTGCCGGTGGGATCAGCAGCGTCCTTGGACCCACAGAGGCACCCTCTAAAGCCCTGCAGGGTTCAGCAGAGAGTGCCTCCCGCTGCTATATCACCCTGTGGGGAGCTATCTGGGGCTGGCAAGAGATCTGCTCTTGCAAAATGGGGACGAGATGCGGCAAACTACAGGAGGATTTTTGAAGGGAGAAGAACAAAAGGTAGCAATTGCCACCTCAACAGTGCATCGCTGAGAGTACAAAACAACTCGAGATGCTGTGGTCCCCATCCATAAGATGATCCGAGAGCTGGAGAGCCAAGGGGTGGTCAGCAAAACCCACTCACCCTTCCACAGCCCCATTTGGTCTATGAGTAAATCTGAAGGAGAATGGAGATTGAGAGTGGACTACCGTGCATTGAATGAAGTGACTCCACCACTGAGCGCTGCTGTGCCAGACATGCTGGAACTACAGTACGAGCTGGAGTCCAAGGCAGCAAAGTGGTATGCCACTATTGATATTGCAAATGCATTTTTCTCCATTCCTCAGGCAGCAGAATGCAGGCCTCAGTTTGCCTTTACATGGAGAGGAGTGCTGCATACCTGGAACCGACTGACCCAGGGGTGGAAGAACAGTCCTACCATCTGCCATGGATTGATCCAGACTGCACTAGAAAAGGGTGAGGCTACAGAACATCTACAATATATTGATGATATCATTGTGTGGGGGAACACAGCAGCACAAGTGTTCGATAAAGGAGAGAAAATCATCCGAATCCTCCTCCAAGCTGGTTTTGCCATCAAGAAGAGTAAAGTGAAGGGACCTGCTCGAGAGATTCAGTTCCTGGGAGTGAAGTGGCAAGACGGACGGTGTCAGATTCCAACAGATGTCATCAACAAGATCACAGCTATGTCCCCACCAACCAACAAGAAGGAGACACAAGCTTTCTTAGGCACCATCAGTTTCTGGAGAATGCATATTCCTGAGTACAGTCAGATCATGATCCCTCTTTACCTGGTCACCTGCAATGTTATAAATTGAGGCAAATAATTTGATTCAGCCTTTTAAGATCAATTAATAATTTTATTAATTACAGCAATCGATAACAAGCAAACAGCGCTGGGTGCAGCCAAGGAGTCCGCACTCCCCAAGGGCTGACACCCCTCCCTCTCTTCAGTCACTTTTTTATACTTTTCTGGAGAGCTTCGCATTCCTATCTCCTCTGGTTGTACTAGGCTGGCAACAGTTGATTTCACAAGTGGGGTGATGGGTCTCCTTCTGCTGTGGTTATCAGTTCCAGCCAGTCCTGCAAGATCTTTCTTACATATATAGTCATTACATTGTTTCACAGTATTTGCTTGTGGTTACCAGCCTTACCCAAGCCTGCAAGTTTCATGCCCCGACCCCCACACTTTTCCTCTACCCTAATTCCATACTCTTGATGAACAAATAAGTCAATGCAGTTTTTCACATTCCCCCCTTTTCTCTTTTACCATTTTGTTCATCAAATCGTTTTACTTCTTGGTGGGCTAGAATCAAAGTCTCTCCTACTTCAGGATCTCTGGGGAGAGTTTAATATTTGGCTTTGATCAGCATCAGGTGTGCTGCATCCAATCTTCTTTTTACTATTCCAATTACCTTGTTGAATATACATGAGCCAAATGTTAATCCTAACACTAATAATGTCAAAGGACCTGCAATTGTAGATAGCAGGGTGGTTAACCAAGGGGAGTGATTAAACCAGGTCTCATACCAGCTCTGCTGGGACTCTCTTTCCCTTTTCCTTTTCTCAAGTCCCGCTTTTAGTTTTGTCATGGTGTCTCGTACCACCCCAGTGTGATCTGCATACACACAACATTCTTCTCGGAGAACCGCACACAGGCCTCCCTGCTGTAAGAATAGTAGATCTAGTCCTCTTCTATTCTGCAGAACTACTTCCGGTAAGGACCTTACTGACTTTTCCAATGCTGATATTGATTGTTCTATATGTTCCAGATCTTCGTCTACAGCAACCCTCAGGGAATTAAATTCCTTTGTTTGTTTTATTAGGGAGGCTACTCCTGTACCGACACCCACTCCCCCCATAATCATCAAAGCTGCCACTGTAAGTGCGATGAGAGGCTCTCATTTTTGTAAGTGGTATACTGGGATGTTTTGTACATTATACATATATTCGTTGGGGTGATAGATAATTTTGGGAATCACAGCTACCTGTATACAATAGTCAGAGGTTTTGTTAAATATTTCTAAGGAAATACAGGGGGTGAGTCCTCATTTTGAGCAGATCCACTTGGTGTTTTTAACAGGAACTAGCCATTTAGCTGGGTTATCTTCCTGTTTAGCTTTAGTAAAAGTCTCACATAAAAATTCCATGTGTGTGGGTACTTTGTCAATACATCGTCCCCTTCCTGTTATTGAAGCCAAAGTCATCCCTTGACCCCAGGAATCTTTCCAATTACATTGCGGGGGATTGCTACCATTAAGACGTCTCGCCTTTTCAGATATCCCTACAGCTTCATAAAATGGAAGCCTAATAACAAAGCAGAGCCAGCAGTGTTCTGTTAATTCTGGCTGAGTAGCATTTAAGACTTTATATACTCCCTCAACTAACTTCCAGAGAGTGTTAAACCGGGAATCCCCACTTGGTGGTGTTGTAGGAGTTGTAGTTTGGTTATCCGTTGTCTGGTTCCTAGCTGTTAAATCACTTGAAGTACTGGTTATTTCAGAGTAGGCCTTTTCTTCTTCCCCAGCTATTACAGGATTAGGGCCCACTGCCTGTATGCCTGGCGGAGCAGGTCCTTTCTTTATGGTAAATACACTCCCTCGGTCTTTTCCAGGTTCCCAATATTGAAAGCCCTATGATCTTCCCACAATCCATCCTGGGTCCATGGGCTCAGTTATGTTTAAGTACACAAACTGGCAATTTCCTTGCCACTCACCCAAGGAGGCGCTGCTAGAATCCCTTTGTGGAGGTGTACATCCATGGGGTCCCCATGATACTTTAAGAAATCTATGTCCTGCTGCTTGCCAGTCTGAGGCTATTGTTTCACATTCCCAGTACCCACAGAAATATTCTCCAAGGTAATTGCAATACCCTTTCCCTGGGTTTGATGCTGGACACATGTAAAATCCCGTGTTATTAAAACAGGGTTCTACAGGGGCTAGTTCGCATAACCGTGGGGTAAAACTAGGGGGTCCAGATGTTATCTGACTCCAAATTACCCTACCATCTACTCCAGTTAGTATCCACTTAAAGGGTTGGTGCAAAGCCAGGGAACCTTCCCCTTGCTATACAGTACAAAGCATTAAAATACTAATAATTTGCCAATAAGGGTAGGGTCCTGACCTTGTTTTTACTGCATAATATCCTGTTTTCCCCTCTTGGGTTTGTTGCCTTTCTGGTGTTTCGGGGAGAATCAGACCGGTCGTCCGGGGGAGCCTAATACTCAGTTGGCAATAGTTGGAGCATTTCAGCATTATTCCATTTGGGGGGGACCTGGTTTTTCCCCTCTGCCTCGCTCGCCGACTCGGGTGTTTCGAGCCGTGAGGTGTGCCATCTTCTCGTCAGCAGCGGTACTTGCCTAGGAGTCCTTTCCCCTGCTCCCACCTAACCTCGTACTGTTCCCAATTTTTATCCTCGACCGGGGGTGGGTCGCACGGGACCACCTTTAGATCCCTCCGACAATACCCTTTTATAATTTGGGCAACAAATTGAGTGGGTTCATTAGTATGGAAACAAAAGTTTCCTGATGCACTCCTTTGGTGTATATTTTTCACCAGTCCTCAGACTCTAAACGAATCCACTGATTTTCCATTTCCCCTGATTTTAACACAATTTCTGTTCAGACCCCAGTTAGTGGCCTCCCCCCTTGGCAATGGACTTGCCACTGTTCCTGGCAAACTTTACATGCAAAGCACCTGAAAGGACAATAATCACAATCTACCTTATAACAAATTACCAAATAATCACTAAAATAATCACTAACACACACGAAAGGATAACAATCACAATCTACCTTATTACAAGCTACCAAATAATCACTAACAAGTAGGTAATTATATCCCTTTTTGTTCTCCTTTGCGATCGACTTAAATGATGCACACAGAGTTCATCGATTTTTCTTAATGGTAACCTTCAAATCCCCAGACAGGCTGGTCACTTTCCACCGGTCATCCGTGGTGACCGGACTTTTAACTCAACTGGCATGCGTCCACCCCTTCTTGGCTGTCCGTATCGCAGTTCCTGTGGTAAGCAGAACAATAAAGGGGCCTTCCCAACGTGGGGTTAAAGAATTTCCTTTCCAGGATTTAATAAGCACTTTGTCTCCTGGTTTGATTTTATGTATTGTAATGTCTAAAGGTGGCCTCTGTGTCAACATCCCTTTTTCCCTCAATTCCTGCCTTCGTCTCATAATTTGTATGATATAATGCTTAATCTGGGAATCCTTCAAGCACGGATGGTCTGTAGGGGCTTCCATAGCATAAGGCATTCCAAATAGCATTTCAAATGGGGAGATTCCTACATCAGTTCGGGGTTGAGTTTGAATTTTTAATAAAGCCAGAGGCAAACATTTGACCCATGACATCTTGGTTTCTAGCATCAATTTTGTCAGTTGTTTTTTGATTTCCCCGTTCATCCTTTCCACTCTCCCTGAGCTCTGTGGATGCCAAGGAGTGTGATATTTCCACTGAGTTCCTAAGGCCGTTAAAACATCTATTGCGACCTTAGAAGTGAAATGAGGTCCCCTATCTGAATCTAAATATTCAATTAATCCACATTGGGGAATAATTTTTCTAGTAATACTTTTACTACGGTATTTGAGGTGGCTCAGGCAGTAGGATAAGCTTTCACATAATGGGTCAAATGGTCTACCAGTACCAATAAATATTTATATCTCCCCACTTTTGGCAATTCTGTAAAATCTACTTGTATGTGTGAGAAGGGTCTTTGTGCTAGCTCCTTGCCACCCATTGGTCTTTCTCTCAGTTGTTGTTTATTCACTTTTTGACAAGTTAAACACTGTTGAGTTACCTGTTTTGCAAGGTTATAGAGTCCTATACACATATATTTTATAGCAAATTGATCAACCAAGGCTTGTGTACCCCAGTGGGTTTTCTCATGGATTGCTTGTAGGACCCTCATTGCCATCCCTTTTGGGAGTACTTCCCGCCCGTCGGGCAATACCCACTTGCCTTCCTCTTTCTCTCTTATCCCCATCTGGCCTAATTTCTCCTTTTCTTGCACAGTGAAAGCTAGTATGTAATCAATAGGTCCATGAAACCAGCAATGTTTATTTTGAGGGGTATCACAGGCACATTTTATTGAGTCTATCCCATAGTCTTTCCAGCAAGCCCAACACGGTGGATCTTCTAAGTCAGCTCCACAAGTGGAGCAATCCTCTCTCCTTGTGACAAGCCCTGTCCATGGCTTTAGATTCATCAGGGCTGCTCGTTTTGCTTCCTGGTCCGCCAAATTGTTTCCTCGTATCGAATTTCCAATCCCTGCTTGATGTCCTTTTACATGGACAATGGCTATTTTCTCAAAGCTTGTAATACCTGCCGAATTAATTCTCTATGTACCAGCCCCTTTTCCCTGTGAATTAATAAGTCCCCTTTCTTCCCAGATTTTGCCAAAAGTATGAACTACTCCATAGGCATATTTAAAATCAGTAAAAATAGTCCCACTTTTTCCTTCCAATAAATTTAGAGCCCTAAACACCGCATATAATTCGCATGCTTGGGCTGACCAGCTGGGGCTAAGGGGACCAGATTCTACTGTCTTAAATGTTTTCCCATCTATTATAGCATACCCGGATTTCCTTTTCCCTTCCAGAACTCGAGCGGACCCATCTGCATACAATCGAGTCCCTTCCTCTAGCTCTTCTTCCTCAAGATCCGGCCTTATTTTTGTTTGTTCCTCTATCTGTTGAAGGCAATCATGTGTTAGTTCTGTAATTGGTTCTCCATATAAAAACTGGGCCGGGTTTTGCAGGCCCGTTGTTTCTATACTTAACTTAGGAGAGGAGACTAGGATGCCTTCATACTTTAGGAGTCTGTCATCTGTTATCCATTTGTCGGCCTTCTGTTGCAAAACTCCACAAATGTTATGGGGAGATAAGACTTTTAGCTCACTTCCAAAGGTTATCTTCCCAGCCTTCTCTACCAGAAGAGCAGTGGTCACTATCGCCTGCAAGCATGTGGGCCATCCCCGTCTAACAGGATCGAGGAGTTTGGAGAGATATGCCACTGGTTTCTTTTTCCCAGCCCAATCCTGAGCTAATACACCATATGCTACTCCTTCATTTACATTAATAAATAAGTAAAATGATCTCTTCAAATCTGGAATGCTAAGGACTGGAGCATTGACTAGTTCAGTTTTTAAGGCTTCTAATTGGTCTTCATCATTGGTGCTCCATTTCAATAATCCATTATTAGTTAATTTCTCATATAAAAATTTAACTTTTCCACTAAAATTTTCGATCCATTGTCGGCAATACCTGAAGAGTCTCAGTAACTGCCAAGCTTGTCTTTTGTTCCGTGGGACCTGTAGGGAGAGTATTCCCTGGATTCTATCAGTGTCCAATTTCTTGGTTCCCCTCGTTAACCAATGCCCGAGATATTTGACGTCTTCTTCCACAAACTGCAGTTTCAACTTAGAGACTTTAAGTCCCTTAAGGCTTAAATAATTTAGGAGTTTTATACTTTCTACCCTTACTTTTTCTTCTTCTTTCCCTGCAATTAATAAATCATCCACATATTGTAATAACACCGTCCCTTCCCCTAAAGAATAACCTGCCAGTATTTGTTCCAAAGCTTGTCCAAACAGATTTGGGGATTCTGTAAATCCCTGGGGAAGGACTGTCCATCTCAATTGTTGTTTTCTATGTGTATCCGGGTTTTCCCATTCAAAAGCAAAATAATCTCTAGAAGTTTCCTTAAGGGGACAAGCCCAGAAGGCACCTTTGAGATCTATTACACTATACCACTGGTTTTCTGGGTCAAATTGACTTAAAAGGGTATGTGGGTTAGCTACCACGGGGAACCTTTCAACGGTTCTTTTGTTAATTTTCCGTAAATCATGTACTAATCTATAACTACCATTTCATTTCTTTACCGGCAAGATGGGGGTATTAAAAAGGGACATGCATGGTTCTAAAAGTCCCTTTTCCAAAAGCCTTTTTATTTCTGCTTTCAGTCCTTGCCTCCCCTCCTTAGGTATAGGATATTGCCTAATTCTGACAGGTATCTCCGGATTCCTAATAGTTACTTCAAAGGGTTCAATATTTAATTTTCCTACACTATCAGGGGTGTACCAAACCTCTGGATTAATCTTTTTTTCATCCTCAGCCCAGAGAGGACACAATTTTACTGTCAGTTCTCCCTCACTAATCTCTATCCCTATCCCCAATTCAATCATCAAATCCCTTCCCAGTAAATTATAATCTGCTTCTGGAACTGATAAAAATGGCCCAATTCCTAATTTGGAGTTACTTTCTAAGAGTACATCCTTGATTACAGGTACTCCAAAGGGTTCCCTGCGGGATGAGTACGCTCCAGCACGGTGTGGGTGGAGGGAGGCAGAGATCTCTGAAGTTTGCTCTTGGGGAAAGAGGTTTATTGGGGGTGCAGGAAGGTCTGTGCCTCGTGCTCTTAGGCGTAGCACGTGGCCGGGCTTAAGAGGGCGGGGGAGGGGAAGAGACAAAAGGAGGGTTTAGGAGAGGGGAAGCCCCAGGAGGGGAGGGAGTTCTAGGAGGGGGGAGCGGGGCTCCAAGAAGGGAGGAAGTTCCAAGAGAGCGCGTGGTCTCTCGGAGCCCCCTTATCAGGGGCTCCTAGGTGGGCTGGGATAAGGCATGGGCCAATGGGGTTACAGACACTAATGTTTTAGGGGAAGGTACAGAGGTGTGGGATGAGCCATACATCTTTTGGGGGGTGGGATGGAACAGTTCATTTTACTCCAGGACTCACCCAAGGGCAGGAGTGATCTCCGGTTAGCTGGGAGAACTGTTCTCATCTTAGCTGTATTATTTATGAACAATCATATCTATCTATCACCTGCAACAGTTCCCCTTTGGCCCCAGTCACCTGTATTATTTCAGATGAAACCTTGCACCCTTGGGGAAGGGTCTGGATGGTCGATTTTTCCACCCCTGAGTCCACAAGGAACTCATATTCTTGCTGCTGGGGACTTATTTTTAATTTTACCAGGGGCTCTGTTCTTTCTCTTGTCCCCAGCAGATAGAGCCCCTGACACCCCTAATCTTCCTTAAACTGCTCTTCATCAGCCATCCTTTGTCGGCATTCCCGCTTCATATGTCCCTTTTTCCCTCAGTAAAAGCAAACAATCCTATCTCCTCCACCTTGTCTTCCTTCATGCACCTGTCGACCAGCTCCCCTCAAGACTCCTGGGTGGCCACCACCCCTTCCTTGGGGAGATTGCCTTTGTCCTTCCCTTACAGCTGCTAACATAATCTTAGACTGCTTCTTGTAGTTCACATCCTCCCTCCTAACATAAAGCTTCTGAGCCTCCCGCAGTAACTCATCCAGCCCCCTTGCTTGCCACCCTTCTAACTTTTCCAAATTCTTTCAAATATCCACCCACGAGTTTACCACAAAATGAACTTTCAACAGTGTCTCTCCTTCAGGAGTGTTAGGGTCCACTCCTGAATATAACTGAAAGGCTTTTCTCAGGCTCTCCAACCACTCAGTCGGATCTTCATCCTTTTTCTGTTGTTCCTTGAATGCCTTTTGTACATTCTGTCCACGAGGGACAGCCTTCCTTATTCCCTGTATTATTATATTTCGCAAATCGCCCATATGGGTATGGTGTAGTGGGTCTAGATTATTCCACTGGGGATTCTGTAGGGGCCATTTAGTATCTGCGAATGGTCCCTGCTGATGTTCATCATCCCAGATTCTCATGCCCGTTTCCCTAATCATTATCCTTTCTTCTGCAGAAAACAAAATCCCTAACATGGATTGCATCTCCTCCCAAGTATAAATATTAGGTCCCAAAAATTGATCCAACCATTCCGCCACCCCTAAAGGATCTTCTAAAAAATGTCCCATTTCCTTTTTAAATTCCCTAACATCCCCTGACTTTAATGGGACGGATATGTACCCTATTCCTAGAATCTGGACAGGCTGTCCTGGTTGTGCTGCATTTGGGTTAGGCACCATTCCCATTCCATGCTCTCTAAGGGGAAATATACCATATTCTTGCTTTCCCTGTTGTCGGGTCTGGCTTCGGGTTACTCGCTGAGAACCCTCAGGGATACTTTCCTCTGACCTTTCACCTTCCGGTCCCTCATCCTCCGATAATTCTTGGGTGGGTGCCGAGGGACCTGGGTGGTCTACTAGCGAAGGTTCCGGGAAGGGGGGGGGGGGTATAAAGGTTGTGACGGTGGAGGTGGCAATGGAAGAGGTGGTGGTGGTGGCGGTATGTAGGGAGGGGGGATACCTGGAGTAATTCAGTTTCTTGTGACCTCTTTTTCTTCCTCTCGATATTGAGAGCAAATAATTTTGCCCTTGTCTCTCCTCTTATACAGAGAGCTGCATATTCACTTTCTTACAAATTAAAGGGTTCTTTGGAATTATCGTAAATATTTAAGGCCTGACCGATCCAATCCTCAAAAGACCCAAATACCGACCAATATAACTGATCCCCTCTTATTTGTTCCCCCCCCCCCCATACTTCCATGCAGTAATGAGCCATTTTTACTTTATCTTTTCCCTTCCTAGAGGGAAAGGCATTCCAGTACTTAATCATTAAGCCTAATGGACTATTCTCTGGAATATGGGGAAGTTTTACAGGGATTCCCCCACCCATGGATTCAGCAGGCTTGCTTTTCCTCTGACCCATCTTCTGGAGTGCCTTCTCTCACACACACACTTGCTTCCCTCAATTCGTGGCCCAGTCCGTCGCCGGATATGGGAACTGCACTACTATGAGGTCCGCACCTGCTTGGGGAGTCCGAGCTGCCGGCCCCCCTCTCATACACCACACTCGTCACACTCCAGGATCCCCGACCCCCGACCAGGCGGTCCCGTTCTCCCAGAACAGGCCTCCTCCGGACACCAGGTCCTTTGGAAAATACTTACACCATACGGTATGTTTGCCCGGGGCTTCGTGCACAAAGATTAAGGGGGTCGCCGGCAGTTCTGTGCTTGCTCTCAGATTTTAGGTTCGTCGGTCGGAGTCCGTGGAGGAGTGTCCTCGTAAGGCCACTGTTAAAGCAAAGGCAGTGGGGCGCTTCCTTAGCAAGGCACCGCTCTCCAGGTGTTCCAATCTGAGTCACGGCACCAAATTTGTTATAATTTGAGGCAAATAATTTGATTCAGCCTTTTAAGATCAATTAATAATTTTATTAATTACAGCAAGCGATAACAAGCAAGCAGTGCTGGGTGCAGCCGGGGAGTCCGTGCTCCGCCAAGGGCTGACACACCTCCCTCTCTTCAGTCACATTTATACTTTTCTTGAGAGCTTCGCATTCTTATCTTCTCTGCGTTGTATTGGGCTGGGAACAGCTGATTTCACAAGAGGGGTGACGGGTCTCTTCCGCTGTGGTTATCAGTTTCAGCCAGTCCTGCAAGATCTTTCTTGCATATATAGTCATTACATTGTTTCACAATATTTGCTTGCAGTTACCAGCCTTGCCCAAGGCTGCAAGTTCCATGCCCCAACCCCCACACTTCCTTTATCCTAATTTCACACTCTTGATGAACAAACAAGTCCATACAGTTTTTCACAGTAGTCCAAGTGAGTGTCCGCAAGTCGTTCTGAAAAGTCAGTTACCCACGTGCTAAAATGTGTATTTCAGTCCTGTCCCGGACCGAGTTTTACAAAGTGTTTACACCGGTCTGTTCCTGACCGAGCCTTGCCAACCTAGTAACCGCACAGCGATCTGGCCCGTGGGTTTTTGGCTGGAAGATGAGTGAGCTCTCTTTTACCTGTTTTCTTGGGCACCCCGAGCCCAGAGTCGGTGAGGCTTACCAATTTCTCGAGCCCACGAGAACGTACCTTCCCTCCCCCCAACCCGTTCGGTGGGTGGATCCCTGTAACTCCCCGAGTTTCAGGTCGTATGCGTGTTGTGAGTATACCAGAGTTCTTTCACTTCCCCTGTAGCCGACCACTTCCCTTGCGGACTAGTGAAACTGTGGCTTATTGGGGTTCGAACTCACACCGTGACTATGTCACGTTCACACACACACCCACCCACGCGCCACTCAACCACGCAGTACTCACAACTCCTTTTCCTGCATGGAAACAAACAAATGTGTATGCTCCAACAAATATTCAATATCACAAATTTTATATTAGAGATGGCGCGAATTATATCTACTACACATAACATACTCTTATAAGAAGTTTTTAGAACACACAAGTGACAGGGATTGCAACACAATGTCAAAACCACCTGGACAAAGGAGGGAGGACTTAATTTACAATCAAATGAACATGGCCAGCCCTGAGATGGATCATCCATCAAGGTGGTCCAAGGAATGCCTGGACAATGAATACACAATAAATATCTGAGATTGAGATAGGCAGAGCCATCAGGGAGATACATCCCAATACAGGAATGCGCAATCATGGGTGTTCATCACTCTCCAGACATGTTTTGTTCAAATTGCCACAGAGAAAGAACTCCACATGAATATGTGCAGTCCGAAAAGGAAGAAAAGGGACTCTGCCTCAGGCAAGAAAAATCATATAAAAATCGCTTGGACAGGACAGTTGGTGTGAAGCATAGGGGACCATCTGCTATAGTGGCCAAACCTGTATCTCACCCAGCACTGATACCCAGGCTCGGCCTTGACTTTTTTTTTTGATAGTGGCTTTTTGTTGTTATTCTCTAAATTTATAATTTGACCATTTAATAAATTTTCTTTAATTAATAAATTGGAGAATTCATTTATAACACTAATAAAGGATTAACCCTTAAAAGCAATAGCCTGTTGCATATTCATATATCTCATACATGATGCAAACATTCTTTTCAAACAAGGATGTCCTCTGTTTAATTTCTGCCTGCCTCCTTCATCTTATAAGTCAATTTTTTGTCTCCTAGAAGTTTGGAAGAAGTCTGAATAGTCGCAATAAGGAGGCAATAATTCTTCTCTTGGAATTTTTGGTGTCTTGTTGCTGTTATCTGTATGCAATGAATTTCTTGGTTATCTTATCTATTCCTTGAGCTAGTTACAAAAAGTATCTTACATCACATAGTTTCTATTTTAATATTACATTCTAGCCTAAAAACTATATTTAAAACACTACTTAAAAGAGATTAATACAGCATAACTTTCCAACATAACACATATAGTATTCTTTTTAATATTTGCGAAAAGTCAATAATATAATATAATATAATATGTATCTATAACACTCATGCATTAGCCCTTGGCCCAGTCAGGACGGGACAAGATGTGAAGAACATGCTCTACTCTGCAGCCGGGAGCCATGTTCTCTCCAGGAGCCTTTGGCAGAAGTTGCCTGATGAGACTCGAGGCTGACCACTGGGATTTTGGAGTCAGAGCTACAGAGGATCTGAAGCTAACTACACCCCAACAGAGAAGGAAATTTTGGCCGCCTAGAAAGGAGTCCAAGCCGCCTCAGAGGTGATTGGCACAGAAGCACAACTCCTCCTGGCACCCCGACTACTGGTGCTGCGGTGGATGTTCAGAGGAAATGTTCCCTCCACCCATCATGCCACCAGTGCTACATGGAGCAAGTAGATTGCTCTCATCACAGAGCGTGCCCATATTGGTAAACTGAATCGCCCTGGGATTTTGTAAGTAATTACAAATTGGCCCAAAGGTGTAAGTTGTGGTGTCACAGATGAAGAAAAAGAACCAGTGACACGGGCTGAAGAAGCTCCATCATACAACCAACTGCCAGCAGAGGAAACACGCTGCACTCTTTTCACTGACAGTTCCTGTCGCATCGTAGGGATGAATCGGAAGTGGAAAGCAGCTGTCCCACACAACAGGTTGCAGACGCCACTGAAGGAGAAGGTGGATCAAGCCAGCTTGCTGAACTCAAGGCCATTCAACTGGCCCTAGACATTGCAGAAAGGGAGAAGTGGCCAAAGCTCTACCTTTACACTGATTCGTGGATGGTAGCCAATGCTCTATGGAGGTGGCTGGAAAGATGGAAAGAGGCTAACTGGCAGTGTAGAAGAAAACCAATTTGGACTGCTGAAGAGTGGAAAGATATCGCTACCCGGGTAGAGAAGCTACCTGTGAAGGTTCGCAACGTAGATGCCCATGTCCCCAGAAGTAGAGCTAATGAAGAGCAGCAAAACAATCAGCAGGTAGATCAGGCTGCAAAGATAGGGGTGTCAAAGATAGACCTCGATTGGGAACACAAGGGAGAGTTGTTCCTAGCATGATGGGCCCATGATGCCTCAGGCCATCAGGGTAGAGACGCCACCTATAAGTGGGCACGAGACCAAGGGGTGGATCTAACCATGGGCAGTATTTCTCAGGTGATCCATGACTGTGAGAGGTGTGCTGCCATCAAACAGGCCAAGCAGGTGAAGCCCCTATGGTATGGTGGGCAGTGGTCCAAGTACAGGTATGGGGAGGCCTGGCAGATTGATTACATCACACTGCCCCAGACACGCCAAGGCAAGCGCTACGTGCTCACAATGGTAGAAGCCACCACTGGATGGTTGGAAACCTACCCTGTGTCTCATGCTACAGCCCATAACACCATCCTGGGCGTTGAAAAGCAGGTCCTTTGGAGGCATGGTACCCCTGAAAGGATTGAGTCAGACAATGGGACTCATTTCAAGAATAGCCTTATCAACACCTGGGCTAGGGAACATGGTATTGAGTGTACCACACCCCCTACGATACACCAGCTTCCGGCAAAGTGGAGAGGTACAATGGACTGTTAAAAACTGCCTTAAAAGCATTGGGTGGGGGATCTTTCAAAAACTGGGAGCAACATTTAGCAAAGGCCACCAGGTTATTTAACAGCCGAGGTTCCACCAATCGAGCAGGTCCTGCCCAGTCTGAGTCCCTGAATATAGTAGACGGAGATAAAGTCCCAGTGGCACATGTCAGAGGTTTGTTAGGGAAATCAGTGTGGTTCAATTATGCCTCGAGTACAGACAAACCCATTTGTGGGCTTGTCTTTGCTCTGGGACCAGATTGTACATGGTGGATAATGCAGAGAGATGGAGCAACACGATGTGTACCTCAGGGAGATCTGATTGTGGGGTGAGACTCATGTGCAAATATCACTGTTTGCTGGATGTTACTGCCATTGTCTGTACATGTAAGCACACAGACATGAGAGAGAAGGAAAAATGTAAGTGTCAAAGGTTTGAGCAAGTGAAATAGAAGGAAATGTGTAAGTGTCGAAGGTTTGAGTAACTGAGATGGAAGGAAAAGTGTATGAGTAAGTGAAAGATGGAAGTTTTTACTTGATGAAGTTATTACATGATGTTGATGATATGGAGATAAGGGGTGGAATGTCATGAGGTGACTTTATGATGCTGGTATCCCCAATAGTGTGTACTGTTTATGTTTGATATTATGTTCTGTGCTTTCAGAACTGACCCTGAAAGTGAAGGTTTGTTTTGTCTTGTTATCAGCTGGTTCACCTCCCCCCATGGTCTGTTGTCTAGAAGAGGCTAGTGCTGGCTGGCTTGCTTTTGCTTTGCTTGCTGGCTTTTGCTTGCTGGCTTTTGCTTGCTTTGCTTTGCTTGCTTCTGCTTTTGCATTTGCTTTTTAGTTAGTTTAGCTAAGCAGACCAATTCTTTCCCTGGACTGTTTTTATTTCCTTTCCTTTTCCAGAATACCATTTCCACCTGCTCCTGACTGGGACCTGAGAAACACTGAGGAACACCGAGAGCCTGCGTTTTGTGATCTGCAGCAGCAATCCCCAGCGTCCAGACCTGGGCGACCACTCCCAGGAAAGACTTTCTGGATTTGTTCATCTCTTCAGAGTGGTGAAAGTGTTTTGTTGTCATCTGGTGCTGTTAATTTTTTTTTTTTTTTTTTTTCCCTGGGGAGTGCTTTGAAACTAGGTGGGGGGCGGGGGGGGGGGGGAAAGGGGCTGTGGGGGTTTGTTTTCTGGGGGCTCCTTCCAGAGGTTTTTCTCCCAAATTTGCTCTAAACCAGGACAGACATCTTAAAAGAAAACGGTTGAAAAAGTCACTATGGCTTTCAGAATCCATCATGATACAGAGCAGAACATATAAAAACAAATAACATAAAAAAATATATTTTCTTTGACTACATGAAACAAATGTTAGTGGTGGAACAGCAGTTACTGCATTCACCTACTACATGAAGAGAGTTGTCATATCCATATGATATATAAAACACCCACCCACACAGCCTGAAATAGCCACAGGCCCACTTTTGAGCAACTGGTGACATGTGCTCTGTATGCTGACTACTCTGCAGTCAGGTTTCATGTGTGCCATAAAGATGCATATTATAGATGGATATCATAAAAGGATCAAGGAGTTTGTGACAGGCATTGTTTTGTGCTGTATTTCCTAGCCTGAAGGATTAGTTGGTGTAAGCTGCTCAGGATCTCCACATTTTACAGATGAGTCAGTGAAAAGAGAATAGTAATGAGAGCATCCAATATGAAACTCAGAAACATGATTGAAGGCTGTGCTGACTTGCAAAATGAATGGTGCTGGTTGGCACTGTTAGAAACACCTTGCTCTATGGAATCTCTTTTTCCTGACAATGAAATCTATCATTCCTGAGCAACAACAAGCTCACACGTCCATAGCACAAAGCATCATAGCACCTAGTTTCATTTTCAGTCAAGCACAGTCAATTTACATCTCACTAAGCCATTTTGAAAGCTTCCTTAAACATCCATTTTCCATCTTATTGCAAACCTATAGTATTTGTATAAATAATTTAACTTTGGAGACAGGAAGATTTAGAAGTGACCGTCACAGATTATGTTTTTTAAGTTGCTTGGAGCTGGTTACTGCATAAAGCAAGCTGCTGAGCTGGATGTCAAGTCCCAATATCACTAAAGATTAGTAGATGATCTGGGTCCCAGGAGCAAAATAAGCATTCAAATGTCATGTATTATTCAAAGCATCAGATATTTCAAATATGAAAAGACATAGTTAGCTGCTTCTCTAACAAAAAGAGTTTCCTATCTTATGAGATGGACATAATTTAAACAATTTAAAAGTGATTTATAAATCACTTGGGGTGATTTAAACAGAACTCTCCACAGCACTCCCACAGCTTTCTGAAATATATAAATAGTATTTAATCTATGCAGCCATTTGTAAAGAAAAAAAATAACTTTTTATGTTCAATAAACAGAATTTCATTTGTTCATTATTTATAAAAGTCATCCTAATTTTAAAGAAGAATAAAAGTAAAATCAGAACAATATGCTTCTACTTACAATGGAATCTTTATAAATACTTTCCCTTCTAAGTCATATCTGATGGGGTTTTTTAGCTGTTTCATCTGTACTTTCAGAATGCAGTCTGCTCAGAATAGTGAGTGACTTTCTCCTAATTCAATAAGCTGATCAACCACAGAGCATTGACAACTGCCTTTGTGAAATCCAGTATGAATTGAATTGTGAAAGTCAATTAGGATTCAGTATTTGGTTAGAGAGTCTTATGCACACAACATCCAGACACCTCATTAGTCAGATTGTCTCAACACAGATATGTGTAGATTTATTTTACCCACAATTTGCTTATTCGCCTTATAACAGAATGAGATCCCAACCAACTTAGGGACAAATTAAATCCATTCCCCTTCAGCACTAGGGGTAGCTTATTCAGCCCTCTGCTGCCATTTTTTAGCAGCCTGCTCATTTCCTGCTTGTAGATAGTTGTATGACAATGTGCCATAAACCCATAGCAGAAGTAGTGTAAACCCATCTCAGTACTTCTGTCTCCCTTCTTCCTAAGGAACTAAAATTGATTCCTCCACTCCTCCTTGCAGTCTTTTGACATCGACTACAGCTGCTCCTTGTCACATCTTATGGGCACACAACAAGCACATGGCTGGCACAGGTTCCAGCAGTGCAAACAGAAAGTGCATAGGGATTTTTGTCCAGTAATTACAGTAGCAGTTGTGAAGTGGATTACACACACACACAAAAAAAAAACCTAAGGAAAGATTCTAGATTTCCATAGATCAGAAAACCAAAAAAACCAAAACAAACAAATGCAGAAAAAAGATAGATTGGAAGTTTTAGTTATCAAGAGACCAGAAGCAGGGGAGCATTCCCGTCTCTCTTGGGCATGGCTGCAAAACAGCCACCTCGTCTTCCTGCACCTGTGTTTGGGGTGTGCTGAGCCCAGAGCTGGCCAGCTTGTGCTCTACTGTCCCAAGAGCGTTCTGGGTGGGCAAGAGAAGTGAGGCGTGCACAGCAGAGCATCCTGGAAGGAACTGACGAGAGCCTCTTGTGGGAACAGGGCTCTGCTCCCTGGCTGGGAACAGCCTGGTTTTGCTGCCGTGAGCGCAGGCAGGAGTTGAGACACATGAAGAGGCAGTGGGCAGCTCGTGTTTGTAGGGCCCGGGCTGCGCACCCAAAGCGACACATGGAAACAGACTCGGGGGGAGGAGGATGTGCTCGAGCTGGAATACCTGTGCTGCAAGGAGCAGAAGTAATTCAGCCTTGCCAGGGTTTCTGAAGTGTGTGTTGGTGTTCCCCGGGAGATGCACACATTTGGGGAAGCGCCTTTGCAAGAGAGGAGCTTGATTCTCAAGGAAACTGCTTCCCCAGGAACCTGCAGTGAGGTAGATGCAGTTGTCTCCCTTTGGCTCCCTGTGCTCCTTTCAGCCCTTGAGGCCCCTTGCGCTTGGCAGAGGGGTGTGGGATAGGACAAGGGTGTGAAGAACTATGAATTATTTTCTCTTAATGCAGAGTGTGATTTTATACACTCCCTCTTATGGTGCAGATGCTCTTCATTTCTACTGTGTTGATTATTCTTGTCAATACATATTTTAATTTGCTCTGGCATTCTTCACATAGAAAAGCTTTTCTTGTATCTTTGATTTACCTCTACAAATGTTGATATGTAACTTCTGGTACCTGAATTTATCCCATTTCTCCTCTCACTTTCATTTCAGAAAATGTCAGAATTACAGATGTACACTCTAAAGTATCCAAGATTTCTGTGCAACAGAAACAGTGGTATAGCCCAATCTACATTACCTTTAGCAGTTACTAAGGCCACTTGGTATTTAGAAAAGTGTGCCTTCATCCAGCAATATTACAAATAATGTTATAGATACATACTATAATATAACTTTGGCTTTTCACAAATATTAAAATGGATTCTATATGTGTGGTGTTAAAGTAACTTTGTTGTATAGGTTTTATTTCTGTTGTTAATTAAGCTTAGACATAGTAGTGAAATAGCTATGCTTGTGTAAGAATGCCTGCTTAAATGGGATAACATCCAATGAACGTAGGAAGAGGACACCTGATATGCCAACTATCAGCACTCACCATCTGAAGACACTGTGGACCAAGGCCTAAAAACTGGAGATGATAAGAATGGACTAAAATCACAACTAAGGATTATGCATGCTCTAAAAAGGCAGACCCAAGGAGGAGCCATGCTAAACAATTCTTGGAACATGTAAAGTAGTTTGGGGGAAACGTTTACTATGCAAAAGGGGCCACGAGTATACAACAGGCTGATGTAATGAAAAGGTATTTAAGGGGGTACCTCTGAAGAGAACAGTGTGCTCTTGGCTGAGATGCACCCGGCCATAATAACCTTTGCTCTGTGGTCCTTGTCTCCTGTTGTCCTTTATTAAACTTTTACATTTTCACATGAGAGTGAATGTGTTTTTCACATAGATGGACATATTTCTGGCCTGTATGTTCTTGCTTTGGGGCAGCAATATTGTGTTTTGTGAACTAACAAGATTTTTTCACTTAGCTCCTTGAAAGTTGTGGTAAATGCAAGCATAGAGAGCTCCCACGGCCTTGAACATACTTGAGATTGATTTTGCAATAAATTGTCTTTTAAAACGCCTCTTCAATTGACCCCATCTTTCTGTATCCTGAACAAAAGTGACTTATTACTGTTTTTCAGATCAGAAATGGAAAAATCTAATATAGGCAATAAACAAATCTGCATGTATGTACCATGCATGTATCTGCTTGTGTCTCTGTTGTCTTCTAGATACATCATCTACAATAAGAGGCACCAGATACATTTTATGATGGTATTCAATAGTGTTTAGCTCATCAAGGACCTTCATGGGGAATTTGCCTTCCTCCTGTTTTAACCTTGGCATTTGTGAGTTGCTTAGGTGCAGTTCTGTGTCTTGTGGCAAGAAGCATCATTTTAAATGCGTGTGTAGTGCAGAAGCTGAGTTGATGGAAGAGAAACATTTACATCTTGAGTAAGCATCCTGGGTGACAAATGCAGAGACTCAAGGGCACAGGCTTCTAGCAGTTCGAAGTGTGCTTGGCCAGTCATCCTGGGCAATTGAGACTACATTTTATGAACCTTTTTGCTCTGTTCATGGTTACCACTGAAGTGGGCAAGGGGCATGTCTTGGTGGAGGTGAAGATGGGTAAACTTCTCCTGAATTACCTCACAGTAAACGTTTTAGTGAAGAATTGAGAAAGAAATCTCTGTTACCATGCATGTGAGCTTGTTGGAAAACAACCCGACCCAGTCCTGGAAATGTTGTCAATAGACAATGCTAATGAGAGTACTTTGAAGAATAATTACAGATCTTGCAGGTCTCTGGGCATGGCGGGATTGCAGGGAAAAGTGGCCTGAGCAGTTTCTGCTATATTGGCAGTGGGGGGTAAAAAGCCCTTTTGTTGATTTCAGACCTAAGACAAACAAACTGCAAAAAAAAACCCCAGAGATGCCAGCCCAAAGCTACCTGAGGATCCCCACTGTGGTGCCAGGTTTCCAGAAGACACATGACATGCTCCAGCTAACAAAGCTGCAGAAGCTGCCATGCACTGGGAAAGGCTCCCAGCTGCCCTCCAGCCCCTGCCAGTGCCAGGGCAGGGACTGCCCCACTGCAGCAAGGACACCAAATGGGCCTGTCCAAAGTAGGCAGCTAAGTCACCTCAGCTGTTACTCAGATGATTTTAATCATAATCACTTTTCACTACTTAGACCTTAATCACTCTCAGGCTGGGAATTACCTTTTTAAATGGGTGTAGGTGGGTGCCACCTGGATCTGATGAACGGAGAGCAGGGGCAGCTGTGGCTGGTTCTCTGGGATGGACGCTCTGTGGAGTCTGCAGGAGTTGGCTCTTCAGAGCTGGTAAGGGAAAACTTTGATAAGCATCGGCTTTTGTAGCTGTGGTGGGGTTTGCGTCCCTCCACAAGAAGGTAGAGAAGTTGTGGAAGAGCTCAGAGCTACCATTACCTAACAGGAAACATGCTTTGATGTGTGGCTCAGGCACGGGCCGTGCAACCTGCGCCAGTCCCGTGCTGGAGTGGCTGCAAGAGCTGCGGTGTGGTGTGAGCTCAGGAGAACGGAGCTGTAGCTGCTGCCACCCTTGGCTGTGTTTGGAAAGCAGAAGGTAGGGACGTCAGTCATCTGTAGTGTTTGACTTTATTGTAAAGATTGTAGTAAATACTGAGCATGAGCTGGGATGGAGCTTGTAAGTGCTCGTCTTTCCAAAGATCTATATAGATACTAGTAACCTGTATGCTGTTTATTTTTCCTAACTTACTAATTTACTGCTGTGGTTTTATACCGCATTTTTATTGCTGTAATGTCTAAATGTAGTGGGAGAACATATATGTTGGGGTTTTTTTCTCATAATAAAACCACTCTCTTCAGCCTGGTGAAGATGGAATCTGCTTCTGTCCTTGTATAGAGCTATGGGTTTGTTTACGTGGCTTCTCCTTCCCTTTTCTGCTTAGGATTTCTCACCTACAGTTTTCAGTAGAAAAGCAACAAACCTTTGAAATGCTAAACCTCAACATAACTGCAATCCTCAATCAATACTTCCTTCCTCCAGTTTCTTAGAATCTATTTGTCCTGGGCACTCAGTATGGCCTTTTTCCTCACAGCTCTTTGGCTGTCTTGAATGCTTATGGTGTAAAAGGTAATCCCTGATCTATTTTCAACTCTCTGCCCAGATGGAGACTGCTGGAAGGTAGGTAGGACTGGTAGTAGACACCTGGCAGCTTGTCCAGGAAGCAAATCTTATTGAAAGCATGGTAATGTGGACAAGGCATGCAAGTCTGGTGGTGAGCTCAAATATGCAAGTATTTGCAGTTTCCCATCAGCACTTTACAGTTAAGGGGTATGGTCTCTTCATCCTCAATACTTGCCACACTCCTTCAACATCTTCTGCATTGTAATCTTCCATATTTTTGTCTTGGTTCGACAAGACAGGAGTCTGTGAAAGAGGGCAAAGCCTCCTGTGCAATGGAGAAGGCAAACCCTCCCCCCCCCCCCCCCTCTGAATTACCAGGATCTTTAAATTAAAAGGCTCTCAGGCAAAGATATGGGAATGGGAGTAACAATTCTTTACTAGGAGAAAACTAGATAACAATTTAAAAAGGCAAATGCAATCGGTACAAACAAAACCAGTGAAAAAAGTCCAGAACCTGAGGATTCGGGGTGCCAGTAGCAGTCCTGCTGGGACAATTGCTCCCCTTGCAGTGGTTGATGAATTGCAGCTGCAGTGGTGATCTTTAGAAGGGTATAGTTTTCCTCTGAAGATCTGGTGGCAGTGGGGCCGGTCTTCCTCTGCGCCGGGGTTGCCTCCGAGCTCCGCCGCCGTCGCCTCAGCGCGCTCCGGCTGCTCCTCTGCGAGTGCCGCCGAAGAGAGCTGCTTCTCTGGCAATCCCCCAAAGTAAAGAGCTGCTCTGTCCCCAAAAAGGTACCCCCTTATATCCAATAAAAGAGTGCTTGGCTTCCCCCTCTGGGTGGAACATCTCACAATAGGATGGTGTTATGTTACCAGCCCTGCATTGAATCAGTCAATGGCCCACTAACAAACCATTACCTCTTAGGAGCAAAACCGGTTCTTGGAAAAGATAATAAACCTGCCCAACAGGTTTGCCTTCAACAGATGGCAAATAGAATACAAGCTTATCTTACAACCCAGGACATTATCCACCCGTTATTCTATTTCCATCTGCACACCATGAAATCTTACACCCAGTTCTCACTTAAGACCAAGTTTCCCTGTGGTACACAGCGGGTCTCCCCATCTTTCTGCATTACCCACCAAGTGTAACCAGGTCCTTGAGCAAAGACAATCCCACGAATGGGTTGGTCTTTGCCTGAGGTGGGATTAATCCAAACAGTTTTCCCTAAAATACCTTTCATATGTACTACAGGGACCTTATCTCCATCTACTGCGTGTAAGGGGTTCTGACTGGGCAGGGCCAGCTCAATTGACAGACCCTCGGGTGTTGACCATCCAGGTTGCTTTTGCCAGGTTAATTTTCCAGTTTCTAAATGTTCCCCCACCAAGTGCCTTTAGGGTAGTCTTAAGGAGTCCGTTGCACCGTTCAACTTTGCCGGCAGCTGGAGCATGATAGGGAATATGATATATCCATTCGATACCATGTTCTCTGGCCCAGGTGTTGATAAGGCTGTTCTTGAAATGGGTGCCGTTGTCAGACTCAATTCTCTCAGGTGTGCCGTGTCTCCACAGGACTTGCTTTTCCAAGCCTAAGATGGTGTTCCGGGCAGTGGCATGAGGTACAGGGAAAGTCTCCAGTCATCCAGTGGTGGCTTCCACCATGGTCAGCACGTAGCGCTTGCCTTGGCGTGTCTGGGGCAGTGTGATATAGTCAATCTGCCAGGCCTCCCCATATTTGTACTTGGACCACCGCCCACCATACAATAGGGGCTTCACTCTCTTGGCCTGTTTGATGGCAGCACACGTCTCACAGTCATGGATAACCTGAGAAACACTGTCCATGGTTAGATCCACCTCTCGGTCTCGTGCCCACTTGTAGGTGGCATCTCTGCCCTGATGACCTGAGGCATCATGAGCCCATCGAGCCAGGAACAACTCCCCCTTATGGTGCCAATCTAAGTCTATCTTTGACACCTCTATTTTTGCTGCCTGATCTACCTGCTCGTTGTTTCAGTGCTCCTCATTAGCCCGACTTTTGGGGACATGGGCATCTACATGACGGACTTTCACCGTCAGCTTTTCCACCCGAGAGGCAATGTCTTTCCATATATCAGCAGCCCAGATTGGCTTTCCTCTACGTTGCCAGTTGGCCTTCCTCCACCTTTCCAGCCAGCCCCACAGAGCATTGGCTACCATCCATGAATCAGTATAAAGGTAGAGCTTTGGCCACTTCTCCCTTTCAGCAATGTCTAGAGCCAGCTGAACGGCCTTGAGTTCAGCGAGTTGGCTTGATCCACCTTCTCCTTTGGTAGCTTGTGCAACTTGGCGTGTGGGGCTCCATACGGCTGCTTTCCACTTCCGGTTCATCCCTACGATGCGACAGGGACCGTCAGTGAAAAGAGCGTAGCAGGTCTCTTCTGCTGGTAGTTGGTTGTATGGTGGAGCTTCTTCAGCCCTTGCCACTTGTACCTGCTCCTCATCATCAGTGAGACCAAAGTTTTCACCTTCTGGCCAGTTCGTAATTATCTCCAAAATCCCAGGGCGATTCAGGTTTCCAATACGGGCGCGTTGAGTGATGAGGGCAATCCATTTGCTCCATGTGGCGTCAGTGGCATGGTGGATAGTAGGAACCTTTCCTTTAAACATCCACCCCAGCACCGGTAGTCGGGGTGCCAGGAGGAGTTGTGTTTCTGTGCCAATTACCTCCGAGGCGGCTTGAACTCCTTCAAAGGCAGCTAAGATTTCTTTCTCTGTGGGAGTGTAGTTGGCTTCAGACCCTCTGTAACTTCGGCTCCAGAATCCCAGTGGTCGGCCTCGAGTCTCCCCAGGGACTTTCTGCCAAAGGCTCCAGGACAACCCATGGTTCCCGGCTGCAGAGTAGAGCACATTCTTGACCTCTGGTCCCGTCCTGACCGGTCCAAGGGCTACAGCATGAGCGATCTCCTGATTGATCTGGGTGAAGGCTTGTTGCTGCTCAGGGCCCCAGTGGAAATCATTCTTCTTTCGGATAACCAGATAAAGAGGGCTCACAATCTGGCTATATTCAGGAATGTGCATTCTCCAGAAACCTATGGCACCCAGGAAAGCTTGCGTTTCCTTTTTGCTGGTTGGTGGGGACGTAGCTGTGATCTTGTTGATGACCTCAGTGGGAATCTGGCGCCGTCCGTCTTGCCATTTCACTCCGAGGAACTGGATTTCTCGGGCAGGTCCCTTGACTTTGCTCTTCTTGATGGCGAAGCCAGCTTCTAGTAGTATCTGGATGATCCTCTCACCTTTCTCAAACACTTCTGCCGCTGTGCTCCCCCACACAATGATGTCATCAATGTATTGCAGGTGTTCTGGAGCCTCACCCTTTTCTAGTGCAGCCTGGATCAGTCCATGGCAGATGGTGGGGCTGTGTTTCCACCCCTGGGGCAGTCGGTTCCAGGTGTACTGCACGCCGCTCCAGGTGAAAGCAAACTGGGGCCTGCATTCTGCTGCCAGAGGAATGGAGAAAAACGCATTAGCAATATCAATGGTGGCATACCACTTTGCTGCCTTGGACTCCAGCTCGTACTGGAGTTCCAGCATATCCGGTACAGCAGCGCTCAGCGGTGGAGTCACTTCATTTAAGCCACGATAGTCCACAGTCAATCTCCATTCTTTGTCAGATTTGCGCACAGGCCAGATGGGGCTGTTGAAGGGTGAGTGGGTTTTGCTGACCACCCCTTGGCTCTCCAGCTCCCGAATCATTTTGTGGATGGGGATCACGGCATCTCGATCCGTCCGATACTGCCGGCGGTGCACTGTCGAGGTCGCAATTGGCACTCGTGGTTCTTCCACCCTTAGGAGTCCTACTGCAGAGGGGTTTTCTGACAGTCCAGGCAAGGCGTTCAATTGCTTAATGTCTTCTGCCTCTACAGCAGCTATTCCAAAAGCCCACCTGAGTCCCTTTGGGTCTTTGTAATAGCCGTTCCGGAGGAAGTCTATGCCTAGGATACACGGAGCATCTGGGCCAGTCACTATAGGATGTTTCTTCCACTCCTTCCCAGTCAGGCTCACCTCGGCTTCCACCAGAGTCAATTGTTGTGATCCCCCTGTCACACCAGCAATGGAAACAGGCTCTGCCCCCACATGTCCCGATGGTATCAGAGTACACTGTGCACCAGTATCAACTAAAGCATCATATTTTTGTGGCTCTGATGTGCCAGGCCATCGGATCCACACTGTCCAGAAGATCCGGTTTTCCCGTGCCTCTCCCTGGCTAGAGACAGGGCCCCTCTAACACTGGTTATCATTCCTTTCCTGGGCATACATACTAGAGGTCCCTTCAAGGGGGTCTGACAGATCGTACCCACAAGCTTGGTCACGGGAGGTTGAAGCTACCTTCACTTTGGTGGAACTCCCCCGGTTAGAGTTTCCCTCCTTGAGTTGACGGACCTGTGCTGCCAGGACAGAAGTGGGTTTCCCATCCCACCTCCCCATGTCTTCCCCATGGTCACGCAGGAAGAACCACAGATTAGCCCTTGGGGTGTACCCTCTCTCTCTAGCTGGGGATTGTTGGGCGCTGATTCTGGGGCCTGTGACTCTCACGGGTGCTGTATTAACCTTCCTTATCTCCTCCCTCATCTCCTCTTTAAACTCCTTAATCACGGCTGAGATATGAGCCTGCATTGGGCCATTAATCATACTCATAATTCCTAAGTTTGTTGGCAACAGAACCCACTGTCTCCCGGTGGGCATCAGCATTGATTGTTGCAATGAAGGTGGTGTATTGAGATGGCCCCAGATTTGCTAGACTCCACAGCATTTGTCCTGTACACCTGACCTTGTCGGGGTCATTATTGTGTCGTCCATCCCTCCCAAAGAGTACCTCCAATACTGCCACTTCCCTCAGCTGTTGGATCCCTTCCTCGAGGGTCTTCCAGCGCATTCTATGATGGTGCTCTTGCATTCTCTCTCTGTGGACAAACCTCTCCCTGACACTCATTAAGAGCCGCTCCCAGAGAGAAAGGGACCCTGGTTCCCTTACAAAAACCTGATTTATACCCGAGTCCTGGGTCAAGGGTCCCAAGTTCCTTGCCTCACCACCGTCCAGCTGCACGCCTGTACCCATAAGATCCCAAACCCGGAGTAGCCAGGTAACATAAGCCTCACGCCCTTGTCGCACAATGTCTTTATGTAGATTACGAAGACTTTAGTATGTCAGGGACTCGGTGATGATAGCAATCTCTGGGTCCCCTGTGGGTTGTGAGGTTCCTCCATTCCTGTCCCTATCTGCAGGGTGCTCTGCTTTCACCTTAGACTTCCTTGTTTCTACCGGGGCAACTGCTGCTGACCATGACTGCCTTTGTGTTTCAGCTGGAACCTGGACAGTTGTAACATCTGTGGGTTCCACAGCTGTACTATTAGACTGTCCCTCCTCAAGGTAAAGGGCCGGTTTCTCACCAGCTGGGGAAATGCACTCCTTCAGCATCTCTCATATCTCCTTAACCAGAACCCTCACCCAATCTGGGCGGTTCATTTCTGAGGTGGGCTGTGGGGCAGGGTCAGGCTCTGGAGTAGCAGCATCTTGAGTCTCTGGCGTAGGTGTGAGGGTAGTTATCCAGGTTAATCTTCCCTTATCTCTGAGTGCTAAATATAACAGGCCTATCAGCAACACCACCCATTGTATGGTATCATTAGCACTTAAAGAGGATCTTAACCCTTTGAGAACTGGTGGAGCAGACCCAAAAAGATGGTTAAAAGGTTGGGAGAAAGTTTCCCCAGATGCTATTTCCTCGCAGTAGGTACCGTTATTAAAGTAACCCCAAAAACATACAGTTAGTGTGTGATAGCTATGAATCCATGTACCTGCCTTCCAGAGGAAATTAAAGATCCATGAATTCCTAACCCAATTAACCCAGAAGCCAAACTTGACAACAGACACCGTAGCCTTAGTTAAAGGACCCATTTTTAGATAAGGGTCTGCAAATGGGAAAAGTATAGCTACGATCACATGCCACCCAAACCAAGGTAAACTAGACCACATGGTGATGCTTAAGATGTTTCTACACACAACAACAACAACAACAACAAAAACAAAACCAAATTACTTAAGAACTGTTAATCCTTTTTCCCTCTCAATGCCCTCGGGCCCCACGTTGATGTGCCAAAATCTGTCTTGGTTCGACAAGACAGGAGTCTGTGAAAGAGGGCAAAGCCTCCTGTGCAATGGAGAAGGCAAACCCCCCCCCCCCCCCCCTCTGAATTACCAGGATCTTTAAATTAAAAGGCTCTCAGGCAAAGATATGGGAATGGGAGTAACAATTCTTTACTAGGAGAAAACTAGATAACAATTTAAAAAGGCAAATGCAATTGGTACAAACAAAACCAGTGAAAAAAGTCCAGAACCTGAGGATTCGGGGTGCCAGTAGCAGTCCTGCTGGGACAATTGCTCCCCTTGCAGTGGTTGATGAATTGCAGCTGCAGTGGTGATATTTAGAAGGGTACAGTTTTCCTCTGAAGATCTGGTGGCAGTGGGGCCGGTCTTCCTCTGCGCCGGGGTTGCCTCTGAGCTCTGCCGCCGTCGCCTCAGCGCGCTCCGGCTGCTTCTCTGCGAGTGCCGCCGAAGAGAGCTGCTTCTCTGGCAATCCCCCAAAGTAAAGAGCTGCTCTGTCCCCAAAAAGGTACCCCCTTATATCCAATAAAAGAGTGCTTGGCTTCCCCCTCTGGGTGGAACATCTCACAATAGGATGGTGTTATGTTACCAGCCCTGCACTGAATCAGTCAATGGCCCACTAACAAACCATTACCTCTTAGGAGCAAAACCGGTTCTTGGAAAAGATAATAAACCTGCCCAACAGGTTTGCCTTCAACAGATGGCAAATAGAATACAAGCTTATCTTACAACCCAGGACAATTTTCTTCCTCTCTTCTTCTTTCTGTGACTTTCTATACACAACAGACAATCTGTCATATACTGTCAGCTTGCTCAGTCACGTGATCATGTAGAAATTGTAGGTGCACAGTAGGCAAACGTGTCATGCTTCTGTTTGCCCTCTGCAGGCAAACCTGCTCCCCAAACCTTCAGTCAAACTTAAAAAAAAAGCTTATCGCCAGTACCTTGTTGTGGTTAATGCACTGATGAAGCAGCATCTCCGTCTCAGCCTGCTTAAGCTGGAATTTTTGCTTTGGTAGCAGATGTGCCGGCAGGGTTCTTACAGCTACATAAGATGTGCCTCCTCTAGAACAGATTTCTGCTTCTTTGTGCAATAAAAACTATGCCTTAAACTGCTCCAGTGCAAGTTGTGCACTCATGTAGATGTGTTTTCAGATGTAGATATTTATATATATGCCTAGGGAGGGGCCTCCTGGAGAGTAGGGACAAACGTGGAAGGAAACTGGGCTGATAAAACATGCTTCTGCTTCAACCAAAAACCCTGTCTTCCCTTCACAGAGCAGGATATAAACTTTTCTCTGATTGGCCTAAAGGGAATAAACAAGTCTCTCAGTGTGCTGAACTTTTTGCTAGTCTCAAATTATTTAGAAAAGCTGTATTTTTTTTTTTTTGGGGGGGGGCAGGGGGGAGTCAGGTCTGCACTTCAGATTTCTTCTCCCATCAGTCAGGAACCTGCACAGCTGCTGTGGGTGGGGCAGGTGCTCAGTTAATTAGCAACAGGTACTTGGTAATTATTAACAGTGAGGTGAGAAGTTGGCTTGTGCCTGGCTGAGGGTTTGAGGACTGTGGTGAGAGAAGGGATAGGGAGTGGAGTAGAAAATACTAGTTACACAAGCAGGTATAGGTGGGTGTCTGGGGTGTAGGTGGGATTTATCTGGTTTAGGTGTTGCCCTGATTCTTAAGATTTTCTAAAGCCTTCTGAGTTTACATTCTGTTAGAAAACTTTCTCACAAAATTTTCTATAAACAACATATTGTTTTGCATTCCTTCATAGAGGTGGAGAAACTTGATGTACTAGTAGTTTGTCCAATGTCTTTGGAGAGGTGGTGCATTCACTCTCCAATCCACTGTCTCCTTTGGAAAAGTATAAAAGTTGGAGTCAGAGAATAAACCTTCTTTACCTTGCAAATAGCAGTGGCTCGCGTTGTGCTTTCATGTGTCCTATAGCGACATCTGGTGACCGCCGGAGTGTATTGCAGCTTAGGCCTGGAACCGCGTGGTGAGGTCTTTCTGTTCGGCGCTTTGCCTACTGCTGTTTTGGTAATGGAGAGCTTTGAAAATGTCAGGGAGGAGTCTGTGGCTTTGGACATTTGGAGGGAGGTGCTGAAGCAGAAACGTGTTCTTTTTTATTGGGATGATTTTGAGAGGTTGTTTTTAATGGGCAAGGCAGCAGGGATTCTTTCCCAGGCTTGCAGAGGCCCTTTCCTGGGAGAATTGGTCTCCCGTGGGAGATCACCTCATGGATGCCCTGCTTGATAATAGTTTTGAAGATATTGGGCCGCTGATGATGCTGTGGAAGAGGTTGGATGCCATTTGGCAGGGGTCTGAGATTGGTAGTTCTCGGGCTTCTCTGTGGGACCTATCTGTCTTGGATGTGGATGTTGGGGAAGCTGAGTCTCTGCGGGGTGGCCCTGATTCCCCTTGTCCCCAGGGGAGTGAGCTGGAAGACGGCTCCTCCTCTGGGGTAGTTTGGGCTCCCAGCCCACTGGCTCCGGGTGTCTGGTCGGTGGACGAAGCCCTACGGATTTCTGGGTGCTCGGTGGAGCGGGTTTGGCTGCCGCAGGTGTAGTGGGCTGGGAGGGAAAGCACTTTCTCTTTGTGCCTTCCCAGTGCTCAGGGGTGAACGGGGGCCCGGGGATCAGCTCCCGCCTCGGATTGCGTCTGACTCGGTGATGGTGCATTGTCCGAACTGTGGTGTTACATTTCCCCTGGAGACGACGCAGGCGGGTTCAGTCGTTTCGGTCTCGAGTTCTTCTTCCGAGGAGGAATCGACTCCGATTCCTGAGCCTGTGTGGCCTGCTGGGCATGCACAGGCGGTGGGGGCCGCCAAAGGTGGGGCATTGGTCACTGTTCCATTGGGCCCCGCCCCAGCAGGTGGGCAGCCCGTCCTGCCCCGCCTGATGGGGGCGGTGCCCACCAGGAGGCTGCGCGTTGCGGCTCCGATGCTCCTTGGGGGGGGTGCCGGACTCCCTTGTGTCATCTCGCGGTGACGTGTCTCCATGTGCTGCGTCTCCCTCTGCGCCCCGCCCTTCCCCCGCCCCAGGGGACGGGAGCGATGCGATGCGCTGGGGTTGTGGTCTGCGCCTCCACCTGCGCCCGCTGAGGTGCCCTCTGCTGATACTGCGGACGGCACTGCCGGAGCGCCGGCTGGATCGGCTCCGCCTTCCCCACCTGCTGTGGGGGCTGGGACTGCGGCGCAGCGGAGCGCTGGGGTGTTCACCTTTAGCGCGACTGCTGACGTGGCCGGCGGGAGACCAGTGAGTTCCCGGGGCCGCGTATCCTCCCCGTCGACTTTGTGTACTCTCCCCGCCTGCCAGGTGACTGTGCATCCGAAGGACCACAGGTGGTTTTGGCAGGAGGTCCTGGATAAGGCTGAGAAGATGTGTGACTCTGACCCCTCGCGGAGCCTGCCAGATCACGGGGAAGGCTCCTCTGGCTCTGCTGATGCTGCGGGGGGCGTGGTGTCCAGTGATGTTGCACTGCCTCGCAGCCCAGGGGCTGCCACTGTCCCTGTGGAGTCCACGGGACATGACACGGTGGGTGATGCAGCCTTACCAGGGGGCTCTCAGTCTTTCCCTGTGCTTAGGGGTGTTATAACACTCATCAGCCTTTTTTGTTTAAGGTGTTGAAGGAAATCCAAAACACCATTGCACAGTATGGTGTTGGGTCTGCTGAAGTTATGCAGACGATCCGATTACTTGTTGCTGACCTGCTGACGCCTTCCAGTATTCGTTCTGTGGCACAGGCTCTTTTAACCCTGTGCAATTTGACGTGTTTGAGGACAAGTGGGCTGGTTTGGTGGCCAGCGCAGTAGGGAAGAATGCTACACAGGGGTAACAGGATCCCAGATGTGTTGTTACGGCTGACATGTTGATGGGCACAGGCAATTATGTTGATCCTCAGGGGCAGGCTGGATATGATCCTCTTGTGCTTGAGCAATGCAGGACGTTAGGCTTAGCAGCTGTGATCCAGACCCTAGAAATGGCTGCTCCGATGGAACCCTGACTATTGTTCAAAGGGTTGATGAGTCTTTCATGGACTTTGCAGCAAGGTTGATGCCTCTGTAGAGCGGCAGGTGGTAGAACCTGAGCTGAGGCTAATGGTCCTTGCGAGATTTGCTAGGATCCACTGCAACGCTGAATACAAGAGAGTCATACAGGCTCTTCCTGAAGGGGCTACACTCTCGCAGATGGCAGCGGCCTGTGCAGACCTAGGCCCCTCAGTTCGGAAGATAGATCCTTGGGCTACTGCTGCGCAGCCGGTCTGGGCAGCACCGCAGGGCTAGAAGCAACTGCAGGGGGCTGCTCAGACAAGCACCAAACGGGGGAAGAAAGCACAGAAGGGAAAATTTCCCTCGTATGTGTGTAGCCGGTGTGGAAGGCCAGGCCATCCAGCAGATGTTTGTAAGGCGACTGTTCATGTTAGTGGCCAAGCACTCCCGGGCCCAGGAAATGGGAAGCAAAGCACAAAAGGGGGGTGCGCTCAGACACAAGTTCCTCTCCAGACCCCGGAGCCCATGGAGGTCTGCTCAGCCAGCTTGTCGCCAGCACCTGCGGATCAGCAGGTGTGGATGTCTGCACAGCAGCAACAGTTGTTTTAGACTCTTGCAAGGTGCACAAGGTTCCCCTGGATGCCTTTGGTCTGTTGGGTGAAGGCATGAGTGCCTTCCTTATGGGGAGGTCTAGTGCCACCCTTCAGGGTGTCATTGTGCACCTGGGTCTCATTGGTGCATGCCGCGCTCCCGCCCCAGATCCCTGTTCTCAGCCCCGGCTAGCTCTCGTCCTGGGGCAAGGGTGGGCGATTGAGGCACCCTCCGCTGGTCCCAGCTGGGCTTTGGAGAGTGCCTTTGTGGGTTCCGGGCAGCGCTGGCAAGCCTCGCGGTGGTAAATGAAGAGCGGATCCTGTTGGGGGCTAAGTCCAAGTTTATTGTAGCCCAACGGGGCCAAATATTCCAGAACGGTGCCTGCCAACAGGAACCCAGACAGGGTTCTGACACCAGCTTATAAAGTGTGAGGGAGGGGTAACCAACGACTAATGGGGATAGGGATAGGGAGTGGCTTCGGGATGGGGTGATATGATGTGGTCCAATGGGGGAAGGATATGGGGGGAGCCCCAGGTCCTCGCCCAATCACCCGGTGCCCTGAGTAGAAGCTTCTGGATGGATGGGAAGGAGCACCGAGTGATAGACAAGGCACCCGGGAGGGGTAAAGGGAAAGGCTGCGCCTCTTCCAGGGTGATGGACAGCCACTGGAGAGGCGGGAAGGGAGGACAAGGCGGGAAAACTGGGGACAAACCAAGTTGTACATGGGGGTACAAAGGAATAACCCGATACATAATACAATAATAATAAAACATACAAATAACGCAACTCCACATCTCCTCCTTTTTTGTTTAAAAAGAAAGAAAGGTGAAGTGGATAAAGTAAGTCTTTAAACGGGGGCTTCACAGTCTCTGGGCTCATCTTGAAACTAGATGTTGCCTTCTTTAGGAAGTTCTTCTTCTTGGAACCCTTCCTGATTTAATGGTTCCAGTTCGTAAGGCACTGTCAGTGCAGCGTGGTTGACACTGATGGTGGAGTTAATTGCTTTTAGAATTAAACTCTTCACCACGCTGAAACCTATGATAAACACAATGAGTCCCAGCAGCAGCAGAAGTCCTGTTTTTAAAATTGATTGAGCCCACCCAGAGAGTTCCCATCCTTCAAACAGCGACCCCAGCCATCCTGCAGCGATGGAAGTGCGGACGTCCTCAGCCCTGGAACTTTTGCTGGAGGCTGAGGAACGATCCACGCATGCTGGGGTCTTAGGGCGATAGTGATGCCCAGAAGGATGAGGCTCATAGATGACAGCATCCTGGGTGGTTTCAGGGTGGAGTGCGTGTCTGGAAAATAACTGAAATATAAGTTAATAATCGAGGTAGGGGAGGTCTAACTCAAAGGGGGACAGAGAATCCAAGGAGCCAGAGAGGGAAGAGGGGGGATCAGGTGAGGGGGACCTTCTCCACTGTTGGAGGGCGGCGTACCCAACCTGAGGACTGTCCGGTTTTCTCTTCTGGGTCTTAGGGACATATGGTCTGACGAATTTGGAAGGGACCCATCTCAGGCCTGAGGGCGTGGATACGCAAGCGTACCCCCGTCCCCAGGTGACCAAGTCATAGGGTCCTTCCTGCCGCCAGGTCTCATAGTCTTTAATGAGAACTGGTGGCTTCTCCCTGACCTTGCTCTTCTCGTAGGAATTAAAGTGCCTCGCGATGGGGGGGTTGAGGCACTCGAAGGAACAGTTTAAGAAATTGATGGTAAAAAGGGCCCGCGCCAACTGAACCTGGGGGGACTCATTTTTAGCTGACGACTGTTGTTGTTTAAGCATCCTTTTGATGCTTTGATGAGTCCTCTCCACCACGGCTTGACCTGATGGGGAATAGGCGATGCCAGTTTTATGTTCTATTCCCCATTGCTGCAGGAAGCCTGCAAATTCCTTGGACGTGTACCCGGGGGCATTGTCTGTTTTTATCAGTTTTGGGACGCCCAGCATGGAGAAGGCTTGTATCAGGTGTTTCTCTACTTCCTTGGCCTTCTCCCCTGTGTGGGCAGAGGCGAAAACTGCTCCGGAGAAGGTGTCCACGGAGACATGGGCGTACTTCATCCTCCTGAAGGAGGGGACGTGAGTAACGTCCATCTGCCACACCTCACAGGACCTCAGACCCCTAGGATTAGCCCCTGCGCTCACCGATGGTAGTGGGAGCGACTTACAGGATGGGCATGTGGCCACAATGGCCTTGGCCTGGTCCCGGGTTAGATGGAACTGCCAGACCAGACCAGGCGCATTTTGGTGGTAAAGCTGGTGGCTTATTTTGGCTTGCTGGAACTTGTCCGGGAGCGGCGCCAGCTGTGCGGGGGCGGCAGCGAGGGAATCGGCACGCCGATTGCCCTCGGCCAAAAACCCCGGCAGGTCGGTGTGTGACCTGATATGTATCACATAAAATGGTTGCTCTCGGTGGGAGACTAGCTTTATCAGCTTTGAGAGGAACCTATTGAGGGCATCGTTGGCGACACCTTGCAGGATTGCATCCTGTGCTCTAGACACTACACCTGCTACATAGGCCGAATCGGTGACTAAATTAAAAGGTTCAGAGAACCGCTCAAAAGCTCTAATGACTGCGGCCAACTCAGCTACTTGAGGGGATCCTTCCACCTCAACAACATCCGCCTCCCACCGCTGAGTTTGAGGATCTTTCCAAGTCACTACTGACTTGTGGGACCCTCTGGACGTGTCCGTAAAAACTGTCAGAGCCTTTAAGGGTATTTACTCTGAATTTGTTTTGTTGATAAAGTGAATTGGATCTCCGAATTGAAAATTTTGTTGGCCGGTCTCAAAACGGAAATTTTTCCGGTGTAGCTGTCTAGTGCAAACTGCAATGACTCGTTCTCTTGCAGCAGGTGTTCCAACATTGCCTTTGTGAATTGGCCCGATTCCAATTTCAAAGGAATGTGGATGTGATCAAAGTCACACCCCGCCAGCTCCCGAATCCGCGTTCTCGCTTTGCGGATTAGCTCTGCCACCAGCTCTTGTGGCAGTGTCATTCTTTTGGATCGTGAATGACTCAGGAATACCCACTCTATGATGGAGAGTGGGTCCCTTTTGTCCTGATCCTTGCCCTTTCCTAGGGGGTCTGCCCATTGAAAGATGACTCCGTGGAGGTGTGGCAGTCTGCCCAGTATGATAAATCTGAAGGGCAGGCCCGGATCGTACCTGTGGGCCTGCCTGGCAGACATTGCCTCCTGAACCTTCTGCAAAGCAGCTTTGGCCTCTGGAGTGAGTTCCCTGGGAGAACTAGGCTCTTCCCCCCCTTTCAATAAATTGAAAAGAGGGGCTAGGTCTTAGTTGTTAATAGCTAACCAGGGTCTCACCCAATTTAAAGACCCACACAGCTGCTGCACATCGGCTAGAGTCCGAATTGAATTTTTTATGGCCAATTTCTGCGGAACAGTTGTCCGCTTGTTTATTTCCAAACCCAGGTACTTCCAAGGTGGCATCTTTTGAATCTTATCTTCTCGCAGCTCGAACCCTACAGCAACCAACGCACTGGTTGTCAGTTCAAGCGCGTGTGTAAGTAAATCGTTGTTGGGGGCACAAATAAGAATATCATCCATATAATGCTGGATGATCACGCCCTCGGTGGCTGCACGCACAGGGGACAGCAATGAAGAGACGTACCACTGGCAGATGGTTGGGCTGACTTTCATGCCTTGGGGAAGAACTTTCCAGTGGTATCTCTCCATTGGGGCTTCTCGGTTGATGGAAGGAACCGAGAAGGCGAACCGTGGCACGTCATCAGGGTGTAGGGGAATTTGGAAAAAACAATTCTTGATATCAATCACAGCCAATTCCCAATTTTCTGGTAACATCATAGGGGACGGCATCCCTGGCTGGAGAGGACCCATGTCTTCTATTATGTTGTTTATGGCGCGGAGATCGTGGAGGAGGCGCCACTCGTCTTTGCCAGGTTTTTTCAGGACAAAGACGGGGGAATTCCAGGGAGATGTTGTTTCCTGGATATTCCCTTTGGTGAGTTGCTCCTTCACGAGCTCCCAAAGCACTTTTAATTTCTGTTTATTGAGCGGCCACTGCTCTACCCACACTGGTGTATCTGTGAGCCAATTAAGTTTTCGGGTAGGACGCTCTTCAGTGACTGCTGCCCGAAAAACCTGAGGGGTCGGGATGTCAATTGTGACCCCCCATTGGGCCATCAGGTCTCTCCCCCACAAGGGTTCCGTATAGTCTATTACGAACGGGCGTAAATAGGCCGATTGCCTGTTCGGCCCCTCAAATTTTACGATGTTTTTCGATTGTTTCGCCAATTGAGAACCCCCTACACCTTGAATTTTTCCCGCTACGTTTTGCAATTCCCAGCGTGACGGCCAATCCCGTGCGGGATGACCGTCATGTCTGTCCCTGTGTCCAGGAGACCGCTTAGGTGTTTGTACTCCTCATCCTTCCGCATATAGCAGGAGGGCTTTGGTCTTTCCTTCCCTATGACCTGGGCCTGGCACACCTGGTAGCTCTTCTTCGCTGTTTTCTTCCATAGATCCTCAGGGTGTGCCGGAGGCCCAGATGCTGGAATGGCCTGGGCAATGATTTGGCCCTTGGGAAGGAAGACCGGAGGATGGGGGCAGTGCAGCCACACCACTAATTGCTCGGTGTTCCTAGATGTTAGGGATGGTGCAATAGTGACTTTGAGAGGCGTGAATTTTGTGTCCCCAAGAACGATATACTTACTGTGGAGGTTCCTCCAGGTTCCCGGATCCTCTGTGTCGACGGCGATGGAGTGCCAGTCGCTGTCCCTTAGGTGCAGAGCCTCAGTCAGGGCCAACCTATATGGGGAGAAGTCAGATGGGGTGTTAAGTACCAGCTTAGGCTGGTTCGGGCCTCGACCCAGCCAAGCGGTGGGAATGAAATCCACATCCTCCCTCATATAGGTTGGTTCGTCAGCCATAGTCCGGTGTGTCAAGTCCAGTGAAATGTCCTCAGGTTGGCATTGATGGTAGTCGTCCCTCCCCTCCTCTGATGTTATAGAGCCTACCATATTTATGTCCTCGCGCAGGGAGGGACTGTGCTGATGACTCAGTTTTTTTGTTTTCCCCCCGAGTTGGGGGCACTCCTCCCTTGTCGCTGCTGCCTATATTTAAAGAATTCGTCACTCAGCGGGCATTGGGAAGCCCAATGTCCCTTTTGCCTACGTAGATTGCAGGCCTGATGGTTCTGTTGTCCCCTCGGGGGTGCTCCTGTAGGGCGGCGGTCTGGAGAAGGGGTGGCTGGCGGTGTCACGGCTTCAACGAAGGCTACTCTCCTAGTAGGTGGTTTAGGAATCCTTGGAGTGTCCTCAGCAGGAACCGTCACCTTTCGCGCGCAGACCTGAAGCATACTTTGAAGGGTAGGCTCAGGATCCAGGGGCAGGCTGAGGATGGCTTGCTGGCACGCGTCGTTAGCGTTCTGCCTCGCAACTGTGGCAAGCATCCCCTCTCGCAGCCTCTCGTCCGGGACCTGAGCCTCCATCGCGTGATGTAATCGGTCCACGAACGCGACAAAAGGTTCTAGGGGTTCCTGCTTTAGGGACAAGAAGTTAATAACCGTACCGCTGGGTCTTAACTTAAAAAATGCCTTCTCTGCCGCACTAGTGCCGACCTGCAGCGCCTCTCGAGGTATTTTTTCTGCCTGCTTGGTCCCCATTTTCCAATCCCCCTCCCCGCACAAGTGGTCTACGGATATTATTGCCCCATCTTCATCCCTAGAGCTATCTGCATTGGCCCAGAGGTCAGGTAACACCTCCCTGATCTCCCACTTCCATTCGGATTCCCAGATTAAAAATTCTCCGTGGGTGATAAGGCAGGAGAAGAGAGTCCGAATGTCCGCAGGGACATATTCTTTGGAGGAGAGGGTTGCCTTCAATAAGCCTCTAAAATATTCGCTTTCCCTACCGAACTCCTTCTGGGCCTTGCAGAGCTCTTTGATGGTCTGCTGGGGGATGGGGGACCACTGTACAAGGGGCCTACCCCCCCGCCGCGGGGTATAGGTGACAGGTGCGGCCGAGAAGGTAGGTAGGGATTGGGGTGGATCGGGGTTCCCACGCTCCCTCCCCCCGGAACTGAAAGCGTGGGAACTGGAAGACGAGGCGTGGGAACCAGGGGACGAGGCGTGGTCTGTAGCAGGGGGAGTGGTATGGTGGGGACTCCCCTCCCCGGGGGTGGAGCTGAGGGGTGGGGTGTTGAATAATTCAAGGGAGGGGGAGTTGACGGGGGGTGGAGGAGGGAGGTGGGCGGAGAAATCCGGGGAGCAGAAGGGGTTGGTCTGCCGGAAGGGGTTTTGGGAGGGGGGAGGATAGGGATCATGGGAAGAAGAAGCACAAGTGGCGGGAAAAGCCATGTGGCGTCCACCATCTTGTGTCCTGGGGAAGGGGGAAGAAGGGAAGCCATTTTGTGGGGTTTGGGGATGGTGGATGGGGGATAAGGGATCTTCGGGGGTCTGGAACAATTTAAAACGAACAGAGTTTCCACGGGACGGGGCTGTACAGCATGGGGAAGAAGGGGAACGGGTAGAAGCAGAGACAGTGCCTGCACTGCCCTGCGGGGAGTCAAGGATATTCTCAGAGGGGCCAGAATCTGCCTGCGGGCAACGCCAGGATGCCCGTCTGAGAATACCCGACTTCGGGAAAGAGGGAGAGGGAAGAGGAGTAGGATTTTTAGCACTAACAGCGGAACTGGGGATCGGTTTGTCTGCTGGTGGCTGTGGCAGACTTTCGTAGTGATTTTTAATAATACCTCGAATTTGTAGGGCCAAATGGGTGAATTTGGAGAGAGAGAAATCCGACTGCCACAGGATCTCTCTCCCCACCTGGTCCCAAAAGGGCACTTGGTATAATTTGGCTGCTGAAATATCGGGGAAAGTCTGCGACAACCACTGGACAAACTTCTTAGCTTCAGATTTTTTAACCTTAATTCCCCCCACTAAAAGGATGCCCACAACTTGGGAATAAATGCTCTTGTGCGGCACTGACAGCCTTGCACCCATGCTGTCTGATGTTAAAAGGTGCCGCAAAGTTTATGATTGGGGAAACGAAAACGAAAAACAGAAGACCGCCCCACCCGCTCTTTCCCAAGTCCTTATAGCTTCCCGCCCGGGAAGGGAAGCACCGGAAGCTCGCCAGGGAGCACCGAAAACACGGATCTTTTCCCCGAATCCCAGGGAGAAAGAAATCCACCAAAAAGGGACAAACCCTCAACCAAAAAGGACAGGGAAAGCGCCAGGGACCCCTATACCAACCGGGGGGTCCGGGAGGGTAGGGAAGAAATGAAAAGCCCAATCATAAAACCTCACCACGAGAGGACCGACTCTGGAGGTGCCTTCCGGAGCTGCCGGTCCTGTCCCCGGGAGCGCCACCCACTAAAACGTAGGTCTGCTCCCGCCGGGGTAGCTGACGGCCAGGAGGACGAGTCTTCGAGTCCGAACGACCCTAAAAATCCTCAGACGAGGGGTCCAACGCCACGGAAAGGGCCTCTCGTTGGGCGCCAGCTGCCGCGCTCCCGCCCCAGATCCCTGTTCTCAGCCCCGGCTAGCTCTCGTCCTGGGGCAAGGGTGGGCGATTGAGGCACCCTCCGCTGGTCCCAGCTGGGCTTTGGAGAGTGCCTTTGTGGGTTCCGGGCAGCGCTGGCAAGCCTCGCGGTGGTAAATGAAGAGCGGATCCTGTTGGGGGCTAAGTCCAAGTTTATTGTAGCCCAACGGGGCCAAATATTCCAGAATGGTGCCTGCCAACAGGAACCCAGACAGGGTTCTGACACCAGCTTATAAAGTGTGAGGGAGGGGTAACCAACGACTAATGGGGATAGGGATAGGGAGTGGCTTCGGGATGGGGTGATATGATGTGGTCTAATGGGGGAAGGATATGGGGGGAGCCCCAGGTCCTCGCCCAATCACCCGGTGCCCTGAATAGAAGCTTCTGGATGGATGGGAAGGAGCACCGAGTGATAGACAAGGCACCCGGGAGGGGTAAAGGGAAAGGCTGCGCCTCTTCCAGGGTGATGGACAACCACTGGAGAGGCGTGAAGGGAGGACAAGGCGGGAAAACTGGGGACAAACCAAGTTGTACATGGGGGTACAAAGGAATAACCCGATACATAATACAATAATAATAAAACATACAAATAACGCAACTCCACAGGTGCAGATTTCACAGGGCAGATTTGTACAATGGTTTCCACACCCTCCCCCCCATTACGATCCCAAAAAGGATGCGGCTTGCTCAACTTGTGCCTTTTAAGTCTTCTGTTCACAGGATGGCTGACCGGTCGTGAGGTGATGGCGGTTTTGGATCCACTGGACAGCCTCAAGTTCACTGGACCACTGTCCTGGCCAAAGACCGTCCCAAGATGTTGTGTACCCTGTCCATCCCTGGTGCAATGCCGTCAGAGATCCGCCTGCATGGGCTTCTTGACAGTGGCACTGATGTCACGGTTCTCTCCCTTGCTGCCTGGCCTCCAGACTGGCCCCTGGATCCAGCAGAGACATCTGTTGCGGGCCTGGGGGGAACAGCGTGATTTTATGTGAGCCAGCGGCCCATGCTGGTCGCAAACCCAGAGGGACAGATGGCCTGGATTAGGCCTCATGTTACTTCTCCTGCTAACCTCTGGGGGAGGGATGTTCTGTCTGCATGGGGGGTGCGCATCGGGATGGGTTTTTGATGGGGGCCACTGCAGTGAAGCGTGCAGAGTGTCCTACGCCTCCTATATGGTGGCTGGTGAATACACCTGTTTGGGAAAACCAGTGGCCCCTCCCTCAAGATAAACTGATCGCCCTTTGGAATTTGGTGCAGGAGCAACTGGACCAGGGTCATCTGGAACCTTCTACCAGTCCCTGGAAAACCCCTGTTTTCTGCATCAAAAAGAAGTCTGGGAAATGGAGGTTGTTACAGGACCTCCGCAAGGTCAATGCCGTCACGGAAGGCATGGGAACATTGCAGGCGGGCATGCCATCGCCTACCATGCTTCCTGCAGGCTGGCCGATCTTCATAGTGGATTTGAAGGATTGTTTCTTTACAATTCTTTTGCATCCCAATGACAGACCGAAATTTGCCTTCACGGTGCCAGCAATTGACAGTGATGAACCCGCACAGCAATATCAATGGAAAGTCTTGCCACAGGGGATGCGCAACTCCCTGGTCATATGCCAATGGTGTGTGGCTCGTGCCTTGTCTGGAGTTCACAAGCAGTTTCCTGCTAAGTGTCTGTATCATTATATGGACGACATCTTGGTGGCTGCGTCCACTCAGGAGGAGCTGCTGAGGATTCAGCCTCAGTTGCTCGATGCTTTGCATGCTCATGAGCTGCAGGTGGCTCCAGAAAAAGTTCAAGAGCAACCTCCTTGGAAGTATTTGGGGGTCAAAATTCTGGAACGGACAATCCGACACCAGGAGGTGCAATTTGCACACTCGGTGAAGACACTGAATGATGTTCAAAAACTGATGGGTGTCATCACCTGGTTATGTCCATACTTGGGACTAACCGATGCACAACTGTCTCCTGTGTATGATCTGTTGAAAGGAGACTCTGATTTAAAATCACCTTGCACATTGACCCCTGAGGCACGTCAGGTGCTGGAGGAGGTTCAGCAGGCTGTCTCTGCCCGTCAAGTTTATCGCATTGATCTTTCTGTTGATGTCACTGTGTTTGTTACCACTCCAGATTCGCATCCCACAGGTATCATTGGTCAATGGAGTGACAAATGGTCTGATCCCTTGCACATCTTGGAATGGGTTTTCCTGCCCCATCAGCCGCAGAAGATGGCAAGGACATTGGCTGAGTTGATTGCTCGGTTGATAATCAAATGCCGGCAACGGTGTTTGCAATTGATGGGTGCGGATCCTGCAAAGATCACACTCCCGGTATCCCGGAAGGACTTTGACTGGAACTTTGCACACTGTGTGTCCCTGCAAAGTGCTCTGGAAAAAATTTCAGGGCAAATCACTTATCATTTGCCCAGCCACAAACTACTGCAGGTGGCAAAATTTACACAGATCTCTTTGTGGCCCAAAAATAGTCAGGAACCCATGCAAGGACCCACTGTCTTTACTGACGGTTCGGGGAAAACAGGAAAGGCCATTGTTACCTGGAAGGACGGATCTGAGTGACAGGTTCTGAAAGGTCATCAGGATGGGTCGGGCCAATTGCTTGAGTTGAGGGCTGCTGTTATGGCATTTGAGAGATTTTCCCAGGAACCTTTAAATTTGGTCATGGATTCTGCCTATGTGGCTGACACCGCACAGCGGTTGGGTCACTCGGTTTTGAAGGAGGTCAGTAACCCTGCCTTGTTTCATTTACTGAAGACCTTGTGGCATGCCATTCAGGCCTGGGTTCATCCGTTTTACGTTCTGCATGTGAGAAGTCACACCAATTTGCCAGGGTTTGTAGCAGAAGGATTTCGCGAGGGCTGACAAGTTGACTAATCCAGCGTGGGTAGGTAGCACCTCAGCCTGATACACTCGCACAGGCCAAGGCATCACATGAGTTTTTCCATCAGAATGCACATACTCTGCAGAAGCAGTTTCAGCTTACACGAACGGAGGCTCGTGGCATTGTTGTGTCCTGTGACGACTGCCATGCATTTGCTCTGCCTCTACCAGCAGGGGTAAACCCCAGAGGCCTTAGGGCCTTGGAGCTTTGGCAGACCGATGTCACCCAGATTGCCGAGTTTGGCCGGCACAAGTATGTGCATGTCACGGTGGACACGTTCTCTTCTGTGATGTGGGCTTCCTCTCACACTGGAGAAAAGGCTCACGATGTCATTGCCCACTGGAGGCATGCCTTTGCTGTTCTGGGCATACCTTCTGCTGTGAAATCCGACAATGGTCCTGCTTATGCATCCCAGCAGGTGTGGCAGTTCCTGCAGTTGTGGGGTGTGCCACACAAGTTTGGTATCTCCCATTCTCCAACTAGCCAAGCTATTGTTGAATGTGCTCATGGTACTCTGAAGCGGGTTCTTCAAAAACAAAAACGGGGAATGCAGGGTGAGACCTCGCACAGTTGGTTAGAAAAAGCATTGTACACCATCAATCATCTTACAGTGCAGCAGAATTCAAATAACCCTTGTTGCTGTGCGAGACCGGCTCCGGGCGGACACCTGTGGGAACACGGCAGGAGGAGGGGAGAGGCGGCGCCGCTTTTCCCCTTCGGCTCTGCGAGGCTCAGTTCTAGCGTGGGAACAGACAAAATAGCGACACAGGGCTCAGGTGCAGAGATGTGTTTATTGTGGAAGTGTGTTCCCGAGACACCGGGGCACCAACCGGGGGTTGGTTATACCCCGTGCCGGGGGCGGTGGGGGGAACATGAGCCACAGCCAATGGGGATAGAACGAGGGGCACGGCAAGCCCTGGAGACCCCAGGGAGGCAGGAGCGGCGATGGGAAAGGAAGGGGGGGGCGGGCAGGGACCGACCGTGTGGCGAGGGGGAAGGACAAGGGAATGCAGGATCGGGACAAAGGACTGCGTGGGGAGGGGGGAGGGGGAATGGGGGGGGGGAAGAAGAAAAAATTACAACTCCCGCAAACCCTGTCATTTTAAATCATCATCTCTCATTGCAGGCTGCAGACAAGGCACATCAGCCTCGAGCAAAAGTTCGAGTGTGGAATTTAGTCACCGAGCAGTGGGAAGGTCCCTATGACCTTATCGCTTCAGGGTGCGGGTATGCTTGTGTGTCCAGAGATACTGGGGTACACTGGGTACCTTCAAAGTGTGTTCATCCTGACCTGCAGCCGCAGAGACAGAATCTGACCAACGGGCAACATGGAAACCATGACCAAACTGAAAGGCATCGAGTGGATGGATCGTTGAATGATGACTCGGTTGAAGACAATGCGAGTGATTACTCTGATGATTCCTCCATGAACGGACACTGAACCTTGTTCATTTTTCCTTTTCTTTTAAACTAAGAAGGATGAGATGTCACCCTGATTCTTAAGATTTTCTAAAGCCTTCTGAGTTTACATTCTGTTAGAAAACTTTCTCACACAATTTTCTATAAGCAACATATTGTTTTGCATTCCTTCATAGAGGTGGAGAAACTTGATGTACTAGTAGTTTGTCCAATGTCTTTGGAGAGGTGGCGCATTCACTCTCCAATCCACTGTCAGCTTTGGAAAAGTATAAAAGTTGGAGTCAGAAAATAAACCTTCTTCTTTACCTTGCAAATAGCAGTAGCTCGCGTTGTGCTTTCACGTGCCTTATAGCGACATCTAGGTACTGCATATCATGGACTTGATCAATAATGAAGAACTGAACATTTAACTGTGAGATAGGATTATTTAGTTGCTACTCTAAATGCTGCATTTACTAACATGTAATGTAGTTTCTTTGTATTTTGTTCAGAAGCTGTCTCAAAAGCATTGAAGTCCAATTATAGTCTTCATAAACACAAGTTAATATCTTACTTTTTGTTAAAAGCAGAAGCTGAAATGTCCAATGGATCTTGCATTCAGTAATATACACATTGTAAAAGAAGTGTCTCTGTCCTGTTCCTGTGGCTAGAAAACATTTCTGGAAGCATTTCCTTGCTGCTCCTATATCTCTATCCCTTTGGAACCTGATGCTAATACTATATTTTTCTAAAATTAGACTTAATGCCTTCTCTAGGCCTTTTCATTTTGTCATTTACACCTGTCACTTGCGGGGGGAAAAAAGTCTGATAAGATTTTTTTTCTTGTAGGCCTCTCAAATTCCAGCCCATTGTATTTAGCTGCAAAATCCTAAATCACGCTAATGGGATGCCTGAAATGGACACTGGTAGGTGAGTAAAAAAAATGCCCATCACAGATGTTATCAACGATTTTTAGTTCCTGATAGTGCAGTATTGCTCTTACCCAAGGACTATTCATGTTTCTTTCTCTTTTTCTTGCAGCTCTCACTTCTATGATGACTGAGAAACAAAAATACAAAGTAAGGGTATTCAGAGTAGATGGACATGATGAGAATTAGGGGGCAATTTGACCATACACTTATGCGTATGACTGCCCTTGTCTGTGAAAGACTGTAGTGGTGTGATTGCAATAATTTCTGCTGGTCAGTGTTTTTAGTGTTAACAGAGCTACCCAGGGAGCCAGACAGGTTTTATGACTCTCTTTGGAACTGAAGGAAAAAGAGAAGAAAATGTGTCTGTGGTGTTTTCCTGTAGCAGTTCTACATGCTATTGGTGGCATGTAACAAGTAGATTTCGCACCTAGTAACTACTTGTGGTGCAGTCTTAAGAGTGCTAGTTGTGAGAGTTGCTTCTGTAGAAAGGTGATTTCTATTACTGCTGTGTTAATTCTTCCTATAAAATGAGAAAAGCCCAACGACTTCCTAGTTGTTTCCAGTTGTTTATGTGTTTGTATTTGTACCCCTTTTCTTGGATGTTTTCATTGTGTAGTCAAGATACCCAAAAGCTACAAGCAAGGGTGTGTTTGGATGGTGGTCTGGGACAGAAAGTATTCTCCTCTGTAGTTCAAACTGGCCAAGTTTAAGCTTTTTAACTGATGTTGTTTTTAAGTGGAAAAATACAATTTAGAGTTTTGAAATCCCCATAAGTACATGATGTAAACATATAGCATGTTTTACAAGCTCACTTTGGGAACCGGTTGCAATTAAGTGTTGCCTCCTGAGGTGTCTCAAGTTGCATGTCTTAAAGAAGAAGAGAAATAGGAATTTGCGAGACAGGAAACAGAACCCCAGAACTTTTCACTACACCAGGCCCTGTACTGAAGTGTCTGTTGTGAAAAATATAGCCAGGACCATAAAACTTAGCAGTCTGAAGAAACTGCATTACAGCAACTGCTTAACTTCAGCGTGTTTGAGCCAGTGCTGTTGGCAGCATTATCTCTTCATCCTGGGACACTTCCTGGTTCCTGTGCCTTGACACTGCTTTTACACAGGGCTGGGGAAGGAGTTTGGGTCTATGAACTGGCTGGTGGTGAGAAACAGGTTCTTTTTTGTGAGATGGGGTGATGGTGTGCATGTGTCTCCATTAATGGCTTAGTGCCCTTTGTGAGCTTCTTACTTGAGCTAGAATTTGTGGAGTGTTTAAAGCTTGCTGCCTTATGCAAGATAGTGAGGAATAGACTCTTTTCATCCCTTAGGTAATTATTAGTTTTATTATTGCACTGCAGTGAGATAGGATTAATGTAGGTTACAAGTAGTGACAGAATATGAAAAAAGAAAACAATAAGCACAAGAGCAAAATATAAAAATAGTCTCAGGAATTAACCTGGTAGTTTGAGAATTCTATGAATATATAAAATGCTTGTAACAACAGTAACGATGCTTAAATCTATTTTCCTTTCTGATAAAGAATATGTTTTCAAGTATTTTGCATACAGGATTCACCTGGGCTGTAAGAATTTGAAGAATTTCAAGTGTGCATCTTCAGGAATGAGATAATAAAGTTTTGACTCAAGTTTTCAACCTGAATAAACTACTAATTACCCCACACCAATTGCAAGTTATAGCTAATACAGTGCAATAAAAACACAATTGCCCTTTTTCCCCCTTAGCATTTTCTCCCTAGTCCTGTAAAATTTGGTTTTGTGCCTTGTCCTTAGATTACTTTCTAAACCATTCCACATCATCAATAGATCTTGAGAACTGTCTCATGAGTAGATAGAAATAATCAGTTTTGAATATAGGAAATTAAATGAAGAATCACAGTTCATAAGCTTGGGCTTCTGGATTGACCATTTTAGATAATTCAAGTAGACATTGCTGAATATTCAACCTGGTCTGGCAGGCTCCTGACTCTGAAAGGTGGGCAACTGAAACCTCTGTGTCTGCACAGAAAGGCAAGTTATGGGATAGCTAAGAATTGGCTCTGGCCAGCTTGTATCCCAGGTATTATCTTTAATAGTTGTTTTCTTATATTATTAGGTGTCACTGTTTAGGCAGGACGGGAATGAGAAGACTCTGACCCAGAAGGCTGCTGAGAGAAAAATTCTGATTTATTCAAAATAAACCGCTCATTTATACAGAGCTCCGTGAGGACCAACTCCATTGGTCCTGAAGTGGAAACAACCCACCCCATTGGTGCAGAGTGCTTGACGTACAGTGATAGAACTTAACTATAAACAATGTGAAAAACAAGAGAGATAAAGAACCTTATTTACATTCTTCTCCAACTCTTTCCCAGGCTTCTGCCTGTCTAGAAACTCTCTGTTTCTCTCTTTGACTGAATCTGAGACCCACATTTTCCCCTTTTTGTTTAAAGAAGGAGGTGGTGTTTGTCTCCTTTCTGCAGGGCCTCTTGCAGAAGAGAGGACAAACACGACTCCGAGGTTAACTAGTTGAAAATTCAAAACCTCATTGGATGTTGGCTCAGAAACGTCAAAGAGCTTCCAAACTTATAATTTTCAAGGAATTAGTTACCGACTCTTAAGATAGTAACAACTCATTGTCAGACTGCCAAAGAACTAGCAGTCCAACTTGTCAAAACCCAATTCCCAGTGTGAGCATGACATGACAGAAAAGAAGGTATTTGCAACACGTGCACAGACCCAAATCAGCCAAATTTGGTTTTGGGAAGATGAATAACATCTGTTTTCCACAGCTGCAAAGTCTTTAGGGCTCTGGGATTTGTCCCAACCAGTAAGGTGCAGCAGGTCAAGCCTTGGTTGGCATTCATCAGAATTGCTTTTGCAAGGTGTGTGCACTTGATAGAAGAATCATGCAAGGCTTTGCCTATGCAATCATGTCCTCAATGGACAGCTTGAGTGATGAAATTGAACTCAGGTCCAAATTGCATCCTCAAAGCTTTCAAAACAATTGAGTGAAATTGACCCAATTCAGAAAGGACCAAATTCACAACACTTGAGAAACCTCTGAAATGCCATGAAATCCCTGAAATGCCATGGCCACAGCCCTTAATTCAATCACTTAGGCTGAGGTTGATTCGTGGCTTTTCAGTACTTTGAGCTGCTAGTGAAAACACATCTCTTTCTGCCTTTTTTTTTTGTTTGTTTGTTTGTTTGTTTTTGTTTTTGTTTTTGAAGAGCCAGCGGTGGGCTTTAGGACCCAGCGATGCTAGGCAAAGCGGGGGACCCGGTCGGTCCCGTGGCTGGGTGGGCGGGGAGCCCAGGCTCTCTGCTGAGCCAAGATGTGCTCAGCTCGGCCCCCAGCTTCTCTTTGGTATTTCCTGGGGCTCCTGAATTTGGGGTCCCTGGGACACTCCAAGACCACCGATAAATGAGCAACCTCTCCCAACCTTATAGTTCAGTGCACGCTCCCAACAGGCTGCGAAAAACCTGGCAATTCTTCAGAGTTTCTGTCCTTCCCCCACCTAGCCTAGCCATGGGTCTTCCCACAGCTTCTCGGCATCCCTCTCTGCGAACCACAAGAGCAGTATTCGCCGGGTGCGAGAAGGAGGTGTTTCCCTGGGAATATAAAACTCCAGTTGGGCTCCGGGGCTCCCTGCACCACCCAATCCTGCCCAGTACAAGGGGCTGCTCCTCTCTCGCAGTGTGTCTGCTCTGCCACGGAATACAATCAATTACTGCACCGCTCCCTGATCCTTGGCCCCACCCCCCTCATTCCTAGCTTCGGGACCAACAGCAATGGCGCTGCCGCTGGCCGAGCCGCTTCCCCCTCCCACCGCCTCTCCCTCGGAGGGGCAGAGCTCGGTACAGTCGGGATGGGATGAAGGGCTGGATTCAGGCTCTGAAACAAACAGGTTGGACTCAATGTCCAGCACGGGGCTCTCGGCTGCTGGATCGTAGGGTGGAGTCGCTGCTGATGAGTCAGCTTCAGGGGGCGTGGTGGCGGGAGCTGCTGTGCCCTGTGGGTGCCCCTCACCCGCAGGGAGCGGGACAGGCGGCATGGGTGTGTCTCCCGGTGGCGGTGGCAGTGGCGGCCGCAGCACTTCTGCGGATTCCAAGGTCGGTGGCGGCAGCGGCAATCTTGGTGCTTGCAGCTGCAACGCAGCAGGCAGCACAGGCACTGGAGCCGCACCGGGCAGCAGCGCGGCTGTGGCAGTTTCTCCCGGGAGTGACGCTGGCGGTCCCGGGGTGGGCGGAGGCGAGGCTGCTGCTGCTGCTGGGGCAGTGGTGGGCGGAATGGTGAAGCCTGCTGTCGACAGAGGTTGCACCCTGGCAGACGTGGTGTGGAAGGCAGGCACCAACCCCGGTGCAGGCGTCCGTCCCACAGTGGGCAGGGCAGAGAACATGGTGTCATGGTTTGACACTGGCACAATGCCAGCGCCCCCATGAAAATGCAACCTCTCCATTGAATGCTGTGAAATTCAATCGAGAACAGAGCAAAGCAGGCCCAAGCTTAATAACAAGGGAAAAAACTTTATTAAGCTACTGCTACTATACTACTATAAAAGGAAAAAGAAAGAAAAAAACCACACAAAATTCAAAATATTCCTCCTCCCACCACCCAACTCCAACAAACCACAGTGAGACACAACCTGGACCCCAATCAGGTTCCCACCCTCCAGACAATCAATACTCAGTCCATCGAGGGAGAGAGGAGTCTCTCCTGTGCCACAGACCCCCCAAGAAACACAGATGCCACATCATGTGTTTCCATGTCACACATGGCACCGCCCAAAGAAAAAGTTTGCCATGGTGACCCTTCTCCTTTCCATGCACAGTGCTCTCACCACCAATGCATGGATGGACAGACTGCTTTTAGGATTTTTCCTTTCAAGGATGCTCTGCCAAGAGGGAAAAAAACAACAGTTCAGTTTTTCATTTTTTTGGGACCACAGTCCCCCCCATTTTCCGCTGAAGCCGAAGATTTAAGAACAGAGATCTTCTTCTCTTCTTCTTCTTCTCTAAAAACAGAGAGCACTACTACAAACCTCCCTAACTTTTTTCTATTTGCTTTACTTCTATCTTTTCTCAGCTAAAGCATAGTCTCTTTAGCTCACTGACATCTTAAAACATAGTCTTTCTTAGAAGAAAAAATCATTTCAGTCTATAGATACTAAAAAAAGTCCAGCCAAAAAGCCACTCTATAATTTCCTCCCACCTAATATTTCTTCTTCTAACATCCCAGGGTCCAAGCTGTCTCTCTTCCTCGTTCAAACTGAAGAAGAAAAAAATTTTACAAAGCCTTCATTTCTCAAAGAAAAGTTAAAAGTCCCGACTCCCAAAAATAGCTCGTTACCCAGATTCTCTAGCTCCCACAGGCAGCTAAGCACCTTGCAGCCCCCCCACTCTTCTCCTTCCCCGCAGTGTACTGCTAACAAAACTGCCACTGTCTCTTTCTCTCTTGAGAGAGAGAGACTCTAGGGGAAGAATAGAGACATCTCAAATTTCTCCACCCTTCCATCTGCAGGAGGCCAGCCCAGTTTAGTCCCATCCACCCTTCAGCCTACCTCAGTCAGGCCACGGTGTCTTGGTTTGACAAGACAGGAGTGTGTGAAGGAGGGCAAAAAGCCTCCTGTGCAATGGAGAAGGTAAACCCCCTCCCTCCGAATTACTAGGATTTTTAAATTAAAAGGCTCTCAGGCAAAGATATGGGAATGGGAGTAACAATTCTTTATTAGGAGAAAACTAGATAACAATTAAAAAAAAAAAAGGCAAATGCAATCAGTACAAACAAAACTAGTGATAAAGTCCACAACCTGAGGATTCGGGGTGTTGGTAGTAGTTCGGTTGAAATGATAGCTGCTCTTCTTGCAGTGGCTGATGAATTGCAGCTGAAGTGGTGATCTTTAGAAGGGTATAGTTTTCTCTGAAGATCTGGTGGCAGTTGAGCCGGTCTTCCTCTGCGCCGGGGCTGCCTCCGAGCTCCACCGCCGCCGCCTCACCACGCTCCAGCCGCTTCTCTTGGGAGTCCTGCCAAAGGAGATGCTTTTCTGGGAAATCCCGCAAAGAGAGAGAGCTGCTTCTCTGGGAATCCCGTAAAGAGAGAGAGAGTTGCTTCTCTGGGAATCCCGTAAAGAGAGAGAGAGCTTCTCTGGGAATCCCGTAAAGAGCGAGAGAGCTGCTCTGTCTCCAAAAAGCACCACTCTATACAATAAAAGAGTGCTTGGCTTCCCCCTCTGGGTGGAGCATCTCACAATGGGATGGTGTTACGTTTCCAGCCCTGCAGTGAGTCAGTCAATGGCCCATTAACAAACCATTACCTCTTCGGAGCAAGCTATTGTTCTTGGAAGAGATAACAAATCTGCCCAACCTCCAACAGATGGCAAATAGAATACAAGCTTATCTTACAACCCAGGACACACGGGCCTTCCCCTCCCCCACCCAGCCACAGGCCGGGCAGACGAAAATCTGCACTGCACCCTGAGCAGAACAAAAGAAAACAAGTTTTCCTAAAAATTCTACTTTTAACCCCACTGTGTTCTCAAAAGCGTGTCTACCTTTAATTAGTCAATATCTAAACTAACCTCTTCCTTCCAAGAAAAATTCTTTTTCTGTGTCAAACCACAACAACTATAAACAATGTGAACAACAAGACAGATAAAGAATTATTTACATTCTTCTCCAACTCTTTACCAGACTTCTGCCTGGCTAGAAACTCTGTTTCTCTCTTTGACTGAATCTGAGACCCAGAATTAGGAACCAGGCCAATGGGCCAATCACCTTTAGTGTGTTATAGGTTCCTAAAATAAATAAAATCGGACAATGGTTCTGCCTATACTTCCAAGGTCCTCTATGAGTTCCTGCAAGAATGGGGACTGGAGCACTGTTGGAACTCAAAATGTCCCTCATACATTTTTAGAGGTTCCAGGCCCTAGTCAGAAGCATTTGAGACCCTAGCAGGCAGATAAAAACAGCTGTAATTTTAAGTTTAACCCATAGAATGATTTACAAACTTTGCAAGAAGAACAAAAAGTCACAAAAGTTTAGATATTATAGTAGAAGTAGTTATAAAGTAGAGGGAAGAATTTTTTAGTATTACACAAAAAGATTTTAACACCTGTACAAAGAAGTTTTTTGTTCTGTACATGGAAGTCAAAGAGTTTAAAATAGAAGAATATAGGCCAGTCCTATTCCTCTTCTTCCTTACCTCCATGTTCTTAATGATGTTATCACACATAGATTAGAGTAGAAGCGCACCATTTAATATAAGTAATAAGTATTAGAGAAAAACTATAAACATTTATCACATAATATACCATATAAAAAATAGCAATTTTATTTCAGGAGGAGAGCTACTTCCAAGATGATAAACATCAGGCTGATACTCTTGCTTGTCATCCCATTCTGGCTAGTCTCGGAGGTGTGAATTGTCCCGCAACCACATAAGAATGTTCGGAGGACCTTAGCAGAGACCCTGACACAAGACCATCCATGTCTATCCATGGCAGCAACAGGAGATCCGATGTCCACCTGCCTGGCGGGGATTCCATTTAAATTGGAAGACTACCCTCCCAAATTGATTCAAATTAGGGATGATTCCAACCATGGCAAGCCACCACATAGAACGGTGTGACAAGCCCTTCTAGAACAACTGCCACCAACCCACTCCTGTTCTGGAGAGACTGGCATTGCACCCTGTCATGGTTGGCTCGGGAAAGAATTTCACCTTTTAGGTTCTTCCCCTGCCCCCTTTTGTATTCATTTTGAGTATTACCCCCATGAAAAAGATTTATACATGGCAGTGAGACAAAACAATAAGAAATTCCAGGCAAATCAGTGGTGTGGGGTCATCAGCCAGATCTATATGGCCTCCACCATCGATGGTCAATGCAACCAACTCCATCACCGGTGTCTTTTTATTTTGTGCTGACCGTGTCTGGGCTGGAATTCCTTCTCGCCTGCTCAGAGGCCCATGTGTTCTCAGCAGATTGACCCTGCTTGCACCCAACAAGACCCAAATTGAGAATTGGCAGCACAAGAATAATTGGGCTATCCAAAAGAGAAGGTTAAAGAATTTGGATGAAAGTTGCGATGACTAAATTATCCATTGGTCTAAATTCAAAAGGACAGCGGTCTCCATGTTTTTACCCTGGGTGGCTGCCACAGAGGCTCGGGGTGAATTGGGCAGCCTAGAGTGTTGGGCAGTGAAGCAAACAAACTTAACATCTCATGCCTTGTCAGACCTCCTAGGAGATGAGGAAATCACCAGGCAGGCAACTTTACAAAACCATGTAGCCATCAGTTTCCTGTTGCTGCTGCATAACCACGAATGCACAGAGTTCCGGGGTCTCTGCTGCATGAATTTGTCCTCAAAGAGCGTGGATGTCCATGCCACCCTCCGGAAGATGGACAGTCTTATCACCAACATCAAGGAGAGATCTGAGGACTGGTATAACAATGTGACCCAGAGTTGGGGCATCCTGGGATGGTTCTTCTCAATCCTCTGGACCATTCTTTTGTTCATTTTTATTCTTGGTACCCTGATTATTGTGTTCCCCATTATGGTTAGATGTTGTGTCTCTGTTACAAGCCAAGTTGCTGCCCCTAATGTTAATGTTGCAGAAGCCCCCTCTGGTCCTCTTCCCTTAGAAGTTCCCTCTCACCTTTTTCCTTCCCACTGGTTTTATGTGCATTACCCTGACTCTGAATACTGCCCTGACCCCTCTTTTTGAAAAGGGGGAGATGTTGCAGTTCGTGTTTATGTTACTAAGTTCTATTAAGTTGATTGTTAAAGTGGTATGTTCTGTTATCCCCCATGTGCTCCCTAAGTTGGTTCCTCTCTAAGTTGTACCCTCCTACCCAGCTGTCCCTCAAAGGATCTCCTCCCTTCCTTCCAGACCCTTCCCTGTCTGTCAATGCAACCTGGCCCCTTGATGTTTCTCCCTCTCTCAGCCCCTAAATTATTAGTCTAGCCCAGAAATACGAGGCCTTGAGGGGAGTAACATCAGGAGATGGGCAAAGATTTCCAAAAGAGGCTTTCACCCCAATGTAGTTGTCCAGCTCTTTATTCCATGGTCCAAGGGGAAGAGCGGGGGAAAGAGGGCGAACAGGAAGGGGCATTGCCTAATCTAGGCTCTGGACAGGGAGGGTGCTTTTGGCTCTCTGCCAACCCTGTTGGGGCTGGAAGGAGGGGTCCAGGCTTATCTTGATCCGAGTCACAGGGGTCCTGGGGAATGGGGGAAAACATGGCCTGAGCGCAATGTAATAGCCCCTTTGCCCTGTCTGTCAACCTAAACCCTACCCATTGTTCTAGAAAGTTCCCTGTCCCTCTGTAAGGGATGGTCTGAAGTTCCCCCCATTTTTGCCTCACGATTGTTGCAATGGCAGAGACTAAGATCCTGAAGACCCGGATTGGAGTTCTGGCCTGGCTGAGGTGGATGCTTGCCAAGTGATTGTTTTCAGGTGTGTTTGCTGTGTTGCCACGCTACACTGCTTAGAGCAGGGCCTGACAAGGAGTGGCTTGCTCTGTACACTTACACCTGCTTCACAATATGGGCTCATCACAATAAGCCATGAATTTTTCCACCTCTTGGCCAAATGAACTTTCTGGGGTAAGTTTGGTGAACTCCCACGGAAGATCCCTCATCTGCCTCACGACCACCGTGATGGACGGAGATTGAATCTCCCTCCCAAGGACAGAGACCCCTATAATCCTAACACAGGGGTGCTGGCCTGACTGAAGCAGGATGTTTGCCAAGTGTTACCTTCAGGTGTGTTTGCTGGACCAAGGAAATAATGGGTCCCACTCAATGCTGAAATTGACTTGCCCTGCTTCAGAACATGGACTGTCTGTACCCATTTTTCAATACTTGTTCCCCCCCTCGGCGGAGGACTATAAAAAACCCCTAAGTTAACCAAGACTTTGACACTCTCCGCAATGGACACAGCGAATCTATTGGCTGGACCATGAGGATTTTGTCTCTCCGTTGGTAGCTATATCCCCTTCCCCTCTTTCTCTCCCTCTCTCTATCCTTCATCTCCTTTCTAATCCTTCTATTGCATTTGCTCTGGCCACTAAATAAAAAGTGCATTTGTTGTGATTACACTGATATTCCCCTGCTGTTTGTCTTTTGCACTTTTGGGATTGGCAAACAAACCATCACAACCCTTCTTGTCCTAACGGATTGTGACACCCTCACCTCTGGGACCTATCCCTGATTGAACCCTCTCTCCTCCCCTTACCCTGATTTGTGGTATCCCTGAAAACCACACCCTAAGAGTTACTCATTGGTTGTCCCATTGTGTCCACCCTCTGTTTTGCAAAGCTTTAAAAACCCATGCACAGCTGTTCTTGGGGTTCTGCTTGCCTGTGTTCCCTTCAGCTCTCCTCTCCTGTGTACCCTTCCCTCACCTCATCCAATAAACCTGCTGGACTTCACATGGCAAGAGACACTCTCCTGACTTCTTTACTTGATCCCTGCCACACTGCTGTGGAGTCTCGAGTGTAGGGCACTTGGCTCTAAGGTTCTGTCTCTGGCAATGCCCCAGCCGAGTCAGTTCCCCACACTTGCCATTGCCCCCGGAACAACACAGAGCTAGCCTGGGCTCCGGCAGGCAGTGGCAGCTGGTGCCCAACGTGAGGCCTCTCCGAGGGTGTTCCTGAGGTGTTTCTAAGGATCCAAGACCCCATCAAGGACTGGAAGACCCTTCCCAAGGATTTGCAGAAGTCTTTGGGACAGCAGCTACCCTGGTAGAAGCAGGCCGAGTTTTATTTGGCAGTGCTCCTGGGGATGGAGACAGCAACCTCTGCGGCACCAGAGATCGTCTCCGGGATTGGGACCACACCTGTACCATGCCCTTCTATGGAACAGGTGAGTATCCCCCAAGTGGGGGGAAATTGTGATTAATTAACGTTTACATTCTCATACCTTTTACTGGGTTGAGAAAGCTGTAACTGTAAGCTGCATACTTAAACTGTCTGTTATGCTATTTTAAACCCACAGACAACTTACATGAGGTCCATTGTTTCAAACTTGGTTTTCAACTTAACTGAATTTTTAAGTATCAACTGCACACTACTGTAAAAAAAAACAACTCAGTCAAAAAACAGGCTGGTAAGTAAACACTGAAAACAACACAATTCCCTCTTATTTTTCCACTTCTAGCTGCCCAGCATGAGGAAGAATGTCAGGACGCTGTTGCGTCACATTCTTCTTCATCTTTATTGTAGATATACTGCTGGTTCTCACGGCTGATGTTTCAACAACCTACACCAGCTGAAAAAAAATCAAAATGAATAGAATATTTAGTACCAAGTGTACTTGTTCTTCCAAAAGCTACAAAGGAATGACAGTACTGTGATGTTACACTGTATGTGCATGGCTTTTCCTCTACCACAAAGCCAGCAAGCAGTGCATGGAAAGCTACCTCTGCCACATTACTTTGAATGCTCAGTCAGTTCTTTTCCTGCCAAAGGAATATGGTCCCAAAGCTTCAGCAACTGCTCTCCCACTTGTGGTTCCAGCTCCTAGAAATGATCAGGAAATCAGGGAAGTTACCTGCACTGCTACTACTGAGCATACAGAAACTATTTCATCCTGAATTGTTAGATGAGGTTGCTGGTTATTGCTTTCAACCTTTCTAGAAGAGCTTATCTCTTTTGTTATTGAGACAAACATTAGAACTCCCAGCAGAGCAAGGTTTTCTCACTAGGGCTCAGCAGGAGATAAAAACTTTCACAAGCCATCCTGGCCTGCAGGCTGTTTGGGGTGTTTTCATTGACAGTGAGTTGTCAGTTCTCACAAAGAGAATTCCCAGTGAACACCCTACCACCATACACAAGAACAGATGCACCAGACACTTTGTACCTTCCACAGATCAGTCACTTACTAACTAAAGATCATTATTTTCCACATCTTTTAAGTTGAATTCCATCAAGTGTAGTGGAGAATATAGAAAGAGAGGTCACAGGAAATAGAGTGGCCATCCTTTCCTTGTACTTCTCCTTTCCTCCAGTTTCTTACAGCTGGAGAGAGGATTTGAAGGAGACAAAGTGATACAAAAACTTTAGCTCTTGAATCATCAAAGAGATGTTCATGGAGGGGATGGGGAGAGGGCAGAAAAGGCCACACAGAAATTTTGTACCAATTCTTTGGTTTTTTGTAGTTGCATTTAGAGCTGTAAAAAAATACAAGAACTATCCTAAGCTTCACTCTCCCTTAAATCTCAGGGTTCTTTTCAGGCTTTACAGAAAAAAAACTCATAATTTTGAACAGATATTTGGATGTAACAGACTATCTAAGAGAATACATCTCAACCAAACAGGGAACAAACCTCCAGAACTAAATGACAAACTAAAAACCAAACCAAACAACTTATTTTTGGAAGCGTCCACCTTTAAATAATATTGTTAATGCATAAGCAAGAAACTTCTGATTTTATCAAAATAGTTTCATTACTTCAGCAGTAATTCTGCATTAGCTGAAGGTACAATACAAAAGTGAACTGTGAATTCAGATTAGCAGTGTCATGGTTTTACACTGGCACAATGCCAGTGCCCCCATGAAAATGCAATCTCTCAATTGAATGCTGTGAAATTCAATTGAGAACAGAGCAAAGCAGGCCCAAGCTTAATAACAGAAAAAAACTTTATTAAGCTACTACTATAAAAGACAAAAAAAAGAAAAAAACACACAGAAATATTAAAATGAAAACCTTGGAAAACATTCCTCCTCCCACCACCCAACTCCAACAAACCACAGCAAGACACAATCTGGACCCCAATCAGGTTTCCACCCTCCAGACAATCAATACTCAGTCCATCGAGGGAGAGAGGACTCTCTTCTGTGCCACAGACTCCCCAAGAAACACAGATGCCACATCATGTGTTTCCATGTCACACATGGCACCACCCAGAGAAAAAGTTTGCCATGGTGACCCTTCTCCTTTCCATGCACAGTGCTCTCACCACCAATGCATGGATGGACAGACTGCTTTTAGGATTTTTCCTTTCAAGGATGCCCTGCCAAGAGGGGAAAAAAACAACAATTCAGTTTTTCATTTTTTTGGGACCACAGTCCCCCCATTTTCCCCTGGGGCCGAGGGTCCAAGAACAGAGATCTTCTCTTCTCCTTCTTTAAGGACAGGGGGCACCACCACAAACCTCCTTAACTTTTCTCTGTTCGCTCCACTTCTGTCTTTTCCCAGCTGAAGCAGGTCTCTTGGTTCACTGGCATCCTCCTAAAATACAGTCTTTCTTGGAGGAGAAAAATTGGTTCAGTCTGTGGCCAACAAGGAAAAGTCCAGCCAAATAAAAACTCCATCATCTCCTCTCATCTAGAATTTCTCTCTTCCTCTCTTTCAAACCAAGGAGGAGTGAAATTTCACAAAGCTTTCATTTCTCAAGGAAGGGTTAAAAGTCCAGACATCCTGGCTGGCTCTCTGCCCGAATTCTCCGGCTCCCACGCGCGGTTGGGCAACTTGCGGCCCTCGGCACCCCCCCCCCCCCCCCCGCTCTTCTCCTTCCCTGCGGTGTACTGCTGACAAACCGCTGCTGTCTCTTTCTCTCTCTCTCTCTCTCTCTCTCTCTCTCTCTCGGGACTCTGGGGGGGGGGGGGGGGGGAACAGAGACATCCCAGATTTCTCCACCCTTCCATCTGCAGGGGGCCAGCCCGGTTCCAGTCCCTCCACCCTTTGGCCTACCTCAGTCAGGCCATGGGCCTTCCCCTCCCCCATCCAGCCACAGGCTAGGCAGGGGAGAGTCCTGCACTGCACGCTGACCGGAACCAAAGAGAGCGAGGTCTCCTGGGAATTCTGCTTTTAACCCCTCTGTGTTCTCAGAGGCGTGTCCACCTTCAATTGGTCAATATCCAAATTGACCTCTTCCTTCTGAGAAAATTCTTTTTCCATGTCAAACCATGACAAGCAGATACACAAACAAGTGGTGATAAATGTCAAGGCTGGACAATCTAATAAAAAAATACACCAAATACATTCTACCAAATAAAGAAAATTTCAGAAGAGAGTAATATTACCTGGCCATCTCTACTTAGCTGTATTTTCTTATTGTCATTCCACGGGTTGAGCAAATAGTGTGCAAACTGAAAAGGAATGCTTTCTTTTCTGATATAGTCCACCTTAAATACACCTCCAAAACCTGTAGATCCCCAATCTTGACTTTTCTCACACCCGATCACTGAACCGATTCTAGCAAAACCCTGGGACAAAAATTGAAATATGAAAGAACAGCCATAATGAGACCATATCTGTCTATAGTGGAATGAGAGAAATAACCAAACTTCCTATGAAACATTCAAAGTAGTTTCAAAGTGATTCACACACTCTCCACCATGAAGCTGGAGCTTCCAAAATGTTTACATCTAGAAAGCTAGAAGAATCACTTCTTTTTCCACTTCAAATATGCCTTGTAGGGTTTGACCATAAGGAATATCTCTCAATGACAAAATTATCACTAAAGGTTTTTTGAGCTTTGTAACAGATGAAAAAGCTGTTGCATAACTGCCTGAAGCAGAAGGAAATTGAGATGAAAATTCTACTACAGTATAGTCCATTTGATATTCATATTCCTTGTTACTTTTAGGTAATTTTTGCAGAAATCCATTTGTTCCTTCTCATGTTCCCTCTATGTTAACAAACTTTCACACAGAATTAGGAGAGTGTAGCTGTTCTTCAGAGAAAGAAGTCAAAGTTACTTTTATTTCCTGCTTTAGTGAAGCTGGAGGAAATTCCAGCACAAGTGTTCAAAAAGAAAACAAATTAAACTCCCAAACTGAGACAGCATCTAACTTACTAAAGGACACCCCGATTGACCCACACATCAAACAAATGGAAAGTAAACCCAGCCCCACACACAGCGTATCAACTATTCAGGTGTATTTCTGCCATTTATGACTTAGCAGTCCAAGATGCAGTTCAGTAAATTACCAGCACACACTGCTATTTTAAGACAAGCAGTCCTAGATAGCTCAAGCCAGACTTAAATTAGAATTAATGAAAGGAACAGAGGAAAAAATATATGTAGAACAGAAAGAGGAAGTTGGAACAAGAGAAGATTAATAGAGAAATTAATCACACATTCCCATGAGGGTGCAATGCACTGTCAAAAATGGAAGGGCAGGGCAAGGTCAGCCACCTACACTCCTGACTTGAGGGTGTCTTCCCCACTTTCTTGTCTGAGAGGACCAGTGCAACAGCCCATTTTCAGGAAAAACTGACCTGCTTAAAATTACTTTCCAGTATCTGCATTTGCCAAACCATCATATGTAATACGTCACTGCAGTCCTTCAGTGGTATTGCCAAGACAGCATTGTTTTAGATGGTTCATTAGATTTTAAGTTCAGCTTTTATAGCTAACTTATCTATTAAGAAGTAAGTTAAACTTCCTTTACCTGGAACAACTGAATTTAGCTGGCTCACAGCTAAGCTATAACTTTGCACTACCAGGTCAAGTTTTTACTTCCAAGTGACCATGGATTTGACCAACAAACTGTTGACAAATATCTCACTGTATATGAAGTCAAGACAGAGCTCTGCAAGAATCATCTGGAAGACCAGCTTCCTAACTGACAGTGAATAAAACCAGTTTTAATCAAAATTTGAATAAAGAAATGTATGAGTTTCTTGGCTTTAGAAAGCTGTGGCTTGACTGTAAGTGCTTGCTCACAATACAGATTTTGGCATGCAAACAGTAGCAAACTCCTACTTTGTTAGGATTTTTTTTCCTGGTTGTTGTTGTTTTAGAGGATTAATGGAGGGTACAAGCATTTTTCTTACTCATGATGTTTGGAGAAAATTCCATCTCAGCTTTTGAGGCACAAGCATATTTCAGAGGATGAAATACTCTTACTTCAGAAAGCACAGACATTTGCACATTGCTCTGCTTCTCAGAAAGTCAGAAGCCATAAGCAAAGCTGTCCACACTACACACAGTTATTTGCTGCATCCTCCTAAACCATCCACCACTGCTAATAGTTAGTTTTATATTAAGACTCACATGAAAGCATCCAGAGCCTTGAACAGAAAATATTAAGTAAACCACGCTGCTCTCCCAAAAGTCTCCATTCAGTTTCCATTCATTACTTGGTGTAGTGGACTATATTCCCTTCTGATGAGAAATATCAATACTTTGCAGGTTGTTACTTTTCATTATAAAGTACTGAACTGGCATATTTTGTCTTGGTGAAGAAGATTTGCAACCCTGGAAAAAATAAGTTCAATTAATGAATACAATGCAACAGGCTTTATTTCTAAAGTTTCACACATATGAGGACAGAAATCCTTTGACCATGCTCCTCCCTTCCTCATCTAGGTTCTAGAAGAAACATAAAATCTATCAGCTGGTCCTGTCTGAAATGGCTTTGAAATGTATTTCACATCTATTTTACATTTTTAAAGCACTTTTCAAAATAGTAATTCAGCCATGAGAGACAGAAAACAAGTAGAGCAGAATAGGATTAAAAAGTCTAGTGATTAATTAGAATTGGTTTATGTCTGACACACCTTGAGATTACACCATAATTAATCATCCTAGAGTGCAGCCTACAGCACATTACTCACATTTCTACATTTAGGAAACATGTTTCCTTCCTTTTACACTGTCTTAATTTAAAAGCTGGAAGATTCAAGAGGAATTACTAAATACTCCAATTAGTCCATGAAATTTCCTCTCAATGATCTCTTTAGTCTTACTGCAGTCTAATATTTAAGTATATAGGGAAAACTGTCACAATAATCTCATTAAAAATGTGTGCTTTGTTAAAATAACCATCACAAAAACCCCAAGCAGTCATAGCAAGGCAGATAAGACATAATCAGTATAGATGTTGAAAATCTATTACAGAAGCAGAGAAAGACAGAATCCAAAAACTTCAGAAGTGTGCGTATAATATACTCATTTAGTTGGAAAAAACTAATACACATTTATTAGAACAATTTTTTTTTTAAATCTCATTTTTTCTACTTTGAATAGCTTTACCTCAGCAGTCCACAAATTATTTTTGCTGTATTAAACTAGTGAGACAAGGATATTTAATCTAGATTTTAAGTTCCAGAAGGAAGTATTATGCAGCTGTTACAAATGAAAAGTTAAGTTAGGTTCCTAATTTATCAGTAAAATACCTAATTGCAGAATGATATCAGCAAGAAATTCTATTACTTTGGAAGAGCAGGGTGATATGTTAGAGACCTCTACTTTTCCAGACACTGGAGAAGAAGGACTAGCACAGGGGCTGGAATAGCTACTGCTGTCTGCAGGCTTCACTGAGGACTGAGCTGATCTGTCATCTGAGGATCATTTGGAGAGCAAAATGTCTTTTTCTTTGTACTTCTTTGGCTGGTGGAGTGCAGAAGGAGTAGATTTCACTGAAACCCTAGAAAGGACATACCTTGAGTTTCACAAGCAGTCACTGAACAATTTATATCGACCTGTCAGCCTACTGCATGACCACATGTATTACAGCAACTACAAAATCTATTTAACCCTAACTAAAATACCCATACTGACCATGCTACTGTTAAACCTCTTCTGCTACTTCTCAAACATCACAATTCACGGACAATATTCCTGACTGCTCTCTCAAACAGCAGCCCCAGGTATGAAATACTTCTTTATGGGATTACAATGCAGCATACAACAGTATAACACCTTTCAACTGTATTTTCACTGTTCCCACCTCCTATTACTAGCAGAAACTTAAGTGATGCTTGTATACATAACCTGCAACCTACAGTGAGCAGACCTCAACATCTTACTTTTCAGCATGAGAGGAGTCAGACAATTCCGTTTCTGTTGAGCTTTTTCTGCTGTTGGTTGACTTCCATGTAGATGCCAAAGGAAGTTCTTCACAAGTCACAGGTCTTGGTCTTTGGCCAATTCCTGAAGGCTGCTGCAGACCTGCAGACTGTTCTTCAGCACTCAGAACAGCTGTAATTGCTCTTACAGTTGTTTCATCAGCCTGAGACCACAGCTTAGAAGGAGTTCACATATGATGCAGGAACAAGCTGTGCCACTTCTGCCTGAGCTGCAGCAGTAAACCAGCAGCCTGCAATGAATTCCAATTCTATTAAATACTGATGAAAATTAGATCACACAGGTAAGAGGACCCTGTCTTTTTCATATCAGGCAGCACCTGGCATTCTAATATAAACAGGGCCCACAATGAAAGGAAAGACTAAGGTCTTGGGGAAGGGAAATAATCCATATTTAAACTAAGATGTTAATTTGCTTTCTTTTCCTTGGATGCAAGGTAATTCTGGAAATATTTAATTTAGCTCTGTACTAAACTTATCTTTGTATTGTAGACCCACAGACTTTTTTTCCTTTTTATCTTTTGAGAAAACCCAATCCTTTCATGCTTTATGCCCTTCCTCTCAAATCAGTCTCTACTCATGTACTCTTCAGTCATACTTCAGGGAAAAGAGCTCTAAGTGACATTTGTCTTACACAGACATCTGCTGAAATGTGATGGCTAGATTCAGAAGACTATTGTCTAATTCTCATGCTATCAGAAATGCTTCCATTAAAATAAATTTTTAAAAAATAACTCTTTTGGACATGTCTAGGAGAGACAGTATTATTATTACAGTTGGTAAAGTTGTGTGTTTCATGACCCATAAACTACCTCCTACCATAGCCACAGCTCCTCAATGACATAAAGACTTCTATTTCAAAGAGATTTTGAAATTTATCCTTCCAAAATCTGACAGCAACTTTCTTTCAGCAACTCCAGCTTCAAGTGCTCCTTTTTTGATCCGATTTTGGTTATCCTCTCAGAGAAAGAAGAACACAATATGCCAATGTGACTGTTCTCTCAGCCCCTGTTCAGATTTTGGCTATCCCAGCTCATGCTATGGCTTGATGGAGCACTATGTAGGCAGGACAGGAGGCCAGAAGGAGCACAAGGGCCCTTATGCAGCCACTGTCACCTGCAGCTTGCTGTCCTTTTCAGCCATTATCTTTTGTCTGGCAGTCTCTTCAGAATCTGCTGACTTGTGGAAAGGGACAAAACTGCCAAGCTCAGATATAAAACATCATACTGCCCAGAAAGTTTTTGAAGCAGATCCAACAGCATCTGGACTGCTGAGGCTTTCCTGCTCCCTTGTGTGAGAGACAAGACACCCACACCAAGATGGAGGAAGAGGGATGAGCACTCTCACTGTTGACTTAGGTGACTAATTATTTTCTTTCTTTTTTCTCACAGGTAAAAGAATAGAAAGGTATGGGTGATAGGTGATGAAGCATTGCATCTTGGATGCTGAATACACAAATTCACGTGACAGACAACTTTGTGCCAAAGGGGATTGAAGCCCTTTAATTCTTTATGATCTTGTGAAGTAAAGGTTAAATCACAGAGTACCTAGTTTGAGAGACCCAAATGGACCATGACATTCTTGGAAAAAATTCAAGTGTTACAAAAACCTTTTCACATCTTTTTACAATTCCTCTACATGAAGCAAACCCAGGAGTAACTTCTTACTTACTTCAGGGTCCAGTTTGAGATGGAGCCATTCATCCAGCTTCAGTAGTGCCAGGCTTCAGTAGTGCCAGATTAGCAGCTTTTTGTTCCCCATCTCACTATCACTGCTATCATTAGATATCCTTTGTTGGAACTCAAAATGTCCCTCAGACATTTTTAGAGGTTCCAGGCCTTGGTCAGAAGCATTTTAGACCCTGGCAGGCAGCTGGAAAAAGCTGTGATTTTGAGTTTGAGCCCTTAGAGGGGAAATTTTTTTAGTTTTGTACAGGGGGGTTTTAGCAGCTGTAGAGAGGGGTTTTTACTTTGCACATGGGGGTCAGAGGTTCTAAGATGGAGGAAAGTGGGCTGATCCTGTTCTTCCTCCTTCTTCCTTGCCTCCATGTTCTTGGTGATGCTGGCACTTACGGATTGGTTTAGAGTAGAAAAGCACCTTGTAACATAGGTAGTAGGTATTGGGGAAAAACTGTAAACATATAACACGTAATATATCATATAAAAGATAGCAGCAGCCCTGGGCGGGGGGGGGACAAGAAGAAGACAGGGGACAGTGAGGGTGTCAGGGTGTGTGTCTCTGCCTGGGCTGCTGACCAAACAGCTGCAGCCCGCGAAGACAATCTTTTAGATAACTAGCAATAAACTGCCCTGAGACCGAACAACAAGAGGCTGCGGAGTTTTTCTTTGGAAGCACGGGTTGGAGGAAAGACTTTACCACCACACGAGACCTCTGAACCAAGCCCAGGGTTCTCACAATCCTTCCTCCTGAATTAAAGTCAAAAGGTGCATTAGCATTTCTATATTATTTCTACTTATATACAAAAACCTGCATACTACTGTATTACCAGCAATAATATTTTTCCTTCTAAAATTGACTTTAAAATGTAAACATTTGTAAAACTACCTCTTCTTTTCTGCAAATACACGGAAAAGACTTTGCTCCAGATCACAGCAATCAAGTAGCCAGACCTGCTGAAGGTCCTATTATGTAAAAACCTGTGTTGCTATGATGTGACACAACTCATGTACCTTCACCAGTATTCACAGGCCACTAATCCAACTTTTGCTTAAAGCTGTTTGCAAAACCACAAGTGGCTCTATTTCCTAGTAAAACATCAGACCTACTAAGAAAAAATATATATACATATGACTATTAATTAGGATTCCTTATTTTTTAAAAGTGCAATTCAATCAGAATGAACACTACTCTAAGGTTCACAGCTTAAAAGCAAGACAGGAAAGCTGTGTGAAGAGTAATCTCCTGCAGGGTGGGGGTGTAGGGAGGCAGAGATCTCTGAAGCTTGCTCTTGGGGAGAGAGATTTATTGGAGGATTCAGGAATGCCCGAGCCTCGTGCTCTCAGGCGTAGTACGTGGCCGGGCTTAGGAGGACGGGGGAGGGGAAGAGAGAAATGGAGGGTTTAGGAGAGGGGAAGCCCCAGGGGGGGAGGAAGTCCAAGAGAGGAGGAGAGGGCCAAGAGAGGAGGAGAGGGCCAAGAGGCTGCATGGCCCCTTGGAGCCCCCTTATCAGGGGCTCCTAGGTGGGCTGGGACAAGGCATGGGCCAATGGGGTTACAGACACTGATGCTTCAGGGGCAAGTACAGAGATGTGGGATGAGCCACAATCTTTTGGGGGGTAGGATGGAACAGTCCATTTCACTCCAGGATTCATCCAAGGGCAGAAGTGACATTCGGCTAGCTAAGATAACAATCATATCTATCTATCCTCTGCAACAGAAAGCTTCAGAAAAAAGTTGGACTTTTAGTTTGATTCAAACTATGACAACTAGCAGCAGTTATTTTTTATTCCATTCCAACAGGACTCAAATGAGAAAAAAAGGAAATTTCTATATATTCTTTATTATTTACAGTTAATAGTACAGTTAACTGACATTAAAATTATCAATAGAACATATCTTGAAAATGTATGTGTTAGAAGCAACATGACTTGTTTGCCATATTGATTGTTTCTAAATTATTCTGTTTGAATAATCTGGTTCAATGTATCAAATAAAGTAGTCTGTAGAAAAAGAACATGCATACTACACTTCTCAGTACCAGTATTATCATTAGACATTGTGGCTGGATTGTTTCCTTACGAGCTATACTGCAGTTTCTGAGACCCTAGAACTGTGTAATTTATGGACTTGAATATGTAAAGAATCCCAAAACAGAGAGCTTTGTTACATAACCGACAAACTTTCTGAATAGCTACAGGAATTATAACAGCGCTGTTTTCAGAATCAGCCAATATATGTATTAAATATTACTGAAAAATAAGATTTCCATGTCACACACTGATGTATACCAATGGAAACATTCCAAATCCATACTCCAATGTGTTACAGTGCACTTGGGCTATGCTTTCTCCCTTTCCCGGGACCCCTGTGACTGGGATCTGATAAGTATGGTCCCCTCCTTCCTGCCCCAATGGGTTTGGCAAAGAGCCAGAAAGCCCTCTCTGTCCAGAGCCTAGATAAGGCCATGTCCCTTCCTGTTCTCTCTCTCTCTTTTCCCCTTCATCTCATGGAATAAAGAGCTGGACAACCACACTGGGGAACTGGAGCCTCTTTTGAATCTTTGCCCAACTCCTGACCTGCCTTCCCTCAAGGCCCCATATATCTGGGCTAGCCTGGTGATTTCGGGGGCTGTGAGGGATAGGCGTGTCAGTTGGCCCCCAACATGGGTTTGCTAATAGCCCACACAGGAGCTAGAGCCCTTATTTAAGGGGTATCAAAAGCTCTTTGGGAAGTTCAACTACCCTGTTGCTTATTAGCAGCTTTTGGGTGTCTTTGAGTGATGGGGATAGGTCGGGACCTCGCCTGAGTGCCCCAGGTGAGCCGGCTGGAGCTGGGACCCCAGACCTTTCGATGAAGGACCCACGATTTGAAAGGATTGGTAAGAATCCCCCTTCATTTTGCGTTTTTCCTGGGAGTGCGCCTAGTTGGGAGTGGGGTTATCATAGTGACCGTGGAAAGCAGCCAGGACAGGGAAGCTAGGACCCTGTGCACGCAGCTTGTAACAGGGGCGGGCTTGTGTGATCAGAGTGGAGAGAGCCGCTCCAACCAAAGGACCCCGCTTTCATGGGGTGGGGAAGCCACGGGAGGCGTATCTAACCCCGGGAGGGTGGCAGGGAATCCCCCGTACTCCAGGGGAGCCGAGAAAAAGAGCAGGAGCTGCCCCAGTGGCAGCGCACGACACCATCCCCCTCCATTTCCCGTGCTTTCTAAGAGCGGGGAATTCAAATTAGTGCTGTGGAAAAGTCTGGTGGTGGATAAGTGCATCGATACGATTATAAAATGGGCATTGAGTTATCAGTGCACCAAAAGAGCACATTAAAACACCTTAACAATATTTTAACCAATGTTACATTCCCAAATAAGCTTCTACTGCATTTTGTATGCTGGTTAACAAAGGAATTACCAAATTTCACTGAGCAAGAAATGAATTAAATCTCATTTTGGGACCAAATTGGACAGATATTAACTTTAAAAGTTGAAAATGGTGAACATAAAGCTTCTCTATTTATTCCCATATTTTTACAAGCTCAAAAACAGATTTTAGAAGCAGACAAAAGCACACTGACAAAGAGTCCGATTAACCCTTTTCCCATTCCTATCCACCCCCCCCCCCCGATACCCTGTATGAAAGAAAATAGCATAGTTTTTGTTCATCAGGAAAAGCCCCAGGGATTGTGTAATGTAAGAGAAGGGTGACCTTTTTGTTCGATGCAGCTGCAGATAGTAATTTGTTTCAAGGAAGTTTGTTTTTTACAGCGGTAATAGGCAACAGGCTGTGAATTGCTGATAACACGCATTCCTAAGCTTTTACAGCGGTAGTAGGCAATAGGCTTTGCATTGCTTAACTGATAACACGCATTTCTAAGATAACACGTATACTTGAGACTGTGAGAATCCCCAGATCAAAGGACACCTGTGAGGAAGACAACCAGCCTTCATCCCACGACCACCAGAAGGCAGAAAACTACCACCTAGCAACAGAATGCGACTGCACAGAAGAAACGAGTGAACTAAGGAAGAAGATAAAAAGAGCGAACTAGGGGATCACAGGCGCGGCAGTTTGGCGGAGCGGTTGCTCCCCTCTGTCGTCGCAGCGCTGCTTTTTGCTTTGCTCTCATATACTCTATTAAATGAATTAAATAAATTCTGTTAATCGGATCAGATGGCCTCTTGTGCTCACTCATAACAATTTGGTGCCGTGACTCGGATCGCGGATTTGGAGGACCCCTCTCTGGGAGAGGCGCCACAACTCCGCTCTTTTGAGCGGACTCAGACTGGGGGTCTTGTCCTCATCCCGACTGACGAATCCAAAAGCCTTGAGAGGAAAGCAAAGAAAGGGAAGCGGTGCCAAGATACCCCTTAAATTTTGTGCACAAAGTCCGGACGACGAAGCAGGACGCGTAAGTATAAGGGTTCCGTTCGGGCGGGGTCGGGATCCCGGAGTGTGGCGAGTGTGTGAGTTGCATGAGAGAGGAGCCGGCAGCCGGACTCCCCAAGTGAACGCGGGCCCTCAGTAGTGCGGTTCCCAAAGCCCGCGAGGGTCTGGGCCACGAACCAGGGGAAGTGATTGTGATTATTTGATTATTTGTGTGTGTTAGAAGGCACTCCGGAGGAATGGGGCAGGGGAAGAGTAAATCCCCCTCCCCAGTGGGGGTAAAACTCCCTTCGGTTCCTAAGGACAGTCCCCTGGGATTCATGTTGATCAATTGGGAACACTTCCCAGGAACGAGGGGGAAGGATAAAGCAAAAATGATACATTACTGTATAGAAGTGTGGGGAGGGAAGGAAGTTTCCAAAAATGCATTCTGGCCCATATTCGGGTCCTCAGAGGAATGGGTTAGACAAGCTCTAAACATCTGGGTGAGCACTAAACAACCCCCTAACCCAGAGGAGAGTGACTATGCTAAGATCTGGGTGAGTCGACCAGAGGTGCTTGTGTTCAAACTTTCCGAAAAACCTAAGGGGAAAAGAAAGGGACGACCAGAGGAACTGATAGTAGCCCCACCCCCTTATGTTCCTCCTGTACCACGAGCACCCCCTCTCCCCTCATCGGATGATGAGTCTGACTCAGATTCTGAACAGCCCGGTCCAGTCACCCGGAGCAGGGCAAAAGGCAAACTGTTTCCCCTGAGGGAAATGCCCATGGGGGGGCCACAACCAGGAATAGGATTCATTTCTGTTCCCTTGAGCTCGGGAGATGTGAGAGATTTCAAGAAGGAGATGGGAAACTTATTAGAGGATCCTTTAGGTGTGGCAGAAAGAGTGGATCAATTTTTGGGCCCCAATATATACACTTGGGAAGAACTGCAGTCCATACTGAATATCCTATTTACGGTTGAAGAAAAGAACATGATTAGGGCTGCTGGGATGCGGGTCTGGGATGCCCAGCCGGCACATGCTCAACACCCAGCTGACACTAAGTGGCCTCTTCAAAATCCTAATTGGAATAACCAAGACCAGGATCATAGGGCCAATATGCGGGACTTCCGAACCATATTAATTGATGGTATTCGGGAATCGGTCCCCAGGGGTCAAAACATCAATAAAGCATTCAATGACAGGCAGAGGAAAGATGAAACACCCACTGAGTGGCTGGAGAGGCTGCGAAAGAACTTCCAATTATATTCAGGATTAAGACCGAATGATCCAATGGGGCAGGCAATATTAAAAGTGCATTTTGTATCCAAGTCTTGGGACGATATTAGAAAGAAGATACAAAAGATGGAGGACTGGCAGGATAGGGATTTGGCAGAGCTGCTGCGGGAGACACAGAAAGTGTACGTCCGGAGAGAGGAAGAGAGTCAGAAGAGGCAAGTTAAAATGATGGTTGCTGCGGTAAGGGAAAGTAGGAGCATAGAGACAGGACAGAAGAAGTTTACTCGAGACAAAGCGGGTAATAAAGAAAGGGGGGGGGGAAACGGAAGAAAAGACTTGTTATTATTGTGGCAAAAAGGGACATTTCAAGAGAGAGTGCAGAGTGCGGCTTAGAGATGAGAAAGAATTCAAGGCCGACTAGGGGGGTCAGGGGCTCTACTTTATGGGGACCCGGAGACATCAAAAAGAGCCCTTGATAAAATTAAAGGTGGGTCCCCAAGGCCAGGAAATAGAATTCTTGGTCGATACAGGGGTGGAAAGATCTACCATTCAATTCCTGCCCCAAGGCTGTACCCTGTCAAAACAGACAGCTATGGTAGTAGGGGCAAAAGGGGAACCATTTGAAGTACAAATTATTAAAGAGGTAATGGTAGAATCAGAAACTAAAATGGGGGTGGGTGACTTCTTATTAGTCCCTGAAACAGATTACAACCTATTGGGGAGAGATTTAATTGTTGAACTGGGAATTCAAATCGAAGTGGTAGAAAAGGAATAGAAAATCAGGCTTTGCCCTCTCCGATTGGAAGATGAAGAGAAAATAAATCCTGAAGTATGGTACAATCCGGGAACCGTGGGGAAATTGAATATGACTCCATTCACGGTAAAGATCAGAAACCCTGAGGTCCCGGTGAGAATAAAACAGTACCCTATTTCACTAGAGGGAAGGAAAGGATTAAAACCCGAAATTGAAAGATTACTAAATAAAGGATTATTGGAACCATGTATGTCGCCTTTTAACACCCCCATACTCCCAGTTAAAAAGGCAGACGGATCCTATCGGCTGGTGCATGACCTTAGGGAAATTAATAAGCGAACCGTGGCTCGGTTCCCAGTAGTGGCAAACCCCTATACCCTTTTGAGTAAATTAGGACCTGAAAACGAGTGGTATAGTGTCATAGACCTGAAAGATGCCTTTTGGGCCTGCCCTCTGGACGAATCCAGTCGAGATTATTTTGCCTTTGAATGGGAAGACCCTGACACGGGGAGGCGACAGCAACTCAGGTGGGCTGTATTACCTCAAGGATTTACGGAATCTCCCAATTTATTCGGGCAAGCCCTAGAACAAATTTTGCAAGATTATAAAACAGACCCGGAGGTAAAGCTAGTTCAGTATGTGGATGATTTGTTAATAGCAGGTAAAGAAGAAGACAAAGTCCGGAAAGAAAGTATCAAACTATTAAATTTCCTGGGACTGAAAGGATTAAAAGTTTCTAAAGCAAAACTACAATTTGTAGAAGAGGAAGTTAGGTACCTGGGACATTATTTGAAAAAGGGAGAAAAGAAAATTGATCCAGATAGAGTACAAGCAATCCTATCCCTGCCTTTACCGCAAAATAAATGACAAATTCGTCAGATATTAGGACTTACAGGGTATTGTAGGCAGTGGATTGAAAACTATAGCGGAAAGGCAAGATTTCTGTATCAAAAACTTACCCAAGATGGGCACCTTAAGTGGACAGAAGAGGAAAAATCTAAATTCCAAGAATTAAAAGAAACTCTGGTCCATGCTCCAGTCCTAAGCCTCCCAGATTTAAAGAGGCCCTTCTTTTTATTCGTCAATATTACAGATGGGGTAACTTATGGAGTACTTACCCAGGACTGGGCGGGGAAAAAGAAACCTATTGCATATCTATCTAAAATTCTAGACCCTGTAAGTAGGGGATGGCCGGGCTGTTTACAAATAATTGCAGGCTGTGCAGAGTTAGTAGAAGAAACAAGGAAAATCACCTTTAATGCCACTCTGAAGGTGTTAACTCCACATAACATACGGAGTGTGATGCAGCAAAAAGCAGACAAATGGATATCTGATGCCAGGCTCCTAAAGTATGAGGGGATTCTATTAGAAACCCCTAATTTCACTTTAGAAACCACCTCATTGCAAAATCCAGCCTCCTTCCTCTTCGGAGAGCCAGAGACTGACCCACAGACTCACGACTGTGTGATCACTATAGAGGAGCAAACTAAAATTAGACCTGACTTGGAAGAGGAGGAGTTAGAGACTGGAGAAAAACTGTTTGTAGATGGATCATCCAGAATAGTAGAGGGCCAAAGAAAATCAGGGTATGCCATAGTAGGGGGACCTGATCTGGAAGTAATTGAGTCCGGAGCCCTAGACAAAGCATGGTCAGCCCAAGCCTGTGAAATATACGCCATCCTAAGAGCCTTAGAATTATTAAAGGGAAAAGAGGGAACCATTTATACAGACTCTAAATATGGGTACGGGGTAGTACATACATTTGGGAAGTTATGGGAGGAAAGGGGCCTTGTGAATTCACAAGGAAAGAACCTAGTGCATCAGAGATTAATAGTAGCCCTCCTGAAGGCCTTGAGAGGCCCTGCAAAGATAGCTGTAGTTCATTTAAAAGGGCATCAGCGGGGAATGGATTACCAGAGTAGGGGTAACAACGCAGAAGACCATGAAGCGAAGAAGGCTGCAATTATCGAGGCACTGACCTTGAGCGAGAGAGCCAGGAGGGATCCTACAGATACCTCAGAGAATCCTGGGTTAACCACCCAGGAGAAACTTGTATTTACTGTAGAAGAGCGGGAGAAACTTAAAAAATTGGGGATAAAAGAAGAATTGGGGAAGTGGCTGTTAACGGATGGGAGGGAGGTTCTGCCTAGGGCCGTAGCCCAGCAAATGCTTAATAAATTACACCAGAAAACACACTGGGGCGCTCCAGGGCTGGTAGACCACTTTGCCACCCATTACATGACTGTGGGTCTCCATGATCTAACAAAAAGTATTACTAAGGGTTGCCCAACCTGTTTACGTGTAAATAGGAAGAATTTAAGGAAGCCACCCTTGGGAGGGAGACCCGTGGCAAAGAGGCCTTTTACAAATTTACAGGTAGACTTTACAGAGCTTCCTAAAGTGGGGAGGATAAAATATCTTTTAGTTATAATAGATCATCTAACACATTATGTGGAAGCAATCCCCACCGCTAGGGAGACAGCCCGAACAGTGACAAAGGCCCTGCTAGAAGAAATAATACCCAGGTATGGGGTCCCAGAAACAATAGACTCTGATAAAGGCCCCCACTTCACTTCAAAAATAACACAGCTGCTGGCAGAAGCCCTGGGCATAAAATGGGAACAACATACTCCCTGGCACCCCCAGAGTTCCGGGAGGGTGGAAAGAATGAATGGAGAAATTAAGAAACAACTCACTAAATTGGTACTAGAAACTAAGTTATCTTGGATAAAATGTCTGCCACTAGCATTATTAAATATTCTGACTCAACCACGAGCAGACATAGGGCTTTCCCCATTTGAAATGTTATATGGGATGCCCTACTCCCTAGAGAAAGTTCAATCTAATCCTAATATCACTGACCAAAGTATTAACAAATATTTAACTGTTTTAATGAAATACAAGAAACAGTTATGGGAAAAGGGGATGTGGGCCCAAAGACCACCATTAGATCTTGTATTACACCAGGTACAACCCGGTGACTGGGTTCTCATCCGAAGCTGGAAGGAAGATTCAATCACCCCAAGGTGGGACGGACCATATCTGGTTTTAATCACCACTGATTCCGCAGTTCGTACGGCAGAAAAGAGATGGACCCATGCTAGCAGAATAAAGGGGCCAGTGGACCCGACTCGATTCCATGCAACTTCCAGAGAGACGAGCTGGAAGATTGATGGGAAGCCGGGAGATTTGAAGCTAACAGTAAAGAGAACCCTCAAGTAATCTTAATGGACACTGCCAGTTCCGGGGACATTTGGGTCGGGAATGACTGGGGATTGCAAACACAACTGATAGGAGAAACAAAACCCCCAGGATACTGTAAGCATTTAGAAGACTTAGCTCAGCAGCCCTATTATCGGCCCATCTGACTCGAAAGGGAGCAGAGACCTTGGGAAGGGGAGGGTCATGCCGAGCATGAAGATATTAGAGTAAAATGTAGCTGGTTAGATTGTGATTGTTTCCCTTTTGCTTGCTTTTCTTGTAAAATTTGTAAAGGGCTGTGGTGGGCTCACTGTAGAAAGGGGAGGGCTCCAAAAAGTGTGTGTCAGCGCTGCTGGCTAGAACAACGCAAGTTGACCTCTGAAATATTGAATTATAAGGTCGCCACTCGGGAATTGACTAAGGAATCTCCTGAGTGGTGGGAAATTTTTGTGAAGGGAATAAACCCTGAATTCCATTGCTACCACTCCAACGAGCTCTCAAGTCCATTTCTTACGGACATAGTCCAGGTCAAGTGTCGCAGGCTGGTCAAGGGACTTAGGTGCGACACCCCACAATTAAATGAGAAAAATTGGAACTCCCGGAGGTCAAAGTGGGAGAGAGGAAATAATCCCGCCCCTGAAGAATATCTCTGCTGTCAAGAAGATGGCCTACCCTGTAGCTTGTAGCAACCAAGTTGACAGGCGAGACAGAGAGGTAGCTAGTGGGGATGAGGGACCCTCCCAAATCGTAAGAAGAAACACTGACCACCATAGGCACGGGAATGGTGACAATGGAATGAGAAAAAGTAGGAATGTGAAATTGGGCATGATAAGCAGCATCCCCTGCAGTGCGTACTACTCAGCCCTAAAGATTCTTACATTTGTGATGATATGCTTTCCTCTCCAAAGTGTTGCTACTGAAACCCATGAACCCTTTAAATGGACATTATGTAGGTGGGAAAATCATGATACTCATTACAACCTGCAGACTGTGATAACCCCTGGGGCACCAAGCTTTAAAGCTGGAGTATGTAACATGACCAAGAATCCAAGCTGTGGGCGGCTGTTAAATTTGACAAGTTTCTATATGTGCCCTGCTTCAAATTTAGGGAGGTCATATTGTAACCTCCCCGGGCATTACTACTGTGGTTATTGGGGTTGTGAGACAATAGCATCAGCATGGGCCCCGGGAGGAGGGTCAGATAAATACCTAAGGGTGGGATATGGACCAGCTGGATGTGTAAAGCCACAAGAATGGCCATGGACAGGGAAAGATTTACTGGGGAACTGTACTTTCATATACCTCAATGTTACTCATCCAAATGACCCAGGGTGGCTGTTGGGAAAGACATGGGGAATTAGGCATTGGATAGAGGGACACGATTTGGGAAACCTAATACTTATTAAGAAAGAACCTATTCCCTATGACCCTGCACCAATTGGACCCAACAAAGTAATAAGTGACATTAAAACTAAAACAATTAACTACACAGAGACAGAGGTTATTACCAACCATATTAACATAGATGAGCCAGGTGTTCCTAAACCCGAGCATGCCACCTTGTGGAAAATAATGCAAGCCACATTTGGCGTTTTAAACTATACATACCCGAATCTGACAGAGGGTTGCTGGCTCTGTTACATGATGAATCCACCCTTTTATGAGGCGATAGGATCCTCTGCCAAAACCAGAAGAATTAATGGGACAAACCCAAGAGAATGTCTGTGGAAACAGGGAAAAGATAGCACCCCAGGAATAACCCTAGCACAAGTAAGAGGGAAAGGGAAATGTGTGGGAAAGGTACCCGCAATAATGCAACACTTGTGTGAGACGACAATCAGCATCAAGAGAAAAGATAAACTGGCAGAATGGCTCCTGCCAGCGCCCAACACCAAATGGGTATGTAATACACTCGGAACCACCCCTTGCTTATCCATAAGGCTTTTCAATGAAAGTTCAGATTATTGTGTACAGGTGTTAATTGTCCCTCACATATCATATCACCCAAAGGAGTATGTACTAGAGCATCAAATAACTCCCGAACACCATCTAGTCAAAAGAGAACCACTCACAGCATTAACAGTAGCAGTCTTACTTAGTGTAGGTGGAGTTGGAGTGGGAACGGGGGTAGCCTCCCTAGTAAATCAACAACAAGGTATGAAAAATTTATGAGTATCCGTAGATGAAGACTTAAGCAGAATCGAAAAGGCCATAGATGGGTTAGTAAAATCAGTCAGATCCCTCTCTGAGGTTGTGTTACAAAATAGACGGGGACTTGATCTATTATTTTTACAACAAGGGGGGCTCTGCGTTGCCTTACGAGAAGAATGTTGCACTTATGCAGACCACACAGGAATTGTGGTTGATACTATGACTGAACTACGCAAACAAATAGAGCAAAGAAAAAAAGAGCAAGAAGCTCAGCAAAGCTCTATGAATCATGGTTTACTCATTCCCCTTGGTTAACAACTCTTTTGTCTACCATTGCAGGACCGACAATTCTGCTCATCTTAGTGCTAACTTTCGGACCCTGCATCTTTAATAAGCTTATTGCTATAGTAAAGAGTAGGTTAGAGGCCGCTCATTTAATGATAGTAAGATCAAAATATGAATCACTCACTCAGGTAGAGGCCGAAAACTATCTAGAGCTTAGTAGAAAAGAATTAATGCGGTTCAACAAACAAAAAGAAGGATAAAAGAAAAGGGGGGAAATTGTAAGAGAAGGGTGACCTTTTTGTTCGATGCAGCTGCAGATAGTAATTTGTTTCAAGGAAGTTTGTTTTTTACAGCGGTAATAGGCAACAGGCTGTGAATTGCTGATAACACGCATTCCTAAGCTTTTACAGCGGTAGTAGGCAATAGGCTTTGCATTGCTTAACTGATAACACGCATTTCTAAGATAACACGTATACTTGAGACTGTGAGAATCCCCAGATCAAAGGACACCTGTGAGGAAGACAACCAGCCTTCATCCCACGACCACCAGAAGGCAGAAAACTACCACCTAGCAACAGAATGCGACTGCGCAGAAGAAACGAGTGAACTAAGGAAGAAGATAAAAAGAGCGAACTAGGGGATCACAGGCGCGGCAGTTTGGCGGAGCAGTTGCTCCCTTCTGTCGCTGCAGCGCTGCTTTTTGCTTTGCTCTCATATACGCTATTAAATGAATTAAATAAATTCAGATGGCCTCTTGTGCTCACTCATAACATGTAAGACGCAGGAAACAGTGGGGCAGGAAGGCAGGATGTACTGGTATCAGTAGATTGTGGAATTGAGAGATCTTTGCAAGCTGCGTAACCATATTTAGAGAAGCTATTGCAGGGTTAACGCTACCTCGGAGGAAGAAGAATAGAAACTTTCCTCAAACGACCACCGGACAGCAGAAAAAAGACCCCTAGCAACACACTGTGCAGATGCAGAGCACATCGAGAATGTCACGAAGTCCGGAACTGAATGGGTATGAAGCGATATGCGGAATAAATAAATTGACTCCACAACTCAATGTAGTTATGAAGTGGGTATGTATGCCAGCGCCCGGCACAAGTGAGATAGCTCTCTAAAGTCTTGTACCCCGAGCTGGAGTTTGTCCCACAATTTTATTCACAAAGGTGTTCCATATGCAATACATTATACAACTTTTCTATGCATATTCAACCCCTGGCCCCGCCTGTCTTCGCCTCTCATGCTAAATAGGTCTACGCCCTTCTGGGCATGCGTGGTTTTTTGTGGTGGTCTTTACAGGGGTCGCTGGTGTTCTTCTGAAGCTGAAACCATAGACTTCTTCTGCATTGAACTTTTGAACTCTTCTCCTGTGCGCATGCGCTTTTGGCTTTCTGCTCTGTTATCTGGGTAAGTTTATCATCCTCGACAGAGGAGCCTCCTTGTCTGAATTCTTTGCATTCCTGGTCTTCTTTGGTATTTGTCTTTTTGAAAGAAGCTTTAAAGAATTTTTTTTCTTTATGTCATTTGCGCCATGGCAGAGGTTTCTTAAAATTCAACACATGATTCTACAAACATGATACATTCATTTTGATACATTCATTTTTGATACATTCATTTTTGATACATTCATTTTGTTAGCTCAATTGATCTTTGGAAAATCTCTTATTTCAGGTATAAGAACTTAAAGACCGGGAGGTGCGGGGTGAGCCGCTGGACGAGCAGAGACACCCCCCCCCTCCCCCCGGCTTCACCCAGCGCTGTTTTGCTTGCTATCGCTTGCTGTAATTAATAAATTCTCAATTGACCTATTAAGGCTGAATCGAATTACTCCCCAAACTTATAACACCCTGGTCCTGATATCACTTTACCCACCCTGTATCCCCCTGTAACACCTGGTTCTTCTCAAGAATATAGTCTGGACTTCTCCAAAAATGAAAGGTTCTCTTCCCAGAGCCCTGGTGATGTGGCAGGGTCTCTGGAACCAGTGGGACACATGTGGCAGAGTAATGGCAGTGGCCATTTGCTCCTGTCTTCTTCCCACAATCCCTTCCTCCTCCCAACCCCCTATCCCTCCCCCAATCCTTTCCGGCCTCCTTCAGCACCGCCCCACCCTCCTTATCAGCGCCTCCCTCCGAGGTACCACAAGACTGGGGGAGGGGCCAACCCCTTCACAGCTCCCAATCCGGACCGTGTGGGGGGCAGGGAAGCCCAGCCCATAGCACCGGCGGGGCTGGACTTTCATCCACTGCACCAGCAGCCCGGGAGAGGGATGGAGAGCTGCTTCTTACCGGGACCCAAGGGGTGGGGGAACACCCCTGCCTCTATGGGCATTGGAAAAGCAGCAGAAATTATTGCAACTCAGGGAAATTATGATGAATTCATACCATCTGTAACACCTGTTGCATACCTAGGCAGAAGAAACGGGACCAGAGCTTATCAACCACTACCATATAGAGACAAAATGGAGATTTGTAAAATACAGAGGCAATTTGGGAGATTGAGTAAGATTTTCAAAGTGATGATGAGGGCAACCTATAATTCAAACGAAATGATACCAAGGAATATTACAGACTTGTTTAAATGTTTACTAACCTCTTCTGAATATGAGATGTGGGAAAACAGATGGAAGGTAGCTCTAACAGAAATTTTAAAGGACATCCCTATTACAATAGACCACCTATGCGGTACAGGTGACTGTCACTGTCCAGAAAAACAAACTCAAGTGCTATCTAGGTTGGTCTTAGAGAAGATCTGTAATGCTGCAGAAAAACGTTTTATCAATTACCAATAACTGAGGTTAAGGGCAGCTATCTTAACATTAAACAGTTTCCTTCAGAGAGTTTTTTCCAGTTTGTGGATCGTTTGAGAACACAAGTCGAAAGACAGGTGCAAGACCCTGTGGTACAGATTTGGTTAAAGAGATGGCTCAGAGGAATGCGAATGAGACCTGTCACAGAATTATCCTCAGCCTTCCTTGTGGGATTTGTAATTTTCTCTTCTTCCCCCCCCATTCCCTCTCCCCCCTCCCCCCACGGTTCCTTGTCCTGACCCTGCGTTCCCTTGTCCTTCCCCCTCGCCACGTGGTCTGTCCCTGCCCCCCCCCCCCCCCCGCCTTTGCCATCGCTGTTCCCAGGGTCTCCGGGGTTTCCCTGCCCCTGTCTCCCGCCCTGTTCCCATTGGCCGCGGCTGAGGTTTCCCCCCCACCCCCCGCCCCCGGCACAGGGTATAACCAACCCCCGGTCGGTGCCCGGGGTCTTGAGAACATGCTTCTACAATAAACACGTGTTTTGCACCTGAGCCCCGTGTTGCTATTTTGTCTGTTCCCACGCTAGAACGAAGCCTCACAGAGCCGAAGGGGAAAAGCGGCCGCCGCCTCTCCCCTCCTTCCACCGTGCTCCCACAGGTGTCCGCCCGGACCTGGTCTCGCACGGCAACACTTACTCTTGACACATCATCTAGTCTCGCTCAGATGATCAAAGCCTGCACCAGGAGAGCAGAGCTGTTCAATACCCCTGACAGAAATACAACATCTGCACAACTACAGCCTGCTGCTCCGGCCGCACCAGGTCCAAGGAGACAACCAATGTCATGAGACCAGCTGCAGCACATCATCTGCCTCTGTTCCAAGAAACCAGGACACTTTGCTAGAAACTGTCCTCAAATCCAGAACCAAAGAAAGTTCAACAAACAAAAAAACTGAGTGTACAGTGTGTGCCCGCTACTAATACAACTGCGCGCAAAGATATAAATATAGAGGGACCCACACAGGAAAACACCTCTCTCTTAACAAATAAGGGGGAGGGACAGGACTCATGGTGGGGGGGGGGAGGGGGCAGAAAAATAAAAATGTAAAATGTACAACTAACAAGGTTTGACAGTCGCTAGGCAGAACTCACCTAGTGACTGCCAAAGGGTTTCATTTCAGATCCACTGATTGGGAAGTCATTATAGTGGACCTGTCAAACATCTCACAGGACCTGCAGGCGTACCAAATGAAACCGGACAGTGAGTATTTTGCCATTGGAGATACAGCACACATACCTTCAGAGACTGAAGTAGCTCCCATGACTACTAAGGGAAAGATATCAAGCTTTATGCTGTTGTCACACTGCTTGCACCCACCATTTTACCTAGAAAAAGGGCAAATTTTGGCCCAAGCCATTCCCATCCCAGTAAAAATAACAGTAGAAGGAAAATCACCAGAATTCTACTGAGCAGAGGTAGTGGGAGAGGATAAACCCTCGATGGCATGCAACCTAGCCCATGGGTCACAGCACTTTCATGTGGAAGGGGTTCTGGACACGAGTGCAGGCATCACGGTAATACCTAAGACCATGTGGCCATCACATTGGGAATTGCAACCTGTGGCAGGCAAACATCAGGGCATAGGAGGAACTACATTGCCTAAGATTTCAAAAAATGTTGTGCAAATTGAGGGACCTGATGGAAAATGGGCAAGTGTTCGTCCATTTGTTGCAGACTACAAGGCCCCTCTGTAGGGGAGAGACACTGTGGAGTTGCGTTATGTATATGTTTTATTATCCCTGTATTATGTATTGGTTTATTCCTTTGTACCCCCGTGTGCAACTTGGTTTATCCCCAGTTTTCCCGCCTTGTCCGCCCTTCCCGCCTTCCCAGTATCTATCCATCACCCTGAAAGAGGCATTTTACCCCCCCCGGGTGCCTTGTCTATCACTCGGTGCCCCTTCCCATCCATCCAGAAGCTTCTACTCAGGGCACCGGGAGATTGGGCGAGGGCCTGGGGCTCCCCCCATATCCTTCCCCCATTGGACCCCACCATATCCCCCCATCCCGGAGCCACCCCCTATCCCTATCCCCATTGGTCGTTGGATACCCCTCCCTTACAGTTTATAAGCCAGTGCAAGCACCTTGTGCTTGTTCCTGTTGGCTGGCACCGTTCTAGGACATTTGGCCCCGTTGGGCTACAATAAACTCGGACTTAGCCCCCAGCAGGATCCGCTCTTCATTTACCACCGCGAGGCTTGCTAGCGCTGCCCGGAACCCACAAAGGCACTCTCCAAACCCCAGCTGGGAGCGGCGGAGGGTGCCTCCATCGCCCACTCTCGCCCCAGGACGAGCTAGCCGGGGCTGAGACAAAGGGAACCGGGGCGGGAGCGCGGCAGCTGGCGCCCAACGTGGGGCCCCGTTTTCGCGGCGTTGGACCCTTGTTTGAGGATTTTAGGGTCGCGCAGACCTGAAGAATCGTCCTCCTGGCCGTCAGCTACCCCGGCGAGAGCAGACCCACGTTTTAGTGGGTGGCACTCTGGGGGACAGGATCGGCAGCTCTGGAAAGCACCTCCGGAGTCGATTCTCTCGCGGAGAAGCCCTGCGATTGGTTTTTCTTTTCCACCCTTCCCTCTCGGACCCCTGTGGTTTGTGAGTATAGGGGCCCCTGGGGCTTTCCCGGTCCTTTTTTTTGGTTGGTTCCTTTCCCCTAAGTTTTAGGGGAAGGATACCTTTTTGGTGGGTTTCTTTTTCCCCGGGGTTCGGGGAAAAAATTCCTGTTTTTGGTGCTTCCCTTTCCGGGCGGGAAGCTTAAGGACCGCAACAAAGCCGGAAGTGTGGTCTTTTGTTTTTCGTTCGTGTTTTCCCAATCGTAGGCGCTGCAGCACGATTTAACACCTAACAGCCATGGGTGCAAGGCTGTCCGTGCCGCAGAAGAGCATTTATTCCCAAGTTGTAGGTATCCTTTTAGTGGGGGGAATTAAGGTTAAAAAATCTGAAGTAAAACAATTCGTTCAGTGGTTGTCGCAAACTTTCCCTGACATTTCGCCAGCTAAATTATACCAAGCCCCTTTTTGGGAACAGGTAGCGGAGAAGATCCTGCGACAGTCAGATCTCTCTCTCTCCATATTCACCCATTTGGCTCTCCAAATTCGCGATATAATTAAATATCACTACGAAAGTCTGCCACAGCCAGCCGCAAACAAACCGATCCCCAGTTCGGCGGATAGTTCATATAACCCTACTCCGCTTCCCTGTCCCTCAGCCCGGTCGCTGCAGTACGATGCAGCGCTCGCCGCTGCAGCGGAGCGCGGGGCAGCTGCTGTCGCTGCTCCCGAGGCTGCGGCTGCGGCGGGCGCTGCGGGAAAACTGCGGCAAAACTCTCCCTCTCTCCCGAAGTCGGGTATTATCAGACAGGCATCCCGGCATTGCCCGCAGGCAGATTCTGGCCCCTCTGAGAATACCCTAGACACCCCGCAGAGCGGTGCAGGCACTGTCTCTGCTTCTACCCGTTCCCCTTCTTCCCCGCGCTGTACAGCCCCGTCCCGTAGAGACTCCGTTCGTTTTCAGTTATCCCAGACCCCCGAAGATCCCTCATCCCCCATCCTCCATCCCCAAACCCCACGAAATGACTTCCCTTCTTCCCCCTTCCCCAGGACACAAGATGGAGGTGACCGCGTGGGTTTTCCCGCCACTCGTGCTCCTTCTTCCCATGATCCCTGTCCTCCCCCCTCCCATAATCCCTTCCGGCAGACCAACCCCTTCTGCTCCCCGGATTTCTCCGCCCACCTCCCTCCTCCACCCCCCGTCAACTCCCCCTTCCTTGAATTATTCAACATCCCACCCCTCAGCTCCACCCCCGGGGAGGGGAGTCCCCACCATACCACTCCCCCTGCTCCAGACCACGCCTCGTCCCCTGGTTCCCACGACCCCACTTCCAGTTCCCACGCTTTCGGTTCCGGGGGGGGGGAGCGTGGGAACCCCGATCCACCCCAGTCCCTACCTGCCTTCTCGGCCGTACCTGTCACCTGTACCCCGCGGCGGGGGGGTAGGCCCCTTGCACAGTGGTCCCCCATCCCCCAGCAGACCATCAAAGAGCTCTGCAAGGCCAAGAAGGGGTTCGGGATGGAAAGCGAATACTTCCGAGGCTTATTAAAAGCAACCCTCTCCTCCAAAGAATATGTCCCAGCAGACATGCGAACTCTCTTCTCCTGTTTAATTACCCACGGAGAATTCCTCATCTGGGAGTCCGAGTGGAAGCGGGAGATCAGAGAGGTGTTACCTGACCTCTGGGCCAATGCAGATAGCTCTAGGGATGAGGATGGGGCTGTAATATCGCTAGACCACTTGTGCGGGGAGGGGGATTGGAAAATGGGGACCAAGCAGGCGGAAAAAATCCCCAGAGAGGCGCTGCAAGTCAGCACTAGGGCAGCAGAAAAGGCGTTTTTTAAGTTAAGACCCAGCGGTACGGTTATTAACTTCTTGTCCCTAAAGCAGGAATCCCTAGAACCTTTTGTCGCGTTCGTGGATCGCTTGCATCACGCGATGGAGGCTCAGGTCCCAGACGAGAGGCTGCGAGAGGGGATGCTTGCCACAGTTGCGAGGCAGAACGCTAACGACGCTTGCCGGCAAGCAATCCTCAGTCTGCCCCTGGACCCTGAGCCTACCCTTCAAAGCATGCTGCAAGTCTGTGCGAGAAAGGTGACAGTTCCTGCTAAAGACATTCCAGAGACTCCTAAACCACCAACAAGGAGAGTGGCTTTTGCTGCAGCCGTGACACCGCCAGCCACCCCTTCTCCAGATCGCCGCCCTACAGGAGCACCCCCGAGGGGACAACAGCACCATCAGGCCTGCAATCTATGTAGGCAGAAGGGACATTGGGCTTCCCAATGCCCGCTGAGGGACGAGTTTTTTAGGTTTAAACAGCAGCGACAAGAAAAGAGTGCCCCCAACTCGGGGGGAAAACAAAAAAACTGAGTCATCAGCGCAGTCCCTGCCTGCGCGAGGACATAAATATGGTGGGTTCTATAACATCAGAGGAGGGGAGGGACGACTACCTGCAATGCCCACCTGAGGACATTTCACTGGACTTGACACACCAGATTATGGCTGACAAACCAGCCTATATGAGAGAAGATGTGGATTTCATTCCCACTGCTTGGCTGGGTCGAGGCCCGAACCAGCCCAAGCCGATACTTAACATCGTATCTGGTTTCTCCCCATATAGGTTGGCCCTGACTGAAGCTCTGCACCTAAGGGACAGCGACTGGCACTCCATCGCTGTCGACACAGAGGACCCAGGAACCTGGAGGAACCTCCACAGTAAGTACATCGTTCTTGGGGACACAAAATTCACGCCTCTCGAAGTCACTATTGCACCATCCCTGACATCCAGGAACACCGAGCGATTAGTGGTGTGGCTGCACTGCCCCCATCCTCCAGTCTTCCTTCCCAAGGGCCAAATCATCGCCCAAGCCATTCCAGCATCTGGGCCTCCGGCACACCCTGAGGATCTATGGAAAAAGTCAGCGAAGAAGAGCTACCAGATGTGCCAGGCCCAGGTCATAGGGAAGGAAAGACCAAAGCTCTCCTGCTATATGCGGAAGGATGGGGAGTACAAACACCTAAGCGGTCTCCTAGATACAGGAGCAGACGTAACAGTCATTCCCGAACGGGATTGGCCGTCACGCTGGGAATTGCAAAACGTGGCAGGGAAAATTCAAGGTGTAGGGGGTTCTCAATTGGCAAAGCAATCAAAAAACATCGTAAAATTTGAGGGGCCGAACGGACAATCGGCTTATTTACGCCCGTTCGTATTAGATTACACAGAACCCTTATGGGGGAGAGACCTGATGGCCCAGTGGGGGGTCACAATTAACATCCCGACCCCCCAGGTTTTTCGGGCAACAGTCACTGAGGAGCGTCCTACCCGGAAACTTAATTGGCTCACAGATACACCAGTGTGGGTAGAGCAGTGGCCGCTCAATAAACAGAAATTAAAAGCGCTTCGGGAGCTCGTGAAGGAGCAACTCGCCAAAGGGAATATCCAGGAAACAACATCCCCCTGGAATTCCCCTGTCTTTGTCCTAAAAAAACCTGGCAAAGACGAGTGGCGCCTCCTTCATGACCTTCGCGCCATCAACAATGTAATAGAAGACATGGGTCCTCTCCAGCCAGGGATGCCGTCCCCCACGATGTTACCAGAAAATTGGGAATTAGCTGTCATTGACATCAAAAATTGTTTTTTCCAAATTCCCCTACACCCTGATGACGCACCACGGTTCGCCTTCTCGGTTCCTTCCATCAACCGAGAAGCCCCAATGGAGAGATACCACTGGAAAGTTCTTCCCCAAGGCATGAAAGTCAGCCCAAGCATTTGCCAGTGGTACGTCTCTTCATTGCTGTCCCCTGTGCGTGCAGCCACCGAGGGCGTGATCATCCAGCACTATATGGATGATATTCTTATTTGTGCCCCCAACAGCGATCTACTTACACACGCGCTTGAACTGACAACCAGTGCGTTGGTTGCTGTAGGGTTCGAGCTGCGAGAGGACAAGATTCAAAGAATACCACCTTGGAAGTACCTGGGTTTGGAGATAAACAAGCGGACCATTGTTCCGCAGAAATTGGCCATAAAAAATTCAATTCGGACTCTAGCCGACGTGCAGCAGCTGTGTGGGTCTTTAAATTGGGTGAGACCCTGGTTAGGTATTAACAACGAAGACCTAGCCCCTCTTTTCAATTTATTGAAAGGGGGGGAAGAGCCTAGTTCTCCCAGGGAACTCACTCCAGAGGCCAAAGCTGCTTTGCAGAAGGTCCAGGAGGCAATGTCTGCCAGGCAGGCCCACAGGTACGATCCGGGCCTGCCCTTCAGATTCATCATATTGGGCAGACTGCCACACCTCCACGGTGTCATCTTCCAATGGGCAGACACCCTAGGAAAGGGCAAGGATCAGGACAAAAGGGACCCACTCTCCATCATAGAGTGGGTATTCCTGAGTCATTCACGATCCAAAAGGTTGACACGGCCACAAGAGCTGGTGGCAGAGCTAATCCGCAAAGCGAGAACGCGGATTCGGGAGCTGGCGGGGTGTGACTTTGATCACATCCACATTCCTTTGAAATTAGAATCGGGCCAATTCACAAAGGCAATGTTAGAACACCTGCTGCAAGAGAATGAATCATTGCAGTTTGCACTGGACAGCTACACCGGAAAAATTTCTGTTTTGAGACCGGCCCACAAAATTTTCAATTCCGAAATCCAATTCACTCTGTCAACAAAACAAATTCAGAGCAAAAAACCCTTAAAGGCTCTAACAGTTTTTACGGACGCGTCCGGAGGGTCCCACAAGTCAGTAGTGACTTGGAAAGATCCTCAAACTCAGCAGTGGGAAGCAGATGTTGTTGAAGTAGAAGGATCCCCTCAAGTAGCTGAGTTGGCCGCAGTCGTTAGAGCTTTTGAGCGGTTCTCTGAACCTTTTAATTTGGTAACTGATTCGGCCTATGTAGCAGGTGTAGTGTCTAGAGCACAGGATGCAATCCTGCAAGGTGTCTCCAACGATGCCCTTAACAGGTTGCTCTCTAAGCTGATAAGGCTAGTCTCCCACCGAGAGCAACCGTTTTATGTGATGCATATCAGGTCACACACCGACCTGCCGGGGTTCTTGGCCGAGGGTAATCGGCGTGCCGATTCCCTCGCTGCCGCCCCCGCACAGCTGGCGCCGCTCCCGGACAAGTTCCAGCAAGCAAAGATCAGCCACCAGCTTTACCATCAAAATGCGCCTGGTCTGGTCCGGCAGTTCCATCTAACCCGGGACCAGGCCAAGGCCATTGTGGCCACATGCCCGTCCTGTAAGTCGCTCCCACTACCATCAGTGAGCGCAGGGGCTAACCCTAGGGGTCTGAAGTCCTGTGAGGTGTGGCAGATGGACGTTACTCATATCCCCTCCTTCGGGAGGATGAAGTACGTCCATGTCTCCGTGGACACCTTCTCCGGAGCAGTTTTCGCCTCTGCCCACACAGGGGAGAAGGCCAAGGAAGTAGAGAAACACCTGATACAAGCCTTCTCCATGCTAGGCGTCCCAAAACAGATAAAAACAGACAATGCCCCCGGGTACACATCCAAGGAATTCGCAGGCTTCCTGCAGCAATGGGGAATAGAACATAAAACTGGCATCGCCTATTCCCCGACAGGTCAAGCCGTGGTAGAGAGGACTCATCAAAGCATCAAAAGGATGCTTAAACAACAACAGTCGTCAGCTAAAAATGAGTCCCCCCAGGTTCAGTTAGCGCGGGCCCTTTTTACCATCAATTTCTTAAACTGTTCCTTCGAGTGCCTCAACCCCCCCATCGCGAGGCACTTTAATTCCTACGAGCAGAGCAAGGTCAGGGAAAAGCCGCCAGTTCTCATTAAAAACCCTGAGACCTGGCGGCAGGAAGGACCCTATGACTTGGTCACCTGGGGACGGGGGTACGCTTGCGTATCCACGCCCTCAGGCCTGAGATGGGTCCCTTCCAAATTCGTCAGACCATATGTCCCTAAGACCCAGAAGAGAAAACCGGACAGTCCTCAAGTTGGGTACGCCGCCCTCCGACGGCGGAAAAGGTCCCCCTCACCTGGTCCCCCCTCTTCCCTCCCTGGCTCCGGAGATTCTCTGTTCCCCTTTGAGTTAGACCTCCCCTACCTCGACTATTAATTTCAGTTGCTTTCTAAAGAAACAAGACTTTTGCTGCTGCTGGGACTCATTGTGTTTATTACAAGCTTTAACATAGTGATGAACTGAAACCCTTGAACAAAGAAGGGTTTCAAAAAAAAGAATTTCCAGAAAAAGGAAACATCTAGTTTCAAAATGAGCCCAGTGACTGTGAAGCCCCCGTTTAAAGACTTACTTTATCCTCTTCACCTTTCTTTCTTTTTAAACAAAAAAAGGAGGAGATGTGGAGTTGCGTTATGTATATGTTTTATTATCCCTGTATTATGTATTGGTTTATTCCTTTGTACCCCCGTGTGCAACTTGGTTTATCCCCAGTTTTCCCGCCTTGTCCGCCCTTCCCGCCTTCCCAGTATCTATCCATCACCCTGAAAGAGGCATTTTACCCCCCCCGGGTGCCTTGTCTATCACTCGGTGCCCCTTCCCATCCATCCAGAAGCTTCTACTCAGGGCACCGGGAGATTGGGCGAGGGCCTGGGGCTCCCCCCATATCCTTCCCCCATTGGACCCCACCATATCCCCCCATCCCGGAGCCACCCCCTATCCCTATCCCCATTGGTCGTTGGATACCCCTCCCTTACAGTTTATAAGCCAGTGCAAGCACCTTGTGCTTGTTCCTGTTGGCTGGCACCGTTCTAGGACATTTGGCCCCGTTGGGCTACAATAAACTCGGACTTAGCCCCCAGCAGGATCCGCTCTTCATTTACCACCGCGAGGCTTGCTAGCGCTGCCCGGAACCCACAAAGGCACTCTCCAAACCCCAGCTGGGAGCGGCGGAGGGTGCCTCCATCGCCCACTCTCGCCCCAGGACGAGCTAGCCGGGGCTGAGACAAAGGGAACCGGGGCGGGAGCGCGGCAAGACACCATGTTCCAGTGGGGAGTCCAGTTAATCATTCCTAAAACACCCCAAGATTTTTGGAAATAGCCACTGTGAGGCGCCCTGCCCACAAGCTGAAGTGGTTGGATAACACCCCAAGGTGGGTAGCAAAGTGAACTTTGAGTATTGAGAAACTCGAGGCACTTGAGAAACTTGTGGAGGAGCAATTGGCTCAAGGACACCTACAAGAGACAGATAGCCCTTGGAATTTCCCAGTCTTTGTAATAAAGAAACCTGGGAAGGACAAGTGGAGATTGCTCCACGATGTCCGAGAAATAAACAAAATTGTACAGGATATGGATCCACTCCAACCAGGGATGCCTAGTCCAACAAGGCTCCCTCGAGATTGGCAATTGGCTGACCTAGATATCAAGGACTGTTTCTTCCAAATTCCATTGCACCCTGAAGATGTCCTGAGGTTTGCATTATAGGTTCCCACCATCAATCAAGAAGCCCCAATGAAATGCTCTCACTGGAAACTTTTGCGCCAAGGTATAAAATCTAGTCCTTTCATATGCCAACAATACATAGCCTCGCTACTGTCTCCGGTACGTGCAGAGAGAAAGGACGCCATCATCTTCCACTATATGGATGATGTGCTTGTGTATGTTCCCAATGACTATACTCCAATACACACCTGACCTAGTGGTTAAAATTTTTACCTCTGTCGGATTTAAACTGCAGAAAGACAAAGTTCAAAGTATGCCATCTTGGAAATACCTGGGTTTGGAGATTGCTGCGAGGACCATTGTACCACAGAAATTGGAGATCAATTGCAACCCCAAAACGCTAGTGGACCTCCACTCTTTGTGTGGGTCTTTGAATTGGGTAAGACCCTGGCTAGGCCTCACAAATGAGGACCTAGAACCTCTCTTCAATTTATTGAAGAGGGAGAGGGAGCTGGCCTCCCCCAGGGAACTGACCCCAGAGGCAAAGACAGCAATCGAAAAGGTACAGAAGGCTTTGTCAGAGAGGCAGGCACATCGGTGTGAACTAAACATTCCTTTGCAGTTCATTGTTCTAGGAAAGCTGCCACACTTGCATAGGTTGATTTTCCAATGGATCGAGGGGCAGAAGGATCCACTCTTGATCATAGAGTGGGTTTTCTCGCACCAAAGTTCCAAGACCAACACTAGGCCACAAGAGCTGATAGCAAAGCTGATTCGGAAGACCAGGGTGAGACTGTGTGAATTAGCAGGGTGTGACTTTGCATGTATTTACCTCCCAGACAGGCTTTCTGAGGAGGGAAGGAGCTCTCCTGAGAGACTGACCAAAGGGATGTTTGAGCATTTGCTCCAGAGCAGTGCCAGTCTCCAATTATCTCTGGACAGCTACAGGGGACAAATATCAGTCCATGCCCCATCTAACAAGTTGTTCAAGGAGGAATTCCACCTCATTCCTCAAGAGAAAAGGAATCGGAGACCACTCGATGCTCTCACAGTGTTCACGGATGCACCTGAGGCTTCCCACAAGTCGGTGATGACCTGGAGAAATCCAAAGACTCAGCATTGGGAAGCTGTTGTTGAGTTTGTGGAGGGATCCCCCCAGGTGGCTGAACTGGCTGCAGTGGTAAGAGCTTTTGAGAGGTTCTCTGAGCCAATCAACTTGGTGACAGACTCTGCCTATGTGGCAGGAGTAGTATCCAGGGCAGAGCAGGCAGTGCTCAAAGAAATAGAGAATGAACATCTCTTCAGATTGCTCTCAAGGCTGATTTATTTAATCTCTCACTGAGAGCATCCATTCTTTGTGATGCATGTGAGGTCACACACTGATTTGCCAGGTGAGATTGCAGAGGGGAATTGCAAAGCAGACACCCTTGCTGCTCCCGTTGAAAAAGCACGTCTCCCTGACATCTTCCAACAGGCAAATTGAGTCACCAGCATTACCATCAGAATGTTCCAGGTCTGATCCGACAGTTACAGATAACACGGAGTCAGGCTCAAGCCATTGTGGCCAACTGTCCCAATTGCCAGCTCCAGGCCGTGCCATCGATGGGCATGGGGGCAAACCCCCGGGGCCTTGGCAGCTGTGAGGTGTGGCAGACAGACATCACACACATGCAAAGTTTTGGTCGCCTTGAATGTGTTCATGTAAGCATGGACACATTATGAGGTGCAATGTATGCCTTGGCTCATATAGGACAAAAGGCTGCACATGCCAAACAGAACCTAGTGCAAGATTTTTCAGTATTGGGGATTCCAAAACTAATTAAAACGGATAATGTGCGAGTGTATGCATCCAAGGAGTTTCTGCAATTTCTCCAGCAGTGGGGAGTGGAACATAAGACTGGCATCCCCCACTCCCCCACAGGTCAAGCTGTGGTCGAGCATGCACACCAGATGCTCAAGCAGGTATTGAAAACACAGAGCAGTTCAGCTCTGTGGATGTCTCCACAGAAGAAGTTCTGCAAAGCCATGTTTACCATCAATTTTCTGAACTGTTCTTTTGAAAACATGAGTCCACCTGTTGTACGTCACTTTAACAGTGGCAATCAGTTCAAATTGTCTGTGTCCACTGGTCTCGATTAGAGATACAGAAATTTGGGACACCAAGGGTCCCTATGAGCTCATGACCTGGGGTCGTGGCTGTGCGTGTGTAGCTACTCCCTCAGGCCCACGGTGGATTCCCCAAAAGTGGGTGAAACCTTTTGTCCCCAAGAATCCAGGTCAGACAAAAGGGGACAGGAAGCAAGTAGCTGATGCTTCAAAGAGAAGACGCCGCTGAATGTAAGAAGGAGAATCTTCCTAAGTGTGAATTCCTTCCAGCAGAAACAGAAACTTTTAACATGTTCTTAAAATGTTTGTTTTTCCCTTTTAGAGAAAACTTACCTCCCACTCAACCCTGTGATGAACCTCATCCAAGTTGTCATCCTGCTAATGCTGAACAATCAGGCAGCTGCATGGATCGTCCCTCAGCCACGTCAAAATGTCTGGGTGACCCTGGCACAGACACTTCAGCAGGAAAACATTTGCTTGTCCACTGCAGCAGCAAAGGACCCTATGTCCACCTGTCTGGTAGGAATTCCATGCCAGGCTGGAGAATTCCATCAGGCCTTAACAAACATAGGTCCAATGAAATCCCAGAGTCACACACCCCCTGACCACACAAAGATCATCAGAGGCAAGTTGGGGTGATCATGAAATCCTTAGAGGAGTGGTTGCGAGGTTTGCCCAGGATGGCTCAGGAACCCCAAGAGTTAGAGCTATTGGGTTCCTCTCCTGCAGCTTACTGCATACATTTTTCGGTCCTCCCAAAACCTTCTAACACTAATGAGTACCACATTATAAAACAACATTGTGGGGAGTTTACTGCAAGAAGGTGGTGTCAGAACACAAGCCATATCGGGGCAGACAACCCATCTCACTCCAGTCCCAGAGGTCTCCCTAAGGGATTGTTCTTGATTTTTGGGGATTGGGTGTGGGCAGGAATTCCTTCTTGGCTTTTAGGAGGGCCATGTATCATAGGGAGGCTGTCTGTATTGACACCCAACCAAACTAATTGGTGTATGGACTCACAAAATCAAATTGGCAAACAAAATTCAAAAGAGGCGTGCGGACAATCTGGACCCAAATTGTAACTCAGAAATTTTTTATTGGGCTACGTCAAAAATAATTGCTGTGTCCCTGTTCCTTTCATGGGTCACAGCAGCCAAAACTCTAAGTGAATTGGGCCACCTAGTGTGCTGGGTACTCATACAGGTAAACTTGATGTCTGCCGCCATCAGCTTCCTCCTAGAAGACGAGGAAATTACCAGACAGGCCACACTTCAAAACTGTGCTGCTATAGATTTTCTTTTGTTACTGCATGGACATGAATGCCAGGAATTCAAAAGACTTTGTTGCATGAACCTGACTGCAAATGCTCCAAACATCCATGCTGCCCTTCAAAGCATGAACAGCCTGATCAGACAAGTGAATCAAGAATCTGAGGATTGGTTCAGAGAACTCTTCAAGGGCTGGGGATTCACGGGGTGGTGGACTTCTGTTGTTAGATCTATTTTGTTACTTCTTGTTATTCTGTTCCTTGTAACCTTGGCGTTCAGGATCCTATGTCACTTGATTTTCAAAGCTATCAAAGGTCTCATACCTTCTACCTCAGAAGTCAACCAAATAGAGTTGACAAACCTAAGGAGGTCTGACTACGCCGCCAACTGTAGTTGGTGGTAAACACATACTCAGGGTTAAATTGAACCTTGTGAATTCCGGTAACCTTGTTAAACAAATAAGGGGGAGGTGTTACAGTGTGCTCGGGCTATGCTTTCTCCCTTTCCAGGGACCCCTGTGACTGGGATCTGATAAGTATGGTCCTCTCCTTCCTGCCCCAATGGGTTTGGCGGAGAGCCAGAAAGCCCTCTCTGTCCAGAGCCTAGATAAGGCCATGTCCCTTCCTGTTCTCTATCTCTTTTCCCCTTCATCTCATGGAATAAACAGCTGGACAACCATATTGGGGAATTGGAGCCTCTTTTGAATCTTTGCCCAACTCCTGACCTGCCTTCCCTCAAGGTCCCATATATCTGGGCTAGCTTGGTGATTTCTGGGGCTGCAAGGGATAGGCACGTCACCAGTGTACCTTGAAAGGATGAAGATGCCTGCAAGGCATTACTTGGCAGTCTGGCTGGTCCACAGAAGAGGGACACAGTGACAGATGTCACAGCAGAGCAGCACCTGATGTTTGCTGTCTTGTGAGCTTTCGTCATTTCATCATATATAAGCCAGTCTGTAGGTAGGGCCTGGATGGCTGCAGCTTGTCCATTTGCTGGGGCAATCTGTGCAAGAGCAGGTAAAACCAGGCTATTATACCCTCTACATGTAATTAATGCAAATTTGAATGTATTTCTCACTTTATCCAGAGACATTGTAGATGACTCAACTTGGCAGTGTTCAAGGCCAGGCTGGGTGGGGCTCTGAGAAACCTGGACTATTGGAAGGTGTCCCTGCCTGTGGCAGGGGGTTGGAATGAGATAAGCTTTAAGGTCCCTTCCAACCCAAACCATTCTATGATTCTGTATTTTGGGAAATAAATGCATGTATAATTATATACATATAAAATATACATGCAAATAAGAAAGCATGAGAGAATTCAACCAGATCCACAAATAATCCTACCATGATAAAACAAAATACTTTTCTTTATAAAGATATGTGTAAAAAAAAGTTTCAGAAAAAAACATGCTTTTATGTGTAGGGATCATTATATCTTTAAAACAATTTTATAACTGGGGTGGTTTTTTTTGCCATTTTTCCTTGTTCCATCTAGACAAAGGACTAATTGAAACAATGGAAAAATGAATCAACTCCAATTCTATCAGCTGGGTAGAACAGTATTTTCTAAAGCTGTAGTGTTAAATGCCCATCCTGCTTTAAAAGTACTGACAACTAGGAAAAGACATTTCTAAAATGTGAGAGATTTTAGTGCCCTTTTTTTTTGATCTATGAACTCAAAGTGATTTTACCTTTATATACTGAGACTGACCAAGAACAGAGGTAGGATGAAATCGCACTTTCTTCTCCTTTGGTTCAGTCAACACCAGGCTTTCTCTGTCTACATGCACAAGATTGGAATACATCCCAGCCACTATGGCAGCTTTAATTACAGCCCAGTTCTCAGAGTGAGACAAGGTAGAAATCCATTTGGATTTAGGTGAAATGTGCCACTTTGAGCTTGCTAAATATGCTGTTTAGTTTGGGAACTACCCCAGCTAAGGAGAAAGAATGCAAATTTCCACACTAAAAGATAAGAGATAAGAAAGACTCTTTGGACCTTGAAACAGACAGGGCAGAGTGACCCAGGAGTTCTTTCTGTACTTTCTGACAAAAACTGAGCACAAGTGTAACTAGCTGTAATTGTAATGTGAAATTAGCAAATGAATATGCATGAACCTATTGTGGAATTCTATGCATATGGAAATTAGTAAGGATAATAAAAAAGGATCGGGAGTTCTCAGAGGTGTGCATGTCCATTGAAGGGCAATGAGTCCCCACATGCGTCCAGCGCTGTTAATAAACATACCCATTCCCTACAAATCTTTATTAGAATTGTGGGGTTTGATTTTTCATCCGCGTTTCAAGGGTTAGCATTAACATCTCTTGTCGAAACTCAAAATGTCCCTCAGACATTTTTAGATGTTCAGGGTCCAGGTCAGAAGCATTTGAAACCCTGGCAGGCATCTAGAAACAGCTGTGATTTTGAATTTAAACCATAAAATAATTTACCAACCTTACAAAAAAAAACAAGAAGTCACAAAAATTTAAATATTATAGTAAAAGTAGTCACAAAATAAAAAGAAAAATTTTAAAGTACTATACAAAGGAATTTTAAATCCTATACAAGGAAGTTTTAGTTTTATACATAAAAGTCAAAAGTTTTAAGATAGAAGGATTTAAGCCTGTCCTATCCTCCCTCTTTCTTCTTCCTTACCTCCATATTCTTAGTAATATTAGCACTCACAAATTAAAGTAAAAAAGCACCATTTAATATAAGTAATAAGCATTAAAAAAAAGATAAACATTTAACACATAATATACCATATAAAAGATAACACCAACCCTGGGCAGGGGGAGAAAAAAAACAAACCAGAAGTCAAAAAAAAAAAAATCTAAAGTGTATGTACCTTTACCTAAGCTGCTAAACAAACCGCAGCAGCCCAAAAAACCAATATTTTAAATAACTTACAATAAACAACCATAAAACCAAACAACAAAAAACTACTAAGCTTTTCTTTAAAAGCACAAGTTAAAAATAATTTTCCACCACACAGAGCCACCCCTAACCTAAAAATAAACTCCAACAATCTCTAATATCAGCTCCTCCTCTGGCTCTCACAAAACCTGACAAATGAAAAAGACAAAACAGTGCCATGTTAGCTTGTGTTTGGTTCTTAAAAGGAGTTAGAATTAAAGGTGAAATAAACTACTTATTTGTTGCATTTTTCACCACTGCCAACCTTAACAGCACCAAGAAGAAACCATTACACTGAAATACTTCCTGATAAGGGGTTTCATACTAACACAGTATATCACTATTTTCTACAATATAAAGACATTTCCTATGGGAATAATTTATTAAAACATGAAATGCAGTGGCATGTGAAGATGAGGGTTCTTTCAGTGAGATCAGCCACACTTCCTCATCCACACCATACCCTGCATGAATGTGTACATGAAGGTGTATTTCAAATTAAGTAAGGAAAATTACACCAGTGAACATGATTTTTGTTACAATTTATATATGCTTGACTTTAAAACAACGTTGAAATTGTTTCCAATTTTTCTACCTGAGGCTCTAAGCTGGCCAAGCAACTGTGTTCTCATTCCTGCAATGATTTCCATTGTGGCTTGGGATAAGAAGTTCTTTTCACAGAAGGCTCTCTCCCAGCCGTCACTGCGTGCCTTCTGCCATGCCTGAAAATGTTTTTATATTTGCCTATTAGTTTGAAGGCCTTAAACTAAAAACTGAATTTTAAAAAAAAGATTACATTTATGCAGTAAAATGAACACAAAACCCACTCTCGAAGTTAATGTATCAAACCAGATTCTTTTTTCTGTTCAACAATTAGATTCTTTTTATGTGTTCACTAGAATGATGATTATGTCAAGTTAAAGCAATAAAGATCATTACATTATGAACATGATTTGAAGTTCAGTACAGTAGGATGTAAAGAGGCACATTGTTGGAACATTCAAAATTTTGTAAGTTTTGAAAATATCAACAAAACATACTACAAAAAGGGTTCCCTCACAAATTTATGAGTCCAATACACAGGAAAGCCACTAGGCAAAAAGAAAGTCTTCTCTGAGGACTTAATCACAGTCCACCACTCTACATCCAAGTAGATTGGTACATCTGCATTGCTTGGTTGATGTGCTGTGATTAGTACTCTCTGAAATGAAAGACTACCTGGAAAGCCCTGAGCAGGGCCATGTGGTCACTGAACGTCCTGGTAGCAAAACGCTTCCTGCACAGCACAGCTGCACGCTTTTGGGAGGCCAGTGTGGGCAGCACAAAAGGGTCTTGGCAGGCAAGAGCACAGGCAATGGTCAGAACAGGATACAGGCACTTCCGAACTACAGCATACAACACCATTTTACCGAGGTGTGGCTCTACAGGTAATTCAGTCAGCTGATAACCAAGCTCAGTGAGACCTTCCCAAGGGTCCATGGCATCTATGGTCTGTTTATAAACAAACAAGCAAATAAAGGAGAGGGGGACGGGTACAATGGACAAAATCAATTTATAGTGAAAGCAGAAAGGATGTCAATACTGGGCATTAACTAGACTTGTTTCCAAATACTAAAGAAGCAAGTCAAACTATTAACAGAGACAAGACTTTGAAGCATTCTCTTCCCTTGACATGGAAAAACACATCCCCACACACAAAATGAAAACAGACAATAAACAAAAATTCAAAACATCCTTAAGTAATTAAAACCAGCTTCAGTACAAACTGAAGTCAGTAAGACAGACTGCTACACCAAATATTTGGGATCAAATACAATTACCATCTAAACCTATTCCTTTTCTGACCTTAAGCATATGCTCAGCATTTCTCACAGTTACAGCAGGCAGAGGATCAGGAGCTTTCATAAAAAAGTCTACAAGTAGACAATTAATTGGAGTCAGAAGTTTTGTGTACAAACAAATCTGCAAGGTAAAAGGCAGAACAAAAAAGATTACCAAGATTTGGAAACAACCCCCAAACACGTGATTTGTTGCAATTAATCTTATGGTTTGAGGACATTGTATTTTTTATAGTTTCTAACTGAACATGCACCTGAAGCTGCATTCTTAGAAGTTATGGAGATTGAAATTCCAACATATTCTGAAATCTGAGCCTGCTAAAGAAACAAAAGCAGACTCCAGGCTGACAGTGCCCAGCCCTTGAAAATAAAATATGGGAAGTTGTGAAAATGAGGATTTCTGTCTAAAAACAAAACCAAAAGCCAACAAACAGACAGAGAAACTCAGAATGGAAGAGGCAGTATGTTGTGGCGCGGCATGCGCTCCTCTCGCCGTGGCACTCCGAGCCGTGCCGGGCTGGACGGTGAGGGAAGAGAACGGGCGGCCTCTTCCCCCTGCAAGCTCTGCAGTTCAGTTCGTGGCGCGCAGGGGACAGACGAAGGCGACACGGGACTTGGAGGGTGAACGGGATGGTTTTATTCAGTGAGCCCCAAGACCCCCTCGGGGGCAGGAGCAGAGGTTTTATACAGAACTCAGGAGGAGGGGTGTAGGAACAGTAACCACTAAGGGAATAGCAGGGGAGGAGTTTAGGGCAGAACTAACATGACAGGGAAGGTTCCAGGGAAAGGGGCAGGGAAAGGGAGGATTGGCAACTTGGAGATGAGGGGGTTTTTAGGGATGGGGGGGGAAACAGATATTAAACAAATATCAAATTAAAGACACACCACCGCATCTCCCTCTTTTCTTTTACAAAAGGAAGGAGAATTCTGTGGTTTAAGCAAATTAATAAAACATACAAATAATATAAAATCATATGATAACATTGTAAATTACTTAAAGGACATGAAAGACACATTATTGCATTTATAGGGCAGGAAGAGTAGTAACATCCTAAATCAGACATAAGACTGCACAAAACTTGCTGTTTTGCTGCTCTGAGTAACAATCTAGAATAATGCAAATAATTGAAATAATTGAAATAGAATTGAAATCAGATAAAGACTAGGTGATTGAAATAGAATGAAATAATTGACAGAAATTAAACTAAAAAATTTAATTAGAATGATTAAAATTACAACTATCTAATTTAAATAAAATAATTAAATGGAATTATCGGAATTAAATACAATAAAAGATCAACTAAATATAACTAATAAATTTTTAAACCTCGCAGCAATGCAGCAAGCCTGAAGCGATACACTAGTTATGTGATTCCTGTAGCAATAATGGTTAAAAACACAGCCTTTAAGTAAAAAAATATTAGAAAAGACTGAATTAATTATAATTACAATAAAACAGCTTAATATAAAATCAAATTGTAACATTACATATTATTAAAAAAATATAAGTTGAAAGACATCAAAAAATGATAAACTAATTGTGATTACAACACATGAAACATATAAAAACTTCATCTGGAATATATAAAATTGTCCTAAACGAAAGTCCAAATTAAGGGTACAAAGCACAGCAGGATTTGTGACTTCATCTGATTTAAAACTTGCTTCGTTACGGCGTTTGCGATGTTCAGCTTCTTAAATTCTTAAAGCAGAGTCAGCGGATAACGGCGCTTGTCTTAAAGCAGAGTCAGCGGATAGCGATGTGGTTTGTTCAATTTGAATGTTTGTTTGCGAGGTGGGCATAATATCTTGAGTATTAATTAACTGGGATGATATTTCTTTCTATAAAATATAACTCAACAAATAGATTATTCAAAAAATAATTAAAAGCAAAAAGAGGAATTTGTAGTTAAATAAAAAGGAGTATTGGGTAGGGTACATTAAGGAATAGGATAGGGGAATCAGACAATCACTTAATTAGTGATTGCCATGATTAACAGGGGGTATCAGTAAGGGGTGGACTGGGGTGCTGCCATTTTAGGGGGAAGACAAAATGACGGATCCCCAGTCCCGGGTTTCGGCTCCATTTCCTCAGAAGAAGATCCCTCCCGACCTTCCCCCCGGAGGAAGAGCCAGAAGAAGGTTTGGGGAATATCCAACCCCGCCTCCCCACAATAGGGACTAGCCTCGTGCAGGGACGGTGCAGGGCTATTGGGGGAGAGATGGGACTGGCGGGAAACCAGGGGCGGAAAAGAAGGGTCAAGGCAGGAAAATGGGTCCCGAGCGGCGTGGCCAGCGCCATCTTGGGAGGGGGTGCCGGGCACACTGCACTTGGCCTGAGCAGTGTCCGGCAGGGCACTTGGGGCGGCTCGGCCACAGCCATTCCCAAGGGAGGATAGGAAAGGGTTTCAGGAAAGTCCGAGGGGATGGGGATATAGGGAGCTTCACAGAAGCAAAAAGGGGAAATTTATAGGGGGGGGGGGGGGGGCCAACGCAGCTGGATGTCGGCGCAATGCGTGGGTGTAAAGGGCCCCGTTTTAACAACTCTCCTATAGCTAACGTGTCGCCCTCTTAGCTGTTCCCTACTGGTGTCTTTTCTACCCCCTCCGTCCAGCTCAGAATGGGGAGGGGAGGATAGAGAAGACAATATTTTTGAGGAGAAGAAAAAGCGATCCAATCTAGGTCCCCACAGAAGACTAGGCGAAGAATAGCACTCAGTGCTAGCTTCCCCCAGAAAAGGAAAACCCACCCGCCTGCCAGGGACATGCAAGGCTACAGCCCCAGTCTGGGCGCAGACGGGGGTTAAAACGCAAAAAAAAAAAAGTGGCAGACCCAGCCGCCTGTCGGGGCGATCCCCACCCCGTGTAGCCTACCTTACCTTGCAGGCTCGGACGGAGATGGCTTGAATCTTCTCTTCGACTCGATGGAAAAGTCGCGCTAAAAACTGGGGATGTTCCTTCCCGGTTTTGGCCCTTCCGGAGGCCTGGGTGTTCCCGTTAAACCAAGACTTGTCCCCGAAGCCTTGGTTTCGGCCACTATCAGCCTCCGGTGGTCTCACTGCAGATGCTGACCAAGGAACCTCTTCTCGGTCAGCCTTTCTTCAGGCTCCCCCGAGCCGCTGCCAAAACCGCCCTCTGTGTCCTCGGGTAAGTCTGCCCGCCAAAAAGCTCTGCAGCCCGGCTGCCCGTGCAGCGCGGCTGCTCCAGGGCAGGTAGATGGCGAGAACAAAGAGGTCCCGGAGCCTCAATCTTTTTCGCTCGGCGCTCAGCTCCTCATAGCATGCGGCAGAGCTTTTACGGCCGTAGATTTTCCTCTTCCCTCCTTCTTCTTCTGTGAGGCGGGCGCCCCCACGAATTTGCCCGTTTTTTTTACAAGACGAAGGAGGGAACCATCCTCTCGCTACCATATGTTGTAGCGCGGCATGCGCTCCTCTCGCCGCGGCACTCCGAGCCGTGCCGTGCTGGGCGGTGAGGGAAGAGAACGGGCGGCCGCTTCCCCCTGCAAGCTCTGCAGTTCAGTTCGTGGCGCGCGGGGGACAGACGAAGGCGACACGGGACATGGGGGGTGAATGGGATGGTTTTATTCAGTGAGCCCCAAGACCCCCTCGGGGGCAGGAGCAGAGGTTTTATACAGAACTCAGGAGGAGGGGTGTAGGAACAGTAACCACTAAGGGAATAGCAGGGGAGGAGTTTAGGGCAGAACTAACATGACAGGGAAGGTTCCAGGGAAAGGGGCAGGGAAAGGGAGGATTGGCAACTTGGAGATGAGGGGGTTTTTAGGGATGGGGGGGGGAAACAGATATTAAACAAATATCAAATTAAAGACACACCACCGCAGCAGTACTATGAAGAAAGTGTTGTAAGTCACACGCAAAGTGAGAGTTTTCCGATAGTGAATTATTTTTGAGAGTGTGGCAATTTTTTACTGTAATTTTAACCCAACACTGAGAAATCTGGAGAAAAAAACCCAAGGCTTATCTAATGTAAAGTGCTGTGAGTTTTTTGCTAACCTAAGACCAGTCCAAATCTCAATCATCCTTTGTTGTAAGGAATCAGTTGCAAACTTTATTGCTTCCCCTCACATCCCCCAAACAGAAGTGATGCTTGGAGTAAAAGGTAGAATAAAATGAAGTAACTTGTGAGTGAATGAGACAGCAAATTCTCTCATTCATATGCATCTATGTGCATACGTGCAGCTTAATGCCAATATGATTGATTAAACAGGCATTTGTTGCTACATAAACTTCTGAGCCCTCATCCACAGTGCTGGGAAGAATATAATCATGGCCTGTTAAGTAATGGATAGCTTGGAGAAAGTGAAATAAGCAGTCCTCTGCCCACAGACAAGATGTGAAAACACCCCACTGGACACTGTGACTGCTGGTGCTACATGGGAGAAAGAGGAAGGAGAACAAATTAATGGGGGGAAAACAACCCAGACCTTTAGGAAATGCCTGAGTGTCACTTCTCTACAACTTGGGAAATTATTCCAAGGAAATACATGCTGACCCCTACTCGTCTGCAGAGAATGAGTGTTGGCCACTATCCAACACGACACTGGACTAGGCCAGAAACAGTTACTATGTTGTGTGCTTTATTCTAAACATAAAGGACTATGGATATCTGCAAAATGGAAACTGCTACGAGGCATTTATTACCTGCCTTTTCTCTGGACAGCACTGGCTTTTGAAATCCACCCCATTTTTAGCATTGTAACACAACTCAGTGCATCAAAAGACTTCTAGAAAAACAAAGAAAGAAATATAAACTGAAAACTCAATAGGTTACATTAAATAAAAGTTACTAGCTATTTAGATTACCAACAGAAGTTTTCTAAAATGTATGAAACAGTAATATATACAGCAGCTTCTGGCACAAAGGGATCTTCTCAGTTTCAAGTGAATTTATGAGGCTGTCTCCTTTGTAGTATCTTAATGCTCCACAGTTTTTGAAATTCAACATTTTCTAGTCAATAGGTAATTGCAAGTCAAACAAAGGTATGTCAGATCTGTGTTCTGAGATATCACAAAGCAAGTAAAAATACATTATTATACCAAATAAAGTTTTCCTTTTTATCTCACTTGGAAATTACCTACTTATTTTCTTAGATTGATGTAAAATAATAAAAAAAAGAAAGTTCATTTTATGAGAACTCCAGAAATTTGGTGTGCATATCGCCTATGAAATCCAATTTCATTTTCAAATCCATACACTAGGTCCTTAATTGCCTCATTATGTGTTCTCACTTTTCTTGAACAAGTAATTAGGAATGGGAACTGAACACACCAAAAAAACTGCTTAAAAACTTAATGTATTAGTTTTAGACTTGATACAATAGTAGGACAAAAGGAACTCCCAGTGCTCTCTAAGTCTCAGGAAGGTGGTGGTCTAAAGTGAGAACTTGTTTTAAAAATCCAACAGAAATACTAAATTATGAAAGAGAAAGATACATTAATACATCCACCTAGATTAGCTTTTACAAGGTTTTTTAGACAGCTAGCTATTTACAGTATTTGTCTTAAAACAAATGGATGCTGGAACTTTTCAGCGAGGACTGTTGCCTGACAAACACTAGCTCTCAGCTATTAAAAACTTTTTTTTCACTTTACTGTAAAGTAAAAAAAAAAAAAAAGTTATTCAAAATTTATGCACTGTGTGTTTTAGAATTGCACTAGGAAAATTTAAGGCAGTCATACCTCTTTCACCTTGCCTGAGTCAATGACAAACACCACATCATTGACTGTTATGCTGGTTTCTGCAATATTAGTAGAAAGAATCTGCAAAGAAAAAAACCCCAAACCACCAAAACTATGGTAACTGTAAAAGCAACGGCAAAATAGGTCATTGTAGCATTGGACAAAGTCATCTAATACTTGCAATTTTGCGGATGCCAAAAGGTGAAGTTTCAAGCACTTTATTCTGATCCAAAGTCTGCACACTTGAATGAAGCATGAAAACTTGGTATCTAATGCAAGACAAAAGGAACCTTTTAAGGATCCTTAAAAGAAGCAATGAAAAGCCACAGTAACTAAAGGTTTTACCTGTGAGCATTATCAGCAAATCTCTTGTCATCCAAAATAATGTGGTCCCTTAGGTTCACTATCTCATCATACCCAGGAAGAAATATTAAAATTGCTCCTAAAAAAGGAAGTGGGTTTGCAAAGTTAAACAGAAAATTCAAATACATGTCAACTAGCACTCAGAAGGTTTTAATGTTTGGGGATTGCTGAAAAAAGAGCAGGATTCATCAGAAGCTGAATTCACAACAACTGGTTGGGTATTTACCTACCTGCATCAGAACTATGACAGATGCTTGTGAAGTGCATTATCAGATCCAGATCCACTTTTTCATCATCAAAACTGTGATGATAAGCTGTCAGTACTTCTCTGTCCTCTGTCCTCTGCACTAAGGTCACTATCACTTTTTTGGACCAGGGAACTTTCATCCAGATTTCCAAATCCGAATGAAGCGCTGTAACAGAAAAATACAGCAGAGTCAAAGCTGCCCCTTCGGGTTTGCATTGCCCCTTTCACTCAAACTTAGATCAAGACCAACAGGACTATTGGTCTTGAATTCTAATGTTAAGTGTAGCAGAAGGGAATCACCATACTATTATTGTTTACTGATTTCAATGTTAACCCAACAAAGGATGCCACTTTATTTATTAGTGTTAACTTTAGCTTTCTTCAGCTTCATTGAAACACAACCATAAGCAAATGAAAGTATAAAGATACTTCTCATTTATCTGTTCAAGGAAAAATATTTAAGAGATACGTATTCTCCAAAAATTTCCCATTAGCAGAAACTACACTAAGAGAAATTATAATAGAGATAATCTTTACAAAACACTACCTCAACTACAATAACTGTAAGTTAATCAGAAAATCATTCTTTAATGGCCTAGTGTACATATTACTTCTGTAAATTTTCTTTAATATGACTATTGCATATAAAAAATATACAGATGAAAACACATGACAGATTTGTTTCCAAAGTAAGCATGTGAAAAGAAAATGGTACATAGTATAGAATTAGCAAGTTGTGCAAACATAAACAATACAATACTGAGTACAAACTTTTTTGTTGTTTGTTTTTGAAATATTCCTATTCTTAAAAAAAAGGTATTGCTATTCAGTCCAGATTTTACAGCATGAAAAGCTAAAACCTGTTCTGATTAAAAGAACACAAACTTCAAATTCCCCATCACTATCATATACAACTCCTTCTGCAAAACAGTTACAGCTTACCAGTAGGAGTCCAACAGATCAACAACCTCTGTCTGTCCAAACTGCCTAGCCCAGTCCACAGCCATCCTGAAAGAGTTGCACAAGTATTTTTTATTAATTTTTCACTGCAAAAGATGAATATGAAGAGCACATCAGGAGAGGCAATTGACACCAGACTTGTGTACCCATTTCTGTATTGATATCAGTACTGTTATTGCTGGATCTGCAACTTCCCATTTAAAAGTGCTTGAATAGGTGTTAACAGCTATCTGACTTGTAGGTGACTACAGTTCTTTACCACAAAAGAATGTCAGTTTTACACAGGAGCAAACATGCACAGGGAAGTGAGGAGGAAGAAGGTGCCATTCCTTTAAAAAGTCCACAACAAGGTGCAGAGATCAGACCTGCCTGTTTGCAGTACCCTTGAAGTCATCTCAAAAAGTCATACCCCAGGCGTAACATTCGGCTATTTCATGTCTTTCAGAAGCTGTCCTCCTCACAATGCAGTTCCCTATTTTACCTTTAAACTGCATTTCTTCCCAAGTTTTTCAAAAGTTAGTACAAAATATCAGACCCCTGGAATCCTAATTCTTATCATTCCATACTACAATTATTCACTGTACTTCCCTGTTTATATGAAGACATACTCCATGACCACAAAACTTGAGTTTTTACATGCTACAACATATTTAGAAACATAACAGAAAGATCTTCTGATATAGGTAACTCCATGAAAATAAGAATTGCCAAACATTTTGGTCCAATTCAGTAGATCACAGTTGTTCTGCTAACCAGTATCTTAAATAAGACCTACTGAAACAAAGTTTACAACTCATAATCAAGACCATGTAATTAAGAATTTTGTTTAGAATTTACAGAAAACAAAGTGATTATCAGGAGTTAGAAACTGTTGAGGCTGTCAAAATCAATAGTTCTTACAGCAGTGTGATAAGTTAGCAAATTAATTTAGATGTTAAAGAATTTTCTTTCTCTCTCCTATATTCACAAATAAATCTATCTTTTGGTTTCTCTGTTTTTACCAGCAATAAGATAATTTGAAGTGGATACTTGTTCCCATGCTGATCAACATGTTCTTCTTGACTCAAAAAGCCTCTCCCTTAAGAAATAATCAGAGCAGTCACACCAGTTTCACTGTGACGCTGTTGAGGCAGGACGGGATGAAATGACTCCACTTCAGAAGGCTGTGAGAGTATAACTCTGATTTATTTCAAAATGCATTGCTCTTATACAGAGCTTCATGCAGACCAACTCTATTGGTCCCGAAGTGAAAACAATCCAGGCCATTGGTGCACAGTGCATGATAAAGAGTGGTAGAACTTAACTATAAACAATGTGAACAACAAGAGAGATAAAGAACCTTATTTACATTCTTTACAGCACTTTCTCAGGCTTCTGCCTGGTTAGAAACTTTGTTTCTCTCTTTGACAGAATCTGAGACCAACATTTCGCCCTTTTTTTTTTAAAGAAGGAGGCAGTGTCTGTCTCCTTTCTGTGAGGCCCCTTGAAGAAGAGAGGACAAACACGACTCCGAGGTTCATTAGTTGATAATTCAAAACCTCATCGTATGTTGGCTAAGAACGGTCAAAGAGATTCTAAACTTATAATTTTCAAGGAATTAGTTACCAGCTTTAGGATAGCAAGAACTCATTTTTGGTCTGCCAGAGTGTCCTGGTTTGTAAGATAAGCTTGTATTCTATTTGCCATCTGTTGGAGGTTGGGCAGGTTTGTTATCTCTTCCAAGAACGATGGTTTGCTCCGAAGAGGTAATAGTTTGTTAATGGGCCATTGATTGACTCACTGCAGGCCTGGTAACGTAACACCATCCCATTGTGAGATGCTCCACCCAGAGGGGGAAGCCAAGCACTCTTTTATTGTATAAAGGGGTACCTTTTGGGAGACAGAGCAGCTCTCTCTCTTTGCGGGATTCCCAGAGAAGCAGCTCTCTCTTTGCGGGATTCCCAGAGAAACGGCTGGAGCGGGGTGAGGCGGCGGCGGCAGAGCTCGGAAGCGGCCCCGGCGCAGAGGAAGACCGGCCCAACTGCCACCAGATCTTCAGAGAAAACTATACCCTTCTAAAGTAAAGAAAACTATACCCTCCTAGTAAAGAATTGTTACTCCCATTCCCATATCTTTGCCTGAGAGCCTTTTAATTTAAAAATCCTGGTAATTCGGAGGGAGGGGGTTTACCTTCTCCATTGCACAGGAGGCTTTTGCCCTCCTTCACAGACTCCTGCCTTGTCAAACCAAGACAGATTTTGGCGCATCAACGTGGGGCTCGAGGGCATTGAGAGGGAAAAAGGATTAACAGTTCTTAAGTAATTTGGTTTTTTGTTGTGTGTAAAAATATCTTATGCATCACCATGTGGTCTAGTTTACCTTGGTTTGGGTGGCATGTGATCGTAGCTATACTTTTCCCATTTGCAGACCCTTATCTAAAAATGGGTTCTATAACTAAGGCTACTGTGTCTGTTATCAAGTTTGGCTTCTGGGTTAATTGGGTGAGGAATTCATGGATCTTTAATTTCCTCTGGAAGGCAGGTACATGGATTCATAGCTATCACACACTAACTGTATGTTTTTGGGGTTACTTTAATAACGGTACCTACTGCGAGGAAATAGCACCTGGGGAAACTTTCTCCCAACCTTTTAACCATCGTTTTGGGTCTGATCTACCAGTTCTCAAAGGGTTAAGATCCTCTTTAAGTGCTAATGATATCATATAATGGGTGGTGTTGCTGATAGGCCTGTTATATTTAGCACTCAGAGATAAGGGAAGATTAACCTGGATAACTACCCTCACACCTACACCAGAGGCTAGGGATGCTCCTGCAGAACCTGACACTGCCCCAGAGACTCGAGATGCTGCTGCTCCAGAGCCTGACCCTGCCCCACAGCCCACCTCAGAAATGAACCACCCAGATTGGGTGAGGGTTCTGGTTAAGGAGATACGAGAGATGCTGAAGGAGTGCATTTCCCTAGCTGGTGAGAAACTGGCCCTTTGCCTTGAGGAGGGACAGTCTAATAGTACAGCTGTGGAACCCACAAATGTTACAACTGTCCAGGTTCCAGCTGAACCACAAAGGCAGTCACAGCCAGCAGCAGTTGCCCCGGTAGAAACAAGGAGGTCTAAGATGAAAGCAGAGCACCCTGCAGATAGGGACAGGAATGGAGGAACCTCACAACCCACAGGGGACCCAGAGATTGCTATCATCACCGAGTCCCTGACATACTAAAGTCTTCGTAATCTGCATAAAGACATTGTGCGACAAGGGCGTGAGGCTTATACTACTTGGTTACTCCGGGTTTGGGATCTTATGGGTACAGGTGTGCAGCTGGACAGTGGTGAGGCAAGGAACATGGGACCCTTGACCCAGGACTCGGGTATAAATCAGATTTTTGTAAGGCAACCAGGGTCCCTTTCTCTCTGGGAGCGGCTCTTAATGAGTGTCAGGGAGAGGTTTGTCAACAGGGAGAGAATGTAGGAGCACCATCATAGAATGCGCTGGAAGACGCTCAAGGAAGGGATCCAACAGCTGAGGCAAGTGGCAGTATTGGAGGTACTCTTTGGGAGGGATGGACGACACAATAATGACCCCGACAAGGTCAGGTGTACAGGACAAATGCTGTGGAGTCTAGCAAATCTTGGGCCATCTCAATACACCACTTTCATTGCAACAATCAATGCTGACGCTCACCGAGAGACAGTGGGCTCTGTTGCCAACAAACTTAGGAATTTTGAGAGTATGATTAATGGTCCAATGCAGGCTCATATCTCAGCTGTGATTAAGGAGTTTAAAGAGGAGATGAGGGAGGAGATAAGGAAGGTTAATGCAGCACCCGTGAGAGTCACAGGCCCCAGAATCAGTGCCCAACAATCCCCAGCTAGAGAGAGAGGGTACACCCCAAGGGCTAATCTGTGGTTCTTCCTGCGTGACCATGGGGAAGACATGGGGAGGTGGGATGGGAAACCCACTTCTGTCCTGGCAGCACGGGTCCGTCAACTCAAGGAGGGAAACTCTAACCGGGGGAGTTCCACCAAAGTGAAGGTAGCCTCAACCTCCCGTGACCAAGCTTGTGGGTACGATCTGTCAGACCCCCTTGAAGGGACCTCTAGTATGTATGCCCAGGAAAGGAATGATAACCAGTGTTAGAGGGGCCCTGTCTCTAGCCAGGGAGAGGCATGGGAAAACCGGATCTTCTAAACACTGTAGATCCGATGGCCTGCCACATCAGAGCCACAAAAATATGATGCTTTAGTTGATACTGGTGCACAGTGTACTCTGATACCATCGGGACATGTGGGGGCAGAGCCTGTTTCCATTGCTGGTGTGACAGGGGGATCACAACAATTGACTCTGGTGGAAGCCGAGGTGAGCCTGACTGGGAAGGAGTGGAAGAAACATCCTATAGTGACTGGCCCAGATGCTCCGTGTATCCTAGGCATAGACTTCCTCCAGAACGGCTATTACAAAGACCAAAAGGGACTCAGGTGGGCTTTTGGAATAGCTGCTGTAGAGGCAGAAGACATTAAGCAATTGAACACCTTGCCTGGACTGTCAGAAAACCGCTCTGCAGTAGGACTCCTAAGGGTGGAATGAACAATGCGTGACAATTGCGACCTCGACAGTGCACCGCCGGCAGTATCGGACGGATCGAGATGCCGTGATCCCCATCAACAAAATGATTCGGGAGCTGGAGAGCCAAGGGGTGGTCAGCAAAACCCACTCACCCTTCAACAGCCCCATCTGGCCTGTGCGCAAATCTGACAAAGAATGGAGATTGACTGTGGACTATCGTGGCTTAAATGAAATGACTCCATCGCTAAGCGCTGCTGTACTGGATATGCTGGAACTCCAGTACGAGCTGGAGTCCAAGGCAGCAAAGTGGTATGCCACCATTGATATTGCTAATGCGTTTTTCTCCATTCCTCTGGCAGCAGAATGCAGGCCTTAGTTTGCTTTCACCTGGATGGGCATGCAGTGCACCTGGAACCGACTGCCCCAGGGGTGGAAACACAGCCCCACCATCTGCCATGGACTGATCCAGGCTGCACTAGAAAAGGGTGAGGCTCCAGAACACCTGCAATACATTGATGACATCATTGTGTGGGGGAGCACAGCGGCAGAATATTTGAGAAAGGTGAGAAGATCATCCAGATACTACTAGAAGCTGGCTTCGCCATCAAGAAGAGCAAAGTCAAGGGACCTGCCCGACAAATCCAGTTCCTGGGAGTGAAATGGCAGGATGGACGGCGCCAGATTCCCACTGAGGTCATCAACAAGATCACAGCTATGTCCCCACCAACCAGCAAAAAGGAAACACAAGCTTTCCTAGGTGCCATAGGTTTCTGGAGAATGCACATTCCCGAGTATAGCCAGATTGTGAGCCCTCTTTATCTGGTTACCCGAAAGAAGAATGATTTCCCCTGGGGCCCTGAGCAGCAACAAGCCTTCACCCAGATCAAGCAGGAGATCGCTCATGCTGTAGCCCTTGTCCCAGTCAGGACGGGACCAGAGGTCAAGAATGTGCTCTACTCTGCAGCCGGGAACCATGGGTTGTCCTGGAGCCTTTGGCAGAAAGTGCCTGGGGAGACTCAAGGCCGACCACTGGGATTCTGGAGCCGAAGTTACAGAGGGTCTGAAGCCAACTACACTCCCACAGAGAAGGAAATCTTGGCTGCCTTTGAAGGAGTTCAAGCCGCCTCGGAGGTAATTGGCACAGAAGCACAACTCCTCCTGGCACCTTGACTACCGGTGCTGGGGTGGATGTTTAAAGGAAAGGTTCCTACCACCCACCATGCCACTGACGCCACATGGAGCAAATTGATTGCCCTCATCACTCAGCGCGCCCGTATTGGAAACCTGAATCGCCCTGGGATTTTGGAGATAATTACGAACTGGCCAGAAGGTGAAAACTTTGGTCTCACTGATGATGAGGAGCAGGTACAAGTGGCAAGGGCTGAAGAAGCTCCACCATACAACCAACTACCAGAAGAGGAGACCTGCTACGCTCTTTTCACTGATGGTTCCTGTCGCATTGTAGGGATGAACCAAAAGTGGAAAGCAGCCGTATGGAGCCCCACACGCCAAGTTGCACAAGCTACCGAAAGAGAAGGTGGATCAAGCCAACTCGCTGAACTCAAGGCTGTTCAGCTGGCTCTGGACATTGCTGAAAGGGAGAAGTGGCCAAAGCTCTACCTTTATACTGATTCGTGGATGGTAGCCAATGCTCTGTGGGGCTGGCTGGGAAGGTGGAGGAAGGCCAACTGGCAACGTAGAGGAAAGCCAATCTGGGCTGCTGATATATGGAAAGACGTTGCCTCTTGGGTGGAAAAGCTAACGGTGAAAGTCCGTCATGTAGATGCCCATGTCCCCAAAAGTTGGGCGAATGAGGAGCACCGAAAGAATGAGCAGGTAGATCAGGCAGCAAAAATAGAGGTGTCAAAGATAGACTTAGATTGGCACCATAAGGGGGAGTTGTTCCTGGCTCGATGGGCTCATGATGCCTCAGGTCATCAGGGCAGAGATGCCACCTACAAGTGGGCACGAGACCGAGGGGTGGATCTAACCATGTACAGTATTTCTCAGGTGATCCATGACTGTGAGACGTGTGCTGCCATCAAACAGGCCAAGAGAGTGAAGCCCCTATGGTATGGTGGGCGGTGGTCCAAGTACAAGTATGGGGAGGCCTGGCAGATTGACTACATCACACTGCCCCAGACACGCCAAGGCAAGCGTGACATGCTGACCATGGTGGAAGCCACCACTGGATGGCTGGAGACTTTCCCTGTACCTCATGCCACTGCCCCGAACACCATCTTAGGCTTGGAAAAGCAAGTCCTGTGGAGACACGGCACACCTGAGAGAATTGAGTCTGACAACGGCACCCATTTCAAGAACAGCCTTATCAACACCTGGGCCAGAGAACATGGTATCGAATGGATATATCATATTCTTTATCATGCTCCAGCTGCCGGCAAAGTTGAATGGTGCAACAGACTCCTTAAGACTACCCTGAAGGCACTTGGTGGGGGAACATTTAGAAACTGGGAAATTAACCTGGCAAAAGCTACCTGGATGGTCAACACCCAAGGGTCTGTCAATCGAGCTGGCCCTGCCCAGTCAGAACCCTTACACACAGTAGATGGAGATAAGATCCCTGTAGTACATATGAAAGATATTTTAGGGAAAACTGTTTGGATTAATCCCACCTCAGGCAAAGACCAACCCATTCGTGGGATTGTCTTTGCTCAAGGACCTGGTTACACTTGGTGGGTAATGCAGAAAGATGGGGAGACCCGCTGTGTACCACAGGGAAACTTGGTCTTAAGTGAGAACTGGGTGTAAGATTTCATTGTGTGCAGATGGAAATAGAATAAGGGGTGGATAATGTCCTGGTTTGTAAGATAAGCTTGTAATCTATTTGCCATCTGTTGGAGGTTGGGAAGGTTTGTTATTTCTTCCAAGAACAGTGGTTTGCTCTGAAGAGGTAATCGTTTGTTAATGGGCCATTGACTGGCTCAATGCAGGGCTGGTAACGTAACACCATCCCATTGTGAGATGCTCCACCCAGAGGGGGAAGCCAAGCACTCTTTTATTGGATATAAGGGGGTACCTTTTTGGGGACAGAGCAGCTCTCTCTCTTTGAGGGATTCCCAGAGAAACGGCTGGAGTGGGGTGAGGCGGCGGAGCTCGGAAGCGGCCCCGGCGCAGAGGAAGACCGGCCCAACTGCCACCAGATCTTCAGAGAAAACTATACCCTTCTAAAGATCACCACTTCAGCTGCAATTCATCAGCCACTGCAAGAGGAGCAGCTGTCATTTCAACTGGACTGCTACCAACACCCCGAATCCTCAGGTTGTGGACTTTATCACTAGTTTTGTTTGTACCAATTGCATTTGCCTTTTAAAATTGTTATTTAGTTTCTCCTAGTAAAGAATTGTTACTCCCATTCCCATATCTTTGCCTGAGAGCCTTTTAATTTAAAAATCCTGGTAATTCGGAGGGAGGGGGTTTACCTTCTCCATTGCACAGGAGGCTTTTGCCCTCCTTCACAGACTCCTGCCTTGTCAAACCAAGACACAGAGGACTGGCAGTCCAACTTGTCAAAACCGAATTCCCAGTGTGAGCATGACATGACAGAAAAGAAGGTATTTATAACACATGCACATACCCAATCAGCCAAATTTGGTTTTGGGAAGATCAATAACATCTGTTCACCACAGCTGCAAAGCCTTTAGGACTTTGGGATTTGTCCCAACCAGTAAGGTGCAGCAGGTGAAGCCTTGGTTGGCACTGATCAGAATTGCTTTTGCAAGGTGTGTGCACTTGATAGAAGAATCATGCAAGGCTTTGCCTATGCAATCATGTCCTCAATGGACAGCTTGAGTGATGAAATTGAACTCAGGTCCAAATTGCATCCTCAAAGCTTTCAAAACAATTGAGTGAAATTGACCCAGTTCAGAAAGGACCAAATTCAAAACACTTGAGAAACCTCTGTAATGCCATGAAATCTCTGAAATGCCATGGCCACAGCCCTTAATTCAATCACTTAGGCTGAGGTTGATTTGTGGCTTTTCAGTACTTTGAGCTGCTAGTGAAAACACAGCTCTTTCTGCCTTTTTTTTATTCTTTCTCCTCAAAAGAGCCAGCAGCACCTGCAGGCTCTAGAACCCAGCGGTGCTTAGCAAGGCGGGGGACCCAGCCCAGTGGGCAGGGCCAAGTGTCCCAAACCCGGCCGGGTGGGCAGGGAGCCCAGGCTCTCTGCTGAGCCAAGATGAGCTCAGCTCGGCACCCTCTCCCAGCCTCTCTTTGGTACCTCTTGGGGCCCCTGGATCTGAGATCCCTGGGACACTCCATGACCACCGACAAATGGGCGACCCCTCCCAATCCTATACTTCAGTGCATGCCCCCAACAGGCTGCGAGAAACCCGGCAATTCCTTCGGGTTTCCGACCTCCCCCCACCCCGCCTAGCAATGGGTCTTTCCACAGCTTCTCTGCATCCCGCTCTGCGAACAGGAGCAGGACGCGCAGGGTTCGAGAAAGGGGGGGTTTCCTGGAGAATATAAAACTCCAGCCAGGCTCCGGGGCTCCTGGCACCACCCATGCCTGCCCAGTACAAGGGGCTGCTCCTCTCTCCCAGTGTGTCTGCGCTGCTGCGGTCCACAGTCACTCATTGCTCAGCTCCCTGATTCGCGGCCCCATCCCTCTCCCCCCCCAACTCTGGGACTGGCAGCCGGCAGTGCTGCTGCGAGCCAAGCCGGTGCTCCCTCCCGCCGCTTCTGCCTCAGAGGGACAGAGTTCGGTGCAGTCTGGAGGAAGCAAAGGGAGTGATGGGCTGGATTCAGGCTCTGAAACAAACAGGCTGGATTCATTGTCCATCACCGAGCTCTCGGCTGCTTGATTGCAGGGCGGAGTTGCTGGTGATGAATAGGCTGCAGAGGGCGCAACGGCAGGAGCTGTTGCACCCTGCGGGCAATGCCCCCCCGCCATGAGCAGCGCGGGGGGAGCAGTCTGCCCCACGGTGTGCCACGCCGCCAGCTCCGGCAGTGCGGGTGGCGTGGCCGCGTCTTTCAGCATTGGCCGCGGCACTTCTACCGATTCTGGGGTTGGCGGCGGCGCTCCTGGCGCTGGTGACTGCAGCAGCAGGCATGCTGTCAGTTCCGTTATGGTGGGAGGAGCAAAAGGCACAGCTGCTGCTGTTGCTGGAACGGCGAGCTGCGAGGACGCTGGACTCCAGGACGGTTTGGATGGATGGAGATGAGAGATCTCTGAAGGCTGCTCTTAGAATATATGGTTTATTAGAGAGGGTGAAAGGCTCTGCTTGGAGTCGCAAGACGCGACATTTGGCAGGCCTTGGGGGAAGGGAGAGGCAAGGGGTAGAGGGAGATAAGAGAGGATGCCGAGGGAGACAATCTTCCAGGAGAGGGGAAGTTCCAAGAGAGTGTCTGGCTCCTCAGGGACTCCTTATCAGGGGGCTTCAAGGTGGGCTGGAACAAGACTTAGGCCAATGGGGTCACAGATACCAGATGCTTCAAGGGAGGGTTACAGATGTGGGATGAACTATACACTGGGGGGTGAGATAGAACATTCCTTTTAACCTTTGGGCCTATCTCTAGGTAAGGACATTGTTCAACCAGAAGGGGGAATTGTCTTCATCCTGGCTGTACTATTGTTTTCTACTTGTTCAGTAACTAAGGTTTGGTATCTCAAAACTTGTTACCAACTCAATCTTTGTATTTTCTAAGTATTTTTCCAGGCAATCATATTTATAAGGCTTTCCTATTTCATCTTCCCCAACAGCGAGCGACGCGGCGAACCCTGCTGCTGGCAGGGGCGGCGCCATGGCAGGCGGAGCGTGGAAAACAGTCATCGCCCCTGGCGTGGGAGCCAGTCCCACAGAGGGAAGGGCAGAGAACAACATGGGGGCCCCGCCCCAGGTGTTCTACTGCACGGCCGCCGCTGGCACCATAAAGGAAATAAAATCAGCCGGTCCAAACGGCGTGCAGAGGGGCAGACCGAATGGCAGTTGCATCTGCCCCATCAACACAGTTGAAACCCCTGCGGGTGGCGGTGGGTGTGCCAGGGGATGGGCCAAAGGCTGCACTGGCGTCTGCGCAGGCTCCATCAGCAAAGGAGTCAGGGGGGCGGCAAACCCCCCTCCGTGAAGTGCCACGGGCAGCGCTGGCCCCCTCGCAAATGCAGTTTGGAAAGCAGGGAGCTGCGGAGCCACGGGCAGTGGCGGCTCCTGCCAGTCTGGGGCCACCCCGTGCAGTCTTTGCAATGCTGGGTGTGCTGAAGCTGGTAGCTGTGGCCAAGGCACCCCGGCTTCCTTCTGAAAGGCAGATGATGTCACCATCACCGTGCTCTGGGCAGGGTGCGCCTGTGCAGCCAGTCGCTGTACGGGCTGTGGTGCGGTCTGTGTCCGGAATCCCGAAATGTCCAGGTAGGAACCGCTGCCTCTGTCCAGGGCTATGTCGATGCCCACCCAGATTGAAGCCAATTTGGACGCTATAATGACCCCTTTGCGCATCTGCGTTGTGAGACAGCGTCCCAAGTCGAGCCAGACCTTATGATCAAAGGGGCACCTAGGATTTGCAGAAAATCCTTGGTACCGAGCCCAACCCCGGAGTCTGACCAGATCTTCATTAGAGAGCCAACCTCCCACAAGAGGGGTGCAGGCTTGGCAGTCAAGACTGCTCGCTCCACTGCAGATGGCTGTTTTCCCATTGTTAGGAAACCTCCCGTTAGCAGACATCCACTTTTAGAGACAAGACAGTCCGCTACTCCAGGGAAAACCCGTCCCACGCAGTTCCGACTTTTAAAAGCCAATACACAGTCCAAATAGGACCAAGCCTTCTCCGGAAGGCATGCGGTTTCAGCGTTACCTTTCTTAAGATGGCAAAGGTGTCTGAGCACAGTGTCCAGGCTGTTGGCGTGGAACCGCGCCAGAGGGAGACCCCCCGCAAGACGCCAGGTTAAGGTCTGCAACCGAGGCTGGCAATTCCACGTCAGGTCACCAGATGATGCTGTTGGGGCAGGATGGGATGAAATGACTCCACTTCAGAAGGCTGTGAGAGTATAACTGATTTATTTCAAAATGCATCACTCTTTATACAGAGCTTCATGCAGACCAACTCTATTGGTCCTGAAGTGAAAACAACTTACCCATTGGTGCAGAGTGAATGACGCATGGTGGTAGAACTTAACTATAAACAATATGAACAATTAGAGAGATAAAGAACCTTATTTACATTCTTTCTCAGGCTTCTGCCTGGTTAGAAACTTTCCGTTTCTCTCTTTGAATGAATCTGAGACTGACATCACTGTGCCTATAATCAACTGAGAAGTAAAAAAAAAAAAAAAAAAAATCCAGCAAGCCCAATTGAAATGTTATTTTTTCATCTAAATATGGTACAAACATTGCTTTCAAATTCCAGCCCAAAGATAATTTGTTTCGTCACTTTATCTCTGCAGTCAATTCATATGAATTCCACACAGTTTTAGAAACACACTTCTGTCAATACATCAAAACAACTAACTAAACAACACATTAATTCTGCTAGCCCTATCCATTTTTTCAGTAGGCATCAGAATGCAAAGGTAACAATATTTGAAACTGGAGATAAAAGTAGCCATAAAAATCTAAGTAAATTTGAGGTTGCTTTTTTCTTATGTAATAACACATGAAACTTACCACGGACATTTTCAGTTAAAATATTACAGATGAGCAAACGAATCAATATTTTTATGTAACCAGATGTCAGAAAGACAGGAATCAATTTCTTTTACTATTCACGGTTCAAGGCAATTCACATCTTTTTCAGTCTGAAGATAAAAAACAATATTGAAAGCTTAATCTTTTCCAAGAGTTGTCGTTATTCTCATACATTACCCGTAAAGAATTGGAATGGTTATTTTTCCCAGCAGCAACCAGAAACCCAGCACTCACGTATCAGTTAATGCATTGATTTTGTCATATGCAAGTACGAACACAATGGCAGTCGAGCCATTTGATCTGAGGAAAAGCTGTGTACAACCACCCTAACTGAAGAGCACACTTCAGCTAGAGCGGTTAATCCTAATCAAGTAATCTTTAAAATACATTAATATCCTGAAAGACACAACAGAACTAACTTTATAAAACAGATTTTAAATGGCTAATAATACAACACAAATATAAATGTCTCTTCCAACAAAAGAAAAAAAACAGTTGATTAAATACTGTGTCACCACCATCATCCAACCATTTTACTACTCATTTGCCCTTGGAACCGATTTTTGTCTCCCAGATGTCCCTTTGTTAGTGTTATCTTGAGCTGAACACCACTCAGCAAGAGTGTTCTTCTGTTTCTCTTCTAGAATGCAAAGTATTCCCCAAGAAAGTTTTAGAGTCATCTTTATTATCCATTGTTTTCTACTAAAAAAGATAGTTACAGCAGGTTTTACCAAGTTTTACCTATCCAACCTCTCTTATTTAATCTAGAATGTCACTACAAGTCCAACATAAATGACATATTTAAGTGTATTCAAAGTGCACCACTACAAACAAGAGCTATAAGAATGAGGTTAAACCAACCACTTTGGTGTTTAACCCCCGAAGCCTCCATTATTCCAAACCAATGCATTCAAAGGGTCCTCCTTAAGTAATCACCTTCCCCACAATCTCAGCCCAGATCTTTTTCCAGAAATGGAATGCTGAAGACAAGTGATACAGTCCCTGCATGTAACAACTCACTTTTCTACACAAGTGGAAAAAAAATTAGAAAACACCAGTGTCTTAACTGAACTCTTCTGTCCCCAGTGATCAGAGATGAGCACTGTGATAAATATACAGTTTGGACTGTATGTTATAGTTTTGGGGTTTGAATTTTTAAATTTTTTTTCTTTAAATAATCACTGGGATCATTACTTTCAGGTGCCAGGAAAACTTGTGAAGCAGTATCTACTTAATCAACTGAAAATCAATGATGTTTAGCTCAAGGGTGTTAACACTTACGAAAAAATACATCCATGTCTGAAGAAAGCAGTGAAAAATGTTACTAAAGGGAACAACTTGTCCATTTAGTGCAAGATGTGCAAAACCCTGCCTGCTTTAATAGCTGCACTTTAATTTACACCCAAAGGTACAGAGCATGCTATGCTTCTTTAGAATTCATGTGGGCAGAGCCCCCAGTTATATATAACTCTACAACATAATAATTAGAAAAAAGATAACATTCATCAACTGAAAGAAAAAATAATGCAACCACTGAATCAAAAATATTTTTTAAAATTGCATAAACTATTTCAATAACGTAAATACTGAGAGCTTAAAGATACTTGCTGTCATCTAATCACATCTCATTTAATCTCCTCACTTTGGAATTTTAACAGAAAATAATCCTGGTAATTCTTTGTTCAATCAATCAATGATTCTCATTGCCAACCCTTACAATTAACAAGTCCACCCACCTTGCTGATTCTCTTCTTTGTACTTCACTATCTCTTTGTTTGTATACCCAGTGCTTTGTAAAATGTCCTCCAGAAACATCTCTTGAACTTCAGAAGGTCTCCCTTGGACTAAAAATGTGGGAACTCAAAATGTCTCTCAGACATTTTTAGAGGTTCCAGGCCGTGGTCAGACGCAGTCTGGACCCCGGCAGGCAGCTGGATTTAGCTGTGATTTCGAGTTTGAGCCATGGAATGAATTACCAACTTTGAAGGTGGAACAAGCAGTCACAAAATGCTAGATAGTATAGTAAATGTAGTCACAAAGTAGAGGGAAAAATTTTTTGGTAGTGTACAGGGGGGTTTTAGTGCATGTACAGGGGGGTTTTTACTTTGTACATGGGGGTCAGAAGTTCTAAGATGGAGGAAAGTGGGCTGAACCCATCCTTCTTCTTTCTTCTTCCTTACCTCCATGTTCTTGGTGATGTTGGCACTCACAGATTGGTTTAGAATAGAAAAAACACTTGGTAACGTAGGTAATAGGTATTGGGGAATAATTGTAAACATGCTATACGTAATATATCTTATAAAAGATAGCAGCAGCCCTGGGCGGGGAGAGAGGAGAAGAAGACACCAGACAGTCAGGGTGTCAGGAGTGTGTGCTTCTCTGCCTGGGCTGCTGACCAAAGGGCCGCAGCCCGAGAACCTAATCTGTTAGATAACTAGCAATAAATCATCTTGAGACTGAACAAGAAGAGGCTGCGGAGTTTTTCTTTGGGAACACGGGTTGGAGGAGAAGCTTTACCACCACACGAGACCCCAAACCAAACCCGGGGTTCTCACATCTGGCGTCCCTCTGGGTGGGCACCAGCAAGAAGACCGAAAAGAAACATCAAACAACCTCCAACCTGCATCAGCAGTGAAGAAAAAAAAGAGAAGAGCAGAGCACACACTCGCCGTAAATTCCAAGAAGAGAGGGAGCGGACAGCTCGAGATAAGAACCTGACCTTCACCGAAACAACTCGCCTCGGGGACTTTCCAGGGAGGAGACAACCCAGAAGCGCGCCTGGGATCTCTTACCTGTGACCTGCTGGACGGTGATCAGTGCCATCTCCGGACTGACCTCGGGCCGACACAGCTTTTGGTGAGAACGGTCAAAATTAAGAACATGGGGGAGGAATCCTCCCAAGAGGAAAAAGAAATAGTATCTGCCTTCCAGGGCATCATCTCTGCCCATCCGGTGGAGATTGCTCAAAAGGAGATGAAAGATTTATTATTATGGGTGAGGTGTAACTTCCCACACTCAGATCCAGATTTATTCTATGAGCCAAATTTTTGGCAGGAAATTAATAAGCAATTATATTATCAGGCTATAAAAAATAATAAGCTTGCCGCAAAATTTTATCTTCAGCAAGAACAGTTTTAGAGTCACTCTCACAACGTGGCAGCTCAAGCCAGGCAGCTACAGCTCCTGGTGACAAACAGGGGGGAGGACAGTCCGGCCAGCAGCTTGGGACAGCCCCTCTCAACACAGACACAGGTCAGGCAGGATTGCTTCCTGTGGAAAATCAGGGAGATGATACCCCATCGCGTCCCATGTCCCCAGGTTCTCACTGTTCCTCAGTTTCCCAAGAGTCCCTAAGCTCCTCCGACACAGAAATTCCCCAGACGGAGGCGGGCGAGCCAGGCACAGCCGCGACCCTCAGTGGGGTGAAGACATTGCCCAAGTCCAAACCCATGGTGGGCGGGGGGGGGCAGCGGCGGCGGCGGCAGCAGCCCCAGTGGGGGAGGGTGCGAACGTGAGTGTAGAGCAGGGGGAGGAGGGAGAGGAAAGTGCCTCCACATCTGCGCAGGCTGGGAGTTCAAAACAGCCCGCGCAGAAAGCGAGGCCGGGGAGAGCGGCGGGGGCGGGACGGATCGGGGTGAAAGCGGGGGGTGCGAGTGCGATGGTGGTACGCTCGGAGCACCCGGTGATGTGTTCAATGTTGAGAATCCGTGAGGCCGCAGAAGCGGCCGCCCAAAGGGCGTGGGAACTTAGCTCCCTGACCGCGGCAGCCAGGGCTGCTGAGGAAGTGGCAGAAGGACAGCGGGAGGCGTTCCTCGCTGCAGCTCAGGCGGTGGGCATGCGCGCGAAGGTTGAGCAGAACCCGACAGCCATGGGTGCAGGGGATTTCTCAAATTTCGAACGCGCGGGACAGGCACACAGGGGGCGGAGCCGGCACACGCCGGCTGTAGGTGCTGGCATGGAGCCAGGAGACAGGCAAAGTGAGACGGAAACATCGGGGCTGGAATGGGAACAGGAGGGTGATTACGTCAGTCTTGGGGGAGTTGGCAGTGGCTCTGATTCGGAGGCGGTGCGGGGCGGAGCGAGGCCAAAGCATAGCCTGGGTTGTTGCAGGAGTGTTCACTCCCCTGAGATGACGAAGGCAGGGATGGGGCGTGGCCAGGAGGTAAACATTCCTCAGGGCACCGTTCCGTCACAGTTCCCATGGCAACAGACAGCCCAAGCCCACGGCCAATCCCTGTCAGCTTCTGACATGACCAAATTAGAACAGTTGTTACAACAAGAGTCAGTTTCATCAACTGCAGGGATTGCAAACGTGAATCAGTTATTAGGAGAAATGCTCAAAGGTTTATCGGGAATTAGTGCGGGATTTGCAAATGTAAATCAGTTGACAGAAGAGATGCTAAAATGTTTGTCAGAAGTGCAAATTGAAGAGCAAAGTGCGGTTCCGACCTCAGCTGGTCAGGCGGCAGCGCCATCTAGCGGCGGAACCACAACATTGCAACAGGCTTCGCAGAACTTGTCCGGTCGAGGCACTGCGCCACCCCGTGGTGGGACTGTAACATTGCAGGACTTTTTTCCAGTCTCTTATAAGAAAAAATCCAGGGTGAAAAAAGTCACATCTGCACGGCAGCAGGAACCTCCACTGACACCGGAACAGTGCGGGACTCAGGACACTTCTGCTGAGGCGCAGCAACGGGAGGAAACGATACGCATCACCGCTTCGGAGGGTGTCCCAGCTTGGACAATTCCAAAATCAAGGTCTGCCAAACTTTCGGGGCAGGGAGAGTCAATTTTAATATCAAAGGGGGTTGTTGGATTTCTTTTACGATATTTAAGCACAGCCTTGGAGTCACAGCCAGAACTGTTGGTTCATCTTCCAAAAATTTTTCAAATAATGCAGGGCAGTCGTGTGTTCTCCTCCACAGCAGATGCTTCACTTTTCTCCAGAGACTTCCAGCCTTCATCTTCGCAGATGCTGCAGACGCCGTTGGTATCGGTGAGTGCTGCTGCACCAGAACTGCAGCCACAGCAGATGACTCCACTCTACAGGCAAGTACCCACTGAATTTACAGCTTTGCAGAGTGCAAAAGTGGACTGGCAGGACATTCGAGCAGAGTTGGAGAAAGAGAAAGGTTTATTGCAGGGCTCGGGAAATATAATGATGCCGGTGAACGATGACGCTCAGGGCCAAAACCCGAGATGGGAACGGCTGGACCGTGGAGCAATCAAAGATTTAGCTAAGGCCATTCGGGACAATGGGTTGTCATCACCATATTTCAAGCAGATGTTAAAAAGTATTTTTGGAATGTATGACTTAACACCGTATGATCTTAAATATTTTGCGACATCAGTTCTTACAGACACCCAAGCTCTCGTGTGGCAGAAGGCATGGAGGAGATCCCTGGAGGAGCTGAGAGCCAGATACCAGGGCGGGCCGAATGCGAACTTCACCATGGTGCAGCTTGCTGGTGATCCTCCTGAGGACGATCCAACTCAACAGGCGGTGAGGCTCCCACGTCACGTGCTCAGCGACATCAAAGAGGCAGCACGGAGGGCGATTCTTCAAATTGCTCCAGCGAGGGTCCAGGACACCATCTACACCGAGATCAAACACGGTCCTGCAGAGCCGTTTTCTTAATTCGTGGATCATCTTTCTCAGGCGGTGGAGCGGCAGGTGACCGAGGAGGGAGCGAAACCACACCTGGTCAAAAGCCTCGCGTTCTCCAATGCCAATCTGGAGTGCAGACGGATCATCAGCATGATGCCGCACCAGGCCACCTTGGCAGACATGATCGAGGCTTGCAGCAAGGTGGGGACACCACAGCATGTTGCTTCCATCATGGAGGAACACTTGGGGGATCGAATTGAAAAACGTGTTAGGGAAGCTCTTGCAAATTATACAAAGGGCAACCCTAATGCAGAAAGACGGTGCTTTGGGTGTGGGGCACAAGGACATATTAAAAGGAACTGCCCACAGCTTGCAAAGCCCAACAAGCCACCAGACCTTTGCCCTCGATGCAGGAGAGGGAAACATCTCGCAAGTGAGTGTTACTCACAGACAGATGTGGATGGGAAACTTCTTCCAATTCCGGGAAACGGGAAAAAGAGCACGAATCAACACCAGCGCGCTCAGACACAAATCCTGGCAGTGACACAGAACCAGCAGGAACAATCCTCGGGGAGCAACAAACAGAACCCCTCAGCATAGCAATCTTCAAAATCCCCAGCGACCCAGACTTGGTACCACCCGGATTCCAATGCGTCTTGGCAACCTCCAAATTGACGTGTCTTTTGGACAATAGCCATGCTGTGATACCTACAGGTGTCACAGGGACTTCTTGGAAAAGGCAGGACTTTTTAATAATGGCCAGGGACAGGAGCAGTATCCTTGGACTTGTTGTTTATCCATCTTTGATTTCAGCAAACCATAATAAGGAGTTAATGGTCACGGCAAAAGCCTTGCGACCACCTCTGACAATTCCACAAAACACACCAATTGCTCGAGCTATGGCTTTGCCATCTCATCCAGAAAGGCAAGCCATGCCGGTGTTCAACAAACAGGACTCTTTTCCTGGTGATCAAGCAGAGGTGCATGCATCTTGGGTGAAACATTTGAGCCAGGATCGGCCCATTATTACTTGTCAGCTGACTTGTAACTAAAAGACAATTACTATTACAGGGATGCTTGACACAGGAGCGGATGTTACAGTTATTTCATACATTTTTTGGCCTCAGGAATGGGACTTGGTTGCACCTTTGGGTCCTCTCACAGGCATAGGGGGGAGTTCCCTGTGCATGCAAAGTGAGAACGCAATTGTTGTCACAGGTCCGGGAAAAAAGACAGCAGTTATCCGTCCTTTCATCGTGCAAAAGCCCATCACAGTATGGGGAAGGGACCTTTTGGCACAATGGGGACTGAAATTAGAACTGGATTTTTTACAGGGGTCACTGTGACACTCGCCACTTTGAAACTGACCTGGAAAATAAATGATCCTGTTTGGGTGAATCAGTGGCCCCTGGAGTGGAAATACTGAGTGCATTGAAAAAGTTGGTCCAAGAACAGCTGCAAAAGGGACACATCAAACCAACAGACAGCCCATGGAATTCCCCAGTGTTTGTCATTCGCAAGAAAACTTCAGGGTCTTGGAGACTGCTTCATGATCTCAGGAAAATCAATGAGGTCATCGAGGACATGGGGCCACTGCAGCTTGGGCATCCATCTCTCTCAATGATCCCGAGGGACTGGTCACTTGTGATCATTGATCTCAAGGACTGTTTTTTCAGCATTCCACTTCATCCAGATGATGCTCCACGCTTTGCATTTTCTGTCCCAAGCATCAACAGAGAAGAACCTTTGCAGAGATACCACTGGACGGTTCTTCCTCAGGGGCTCAAAAATTCTCCAAGCATTTGCCAATGGTACGTGGCCCAAGCTTTGCATCCAGCCCAAGAAAAAACATCCAAAACCAAAAATTATCCATTATATGGATGATTTGCTCATTGCAGCACCAACAAAACAGGAGGTGCAAGAGGTTTGTGACTGTGTGATTGTGCAGGAACAAAAAGCAGGACTGGAAATTAGTACACCAAAAATACAGGAAATTGCACCTTGGAAATACCTGGGGTGGAAGATCACGAAACAAACAATAAGGCCACAGAAACTGGAAATCAACACAAAGGTCACCAATCTCCAGGACTTGCAACAGATTTTGGGGGAGATCAACTGGATGAGACCGATCCTGGTAATCACCAATGATGACATCTCGTCGTTGCTCGATCTTTTGAGAGGGGACAATAACATCAAATCTCCCAGAACTGACGCCTGAAGCAAAAAGGGACCTTGAAAAGATCACAGACATGATTCAGCAGAGACAAGCACATCGCTTTGTAGAATCATTGCCTTTTCATTTAGCAGTGTTGGGGGAAACAGCACAGTTACATGGGTTGATTTTTCAATGGGATTTTTCTCAAATGGACCCTCTTTTGTTGATAGAGTGGGTTTTCTTAGCTTACAGGCCCTCAAAAGCAATTCTTACGAATCTAGAAATGGTAGCACAGATTATTATTAAGGCGAGAACCAGGTTGCTGACAATGTCAGGCAGAGATTTCTCAGTTATTCATGTTCCTTTGAAAAAAGTGTATTTTGAATGGGCGATGCAGAAATCACAGGATTTTGCAATTGCTTTGTTAGGTTATCCAGGAATTTGTACTGTTCATTTTCCAGCTCACAGGATGCTGAATGCCAAAGTAAGTTTCAGGGAAAAAACAAAAATAAGCCAGGAACCAGTGGATGGGGTGACAGTGTTCACCGATGGTTCGGGAAAAACTCACAAATCAGTAGTTACATGGCAAAATTCAAAAACAGGGGAGTGGGAATCAGACATAAAAATGGTACAAGGTTCACCACAAATTGTGGAATTGGCAGCAGTTTTCAGGGTTTTTCAATTGTTTCAGGAACCTCTCAATCAGATCACAGATTCAGCATATGTTGCAAATGTGGTCAAACGGTTAGAGGGATCACTTTTGAAACACACTGACAATGAAATTTTATATTAATATTTGTCATGCATGAGGACAATTCTGGAAAATAGAGAATACGAATATTTTGTTACACGTATCAGGGCACACTCATCACTCCCAGGGTTCTTAGCAGAGGGAAATGCTCAAGCAGACAGACTTACAATGACCATATCTCAGACATTGCCGGATATTTTTGAGCAGGCAAAATTGAGCCATGCTTTTTTCCATCAGAATGCACAGGCATTGATGGAATCCTTTCTCCTCTTCAAAAGTCAGGCGAGGGAGATCATCAATGCTTGTCCAGACTGTCAGTTTGTGCAGCCTCCTGCGTCTACAGGAGCTGTCAATCCAAGGGGATTGCAGAGTCTTCAGCTCTGGCAAGTTGATGTCACAAAATACCCATCTTTTGGGAGGCTCAAAAATATCCATGTCTCAGCTGACACATTTTCAGGGGCGATTTTTGCATCATTACATACAGGGGAAACTGCAGAACATGCCTGCAGACACTTTTTGCAAGCATTTGCATCACTCGGGGTGCCACAAGAAATAAAAACAGATAATGGTCCAACTTATACAGGCAAAGTGCTTGACAAATTTCTGAAAAAATGGGGAGTGAAGCACATTTTTGGTATTCCTTATTCTCCCTCAGGTCAAGCAATCATTGAAAGAACACATCACACCCTGAAATCCCTTTTGGATAAACAGAAAAGGGGAGAGGCAGGCTCAACACCTTATATGCGGCTGAACAAAGCTCTGTATGTGCTGAATTTTTTAAATGGTTCTTTCTCAGAGCCCACACCACCAATTGTCAGGCATTTTACAAACAGTGCACAAGCAAAGTTAAGGGAAAATCCTTTGGTTTTGATCAGAAATCCGGAATCAGGACAAATTGAAGGTCCATTTACATTAATAACTTGGGGCAAGGGTTTCGCTTGTGTTTCCACAGAGCGAGGACCAAAGTGGGTGTCGGCGAGGCACGTGAAACCTTTCCGGGTGCAGATGCAGGTGGACGCAGACCCGAGGAGCAAAGAAGAGAGCACGCAGACGGAGGCAGACAAGGACGCTGCAGACGTCTCGTCAGACAACGACTGATTATTCAGAGACTTGGGGTTTTTCGGGGAAATTAAGTGTCATTTAAACATTGCTGCATTGCAGGGTTTTTCACAAAGGTTGGGGACATGGACATGGAGTTCAGACAGGTAGTGTTCATGTGTCTCATTCTCTTGTCTGTTGCTTTGGAAAATGAGACAGACTTTCCCATGAAACAACCAAGGGAAAATGTGTGGGAAACTTTGGCAAAGGCAGCGGGTCTGGACAGTATTTGTCTGACTCATTCAAAGCCAGGGAAACCATTTTCAACATGTTTGGTAGGTGTGCCAGTGAAGGAGTGGCCAATTCAAAAAAATATCCCTCCAAAGGTTTTGAAAACTTTTTCTGATCCTATGGAAGGGTTGCATGTTTGGACACAATACCTTCCTGTGGCTCACCTGGAACCCCCAGAGTTAGACATTTTTGGGTCAACAAAAATGAAATACTTTATCAAGTTTAATCCAGTGGGAGTGGCAAAGACAGATAATCATACAATAGATGTCACTCCAAATCAGTCTTTTTATAAAAATGCATCATCCTGGTGCAATTACACCAAGGTGACAAGCAAAGCATCCCTTCAACACCGAGCCACTTTACCGAAGGGAGTGTTTTTGATTTGCGGGGACAGGGTTTGGCCTGCTATCCCTGCAAAAGTCAAGGGCGGTCCATGCAGCATTGGGGAGCTCTCATTGATAACACCTGATTTGAAAACTTTAAAGGAACAGACACACAGGGAAAAAAGATCCCTTGATCAATATAGTCCAAATTGTGATGATGATGTTTATACCTGGGACAAGGCTCGGAGAATTGCAGTTGCAATTTTCTTGCCCCAAACAGCATCGGGGGTGGCCTTGACACAATTGGACCACATAACTTGCTGGTTGAGTAAACACAGTTGTGCCATTTTGTCTGCACTGAGTGACATGTTAACAGACATCAGCAGTGCAAGACAGGCAGTGCTTCAAAACAGGGCGGCAATTGATTATTTGCTGCTGTCACATGGGCACGGATGTGAAGAATTTGAGGGGATGTGCTGCATGAATTTGTCCGATCATTCAAAATCCATTCATGAAAATATAAAATAAATAGAAAGTAGTATCACCAAGTTGAAAAAAGTAACAGGGTCCTGGTGGGATGATTTCTTTAAACTTTTTGATCTCTCACCAGTGTGGAAAGAAATTTTGAAAGTAATATCTTATATTCTTATAGGGCTTGTAGTTCTTCTGCTTGTCATGCCATGCATTTTCATGTGTATTCGAAAGGCCTTGAACAAAGTGGCAAAGCAGGTGTTTTTGGTTCAAACAGGGAGGGGAGATGTGGGAACTCAAAATGTCTCTCAGACATTTTTCGAGGTTCCAGGCCGGGGTCAGACGCAGTCTGGACCCCAGCAGGCAGCTGGATTTAGCTGTGATTTCGAGTTTGAACCATGGAATGAATTACCAACTTTGAAGGTGGAACAAGCAGTCACAAAATGCTAAATAGTATAGTAAATGCAGTCACAAAGTAGAGGGAAAAATTTTTTGGTAGTGTACAGGGGGGTTTAGTGCATGTACAAGGGGGTTTTTACTTTGTACATGGGGGTCAGAAGTTCTAAGATGGAGGAAAGTGGGCTGAACCCATCCTTCTTCTTTCTTCTTCCTTACCTCCATGTTCTTGGTGATGTTGGCACTCATAGATTGGTTTAGAATAGAAAAACACTTGGCAACGTAGGTAATAGGTATTGGGGAATAATTGTAAACATGTTATACGTAATATATCTTATAAAAGATAGCAGCAGCCCTGGGCGGGGAGAGAGGAGAAGAAGACACCAGACAGTCAGGGTGTCAGGAGTGTGTGCTTCTCTGCCTGGGCCGCTGACCAAAGGGCCGCAGCCCAAGAACCTAATCTTTTAGATAACTAGCAATAAATCATCTTGAGACTGAACAAGAAGAGGCTGCGGAGTTTTTCTTTGGGAACACGGGTTGGAGGAGAAGCTCTACCCCCACACGAGAACCCCAACCAAACCCGGGGTTCTCACACACCTCAATTGTAGCCTTCTCCATCGCTGATGCGGCATTGCCCATCCTGCGTTCAAGCACAAATTCCAGTTTTTAGTGCAAAATCCAGCTTTTCAAGCTGCCGACTCACCAGTCAATCCGTGGCCACACACGTCACTCTTGAACGCCCAGTCGCAACCGCCACGGGAATATCTTCATCTTCTTCTCCGTAACGCACTCAAACAGAGATCACGTCGGGCTGAACCTAACCTGCCGCTGCCTGAATGCCGGAAAAGAATGGAGGCTCAGACGACTATTCATTATGAATAGGAATCAGACCTCGAGTTTATTTGTTTTCAGCTTTGGCTTTTATACAGTTTCCAAACCCAGCCCCAAGTGATGAGGATTGTTCTCATTGGTTTCCTGCCTTGCGGTTACATCATAAGCATATAGTGATTGATCATATACCTTAAAACTAAATACATCATATAGCTTTCTGAAAATCTCATCGCCAGGTGTCCACAGCCTTTGTTCCTAACCAGGAAACATATCCTTTATGACTCTGTTTACCAGGAAGCATATCCTTTAAGACTCTGTTTACCAGGAAGCATATCCTCTGAGACTCTGTCTCCCATCTAGCTCTCACGCCGAGGACAGACTAATTTTAATTCTTTGTTTCAGGGGAATCGTCTATAAGTGGGCTGCATTGTAATAGCCCCCATTAATCCCCCAACACTATCCCTCTCATGTACTTCATCCTGTAACAAAAGGGAAAAAAAGAGATAAAAATCCATCACAGATTCAGGCTCATAACTTCTGACAAAAACAAACTTTTCTAAAAAAAAAAAATAATTTATGATGATTTGGTGGCACATTACAGAGGCCTTAAAATGTGTAAGTCTATTTTAAGTAATAGGGTTTTTTAGAAAAAACTATCCATAAGCAAACAAAAACACCTCAAAAAGTTTTCATCAGCTCTGAGTGCATTGCAATGCTGAAGCTGTACGCACTTTAGAGGCTAAAGTATCTGAAACTTCTCTGATTTTGTATTTGAAGCCAAATTTCAAGAAAACGCCACAAACCACAAATCCTACAAATCTTATTTTAATAAATTCTCACTTCATCTCTGATAAGCATTTAAAGAAAAGTATGACACCACATAATCAGAAAAACAGACAGATTGCTTAGACAGGTAATACACAAAGCCTGTAAGTTAAGGCACATAACTGATTAATCATCTTTGTCATTTTTCTGTTTTGATTTCTATTATGAATGAAGGAAACAAGGACTCAAAAAACAAGGTTTGTAGGCTGACATCAAGAACGTATAGATCATTCTTGTAATGAACAGGGCTTATGCCTTTATTAATGTTCAGGTCTTTATTAAAAAGATCAGCTGGGCAGGGGGCTCGACACGGAGCTCGCCCACGCTGTTGTAGCTTTTTCCCGGTAGACGAAGGGGGAGAAGGTGTGCAGAGTCTTTCCCTGAAGTCTCCGTGGCACGCTGGTAGCCAGAGGTGAAGAGGTGTGTAGTCTGTATCTGAAGTCCTGATCAGCAGACCGTCCTCTCTCCTTTCCTACTGGCACACTGGTAGCCGAAGGGTGAGGGGATGTGCAGAGCCTGTTGCTGAAGTCCAGCAGCAGCTGTCCCCTCTCCTTTCCTCCTGGTAACACCAGGAACAGTTGCTCCTTTGTTCCTGCTTCCCACAGCCCAGTCCAGTCCAGTCCTCTGGAGGCTATGGTGACAGGTCAGACATAAACTAGGGATGTGGTTCCCTTTTCCCCAACCAGCACACCCATCCAGCCCCCTCCACTGTGCCCAGCCTTCCATTTAGGGGTGTTTTCATTCCCAAAACCCCCTCCCATGATTCCACTGGTCCCTCTATTTTGCATCCCAGTCCTAGAATGGCAGTGTGGGTAGGCGTGTGGGTGATTCCCAGGAGCAATTAGCTAATTAACATTTCAGTGTCAGTACTTAGCTCAAGCCCAGCAGTGTCCCAGCAAGGCTGTTTTGTTCATAACAATTCTCATGCTTTTTAAACTTTGATAAACAGGCAGGCACCTAAAGTTACCTTTTAATCTTCAGGACTTAAATCTTGCCATAAACATTCTAGTTCCCCTTACTTATTCAATTCCACAATAGGAATATTAACATAATCATAAATGAACACATCTGAATAATTTGCTAGCCATTAGACTCCACATTATCTTGAAAACTCTGGACAAACAATTGGACTGAAAACCTGGTATTGCTAAAACAATGATAACAGAAATTCTGAGACGATCACATTGAACCATATCAATGTAAGCCTCCCTAAGTATTTTCTGCTGACCAGGGAAGTTCAGAAAAATTTACACTTCTGTCCTCCTCAGCTCCTCCTGATTCCACAATTAATCATTGGCATGAAAATAAAATAAGATATTTTTACATGAAAAAACACAAACACACTGAAAAATACCAAACTCCACAAAACATACATGCTACTCTAAGGACTCAAGAAATCTTTAAAGTTGATTCAGCTTCTACCAAATAAAAACCCCTAAAGTGCTCAACAAATCTAAATAAAACAAATGAGGATCTCATTTTCCAGAGCAATACATATTGCTCCACCCCACATGAAAGACCACAGAATGCTCACCAAAATAACATGGGTCACGGTGGAGAGGGTGCTGTCTCCTGCCATCAGCGTGCCAAGGAGCATGTCATTAGTGCAGAATGTTACCAGTGTCTTTGGAGAAACCCTATGGAACACATCACTGAGACAACTCAGGGGGTTTGCACCATTTAAAGGCAGCTAGCTTTCCATGGATCAAAAATTAAAGCAGCTGCTGACCAGAAGAGGAATTACAGTTCTCTCCCCAAAAGACTCATGCACACCACTTTTTTTTTAAACTATGCCTTTTCCCAGACATTTCCTAACAATTTGTAGTGCTTGCGCCCCAAAACTTTGGACAACAGATTAATTGAAAAAATAAGATTCAAATTTTAATAAATAAGGAAGTAAAAGAGAACCATGAAAAACCTCTGCATGTCATTCAATTTAGTAGAAAATTCCATGTGGAAAACCAGGTTCCAGTTCCTCAGCCTATGCTTGGATATAGCCTTTGTACTTGTCTACACGTGGTGGGATGAGCCTGTCTGGACGCCAGGTGCCTACCCAAGCCACTTTATTTGTCCTCTCCATGGGCAGGGGAGAGGAAGCACAACAAAAGACTCCCAGGCTCAAGAGAAGGACAAGGAGAACATGGGTCCTCCACAAGCTTCTCCAATACTAGTCCTTTCCATGGGCTGCAATTGTCCAGGAACTGCTGCAGCACAGGTCCTTTTCCACAGGGTGCAGTGCTTCAGGAACAGCTTGCTCCAGTGTGGGACCCCATAGGGTCACAATCCTGACAGAAAACCTGCTTCTGTGTGGGCTCCCTCCACGGGGCCACATGATCTGCCAGGAGCCTGTTTCAACACGTCCTTCCCAGAGGATCACAGCCTCCTTCAAGCATCCACCTGCTCCAACACAGAATCCTTTACAGGAGGATCCCTGCTGCACCATGGACCTCCACGGCCTGCTGGGCCACAGCTGTCTCACCATGGGCTGCACCAGCACCTGGAGAATCTCTTCCCCTCCTGCACTGACCTTCCTGTATGCAGAGCTGCTTCTCTCACATGCTCTCACTGCTCTTCTTGAACTGCTGCCTCTGTTGTGCACTACCACCATCACAGATGGGCTCAGCTTCAGCCAGAGGCAGGTCTGTCTTGGCTGGCACCGGCTCTGTCACACACGGGAGAGGCCTCTGGCACCACCTCACAGAAACTTCCCCACAGCTCCCAAAGCCTTGCCTTGAAGACAATACATTATGGCTGACTAAATCACAAAGTCATCTGCTTGATCCTCTGGTTTTTCAGGAGGTCAAAATACTGAAATCTTACAATTCTATACCTGGGGCAGAATTAGCTGTCTCAATAAAAACAGTAATTGTCATTACTCCCTCTGGTACTGCCATCCTAAAGGAGATGAAAAGTTCCTTTGTACTGTACTCTACAGCTTTTCTCTGGAAGAGTTAAGAAAACCTTAAAAATTATACTTCTATGTTACTATAAACACCTCTAAATATCTCCACTCCAGATTTTTTTTTGTCCACAGCTCAAAATATTATTATCTCCCCCTTTTAGTGTTTCTCTGGAGTAATTGTATTGATACTTCTCAAGCTGGATTTTCTGCACTGCTTCCAGTAATTCCATTTTCACCTGATTTTCCTCTTCTTCTGCCAGCATAGTACTTCCATATATTAATCATCCAGCTTATTTGTAATACATCTTCACTAGCTCTTTTAATATCTTAATATCCTTCTGAGCTTTCATACACACCTTTGAATTCTTATTGTGGCTTTGTTGTTCAAGTGCATTCATTTTCACTAGCTATGTGTTATCTTTGTTCACTCAAGCAACACAACCTTTTGCCATCTTCTGGTCACTCATATCTCAACTGCCGGCCCTTCCCTGAAATGTCATTTGGCTACATGGTGCAAAGATGTAAAAACCCCACACAATCCATTCATGCTCTGCTTTACAGACAAATTCATCAAGTGTCTACTTTTACATCACTTCATGTTTTAAACACAGAAGCTGAAGAAGAGTAAATTTAGTCCAAACTAGACTGATAAATAATGCTCAGCTTCATCAGTCACTTTCCAATTTTTTTGTTTTCCCTTTTATGACTCCTATCAACTCACACTACATAACATTTGTTACAGCATGCTGGTCTTCACACCTGCCTTCAAAGCTTGCAGACCTTTTGAATCCACACATGTTAAAAGTAGAGAGGGGTGAAAAAAAAAGAAGAAAGTGTAGACTTGATCTGAAAATCAGACAAGGATTTACATGCATACACTCTGCAAAAGAAATCAACAGAAAATACATGAGATTCAGTTCTGTAAGTGTTGCCTTCATGGGAAGGCAAGGTGACCTGGTTTCAAGGGACAGCACGGCAGCCTGGCCTCACCCAGGCCACTCGGGCCACAGACAGACACAGACACCAACGTGGTGAATGGTCAAATGGCGTTTATTAGCTTATCTCATTAGGTTAAATAGTCAAGGGAGACTTTGCTACGTCAAAGGAAGAAGGTAGGGTCTTCTAGGATTAGTATGGAGTGGAAAACTACTGAGTTAGGTGGGGTTATATGTCTTGGGGATAATAGATCACGTATTACAGGAGGAGGGGGAAGGGTCTTGCTTTCTGTCACATCCCGAAATCTTCCATTCGCCTGTCCCTATCTACTACATCTCCCCCCCCCCCCCCCCCTTTTCATAAATAAAATGAGGTAGTTGTAGATATAGGCATTGAAGTGAGGTACAAAGTTGGAACTTGATAAGGGGAAAGGGGTTTGGTAAACCTGAGTAACTCTTGCAAGGCAAGTTTAGAAGGCTTCTGCGACTGGCAGTGTTCGCAGTTTTTGGTTTACAGCATTTGTTGTTGGCCTATACACAGAATGTTTGCCTGTTCCAGACGGGCTTGAACAAATGAGACCAGCTTGTTCAGCAGGCATGGTCCTAAGGTAATTGCTAAAAGCAGTATTGCTAGTGGACCTATGAGGGTGGAAATTAAAGTGGTAAGCCATGGCAATTGGTTGAACCAGGATTCTAACAATCTCTGTTGGGTTTCCCTGTCTTTCTTTCTCTGAGGCAGTCTATCTCGGAGTTCTGCCATGGAGTCTTTAACGCCCTCCGTGTGGTCTGCATAAAAGCAGCATTCCTCTTTCAAGGCTGCACACAGTCCTCCTTGTTGCATGAACAAGAGGTCCAGTCCTCGCCTGTTCTGCAAGACCACTTCTGAAAGCGAGGAGACTGATTTCTCTAGATAGGAGATGGATTTCTCGATCCTCTGCAAGTCCTCATCAACGGTCATTTGCATCTGAGAGAGTCCTTGTTGTTGGGTCGCCATGGCTGAGACACCCGTGGCTGTGCCAGCTGCTCCCAGGCCGAGCAGCATTGCGATAGTTATACCCGTGATTATTTCTCTTTTGTGGAGCCTGCCGGGTTCCTCAAAAAGGTGGTATACCTCTTCGTCTGAGTGGTACAGGACCCTAGGAACAATTAGAACTTGGACACAGAAGTTGATAGAGTCATTAAATTTGGCAAGGAACACACAAGGACTCACCCCAGATCGCTGACAAACCCACATCCCAGACACGGAGGGGACTACCCACTTATTGGTCTTTCTGTTGGGCTTGACAACTTTGGTGCAGAAGATGCCTTTCTGCTTTGCCAAGGTTGCATTGCCAAAACATTTACCCTGGCCTGTGATTTGACTCAGGGTGATTCCTCTGCAGGGAGTGTCCCATCTGCACTGGTGGGGGGCTTTGGCTGTGGAGTAACTGAAGGGGGTGTTTAAAGAAATCCCTTTGTAGAAAGGAGGTTTAACATCATAGCAAAGACAGCAGGAATCATTTAGGTTCGGGTTGGATTCGTTCAAGGATAGAAAGGTAGCTTCTAGTATGCGAAAGATTGGGTTGGGGTCTGACTCGGCTAAGCGGCCTATCTGGAAGGCATCTGCATGGCCGGTCGGGGTATTGGTGACCTTTGAGGGCAAGGTTTTGGGGTGGGTTGTGTTTTTCCCTTTCAGCACATCTTTAATAACTTTCTTGGGTCCTACCGGTTGAAGTGCTGGCGGTTGGAGCCTGATAATTCGTACATTCACCCACCTTCTTGGCCCTTTGAGGACCACTGTCCACATTCTGCCTGTGGCCCTGACTTCCTCAGCCTGCATCTGTGCGGCTTGTTGCTGAGGCGTGATCATATCATCATGTTTTCCTATCAGCCTGAATAATCTCGAGCCATGCAGTGGTTGCCCCGCCCCAGATGCCTGGGCTAGTAGCCTTGTACAACTATCTTCCCATTCCTGTCTAAACACGATCATTCCTGCACCGTCAAACATCATGCGACCTATTTGTTTAATATGAAAGGGGAGCAAGTCGTCATTACCAAAGAGACCGTCGACTAGGGTGGAGACCATGGCCGAGTTAATCCCTTTCTCTGAAATGGCTTTGACAATTGCCTGTACGTCTTTGGGGTTTAACGGAGTATATATCCTTTGTTGGTTCCCCTCCGGCCTGGTGATCCTCACCGGGAAGGCTTGAATAGTGGCCACAGGGGCCCATTCAGCACAGGCTATCTTTATTTTTCCCCAATTGGTATACTGGGCTGGTTCGTATTGTCATTGCCTTTCGGCGCGGCTTAAGGCTTTATTCGTTTTTGTTTTAAATTGCGTTGGCTCTGTTCTCTCCGGCTCTGGGCTCCAGTCAGCTTCTGTCATCTCTTCCGAGCTGCCGGAGCTGCTGTTGCTAGACTCGGAGCCGGAAGTTGAATGCCACAGCACTTACGGGCTTCGGTGCCTTTTTGTGCGGCTCTGACCCCGCTCCTCCCTCCAGGGGTGGCGCCGCTCCCGCGCCCCAAGCTTGCCCTGCCTCCCACAGGGGGAGATCTCTCCCTTAAATTGTAGCAGCGTTAGGCACGGCTGCCGATTGGCTCCGTGCCCTCTGCTGCTCTCCTCCTCTTTTACCTGCATATGCGCATTAGCAAAACTCCACGCCTCCAGGCTTTTCCCGCCAAGTGCACCCACGCTCCGTCCATCTTCTTGGTCACCGGGGCCATGTTCGGCCAGGTAGGGCGGAGGCGCGGCTCGGATTTCTTCCTGAGCTGCAGTTTCTGCCTTTCTGGCTTCTTTTGCCAGTCCCTGCCATAAGGATTGCGTGCGCTGCACCTCTGGCATCGGGTCACTGATCGGTGGCGGCGGGACGGATGGGGAACCCATGGATTTTTGGGAAGGTTCCGTGGGGGGTTTTGGGTTCTGACTCAGGGAGGGAGGTAACACATCAGGCCCCCCTGGATCCCCACTCCTGAGCAGATTGCCCTCAGGGGCGGTTTGCGTTGCCGCTCCTACCCCTAGCTTGGGTGTAACTAATAAACATGTGCACACTGCACTCCATGTTTCCTGTTCTTCCAGCTCTCCGCGCAGGGCTTTTTCTACTCTGCCCCACGCCTTAAGGCTTCTGCCACTGCCTGAAGATTTCGTATCCTCGGCCAGCGTGGCTGTGCATTTGTCCCATACCTCCAGATGTAATACATCCACGGGACATTTAACCGCCCCAAGCTCTAGGAGCCTCGCAATAGCAAGATAAAAATCCTTGAGCCTACACTTAATACCCCACTGCTTATGAATCGCACTCACGACCTTCACGATGGCGTCCATGACGAATCGCTGGTCCGGGGATGTCTCCCCCACCAAGAATTGGTCTCACCACCCTGGCCGCTGCCTCTTGTCCAGGCGATACCCGCTACCCGAGTGAATCTTCCCAGGTTTCGGCACCAGATATGTTGCCTTCAGGGGAAGGCAAGGTGACCTGGTTTCATGGAACAGCACGGCAGCCTGGCCTCACCCAGGCCACTCGGGCCACAGACAAACACAGACACCAACGTGGTGGATGGTCAAATGGCATTTATTATCTTATCTCATGAGGTTAAATAGTCAAGGGGGACTTTGCTACGTCAAAGGAAGAAGGTAGGGTCTTCTAGGATTAGTATGGAGTGGAAAACTACTGAGTTAGGTGGGGTTATATGTCTTGGGGGTAATGGATCACGTATTACAGGATGAGGCGGAAGGGTTTTGCTTTCCGTCACATCCCGAAATCTTCCATTCGCCTGTCCCTATCTACTACATGTAAGACAACCTACTACATGAAACTGCAAAACACAGGAAGAAAGCCATCCTTTTCACTCTTATGTATTCCTTACCTGCAGTAACATATCCCACCTGTGAGGCTTCAACCCAAACATACTACAGTTTCAATGTACACAAGATTCACAAGACCAACACAAGATCAACTGACACTTAGAAATACCATTAGTACCTGCTTTGTAACCGGACCTGGTAACCAATTTGCCACTGTGCTAAGCTGAAGCCCCGTGGCTTTCCCTGCCCAGCAGAGGCACAGTCAGCTCTGGGGGTCACTCCCCTGGATCTCGAGGAGAGTCGGGGAGTGGCTAAGGCAGAAAGTTACACAGTCTTCCTTGTCTGGAGGAGAGGCAGTGTCCAAGGAGATAATGAGGAAGTCGACTCAAGGCTGGGGAAACAGTTTCAGTTTTAATCCAGGCTCCATGGAGCTCGGAGCTACGGAGAATCCAGCAGGCAAAAGTGGCGTTAAGGCTTTTGCAACATCTTAAATACTGGGGCGGTAACAAGGGGAAGGGAACGCCCATTGACCAATGGGGGGATTTGGGGGAGTGGAAGGTGAAAGGATAGACAGATACAAGAACCAATGGGGAAAACTTAAGCGATGGACCCTGGCCCCTCATTCAATCGCTTGACGCACAGGGTAGAAGATTCTGGAAGAATGGGATGGGGAGCCGAGTGATGGATGAGGTACCAGGGAGGGGAGGGGGAAGTGACTAAGCATTTTCAGGGAGATTGGCACTGAGGGAATGGCAGGAAAACTCGGGGTGGAACCACTGGAAGAAAATGGGGGATGGAGGGGCAAACCATTACAGAACTGTTACAGAAATATAAAACCACAATACAACACACACTCCTTCCTGTCTCCCAGGAAAAATTAACATTTTGCAGCCAACTAAATGTATAAAATGTTTCACTTTTATGTGTGACCTAATTTTGTATATCCACAATATCCCAGCCAATGATGACTCAATTTAGACCTCAAAATTTTGTCCTCAAAACAACTCATAATGCATTATGTATTTTGTATAATAACCACTAAAACAAGTGTCACAAATGTTCCTAACTTCAATGACAATTTTTTTAGATTTTTTTTCTGGATTCTTTCTAAATTTTTCAGAGGAGCTGGAAACAATATATAAAGCTATTACCATCTGGAGACCTTATACATAATCCATCAATCCATGATTTTAGCATAGCTGTTTTAAGTAATTACATTGATTCTACCAGTGGCAAAAAGAAACAAGAAAAAAGTTATTTTTAAGCAACATAAGGGCTCTTACAGAGAATAATCTATCATCAAAGCAAACCTCCATAAAATACGTAAAGAAATTTAATTTAACAGTGACTTGAATGTAAGGGAATCAAAGTTCAGTCTTAGTATTTTCCACTGTCTTTTGTAGAAACCTCAGAGATGATCTGGCTTTCTCGATCTCCTCCTTTCACTTCAGTATTATGAGAATGAATAGCTCAAAAGATTGTGAGGCACTCAGGTACTACACAAAGAATGAAATGTAAGATCTTGAGAAAGTATTTTTTACAGGACAAAAAATAAGAACCGCAAATCACTACAATGCACTGATCCTCAGAAATGTAATTTTTTTTCAACAGAATTATTTGAGCAGAAGGGGTGTGTGAGAAATACATATAAACTGGGCAAGAAAACATATTGCTTTTGAAAACCTACTCCTTGTCCTGCACTTTGGATTCAGTATATGAGTGCAGATGTTTCTGGACTCAAACTTTCATTCTTGAGTAGTGTTAGCGGGCTAAAATGTCAATGAAACCTACTGTGAAAAGTGATTTTTCCATACCATTCTCTGTCTTTAATCTGCAAATTAAGCATTACTTCTCACTAAGAACTATCTGCCAACCAAATGTTCAAGATTACTACTAGGACCAGCTTATTTCTGTACTATTCATACATGAAATGTCATGTAGTATACAAACTCCAGATTTTAGTTTGCATAATGAAAATGTTCTTGTTATATAAACATAAAATTTTATGTTGTATAAATATAACTGTTATATAAATATACAACTTTGCATATAAGTTTCTTACCTAATGAAATACATAGATAGTTTAAAAACAACTTCAGTGTTGAAATTCTAGTATCAGTTTGGAGCAGATGTTGCCATCTGGCTGCCTTCACAAGAGTCTCTATGAGACCATTTAAGTCTCCTGACTGGTGTCATGGTTTGATATTGGCACAATGCCAGCACCCACATGAAAAATGTAACTTATTAATTGAAAGCTGTGAAATGCGATTGAGCAAAGCAGGTTAAACTTAATAACAAGGGAGAAACTTTATTACATTACTACTATTGCTACTATAAAAGGAAAAAGAAAGGAAAAAAACACACACAAAATTTAAAATGAAAACTTTTTAAAACATACTTCTTCTCACTACTCAATTCTAGTAAACTACAGCGAGACACATTTGGACTTTTAATCAAGTCTTTACCCTTCAGTATAATCAATATTGAGTCTATCAGGGGAGAGAGGAGTCTCCTTTGCACCATAGACCCATAGGAAACACAGATGCCACCTCTTGTGCTTCCATGTCACACATGGCATCGCCCAGACACACTGGCCAGTGTGACACTCTCCTCTCCATGTCACAATGCTCTCACCACCGTGCATGGACAGAGACTGCTTATAGGGCTCCTTTAAAGATGCTTTGTTAAGGACTAATAGGAACAACAGTCCAGTGTCTAATTTCGGGACTACAGTTCCCCCCATTTACCTCTGGGGCTGAGGGTTTAAGAACAGAGATCGTCTTCTTCTCTGAAGACGGAGGGCATCCTCACACTTTCTTTAACTTTCTCTGTTTATTCTTGAACTGGTAGTTGCTGAAGGAGGTTTCTTGGCTCACCATTGCATCCCCCTAAAATGCAGTCCCTCTTGGAAGAAGGAGTTGTTTAGCTTATGGCTAACAAGAAGAGTCTAGCCAAAAGCCACTCCATCATCTCCCCCTAACTTTCTTTCTCTAACATCTGAGGTCCCAGGCTGTCTCTCTTTCCTTCAAATTGAGGAGGAGTAATATTTCACAAAGCCTTCATTTCCCAGGAAAGAGTTAAAAGTCCCGGACTCACCGGATGGCTGAAATCTCAGCCCAGGACTCCATCTCCCATCTCCCACGCTGGGCATCTTCCCCCCCCCCCCCCCCTTCTCTTTCTCCTCTGCCAGCAAACTTCCAGGTGTCTGCAGGTTCTCTATCTCTTTCCCTCTAGGTTGGGGGGGGGGGGGAATAAAGACATCTCAGACGTTCTCCACCCTTCTGTCCGCAGGAGTGGCCCAGCTTGGTTCCAGACCCTTCATCCCCTGGCCTACCTCTGCAGGCCGCATGGGTCCTCTCCCCCACTCAGCCTGGGCTGGGCAGGGGAGGTCTGCACTCTCAGATGACTGGAACCAAAGAGACAGAGTTCTCCTGGGAATTCTGCTTTTAACTCCTCTGTGTTCTCAGAGGCGTGTCCACCTTCAATTGGTCACCCCAAGTGTCAGTATCCAAACCTGACCCCTGACTGGATTGACTTCTTCCTTCTGAGAAAATTCTTTTCCCATGTCAAACCACGACAACTGGCTTCTACACAGAAAGTAATTAGAGTGAAGCACAAGGGATAAGATCCAGCTGTGCTAAAATTAAGATGCTTTCCTTCATTAAACTAAGAAAAGATGATAAAAAAAGAATGAACAAATGAGCAGACAATTTCAATTTGAGGAACGCTTCATTTTCTCCCTATTCAATAAATAGCAAAAAAAAAAATTAAAAATTGTGTTTTCTTTCCTTGGAGAAGTATCTATATTTTTTCCTTTTTTTTTTCTTTTTAATGCACTCTTAATAACTTTCATTCAGTCCTTGAATTTTTTCTCTATTATCTTGTCAGTTGATGTCATATCCCTTCCTATTTATTTATTTAGTTAGTTATTAACTAACATTTCCTAGGATCTAGGTCAGCTTATTTTCCACTTCCTTGATTATTTGGAGTGTGCTGCTGCATGATAAGTATTATAAAATGGCAACATATTGAGACACTTTAATGATTAAGCTGACTTAAAAATACCTAAATACAAAAAGAAAATTAAAAAGTAGCAGATACAATTATAAATATGTTTGCCTTGAAAAGCCAAAGGTCTCTTCAATTTTTCAATGAAGAAGTGTCATGGGGTGACGTTATGATGCTGGTATCCCCAATCGTGTGTTCTGTTTATGTTTGATATTATGTTCTGTGCTTTCAGAACTGACCCTGAAAGTGAAGGTTTGTTTTGCCTTGTTATCAGCTGGTTCACCTCCCCCCATTGTCTGCTGTCTAGAAGAGGCTAGTGCTGGCTGGCTTGCTTTGCTTTGCTTGCTGGCTATCTCTTGCTTGCTTTGCTTGCTTGCTTCTGCTTTTGCCTTTGCTTTTGCTTGTTAGTTAGTTTAGCTAAGCAGTCCAATTCTTTCCCTGGACTGTTTTTTTTTTTTTTTCTTTTCCCTTTCCTGAATATCACTCCAACCTGCTCCGGACTGGGACCTGGGAAACACCGAGGAACATCAAGAGCCTGTGCTTTGTGATCTGCAGCAGCCATCCCCAGTGCCGGAGAGCAATCCCCAGCGCCCAGACCTGGGCGACCACTCCCAGGAAAGACTTTCTGAATTTGTCATCTCTTCAGAGTGGTGAAAGAGTTAAGAGTTTGTTGTCATCTGGTGTTGTTAATTTTTTTTTTTTTTTTTTTTTTTTTTTGGTGCTGGGGAGTGTTTTGTTTGTTAAATAAACAGGTCCTTTTCCACATGTCTCTGAGAAAAATCTTCCCGAACCAGGTGGGTGGGGAGGGGCCATGGGGGTTTGTTTTTTGGGGGCTCCTTCCAGAGGTTTTTTTGTCCCAAATTTGCCCTAAACAAGGACAAGAAGGAAAATTGAATTTCAATTTTTAAAATAAATTAATTTAACGCTTTGGACATAGATAAGATCACTATGACCATATATTCCATGAAAATGTTCTCCACTGGATTTTATAACCTGAGAAAACAGTGCACAGGTACATATGAAATTGCATGCAGACATATCCAGAGACACCCCCCCCCCCACACACACACACACACAAATATTTATTTTCTTAAATATGTGTTTTGAATTTTTTAATACAAATGTCTGAGTATCCTTACATACAATTGATTCTTCTTAAAATCTATTAGTGTAAGGAAGTATCATCAGCTGTCTTGGTTAATTTCTTCCTCAGTAATATGTTTTATTATTTACCTTACCTTCCTCTAGAAAACACGGTATGAATTTTCACAGTATCCTGCACAACGGTCCAGTATTTTAATTATGCAAGATGGATTTTCTAACTCATGCTTTCCACAGAACAGCTCTATCATCTCTAGTGGTGTTTCTGTGTTTCTTTATTTATTTATGTTTCCTGATTATCAGATAAAATTTTCTCAATTTTTTCTTCACTTTTGTACAGATGGAGGTGTAATGCATTTCTAACCTTCTGCCTTTTGTTTTTAATTCTTGGAAGCATTCTACCCAGTTCTAGAAAATTGCATTGTTTGCAGTTAATAATGCTAAACAAACTAGAAGAGACAGTAATCATAAACTTCTGTGACTTTCTTGAAAATATAGGAATAATAAAGTGATTTTATTCTGGAGGATACAGAATTCTTAGGAAATAATTTTTTGAAGGTCCCCAAACCAAATGGGTTTGGCCTTTCACCTTCATTTGGAGTTTGCAGGAGTCTGTGCAAATTACCTATACCATGCTGGCTAGACTAATAAAGCAGCAGAAATTAAGAGTATTTTCTGCCATTTACTACAACTCTCTCTCAAGCTATCCAGTCTGACAAACATACTCCTTAAGTTAATGGTGTAGTACACAGTGATGTCAGTTATAAAATTTTTTATCTCTTTCTTTTAAATATCGCAACTTGTTGGCAAATCATATTATTTTTGAAAATCAGAGTGAAATCTTCTCCACACATCTTAGTAGACAATTCACCTCTTATTATCTACCAAACACTGATGGTCAGTGATAATCTATTCAGTTAGAAATTGCCAACACCTGGTAATTCTAGGAAAACATTTCTTTCCAGTATCCAGATAACTACAAAAGTAGGGATATACATTCATTAAAATTTTCAAGGCTGACAGGTACATCTGACATTGTAAATAATATTATTTCCACTACCAAGTATGGACAACTGCAGTACAGCTGATGCACAACTGTATATGTCCACATACACAGGACCAATGACTTACAGATACTGTAAAATAAATACTTTTCAATATGTGCTCATCATGTGTGAATGTGACATGTTCAAACATATTGCAGGCATATTTTTTCCTGGCTTGTTGTTGCTGTATCTCTAATTTTGAGTAAGAAGGCTGGAAAAGAAAATACAGACTGCTTTTTAAAATTCCATTTTAACTTAACCCAGTTATCCTGTGTTTCATAATATTCTATTGATGTTCAGGCCCTTGATCACTGATCTGAGCACAATCAACAGTCACAAAGTCAAACCCAGAAGACAGGGATGGTAGAAAGAAATAGTTAACAGAACTGTTGCAGAAACATTAGTAAATGAATTGTTTAGGACAGAATATTAATGAAGATTGGATGGTGGTGTCAGAAGAATTGTACATCACTGCAGAAACACAACCAATGTGCTGAAGGCAGTGTAAACACTAATTCAAAGCAAACAAGAAGATGATAAAGTTATCACAGACACTTGCACTGCTAATAACCATACGCCAATGATTATCATGCTTATCTGGTCCAGATCTCATTGCAGTTAACTGGAAAATAGTTATTGAATTAGAATTCAAAGTACAGATGGAAACTAAAGCTGGAGATTCTCTTACTAAGAAAACAAAGAAAGCCTACATTTTTTAGCTATCAAGACAATAGAGGAAAAAATAACTAAAAAAGGATTTCCCACTTTTTTAAAACAAATTTGGGAATGACTGTAAATAGAACAGAGCTGATGCCACTAGTACAACATGAAAAAAAAAAAAAAAAAGGAAAAAAAGCTAGGGACTTCTTATAATATGAGGGAAGCTGGACTGGACAAATCGCAGGTCGAGCCAATATGGTTAAAGCTACGTTCTCCATTTATTGTCTATAAGATGGTAGTTTAGATACACTTCAATATAGTTTACAAATTGTGAGCACACTATCATTGGTCAGCAAACATTGTTTGTCTTTGCCTTAAGGTGTGAAATGTAAATTTTAAGGAATTTAGAGATTTTAGAGGAGCTAAGATTTTAGTTAGAGATAAGCCTTACTAGAGTTAATTAAAATAAATTAGTAGGCCTTGATGACGTTAAGAGTTAGTAGTTAACTAATAATTGATTGCTTGTCAGCACAATGTTTAGTTAGCTGGGTTTATAATCTGTAAACTATACTGAATGTTAGGAAAATAAGGCCTTTTTGTTCATATAGAGTCTCTCATATTCACAGAATAGAGTTTTAATTAGAGTTTTTACTTGTCTGAACATGTTCTCATCTTGCCAGGCATTCCAGTGTCTATCTCATGCATTCCAGTGACTATCTCTCAAGGACGACTTCGTTACAAACTTTTTAGGGAGTTAAAACTGTTTTGAAAAAGCTGCTGCTAGGCACCCAAACACCTAAGCAAATAGATATGTTTCAAGGATAGTTCCGTTACAGACTTGGCAAAACATGTAAACGTGCCTAGAGATAACATTTCTTGTTTTTGAGGGAATTTCCAGGTCGCAGAGACAACCTTAAAGAAGACCACTGGCGCCATCAAGAGGCAGAGAATGACCACCTAACAACAGGGTGCGCCTGCGCAGAAGAGACATCAGAGCGTCACCAGAGCGTCACACATCCGGAAGAGACAACCCAATAAGTGGGGGGAAACAGAGAGCTAGGCGCGGTAGTTGAAACGACTGCCGCCCAGCGCGCGCTGGTTTGCTTTCGCTTTCTGCTATTAATAAATCCTTTTAATTGGATTTGACAGCCTATTGTGCTCGTTTATAACAATTTGGTGCCGTGACTCGGATCGGGATCTGGGGAACCTCTCTCTGAGAGGGGCGCCACGATTCCGCTCCCTTGAGCGGACTCAGACCGGGGTTTTTACCCTCATCCCGACCGACGAACCTAAAAGCCTAGAGAGCGAAAGCAAAGAAAGGGAAGCGGGCCCAGGGTACCCCGTAATTTTTGTGCACAAAAGTCCGGACGAAGGCGCAGGACGCGTGAGTATAAAGGGGATCCGTTCGGGCGGGGTTCGGGATCCCGGAGTACGGCGAGTGTGTGTGTGTGTGAGAGGAGGACTGGCAGCCGGATTCTCCAAGCGAGTGTGGACCCTCAGTAGTGCGTTTTCCAGAGCCCGCGAGGGCCTGGGCCACGAACCAGGGGAAGCGATTGTGCTGTCGTGAGTGATTGAAGGTACTCCGGAGGACATGGGGCAGGGGAGAAGCAAGGATAAATCCCCCTCCCCGGTGGGGGTAAAACTTCCCCCAATTCCTAAGGAGAGTCCCTTAGGGTTTATGCTAACAAATTGGGAGCACTTTCCAGGGGCACCTGGGAAGGATAAGGCAAAGATGATACACTATTGCATAGAAGTATGGGGAGGACAAGAGATTTCTAAAGGTGTGTTTTGGCCCATCTTTGGGTCCTCAGAGGACTGGGTAAAGCAACTGTTGAATGGTTGGGTACACGCTAAACAACCTTCTAACCTTGAGGAGAGTGCCTATGCCCAAGTCTGGATAGAAAAGCCGGAGGTGCTCGTGTTTAAACTCTCGGAGGTTTCAGGGGGAAAGAAAAAGAAGGGGCGAGCGGAAGAAGTAATTATTGCACCCCCGCCCTACATTCCCCCTGCACCAAATGCACCCCCTCCTCCTCCACAATCGGATGAGGAAGAATCAGACTCAGACTCTGATCAACCCTCAGGCTCGCGTGGTCCTCTTACCCGGAGTAAGACGCAAGGCAAACTATTTCCCTTAAGGGAAATGCCGATGGGGGGACCACAGCCGGGGATTGGATTTATTTCGGTGCCCTTAAGTTCGGGGGATGTTAGAGACTTTAAGAAGGAGATGGGAAATTTGCTAGAAGACCCCCTGGGTGTGGCAGAGCGGGTGGATCAATTTTTAGGTCCTAATATATACACTTGGGAGGAATTACAAGCTATACTTAACATTTTATTCACGGCCGAGGAAAAGAACATGATAAGAATTGCTGGAATGCGAGCCTGGGATGCCCTACCCGCGCATGCCCAGCAGCCAGCCGACACCAAATGGCCTCTCCAGAATCCTAATTGGAATAACCAGGATGCGGCCCATAGAGCTAACATGCAGGACTTTCGAACCATATTAATTGATGGCATAAGAGAGTCCGTTCCTAGGGGCCAGAATATAAATAAAGCATTTAACGACAGACAAAAGAAGGATGAAACCCCCACTGAATGGTTAGAGAGGTTAAGGAAAAGTTTCCAGCTGTACTCGGGGTTAGACCCGAATAACCCAATGGGACAGGCAATTCTCAAAGTCCAGTTTGTCTCTAAATCTTGGGATGATATCAGGAGGAAGATACAGAAAATGGATGATTGGCAGGATAGGGATTTAGCAGAATTATTGCGAGAGGCGCAGAAGGTTTATGTCCGCAGAGAGGATGAAAGTCAGAAGAGACAGGTGAAAATGATGGTTGCTGCAGTGAGGGAAAGCAGGCGGGTAGAGGAAGAACAAAAGAGAGTCACTCGGAAGGGGGGGGGTGACAAGGGAAAGGTAGGAGAAAGGGTATGCTATTATTGCGGTAAGAAGGGACATTTCAAGAGGGAGTGCAGGAGGAGGCTAAGGGACGAGGAGGAGTTCAAAATCGAATAGGGGAGTCAGGGGCTCTATTTTATGGGGACCAGGAAACATCAGAAAGAGCCCTTGATAAAATTGAAGGTGGGTCCCCAGGGCCAGGAAATAGATTTCCTGGTCGATACAGGGGCAGAAAGATCTACTATTCAATTTCTGCCTCAGGGCTGTAATTTGTCAAAACAGACAGCCACGGTAATAGGGGCTAAGGGGGAACCTTTTGAAGTACAAATTATTAAAGGGGTGGTGGTGGAATCGGGAACTAAAGTGGGGTTGGGTGACTTCCTATTAGTTCCTGAAGCAGATTACAATTTGTTAGGGAGAGACTTGATTGTCGAATTGGGAGTTCAAATTGAGGTGGTAGAGAAGGAATTAAAGATCAGACTCTGTCCCCTCCGTTTAGAAGATGAAGAGAAAATAAACCCCGAAGTGTGGTATAATCCAGGGACTGTGGGCAAATTAAATATAACCCCATTTACAGTGAAGATCAGAAATCCCGAAATCCCGGTAAGAATAAAACAGTATCCAATTTCACTAGAAGGGAGGAGAGGGTTAAAACCTGAGGTTGAAAGGCTGTTAAACCAAGGACTGCTAGAGCCTTGTATGTCGCCTTTTAACACCCCTATACTCCCGGTAAAAAAGGCAGACGGATCCTATCGGCTGGTGCACGACCTTAGGGAAATTAATAAGCGAACTGTAGCCCGATTCCCAGTAGTGGCAAATCCCTATACTCTTTTAAGCAAACTGGGACCTGAAAATGAGTGGTATAGTGTAATAGACCTGAAGGATGCCTTTTGGGCCTGCCCTCTGGACGAATCCAGTCGAGATTATTTTGCCTTTGAATGGGAAGATCCTGACACGGGGAGGCGACAGCAACTCAGGTGGGCGGTACTTCCACAAGGCTTTACGGAATCACCTAATTTATTCGGGCAAGCCCTGGAACAAATTTTGCAAGACTATAAAACAGACCCAGAGGTAAAGCTAGTTCAGTATGTGGATGATTTGTTAATAGCAGGTAAAGAAGAAGACAAAGTCCGGAAGGAAAGTATTAAACTATTGAATTTCCTGGGACTAAAAGGATTAAAAGTCTCTAAAGCAAAACTACAATTTGTGGAAGAAGAAGTTAGGTACCTGGGACATTATTTGAAAAAGGGAGAAAAGAGAATTGATCCAGATAGAGTACAAGCAATCCTATCTCTGCCTCTACCGCAAAGTAAACGACAAATTCGTCAGGTATTAGGACTTACAGGATATTGTAGGCAGTGGATTGAGAACTATAGCGGGAAGGCAAGATTTCTGTATCAAAAACTTACCCAAGACGGGCACCTCAAGTGGACAGAGGAGGAAAAATCTAAATTCCAAGAATTAAAAGAAACTCTGGTCCATGCTCCAGTCCTAAGCCTCCCAGATTTAAAGAGGCCCTTCTTTTTATTTGTTAATATCACAGATGGAGTAACTTATGGAGTACTTACCCAGGACTGGGCGGGGAAAAAGAAACCTATTGCATATCTGTCTAAAATCTTAGACCCTGTAAGCAGGGGATGGCCGGGCTGTTTACAAATAATTGCAGGCTGTGCGGAGTTAGTAGAAGAAGCAAGGAAGATCACCTTTAATGCCACTCTGAAGGTATTAACTCCACATAACATACGGAGTGTAATGCAACAAAAAGCAGACAAATGGATCTCCGATGCCAGGCTCCTAAAATATGAGGGGATTCTATTAGAAACCCCTAATTTCACTTTAGAAACCACCTCATTACAAAATCCAGCCTCCTTCCTCTTCGGAGAGCCCGAAACTGAATCACTGATACATGACTGTGTAATTACTATAGAAGAACAAACCAAAATTAGACCTGACCTGGAGGAAGAGGAATTAGAGACTGGGGAAAAATTGTTTGTTGATGGATCATCCAGAGTAGTTGAGGGTCAAAGGAGATCAGGATATGCCATAGTGGGGGGGCCTGATTTAAAGGTAATCGAATCTGGACCCCTAGACAAAACATGGTCAGCCCAAGCCTGCGAGATATACGCTATCCTAAGAGCCTTGGAACTATTAAAAGGAAAAGAGGGGACCATCTATACAGATTCTAAATATGGATACGGGGTGGTGCACACTTTTGGGAAATTATGGGAAGAGAGAGGCCTCGTAAATTCACAGGGAAAGGACTTAATCCATCAGAAACTAATAATAACCCTCCTGAGGGCTTTGAGAGGCCCTACCAGGATAGCAGTGGTCCATTTAAAAGGGCATCAACGGGGAATGGATTACCGGAGTAGGGGTAACAATGCGGCAGACTATGAGGCAAAGAAAGCTGCAATTATTAAGACATTAACCTTAAGTGAGGGAATTAGGAAGGACCTTGTAGATACCCCAAAGAACCCTGGGTCGACTACCCAGGATAAGCTTATATTTACAATAGAAGAACAGGAGAAGCTTACAAAATTGGGAATAAAAGAGGAATCAGGGAAATGGCTGTTAAAGGATGGAAGGGAGGTTTTACCTAGAGCCATAGCCCAGCGGATGCTTAGTAAATTACACCAGAGAACACACTGGGGCGCTCAGGGACTGGTGGATCACTTTGCCACCCATTATATGACAGTGGGCCTACATGACTTAGCGAAAGGGATTACTAGAAGTTGTCCAACCTGTCTACGAGTAAACAGAAGAAACCTAAGGAAACTACCCCTGGGTGGGAGGCCAGTGGCAAAGAGGCCCTTTTCAAATTTACAAGTAGACTTTACTGAGCTCCCCAAGATAGGGAGACTAAAATATCTTTTGGTTATAGTGGACCATTTAACACATTATGTAGAAGCAATCCCCACTGCCAGAGAAACAGCTCGGACAGTAACAAAAGCCTTGCTGGAAGAAATAATACCTAGATATGGAGTCCCAGAAACGATAGACTCTGATAAAGGCCCCCATTTCACTTCAAAAATAACACAGATGCTAGCAGAAGCTCTGGGCACAAAATGGGAACAACATACTCCCTGGCATCCACAGAGTTCGGGAAGGGTAGAAAGAATGAATGGGGAAATTAAGAAACAACTCACCAAATTAGCACTAGAAACCAAATTATCCTGGATAAAATGTTTGCCGTTGGCATTATTAAATGTTCGAACTCAGCCACGAGCTGATATAGGACTATCCCCATTTGAAATGCTATATGGGATGCCCTATTCCCTAGAAAAAGTTCAAACCAATCCTAATATTACTGATCAAAGTATTAATAAATACTTGACCATTTTAATGAAATATAAAAAACAGTTATGGGAAAAAGGGATGTGGGCCCAAAGACCACCCCTAGATCTTGTGTTACACCAGGTACAACCCGGCGACTGGGTCCTCATCCGGAGCTGGAAGGAAGATTCAATCACCCCAAAGTGGGACGGACCATACCTGGTTTTAATCACCACTGACTCCACAGTCCGTACAGCAGAGAAGGGATGGACTCATGCTAGCAGAATAAAGGGGCCAGTGGATCCAACTCGATTTCATACAGCTTCCAAAGAAGCGAGCTGGAAAATTGACGGGAAGCCGGGGGATTTAAAGCTAACAGTAAAGAGAACTTACAAATAATTTTCATGAGCTCTATCAGCTCTAAAGACATTTGGGTTGGAGATAACTGGGAACTGCAAGTACAACTAGTTGGAGAAACAAAACCTCCAGGATACTGTAAACGTCTAGAGGATTCAGCCCAGCAGCCCTTCTATCGGTTCATCCGACTTGAAAAAGAACAGAGACCTTGGGAAGGGGAGGGCCACGCTGAACATCAAAGTATTAGAGTAAGGTGTAGCTGGTTAGATTGTCATTGTTACCCTTTTGCCTGTTTTTCCTGCAAAATCTGTAAAGGATTGTGGTGGGCTCACTGCAGAAAGGGGAGAGCTCCAAAAAGTGTATGTCAACGCTGCTGGCTGGAGCAGCGCAAATTGACATCTGAAGTACTAAATTACAAGGTTGCCACTCGGGAATTGACTAAAGGATCCCCTGAGTGGTGGGAGGTTTTCGTAAAGGGAATAAACCCTGAATTCCACTGTTACCATTCCAACGAGCCCCTGGGTCCGTTCCTCACGGATATAGTCCAGGTCAAGTGTCGCAAATTAGTTAAAAAACTCAGGTGCGACACCCCACAGTTGAATACAAAAAATTGGATCTCCCGGAGATCAAAGTGGGAGAGAGGGAACGATCCCACCCCTGAAGAATATCTCTGCTGTCGGGAAGATGGCTTGCCCTGTAACTTGTAGCAACCAAGTTGACAGGCGAGACAGAGAGGTAGATAGTGGGGATGAGGGGCCCTCCCAAACCTTGAAAAAGAACGTAAATCATCATGAGTATGAGAATGGTGACAACGGAATGGGGGAAAATGGGAATGTAAAACTGAGCATGATAAGTAACATCCTCCCCTGCAGTGCGTATCACTCAATCCTATGGGTTTTTATGTTTGTATGGTTTCCCCTTCAGAGTGCTACAGTTAATTCACATGAACCCTTTAAATGGACCTTAAGCAGATGGGAGGATCACGATACCCGTCATATTTTACAAACAATAACGGGACCTGGAGCACCGAGCTTCAAAGTTGGGATCTGTGATTTAACTCGGAATTTAAAATGCGGGCGACTGTTAAACTTAACAAGCTTCTATATGTGCCCCGCTTCAAACCCAGGGAAGCAATACTGTAATTACCCCAAACATTATTACTGTGCCTATTGGGGCTGTGAAACAATAGCATCAGCGTGGGCTCCGGGTGGGGGATTAGACAAATATTTAAAGGTAGGACATGGACCAGTAGGATGTAAACGACCACGAGAGTGGCCTTGGACTGGGAAAAACTTACTTGGGAACTGCACCTTTCTTTACCTAAATGTCACTCAACCAAGCGATTCTGGGTGGTTAATAGGCAAAACATGGGGAGTTAGGCATTGGATAGAAGGACATGATCCAGGAAATCTGATTCAAATAAAAAAAGAAGTAGCGCCACACGACCCTAGCCCTATAGGCCCAAACCCAGTAATAAGCAATGACTTAAAAGAAAGTAATAAAGCCAGAGATAATGTTATAGACAAAGGTAATCGAGAACCTCAGTTATTAGTGCAGAAGTATACAACTTTATGGAAAATCATGCAAGCTACTTTTGGAGTTCTGAATCATACCCATCCTAACCTAACTAAAGGATGTTGGCTTTGCTATATGATAAATCCACCCTTTTATGAAGCTATTGGGATTACATCTGAGGCAAGGGAAATAAATGGTACAAATCCAAAAGAGTGTCTCTGGAAAAAAGAAAGAGATAATGTTCCAGGCATTACCTTGTCCCAAGTTAGTGGGCAAGGAAAATGCGTAGGAAAAGTTCCAGCAGATATGCGACACCTCTGCAACACAACAATGAGCATTAGCAAAGCAGACAAGCCTTTTGATTGGCTTATGCCAGCAGTCAATACTAAATGGGTATGTCAACAACTTGGAGTTACACCCTGCCTATCGGTAAAAGCCTTTAATAATTCAGACTTCTGCATTCAAGTTCTAATAATCCCCAGAATCGTATACCACCCAAAAGAATATGTGTTAGAACATCAAAAGACCCCTGAACACTACCTGGTTACGAGAGAACCACTTACAGCACTAACGGTAGCAATCTTGCTCAGCATAGGAGGAGCAGGAGTAGGAACAGGGGTCGCCTCCCTGGTAAGTCAAACCCAAGGTATGAAAGCTCTGCGCACATCTGTAGATGAGGATCTGAGTAGAATAGATAAAGCCATAAGTGAACTAGTTAAATCAGTAAAATCCCTTTCTGAGGTAGTCCTCCAAAACCGAAGGGGATTAGATTTGTTATTCTTACAGCAAGGGGGGCTATGTGTTGCTTTGCAAGAAGAATGTTGCGCTTATGTAGATCACACAGGTATTGTAAAAGACACGATGGCTGAGTTACGCAAACAAATAGAACAACGAAAAAGAGAAAGAGAATCCCAGCAAAGTTGGTATGAATCCTGGTTTACATATTCTCCCTGGCTGACCACTCTATTATCCACCCTTGCAGGACCAGTAATTTTACTAATTCTAATACTTACTTTTGGACCATGCATTCTTAGCAAACTTATTACACTAGTGAAAAATAGGTTAGAAGCTGCACATTTAATGATAGTAAGGCCAAAGTATGAGCCACTTAGCGAAGTAGAGACTGAAGAGTATTTAGAATTGAGCAAGAGAGAATTAGAACGCTTTAATGAACAAAAAGGAGGTTAAAATAAAAAGGGGGGATATTGTTAGGAAAATAAGGCCTTTTTGTTCATATAGAGTCTCTCATATTCACAGAATAGAGTTTTAATTAGAGTTTTTACTTGTCTGAACATGTTCTCATCTTGCCAGGCATTCCAGTGTCTATCTCATGCATTCCAGTGACTATCTCTCAAGGACGACTTCGTTACAAACTTTTTAGGGAGTTAAAACTGTTTTGAAAAAGCTGCTGCTAGGCACCCAAACACCTAAGCAAATAGATATGTTTCAAGGATAGTTCCGTTACAGACTTGGCAAAACATGTAAACGTGCCTAGAGATAACATTTCTTGTTTTTGAGGGAATTTCCAGGTCGCAGAGACAACCTTAAAGAAGACCACTGGCGCCATCAAGAGGCAGAGAATGACCACCTAACAACAGGGTGCGCCTGCGCAGAAGAGACATCAGAGCGTCACCAGAGCGTCACACATCCGGAAGAGACAACCCAATAAGTGGGGGGAAACAGAGAGCTAGGCGCGGTAGTTGAAACGACTGCCGCCCAGCGCGCGCTGGTTTGCTTTCGCTTTCTGCTATTAATAAATCCTTTTAATTGGATTTGACAGCCTATTGTGCTCGTTTATAACACTGAAGTATATATAAACTGCCGTCTTTTAGACAATAAAAGGAGAACGTAGCTTTAACCATATTGGCTTGATCTGTGTTTTGTCTGGTCCAGCTCCCCTCATATTATAAGTCTCTAGCATTACATAAAAGCTAAAATGATCTTGAAAATAATCTCCATTTTTAAATTAAAAAAAAATCACATCTCTAAAAATATATTCCAGAATGATGACATGAGAGACTGATCAAAACAAACATACAAATACCATGAGTAAGAATAACTATTTCAAAGCAGATTCCTTCACATGAGATTTCTTTAGACTTCAAATGACATTTTGCCAGAAGTGTCTTACTGTTTACATGAGACAACGATATTAGCTTTGGTGATTGCACAGATTTACTTCTGTTTTTTCTGGATCTGTACCACAATGACTGTAATGCCAACAATACCAGTGTAGTTTGTGTGTTGCTTCTGAAAAAAAAAAAAAATCCTTTGATTTTTTAATCTTTTTAATGTTATTTCACTAAGGAGAATATTGAAGCCACTGAAATCATTATGACGTAACATTATGAAAATCATGGGACCAGGGAAAATAAACAGCAGTTACTTCTTAAAATAATAAACCAACTTTACAAAAATCACTCACAAACCTCTGTTACTACCTGAATTTTATCCATTGTGTCCTGACTTTGCCAAATGTAAAAAAAAAAAAATAACAAGTTCCCCTCTTCTGTGTCTATCATTCATTATGGGTGGAAATGGCTGAGATACACAAAAATGCTTCAACTCTCATCGCAACAAGAAGGGAGTCATATAATGGAGGCTTTCATAAATCGTAGCTTTGAATGGAAGCAACCAAGTTAATCAGTGTGTCATCCTGACCACCTCATATAATCTGAGGAAAAAGAAATATTTCTCCCCTGGTGAGCTGGAGTGCAAGACAGGTAAATCAGTCTGTGAAGGTATGCAGCTCTATGAATCAGCTGTGGAATATTCTCAGGGAATCTTTCAAGCTCAGTTTAGTGCTTCAGGCTAAGTGAAATTAATTCTAGCCTAAGACCACAGATGAAAATGTTTCTGACATCTCCTGACAGCCATCTAGATGTTAGCCAAAAGGACTTCTTAAAATGTTTCCAAAGCTTTTTTGTCTCTTTCCACAACCAACCAACCAACCAACCAACCCCATCAAAATATCACCACAACCCTTTGAAGAATGCCATTTTCAGTGTTTCTCATTGTCTCATTTTTTTACATTCAAGCTACATTAGATGACACGGTAACTTGTTTTCACAGGCAAGAGTCAAGAAAATTCTGGAATTTTGGCTGACCTAAAGGATGCAACTGAAAACCATGAAAGAAATGTCTAAGTCCAAACATATTTTTAGAGTTCTGTCTTTTCTTGCCCTAAGTGCACCTTTAACTAAAATGAACAATTTGGTGCTGCAGAATATGTCATAGTATTTACTCTGTGTTTAGAAGCCATCCATACTTGGGGATGAAAATTGCATTTGAAAAAAAAATAGTAGCTCTACGCAATGTAAGCCAAAGCATCACAAATTATGAGGAACTGTACTATATAAGCATTTTTTTTTTTCTTTTTTGAGGAAAAAAACCTGAGGAGAACAAAACCAAGTTGTTGTCTCTGGCTTGAAGTAAGCAACCATCTAACTGACACTGTTAGACTGGTTTCATTACATGGGATTATTTGTAATCTTTAAAGATAACCAGTTGAGGATTTTTCCCCAAGTTTCAGATGCAGATAATAAACTATCCATATTATGATGACTTCTTTTAAAGTTAATCATTATCACGTATTGCACAATGTTATGTGCCAATTGTGTGATACAGAAAAAATTTTAAAAATGTATGAAGAAAAGATTTCATAGATTTAAAATGCTTACTGGTTGAGGAATACTGAAAAATCACTTAGAAAAGCAGACAACTAAATAAACATAATTACAATTTGTAAGAATGCAAAGCCTTACTCTGCTTTCCAAAGGAATACTGAAACTGAAGGAGTTGCATTTTATGTAGTCCCTGCATTAAAAATAACTTACTTTAAAAGGAAAACCTACAGCTGTTATACTCATCAAAGCAAATACAAGAGTTGCCTCACAAAGTGAACACAGGAAGCCAACTCCTGTTGCAAAGTTTTACATGAAAACTGAGTAGTCTGCTCATACTGAATATTCTTGACATACAAAGTTCATATCAACTGATGCTTTTAAACTACTAAATTATATAGATTTATATGTTCTCTAATGTGAATTCTGGAAAGGCTGTAACTTAAGACCGGAAATATATTTAAGACATTTTTCTTTCTATAAAAGGGCAAAACACTTTCCTCTGCCAACTGATATTTTAGACTTAAATTTCAGTGAGAGTATATCTTAATGATATATGTTGAATGTACTAAAGCTATATCCTCCATTCTTTTTATGCAACTCACTATTTGTGAGCATAATGCCTCAGAACAAGCTTTCATTTAAATAAACAGGAACATGAGTAAGGAAAGGATCTATTGGCATATCCAATTTGTATCCAATGTACTCTGAGTTCTGATTTTAAACATGTGACTTACTGGAACTGACCTGCTGGAGGACTGGCGCCAGCTGAAACACCATTCTGGACCAGAGATGACAGCCATAAGAGTGTAGATGTCACCCTTACTAGCAGAATCTGCTCTTCATACTACAGACAAATGATGAATCATGAATTGTGCTCCTGCTCTTCTATAGATCACAACTGATATCACAGAAGCTACTGTGTTAGTCAAATACATACATGTATACACTTCCTTTCTGGCTGCCTGTAAATCATAAAATCCTTATTCATCAGTATTTGCAGGGATACCATGGGAAATACTACAAACATTTACTAGGTGCTAATAGAGAAATCAGAGTCATGAGCAAATTGTGTCAGCACAAGTGCCAGAGAAAACAAGGCAAGTAGAAGACCAAATCATGGATCAATAAAGGACAAAAAAAGGAAGCTATGCTGATAGTTGGGAAAAGAGTTTAAGGGATGAGGAAACTGTTTTAAGAATAAAAATTGGAAATAATATTAATCATAACAGTATTGAACACACTTAAGAATGCTTCATTTGGAGTATATTTCCTCTGTAAACCAAACAATTTATGCTCCAGTAAGAAATTTATAACATGTCTGTTTCATTGAAAAAAATAGCTAGCCTAAGTTATTAATAAACCATGTTACGATCACTCAAGAACTGAAGGATTTTGCTTTAAAAAATTAAGTAATGCAACTTGAATAGGATTTAGACCACAATGCTTGCACTTCCTATGTAGCCAGCATTTTAGACTCAAACTGTCTTGCTCTGTACAGGATGTAGGGCTTTCAAACTTCCTACTCAAAGCCAGGGACCTCACTAGACAGGAAAGCTGGACTGAACAAACGCAGATCAGGCCAATATGGTCAATCAAATGTTCTCCCGTTATTAGTTAGAAGATGGCAGTTTATATACACTTCAATATAGTTTACAGATTACAAAGGCACTCTGATTGGCAAGCTAACATGGTTTATCATTGTCTTAAGGTGGCCTAAACCTTACACTATAAACCTATACTACTTCACACCCATACAGCCCAGTGCTTCCCATCACACCTTAATACAATTTCTAACTGCACCACAAGCTCTTAATTTCTAACTGCGTCACAGAATGGAAGGCCTCACAAGGCCCAAATCTGAGGCCTTGACTGGAGTAGCTCAAATCTCATTCCAAACATAAATTATGACCTCTGTCTCTCAGAAATTCTGTAACAATTCCCTCTTGTTTCTTTTTTGAGCTACCCAGGCTGACATGAAGGCACAATGAACTAATTTTTGCATACACTTTAATAAACACGGTATAAAAATCAAAATAATTATAAAGATAAAAAGAAGTACAATACCAAAATGAATTAAATCTTTGATCCAGCCAGCAAAACCTAAAGAATTGAGCCAGTTATCAAATGGAGTGTCTACTACTACACATTTCTTCATGTTGTCCCTCAATTGCGTTAACTGTTTATAAATTGATTGAGAATGGTCAGATAAATTCATGCAGCACATGCCTTCAAATTCTTCACACCCATGTCCTTGTGCCAAAAGAAGGAAATCAATGGCAGCTCTGTGTTCTGGTTTGAAAGCAAAACCAGTGAGAGACTCCAAGTCAGAAATACAATTTATTGGGAAAAGGGGAAAAGGACAAAAATACATGCAATAATACAAAGGGAAAGGCTACTGACAAAGTCAGAATACAACCTGGCCAGCGTGCTGGTAGCAGTCTGAATGGGAGTAGCTGCAGTCCTCTTGGGATGGCAGATGTAGTTGCTGTGTCTTCTCAGAGAACCTGTGGAAAGGCTCTCCTCTGTCTAGAAATCTCCACTTTTATCCAGGTGGGAATGCCTAGCTCCTCCCCTTGGGCAGAGCATCTCACAATGGGTTATTATGAGTCACAAGGTGTGTCCTTAATCACCTCCTCCTCCTGGACAGTGTTATCTCTGAGTCATGTGGCCAGGCATTGATGGGGCTATTAACAGCAGATAAGGAAAACTGCCCCAAGGCAACTCCTACTCAGATGGTAATTGGAAAACGTTTTTTTTTGTTTTTTTTTTAATCTTGGACATTATCCACCCCTTTTCCTATTTCCATCTTCGTCATGATGAAACCTTACACATAGTTCTCACTTAAGACTAAGTTTCCCTGTGGTACACAACGGGTTAGCGCATCCTTCTGCATTACCCACCAAGTATAACCGGGTCCTTGAGCAAAAACAATCCCACGGATGGGTTTGTCTTTGCCTGGGGTGGGATTAATCCAAACAGTCTTTCCTAAAATACCTTTCATATGTACCACAGGGACTTTATCTCCATCCACTGTCTGCAAGGGTTCAGATTGGGCAGGACCAGCTCGATTGATGAACCCTCGGGTGTTGACTATCCAGGTAGCTTTTGCCAAGTTCAGTTCCCAGTTCCTGAAAGTTCCCCCACCGAGTGCCTTTAGGGTGGTCTTAAGCAGTCCATTGCATCGTTCAATTTTCCCGGCAGCTGGAGCATGATAGGGGATATGATATATCCACTCAATCCCATGTTCTCTGGCCCAGGTGTCGATGAGGCCATTCTTGAAATGTGTTCCATTGTCTGACTCAATTCTCTCAGGGGTGCCGTGTTTCCACAAGACCTGTTTTTCTAGGCCTAAAATGGTGTTCCGGGCAGTGGCATGAGGCACAGGGTAGGTTTCCAACCATCCTGTGGTTGCTTCCACCATGGTCAGTACATAGTGCTTACCTTGTCGGGTTTGGGGAAGTGTGATATAGTCAATTTGCCAGGATTCCCCATACCTGTATTTCAACCATCGCCCACCGTACCACAGAGGCTTCATCTGTTTGGCCTGTTTGATTGCAGTGCAGGTCTTGCAGTCGTGCATGACCTGTGAGATGTTGTCAACCCCTCGGTCTCGTGCCCATCGGTATGTTGCGTCTCTCCCCTGATGACCAGAAGCGTCATGGGCCCAACGAGCTAGGAATAGTTCTCCCTTATGCTGCCAATCTAGGTCTACTTGTGATATTTTCACTTTGGCAGCTCGGTCTACCTGTTCGTTGTTGTGATGCTCCTCAGTAGCCTGACTCTTGGGTATGTGTGCATCCACGTGTCAAATCTTTACGTTCAGCTTCTCTACTCTGGAGGCAATGTCCTGCCAGATCTGGGCGACCCAGATGGGTTTCCCTCTGTGCTGCCAGTTAGCCTTTTTCCAGCGACTTAGCCATCCCCAGAGAGCATTAGCTACCATCCATGAGTCGGTGTAGAGATAGAGCCTCGACCACTTCTCTCGCTCAGCAATATCCAAAGCCAGCTGGACGGCTTTAAGCTCTGCAAGCTGACTTGATCCACCTTGTCCCTCAGTAGCTTGTGTCACTTGTCGTGTGGGGCTCCACACTGCAGCTTTCCATTTCCGGCTAGTGCCTATGATTCGGCAGGAACCATCCGTAAAAAGGGCATATTGTCTTTCAGTTTCTGGTAGCTCATTATATCGTGGGGCCTCCTCAGCATGTGCCACTTGCTCCTCTTCTTCAGAAGATAATCCAAAAGTCTCCCCCTCAGGCCAGTTTGTTATAATTTCCAGAATCCCAGGGCTATTCGGATTTCCAATACGGGCGCGCTGAGTGATGAGGGCAATCCATTTACTCCATGTGGCATCAGTGGCATGATGTGTAGAAGGAACCTTTCCTTTAAACATCCACCCCAGCACTGGTAGTCGGGGTGCCAGAAGCAGCTGTGTTTCAGTGCCAATTACTTCTGAGGCAGCTTGAACTCCTTCATAGGCAGGCAAGATTTCCTTCTCTGTGGGAGTGTAGTTTGCTTCAGAGCCTTTGTAGCTCTGGCTCCAAAATCCCAGTGGTCCACCCCGAGTCTCCCCAGGCACCTTCTGCCAAAGGCTCCAGGACAACCCATGGTTCCCGGCTGCAGAGTAGAGTACGTTCTTGACCTCTGGACCTGTCCTAACTGGGCCAAGGGCTACAGCATGAGCGATTTCCTGCTTGATCTGGGTGAGGGCTTGTTTCTGCTCAGGGCCCCAGTGGAAATCATTCTTTTTTTGGGTGACCAGGTAGAGAAGGCTCACAATCTGGCTGTACTCGGGAATGTGCATCCTCCAAAAGCCTATGGCACCTAGGAAAGCTTGTGTCTCCTTCTTGTTGGTAGGTGGAGACATAGTGGTGATCTTGTTGATTATTTCTGTCGGGATCTGACGACGTCCATCTTTCCACTTGACTCCTAGAAACTGAATTTCTTGAGCTGGTCCCTTAACCTTGCTTCGTTTAATGGCAAAACCAGCTTTCAGTAAAATCTGGATAATTTTTTCTCCTTTTTCAAAGACTTCCCCTGCTGTGCTCCCCCACACAATGATGTCATCGATATACTGTAGATGTTCGGGAGCCTCGTTCTTTTCCAGTGCAGCCTGGATCAGTCCATGGCAGATGGTGGGACTATATTTCCACCCCTGGGGCAGTCGGTTCCAGGTGTACTGCACTCCCTTCCAGGTGAAGGCAAACTGAGGTCTGCATTCCGTTGCCAAAGGAATGGAGAAGAAGGCATTTGCAATATCAGTGTTCGCATACCACTTTCCTGCCTTGGACTCCAGCTCGTACATAAGCTCCAACATGTGTGGCACGGCAGCGCTCAGTGGTGGTGTAACCTCATTCAGGCCGCGGTAGTCCACCGTCAGTCTCCATTCCCCACTGGACTTGCGCACTGGCCATATAGAGCTGTTGAAAGGTGAATGGGCCTTGCTGACCACCCCTTGGCTCTCCAATTTACGAATCATCTCATGGATGGGGATCACAGAGTCTCTGCAGGTACAATATTGCTGACGGTGCACTGTTGTCATGGCAATTGGTACCTGCTGTTCTTCAACTCTCAGCAGTCCCACAGCAGAAGGGTCATCTGAGAGACCAGGCAAGGTATTCAGTTTCCGGATGTCTTCTGTCTCTACAGCAGCTATCCCGAAAGCCCAGCGATGTCCTTTTGGGTCTTTGAAATATTCATTTCTGAGGTAGTCTATGCCAAGGATGCATGGGGCCTCTGGGCCAGTCACGATGGGGTGTTTCTGCCACCCGTTCCCAGTTAAACTCAGTTCAGCCTCTAATACAGTAAGCTGCTGGGATCCTCCTGTTACCCCAGAAATAGAAATGGATTCTGCTCCTACATAACTTGATGGCATCAGAGTACATTGGGCACTGGTGTCAACCAAAGCTGTATATTTTTGTGGTTCAGATGTGCCAGGCCATCGAATCCACACGGTCCAATAGATCCGATTGTCCCTGTCCTCTACCTGGCTAGAGGCAGGGCCCCTCTATTCTTGGTCATGGTACACGTTGCTCTCTTCTGGTAAACAGGTTCTTGAGGTTCCTTCAAGAGGATCAGTTATATCATTATTCTTATATTGTCTGGAACTCTGTGTTTGAGAGACTGGAGCAGCATTGACTCTTTTTGTGTTAGGTGTTCTTTTTAGTTCATGTACTCGGGCTGCTAAGGAAGAGGTGGGTTTTCCATCCCACTTCCTCATGTCTTCTCCATGCTCCTGAATAAAAAACCGGAGGTTTCCTCATGGAGTGTATCCCCTCTCCTTGTCTTGGGAGAGCTGGCTCCTAATGGCAGAGATTCTTCTTGGTTCTGATGAAACATGGTTGCCTTTTTCCTTAAGTTACTTTTTTAGTTTCTTATGACTCTGTTCAATCAAGTCCCGGACTTGCTCAGCCAACCTTGTTTCCACGGACGAGACATGGGTACGAAATGGGGTGGTGACCGTATCCTCGTAAATTCTTAATTTATTCGCTAATACGCCCACCCTGTCCTCGCCTTCTCTCCACTGCAGTGTTGCCAGGTAACGAGAGTACATCTCTGGTCTAAGCCGTGCAAATCTCAACTACATTTGTGATGTGCACTGGACACAATCTGGACTCTTAGGAAATCTCTCGTTTTCTGTGAAAATTATCTCCAACACAGCCAATTCCCTCAGGCATTGGATACCTTGTTCCATGGTGTTCCATTTTCCTTGGTGCAGCTGGAGGTCTTCTTTACAAAGGTATCTGTCCCTCACACTTGCAAGCAGTTGCTGCCAGAGGCTGAGAGTTTCTTGGGTTCTCCCAATCCCCTGGTCAATGACCACATCCCGGGATAGTGATCCCAGTTGCCTGGCCTCACTTTCATCCAGAATGGTGTCATTGGCTGCAGCGTCCCAGATGCGGAGAAGCCAGGTCAGGATGGACTCATTTGTCTGGTGGGTGAATTCCTTCTGCAGATCACATAGCTCACCTAGGGATAGAGAGCGAGTGATGATCTTTGGTTCTGTCTCTTCCGCTGGGTGCGAGGGTCCTGCAGTGTCCTCATCAGTCACTATGCGGACTGATTTGCTCCTCGATTTCTTCTTCTGAACGGGGGCAACTACTATGGGTTCAGGCTGCTCTAGTTTGGTGATGGTTTGTGTGGAGATGCTGATGGCGCTTTCGGTTCCTTCCTCCTCTGTGCCGGTCTGTGTAGACATAGACACTTTTTCTTTGCTTTTTATTTCTTCCTCCATGACAGTCTGCGTAGACATGGACACTGTTGTTTTCCTTTTGGTTCCTTCTTTCACTATGGCAGCCTGCGTTGACATGGATGCTGTTGTGGTATTCTGTGCAGGCACAGACACTGCTGCTTTGCTTCTTGTTTCCTCTTCCTCAAGAAGACGCTGCATCACACTATGTATGTTTTGCTACACCACACTATGTAGTGTTTTGTTTCTAAGCATGTTGCAGACTGTGCAGAGAAGACGAAGAACTAACAACAACATTATGCTGTCCTTGGCATCCAGAAGGAACTTAACATTTTCAAAAACTGCTGTGTCAAGCCTGAAAGGTTTGAAAAAATCAATCTTTACCCCTCCCCCCAGGGGCTGGGTGAGGTTGCCGAGGCCCCAGACGTAGCAGCCTAGATTAGGACAAGCAAACAGAATTGAGTACATATTCCAAATCATGTTCATTGCCTCAGAGGTCATAATGCAATAGACATAGTAGACCAATAAAGCAATTCTCATACCATACCCTGGTCTACACATGAGCATTACAATTGCCAAATAATTCCCCACATTCGGGAAAATATAGAGAGCTAGGTATAAGACCCAAAAAAGCATGTTAAGCATCATAGTGAATAGGTACCCTCTAAAATACAAGATTGTAATTCTGACTTCTCTCAGTACTTTCTTGCCCCACGTTGGGCGCCAAAAATATGTTCTGGTTTGAAAGCAAAACCAGTGAGAGACTCCAAGTCAGAAATACAATTTATTGGGAAAAGGGGAAAAGGACAAAAATACATGCAATAATACAAAGGGAAAGGCTACTGACAAAGTCAGAATACAACCTGGCCAGCGTGCTGGTAGCAGTCTGAATGGGAGTAGCTGCAGTCCTCTTGGGATGGCAGATGTAGTTGCTGTGTCTTCTCAGAGAACCTGTGGAAAGGCTCTCCTCTGTCTAGAAATCTCCACTTTTATCCAGGTGGGAATGCCTAGCTCCTCCCCTTGGGCAGAGCATCTCACAATGGGTTATTATGAGTCACAAGGTGTGTCCTTAATCACCTCCTCCTCCTGGACAGTGTTATCTCTGAGTCATGTGGCCAGGCATTGATGGGGCTATTAACAGCAGATAAGGAAAACTGCCCCAAGGCAACTCCTACTCAGATGGTAATTGGAAAACGTTTTTTTTTTTGTTTGTTTTTTTTAATCTTGGACACTCTGTTTTGCAGAACCGCATGATGGGTATCATCTACATCTGCAGCAAGCTCACTTATCAGTTTATATGTGATATTAATTTGTTTTCCTGTCCAACAGGCTAGAGATCTCAATTGTGTGAGAGCTTGCGCTGAAGCAACTCCTGGGGTGAAAATTGAGGCTAGTGCTACAGAAGCGTGCCCCCATAATGACACTTGATCTTTACAATTGCGGTCTAATTGGAGACCACTGCGTTTGGCTCGTTGAGTCTTCTGGGGCAATCTGAGAACCTGATGTATGGTGGGAGCAAAAAGCATTAACCTACCAAAATAATATGGGCCTCCCCTAGCATTTTGTGGGACTGTTGACCAGGCTCGGTCCCCACAAATGAGGAAGGTTCCTGGGGGCAGTTTTCCTGCACCACCTCTTGATGGTGTCACAGATTGAGTCCAATGGTTACAATATTCTGAATAATTATAATACAATGGTGATCTGGGAGACAACCAAGTGTTGCCATCTGTTAACTCTCTTTTTTCTTTAGCTGGTTTGGTAGCATAAGGTCCAAATATCAACCAGTAATTTCCTGGGACAGAACCCAAAAGATCAAATTCTTGAAGAATGGCATCAATAAATTTAAGATTTTGCACAAAGGCAACAGCTTGCGCCCCCAGTGTGCTTTTTTCATTTATTTGAGCTCGGGTCCAAGTTTTGAACTCTGCCATGGAACCCAACGGAACTCCAATTAAACAAGTACGAAAAGGGTTAGATGGTGTGGCTAATGACAGGGAGAATGAATCTTGCCTAGTTTGTTTGGCCCAAGTGATCCACATATTTTCTCTCTTGTCAATGTCAAGGATTCCATATACTTCAATAACTAAAACATTACTTAATAGAAACATTGAGACCCACCACATATTCCTCATGTTCTTAAATGCCTTGTTTAGCATAAAAGGAACAAACATAATTCTAAACATAAACTATAACTTCTAATAAATTAATTTCTGATAAACCTAACTTCACACTTATGATAATCTAACTTATTTCTCTGTACTCTACGAAGTTAATTTTCATCAGAACTGGATTTATCACGGGATGTTCCAGGTAAATTGTCATTATTTACATTATTAACACTGCAGGTTGGTATCTTTGCCTGTGGACATGCACCGGTGAATCTGCTCAGCACCCAGAATGGACAAGTACCTGTTGAAACACACATATAACCTCTACCATTAAACAACACCGGACTTGGCCCTTGCCATTCACCTGTCTGCATGTCCTTTTGATTTCTACAGGTACAGCCATTACTGCAAAGCAGGCAAATAAGTGTCTTTTCATGTGCAGAGCCTTTTCCTCTGTTTATGCTGTGGCCCAAATAAATCTAGAATTAATATCTACGGTGACATGGACATATTTCAGTCTACCAAACTCTGGAACATGAGTTACATCCATTTGCCAGAACTCTAAAGCTTTCAGACCCCTTGGATTTGTGCCAAGTCCAAGGCCAGGCCCATAATGACTACATTGAGGGCAGGCTCAAACAATCTCTTGTACATCATTCATGGGGATCTGAAATTGTCGGTGCATGGCTCTCGCATTTTGGTGGAATGTCTCATGACAGTTTCGAGCTCTCTCAAAGTTATTCTGTGGGGGAACATGGACAGCATAATTGACCACAGCATCCGCCAGTGCGTTGCCTTCTCCTAAACCGCTGTTACATTGATGACTTCGAATGTGCATGATACAAAAGACATGCTGGCGTTGTTTCAGCACGCTCCACAACTGCAGGAACAGTTCTCCAAGATGTTGGTTTTGGGTTCTTCTGAGGAGTGCATCCTCAATCCTCTGCACAACTCCAACCACATATAATTAGTCTGAAACAATGTTGAGTGGTTCTTTGTTCCAGGTGTGGAAAGTCCAACACATGGCCTTCAACTCAAGGGTTTGTAGACTATCTTTCACATCACCTCTGATTAGATGTTTCTACCATTTCCCTCGTTGTTGCCAAACACACACAGCTCTTTTTGTTTTTCAGCCAGCATCAGCAAAAACTGTTTTTCCTTAAACTCGTTTCAGTGAACACAAGGGTCTTTCCAACCACTGATAACGACTGATGAAATGCCACATCGGGCCTTTTGGTTGTTTGTTGTGCACCACTCCTGTGAAACCTAACAATGCTTCCTGGAGCACAGCAGAGTGTCTGAGCTGCCATTCTAGATCTTTATTCTTCACGGGACCACTGATGTCTGCTGGTTCTTTTCCATCCATTTCTAAAATACTGTCTCTGCCTTTTCATATCAACGCATCAAGAGCATCTGTCCTGCCCATCACACGACTTCTTGGTTGAACGGGTAAAAACACCCACTGAAGCAGGATTGTTGTTGATCCACATTGGGACTCACTCTTTTTCTTTTGCCATTGAAAAACATTGGCAAGCGGGGAAGCATCAGCATTGGAGAGGAACAGAGACAACGGTAAATGTTCAATGCAACGAGCACGCCAACCGTGTTGTAATTTTTCTGAAACCTGAATCAAAGGTTTTTGTTGTTCAGGGGTGCAGACTCAAGGGCTGTTGGCATCACTGCCATGGAGCCATGGCAAAAATGCTTGCAGATCATAGTTGGTGATTTCTACAATGGTACAAACCCACTGCAGGCATCCAAAGAGTCTCTGGGCATCATGTAAAGTAGAAATGTTAACGTGTAAGGTAAGTTTCTGGGGTCAAATTTGTGCATCTGTGATCAGCCAGCCTAAGTATTTCCAGGGGGCTGATCGCTGCATTTTTTCTGGGGACACTATCAATCCATGCTGCTTCAGTTGTGAAAAGAGCCAATTCAAGTCTGCATCTGCCAACGACTGTTTGGTTGAAATGAGAATGTCATCCATGTAGTGGTAAATCATTGCGTTGGAAAAATGTCGATGAATTGGTCGCAGGGCCCAGTCAACAAACAGCTGACACATGGTCAGAGAATTGCGCATTCCTTGAGGGAGAGAAACCCACTGTCTTGGTTCGACAAGACAGGAGTCTGTGAAAGAGGGAAAAGCCTCCTGTGCAATGGAGAAGGCAAACCCCCCCCCCCCCCCCTCTGAATTACCAGGATCTTTAAATTAAAAGGCTCTCAGGCAAAGATATGGGAATGGGAGTAACAATTCTTTACTAGGAGAAAACTAGACAACAATTTAAAAAGGCAAATGCAATCGGTACAAACAAAACCAGTGAAAAAAGTCCAGAACCTGAGGATTCGGGGTGCCAGTATCAGTCCTGCTGGGACGATTGCTCCCCTTGCAGTGGTTGATGAACTGCAGCTGCAGTGGTGATCTTTTGAAGGGTATAGTTTTCCTCTGAAGATCTGGTGGCAGTGGGGCCGGTCTTCCTCTGCGCCGGGGTTGCCTCCGAGCTCCGCCGCCGCCGCCTCCCCGGCTGTTTCGCTGCGAGATCCCGCGAAGAAGAGAGAGAGAGAGCTGCTTCTCTGGGAATCCCGCGAAGAGAGAGAGCGAGCTGCTTCTCTCGGAGTCCCGCCCAGAGAGCTGCCTCCTCTCCCCAAAAAGCTATCCCTTTAAACAATAATAGAGTGCTTGGCTTCCCCCTCTGGGTGGGACCCCTCAAGGTGTTACATTTACCAGCCCGGCAGTGAGTCAGTCAATAGTGTATAAACAAACCATTGCCTCTACGGGGCAAACCATTGTCTTTGAGAGAGATAACAAAACCTGCCCAACCTTTCGACAGATGGCAAATAGAATACAAGCTTATCTTACAACCCAGGACATTATCCACCCCTTATTCTATTTCCATCTGCACACCATGAAATCTTATACCCAGTTCTCTCTTAAGACCAAGTTTCCCTGTGGTACACAGCGGGTCTCCCCATCTTTCTGCATTACCCACCAAGTGTAACCAGGCCCTTGAGCAAAGACAATCCCACGAATGGGTTGGTCTTTGCCTGAGGTGGGATTAATCAAAACAGTTTTCCCTAAAATACCTTTCATATGTACTACAGGGACCTTATCTCCATCTACTGTGTGTAAGGGTTCTGACTGAGCAGGGCCAGCTCGATTGACAGACCCTCGGGTGTTGACCATCCAGGTTGCTTTTGCCAGGTTAATTTCCCAGTTTCTAAATGTTCCCCCACCAAGTGCCTTTAGGGTAGTCTTAAGGAGTCCGTTGCACCGTTCAACTTTGCCGGCAGCTGGAGCATGATAGGGAATATGATATATCCATTCGATACCATGTTCTCTGGCCCAGGTGTTGATAAGGCTGTTCTTGAAATGGGTGCCGTTGTCAGACTCAATTCTCTCAGGGGTGCCGTGTCTCCACAGGACTTGCTTTTCCAAGCCTAAGATGGTGTTCCGGGCAGTGGCATGAGGTACAGGGAAAGTCTCCAGCCATCCAGTGGTGGCTTCTACCATGGTCAACACGTAGCGCTTGCCTTGGCGTGTCTGGGGCAGTGTGATGTAGTCAATCTGCCAGGCCTCCCCATACTTGTACTTGGACCACCGCCCACCATACCAGAGGGGCTTCACTCTCTTGGCCTGTTTGATGGCAGCACACGTCTCACAGTCATGGATAACCTGGGAAACACTGTCCATGGTTAGATCCACCCCTCGGTCTCGTGCCCACTTGTAGGTGGCATCTCTGCCCTGATGACCTGAGGCATCATGAGCCCATCGAGCCAGGAACAACTCCCCCTTATGTTGCCAATCTAAGTCTATCTTTGACACCTCTATTTTTGCTGCCTGATCTACCTGCTCATTCTTTCGGTGCTCCTCATTAGCCCTACTTTTGGGGACATGGGCATCTACATGACGGACTTTCACCGTCAGCTTTTCCACCCGAGAGGCAATGTCTTTCCATATATCAGCAGCCCAGATTGGCTTTCCTCTACGTTACCCGTTGGCCTTCCTCCACCTTCCCAGCCAGCCCCACAGAGCATTGGCTACCATCCATGAATCAGTATAAAGGTAGAGCTTTGGCCACTTCTCCCTTTCAGCAATGTCCAGAGCCAGCTGAACGGCCCTGAGCTCAGCGAGTTGGCTTGATCCACCTTCTCCGTCGGTAGCTTGTGCAACTTGGCATGTGGGGCTCCATACGGCTGCTTTCCACTTCCGGTTCATCCCTACAATGCGACAGGAACCGTCAGTGAAAAGAGCGTAGCAGGTCTCCTCTGCTGGTAGTTGGTTGTATGGTGGAGCTTCTTCAGCCCTTGCCACTTGTACCTGCTCCTCATCATCAGTGAGACCAAAGTTTTCACCTTCTGGCCAGTACGTAATTATCTCCAAAATCCCAGGGCGATTCAGGTTTCCAATACGGGCGCGCTGAGTGATGAGGGCAATCCATTTGCTCCATGTGGTGTCAGTGGCATGGTGGGTAGTAGGAACCTTTCCTTTAAACATCCACCCCAGCACCGGTAGTTGGGGTGCCAGGAGGAGTTGTGTTTCTGTGCCAATTACCTCCGAGGCGGCTTGAACTCCTTCAAAGGCAGCCAAGATTTCCTTCTCTGTGGGAGTGTAGTTGGCTTCAGACCCTCTGTAACTTCGGCTCCAGAATCCCAGTGGTCGGCCTCGAGTCTCCCCAGGCACTTTCTGCCAAAGGCTCCAGGACAACCCATGGTTCCCGGCTGCAGAGTAGAGCACATTCTTGACCTCTGGTCCCGTTCTGACTGGGCCAAGGGCTACAGCATGAGCGATCTCCTGCTTGATCTGGGTGAAGGCTTGTTGCTGCTCAGGGCCCCAGTGGAAATCATTCTTCTTTCGGGTAACCAGATAAAGAGGGCTCACAATCTGGCTATACTCAGGAATGTGCATTCTCCAGAAACCTATGGCACCCAGGAAAGCTTGTGTTTCCTTTTTGCTGGTTGGTGGGGACATAGCTGTGATCTTGTTGATGACCTCAGTGGGAATCTGGCGCCGTCCATCTTGCCATTTCACTCCCAGGAACTGGATCTCTCGGGCAGGTCCCTTGACTTTGCTCTTCTTGATGGCGAAGCCAGCTTCTAGTAGTATCTGGATGATCCTCTCACCTTTCTCAAACACTTCTGCCGCTGTGCTCCCCCACACAATGATGTCATCAATATATTGCAGGTGTTCTGGAGCCTCACCCTTTTCTAGTGCAGCCTGGATCAGTCCATGGCAGATGGTGGGGCTGTGTTTCCACCCCTGGGGCAGTCGGTTCCAGGTGTACTGCACGCCCCTCCAGGTGAAAGCAAACTGAGGCCTGCATTCTGCTGCCAGAGGAATGGAGAAAAACGCATTAGCAATATCAATGGTGGCATACCACTTTGCTGCCTTGGACTCCAGCTCGTACTGGAGTTCCAGCATATCCGGTACAGCAGCGCTCAGTGGCGGAGTCACTTCATTTAAGCCACGATAGTCCACAGTCAATCTCCATTCTCTGTCGGATTTGCGCACAGGCCAGATGGGGCTGTTGAAGGGTGAGTGGGTTTTGCTGACCACCCCTTGGCTCTCCAGCTCCCGAATCATTTTGTGGATGGGGATCACGGCATCTCGATCCGTCCGATACTGCCGGCGGTGCACTGTCGAGGTCGCAAGTGGCACTCGTTGCTCTTCCACCCTTAGGAGTCCTACTGCAGAGGGGTTTTCTGACAGTCCAGGCAAGGCGTTCAATTGCTTAATGTCTTCTGCCTCTACAGCAGCTATTCCAAAAGCCCACCTGAGTCCCTTTGGGTCTTTGTAATAGCCGTTCCGGAGGAAGTCTATGCCTAGGATACACGGAGCATCTGGGCCAGTCAGTATAGGATGTTTCTTCCACTCCTTCCCAGTCAGGCTCACTTCGGGTTCCACCAGAGTCAATTGTTGTGATCCCCCTGTCACACCAGCAATGGAAACAGGCTCTGCCCCCACATGTCCCAATGGTATCAGAGTACACTGTGCACCAGTATCAACTAAAGCATCATATTTTTGTGGCTCTGATGTGCCAGGCCATCGGATCCACACTGTCCAGAAGATCCGGTTTTCCCGTGCCTCTCCCTGGCTAGAGACAGGGCCCCTCTAACACTGGTTATCATTCCTTTCCTGGGCATACATACTAGAGGTCCCTTCAAGGGGGTCTGACAGATCGTACCCACAAGCTTGGTCATGGGAGGCTGAGGCTACCTTCACTTTGGTAGAACTCCCCCAGTTAGAGTTTCCCTCCTTAAGTTGACGGACCCGTGCTGCCAGGACAGAAGTGGGTTTCCCATCCCACCTCCCCATGTCTTCCCCATGGTCACGCAGGAAGAACCACAGATTAGCCCTTGGGGTGTACCCTCTCTCTCTAGCTGGGGATTGTTGGGCGCTGATTCTGGGGCCTGTGACTCTCACGGGTGCTGCATTAACCTTCCTTATCTCCTCCCTCATCTCCTCTTTAAACTCCTTAATCACAGCTGAGATATGAGCCTGCATTGGGCCATTAATCATACTCTCATAATTCCTAAGTTTGTTGGCAACAGAACCCACTGTCTCCCGGTGGGCATCAGCATTGATTGTTGCAATGAAGGTGGTGTATTGAGATGGCCCAATATTTGCCAGACTCCACAGCATTTGTCCCGTACACCTGACCTTGTCAGGGTCATTATTGTGTCGTCCATCCCTCCCAAAGAGTACCTCCAATACTGCCACTTCCCTCAGCTGTTGGATCCCTTCCTCGAGGGTCTTCCAGCGCATTCTATGATGGTGCTCTTGCATTCTCTCTTTGTGGACAAACCTCTCCCTGACACTCATTAAGAGCCGCTCCCAGAGAGAAAGGGACCCTGGTTCCCTTACAAAAACCTGATTTATACCCGAGTCCTGGGTCAAGGGTCCCAAGTTCCTTGCCTCACCACCGTCCTGCTGCACGCCTGTACCCATAAGATCCCAAACCCGGAGTAGCCAGGTAGCATAAGCCTCACGCCCTCGTCGCACAATGTCTTTATGCAGATTACGAAGACTTTCGTACGTCAGGGACTCGGTGATGATAGCAATCTCTGGCTCCCCTGTGGGTTGTGGGGTTCCTCCATTCCTGTCCCTATCTGCAGGGTGCTCTGCTTTCACCTTAGACTTCCTTGTTTCTACCGGGGCAACTGCTGCTGACCGTGACTGCCTTTGTGGTTCAGCTGGAACCTGGACAGTTGTAACATCTGTGGGTTCCACAGCTGTACTATTAGACTGTCCCTCCTCAAGGCAAAGGGCCGGTTTCTCACCAGCTGGGGAAATGCACTCCTTCAGCATCTCTCGTATCTCCTTAACCAGAACCCTCACCCAGTCTGGGCGGTTCATTTCTGAGGTGGGCTGTGGGGCAGGGTCAGGCTCTGGAGCAGCAGCATCTGGAGTCTGTGGTGTAGGTGTGAGGGTAGTTATCCAGGTTAATCTTCCCTTATCTCTGAATGCTAAATATAACAGGACTATCAGCAACACCACCCATTGTATGGTATCATTAGCACTTAGAAAGGATCTTAACCCTTTGAGAACTGGTGGAGCAGACCCAAAAAGATGGTTAAAAGGTTGGGAGAAAGTTTGCCCAGGCGCTATTTCCTCGCAGTAGGTACCGTTATTAAAGTAACCCCAAAAACATACAGTTAATGTGTGATAGCTATGAATCCATGTACCTGCCTTCCAGAGGAAATTAAAGATCCATGAATTCCTCACCCAATTAACCCAGAAGCCAAACTTGACAATAGACACCGTAGCCGTAGTTTTAGGACCCATTTTTAGATAAGGGTCTGCAAATGGGAAAAGTATAGCTACGATCACATGCCACCCAAACCAAGGTAAACTAGACCACATGGTGATGCTTAAGATGTTTCTACACACAACAACAACAACAAAAAAAACCAAAACCAAATTACTTAAGAACTGTTAATCCTTTTTCCCTCTCAATGCCCTCGGGCCCCACGTTGGGGGCCAAAATCTGTCTTGGTTCGACAAGACAGGAGTCTGTGAAAGAGGGAAAAGCCTCCTGTGCAATGGAGAAGGCAAAACCCCCCCCCCCCTCCCTCTGAATTACCAGGATCTTTAAATTAAAAGGCTCTCAGGCAAAGATATGGGAATGGGAGTAACAATTCTTTACTAGGAGAAAACTAGACAACAATTTAAAAAGGCAAATGCAATCGGTACAAACAAAACCAGTGAAAAAAGTCTAGAACCTGAGGATTCGGGGTGCCAGTATCAGTCCTGCTGGGACGATTGCTCCCCTTGCAGTGGTTGATGAACTGCAGCTGCAGTGGTGATCTTTTGAAGGGTATAGTTTTCCTCTGAAGATCTGGTGGCAGTGGGGCCGGTCTTCCTCTGCGCCGGGGTTGCCTCCGAGCTCCGCCGCCGCCGCCTCCCCGGCTGTTTCGCTGCGAGATCCCGCGAAGAAGAGAGAGAGAGAGCTGCTTCTCTGGGAATCCCGCGAAGAGAGAGAGCGAGCTGCTTCTCTCGGAGTCCCGCCCAGAGAGCTGCCTCCTCTCCCCAAAAAGCTATCCCTTTAAACAATAATAGAGTGCTTGGCTTCCCCCTCTGGGTGGGACCCCTCAAGGTGTTACATTTACCAGCCCGGCAGTGAGTCAGTCAATAGTGTATAAACAAACCATTGCCTCTACGGGGCAAACCATTGTCTTTGAGAGAGATAACAAAACCTGCCCAACCTTTCGACAGATGGCAAATAGAATACAAGTTTATCTTACAACCCAGGACACCCACTCATACCGTTTTGCTGGTGCTGCTCTGTTGATAGATGTCACAGTGAAGGCAAATCGATGGGTATCTTGTGGATGAAGTGAAATGGTAAAGAAGCAGTCCTTTAGATCAATGACAACAATGCTCCACCCTTGTGGAATCATGGTTGGTGCTGGTAACCCATGTTGCAAAGCACCCATTGCTTGCATCTGTTCATTCACCTTTCATAAATCATGCACCAATCTCAATTTTACTGATTTCTTGGGCACAATGAAAATCTGGGTGTTCATGGACTGACAGACAGCTGAACGTGTCCAGCTTCAAGTTGCTCTTGTACTAATTGGTCAGCAATTTGCAGCCATTCTTCTGACATTGGCCACTGCTCAATCCACATGGGTGTTTCAGTCAACCAGGTAATTTTGAGGATGAGCGGCTGCTCTGCAGTGACCATCATGGAAAATGATGATCTGTGGTCAAAACCATCCCAAGCTGGGAAAGCACAACTCTGCCTATCAGTCCTGGAAGCAGTTTGGGTAACGGCATGACATATAGTTGAGTCACGATAACGTGATTTTTTTAGGTTCTACTGTATATCCGTTCAAAATGGTTTGTCCCTCTGTACCCCCCTTGTGCCCTTTTGGTTCGCCCCAGGTTTTCCTGTCAGTACCTGTGTGTCAATCAATCCCTAAAGCCTTGATTTATGCCCCTGCCTCCTCCCGGGTGACTTGTCTGTCACTTGGCGACTTTTCCCCTTTGTCGGGAGGCTTCTTCCGGGGTTGCTAGGTGACTGGACAATGGCCTGGCGTCCCTCCCCTTCTCCCTCTTAAGTGAGCACCCCAGTTGTCCTTCCCTCGGAGAGCCACACCCATGTCTTCTCCCATTGGCTGATCAGGTTTCCCCACCCTCCCTATATTAGTGGTTGTTTGAGGCCCTGACCTCGCTCTCTTCTGTTGGATGCATTCGGGTTCAGTTGGGCTCCGGGGCTCTCCTCGGAGTCTTATTAAGCTTCCGAGTTATCCCTAGAAGAGTGCCACCTCCTTTCATTGCCATTGGGATCAGCAATGTCCTTGGACCCACGAAGGTGCTCTCTAAAGCCCTGCAGGGTGCAGGAGAGGGTGCCTCTCGCTGCCCTATCACCCTGTGGAGAGCTAGCCGGGGATGGCAAGAGATCTGATCTTGCGAAGTGGGGATGAGACGTGGTATTGATTGTCTTCAAAAATTATGCTGATGGGGTTTCTGTTTACTGAAGGAATCTTCATTCCACCCACTCCTACAATGTGGGAACTTGAAGCTCGCAAAGGCCAGTTGGATGGCCCGTACATCTGATTGATAATTGAGACATCTGCTCCTGTATCATGGAGGGGTTCCAATCAAACGCAGTGTGAACCACATTGTAGTCGTACTTTCTTGTATGGATGGTCTTTCAGGTTAGTTGTAAAGAAGACATGGTAGCCAGTGGATCCAAAGCCATTGTCTTGTCTTTCAGATGCAGTTGGCTCTTTTGGGCACTGGCGATGTGGCAGGAAATTTTCAATTGCTACAATTTGGTCAATCTTGCTTCCTTTGGGAATTGTCACAGGTAGTTGCAAGGCATGAACCATTATTTTCACTTGACCAGTGAAGTCTGCATGAATGACGCCTAGAATCATGATCACACCTTGTTTACTTGTGGAAGATCTCCCCATCAACAAACCTCCAACTAGAGAAGTTGTGCTGTACATTGGACCATATACATTGGTAGGAATTAAGGTTACCTTTGTATCATTCAGAGTGACTTCCATTGCTGTGGCCACATCGACTCCAAGACTTCCCCAGGTGGCAGGTGAGTTGTTCAACAGGAAGCTGTTCTTGGAGTCTGTGGGGTCGGGGTATCAATTTATTTCTTCACGCGGTGCCTTGACGTGCTGCGCTGGCCGTTTTCCACCCTGCGACAAGCTTCTGTAGCATGGCTGTCACTGTTGCACCTGTGACACCACACAATCTTCTGGCAATCTCACCAGAGATGACCTGTTCCACCGCATCAAAAGCAGCTGGTTTTAGATGATCTAAGGTTAGGTTGACTTTTGCTGCAATGAAGAGAGTTGTTACCCTTGCTGCTTGACAAGGCAGCTGCAATCATGTGTCCTTGTTGTTGCATAGCATCCTGGATAGTTGCTGTAAATGTCGCAGCTTGGTTGCTTTGTTCTGTGTGTGTGGCTCTAACAAGCATCTCGTCGACTGGACAGCCTTGAGGAAGGGTGGCTAAGATGGTTCTTGTATGTGAGTTAGCATTTTCAAAAGCAAGTGAGCGGAATAAATGATCTTGAACATCTGGTGGTACATCAGGAGCATCCTTCAAGGTAGCTGACAGCCTATCAATAAATTGTCCATATAGTTTGGTGGCTCCTTGCTTTATGGTTGCATAGGATGCAGATTGCTTCTTATCTGGTACTAAAAGCAAAGCTTGATGGTCCAGCTGCTGTGACAATTGATGCATTTCAATAGGGAAGGTAAGTTGCACTCTGTTGGTTGCATATAGACCATACCCAGTCAGCATATCTGGCTGGATTCCATAGAAAGGATCTCCCACTACTGTATGTCTGCTGGTCTCCTCAATTGCCAAACGTCTCTATTCCCTTTCAAACATGAGGAAGTGCGAGGGTGTCAGCAGCAGAGAGGCAATATTAGATGAATCAGCGGGACAAAGCACATGTGCTGTAAATATATATTAAATTATGTTCCTTGCTGCTTCTGACCTGATCCCATAAGTTGTGACTGTCTGCTTAGCTGATTGTAGGATTTTCCACTCATGGGGCTCCCACATGGCATTCCCATTAGATACTATGACAGGACAGGCCAGAGAGCTGACAGCCTTCCAGTCACCATCTAAAATAGCATCTTTTACTACTGACGCCCATCTCGACTGCAATGGATTTTTTAAAACAGCTGGCAATGCCAATTGCTGCTCAGTGGAAGGTTCCACTGATTGAACCTGCTGATTTGAAAGGGTGGCAAGTTGGGCTATTTTTTGCTGTAATATATTTGGTCTTTGTATCTTATTTTGTGATCAATTCTTCCTCCGACAATCCATGTGTATAACTGCTTATTAGATCATATACCCTGCAAGATGAAGCAGGTATCTTCATATTACCTGAAATTTTCCCAGATCAAATTATTTCCAGCTTAGGTCACTGAATTTCTGTTTCATTCACTGATGCACTTAGAGGCTGTCACACTGATGACTGCAACAGATTCCCAGTCAAAAAAAAAAAGACAAGAGTCTGTCATTTATGTGGCAAAGTAGCAACCCTCTATCAGATAGAGCACTATACTCACATACATATAACATCCATCATCACCATAAAATTGAAAGCACAAGATTAAGCATTAGCAAAAGCAACAATGCTAGAGAGACCTATTTCAGGAATAGGATGATGTCAGGCAAATAGATTAATGAACACTGCCAGTGGCAATCAGTAAGGCCAAATGGCACATTCCATAGATAGTACACACAGTCCACTTATTTTGTAAGTGAGAGTAGTGCATCTGAAAGGGTAATTTCCTTAGTGTAAAGTGGAATGCATTACTATTTCTGGGCTCCACTCCTTTGATAGTTTTGTTAGACCATAAATGAAATAGGATGAGAAAACTATACACAAAGGTCAGCATGTTTCCAAAAAACATAGGCCAGTCTTTGTTGGTTTGTCTCTGTGAAAAAAATTTACCTTTAAATTAGTAACAGAACCATCTCAGACTGTATTTTAATTTAGATATGTCAAATGTAGGAACAAAAATTGTACACAGATAGAAATATGAAGTACATTTCAGCTCTCACTGAAAATCAGCAGGTTTGAGCAATATGTTCCTTTAGGCTCTTCTAAAATCTTAGCCTGCAGCCTTATCCATAGGTCACATATATTACTAGTACAGAATAAACTGATATAATTGCTGTAATTTGAAGAAAAGGGGACATTTTTTTTCCTCCATATGCAGTGTTGCTAACCTTGACGATAAGACAATTCAGTGATTTAGAGACTTGTTAAATGTGATTAGACATCATGCCTTGCTTCTAACATTGTGTTATTGAAACATAAGTGCATCAAAGGCATTAATAATAATAATAATAATAATAATAATAATAATAATAATAATAAATATTTTTTCATATGCATTGGTGTCCCAATGAAATGCACTGATGCAACAAAATCAAAACTTCCCACAGGAAGCCATTAGCTTCTGAATATACTAGCTACATTTGTCCATTGTCTTTTTACAGGGTACTTAAAATTATATAGCTATATAATCAAGGTCTAAGAACTTCCTTTCCTTCAAGAAACCCTGAAATGAGCTTTCTTTAAAAATTCTGTTTTAAAGTATAAATAATTTCTAATACATATTTGCTACATATTGGGAATGAAATACCAACTATGAGTAAAACATTATTTCACATAATTTTCAGCTCTTACCCCACACCAAAGAAGAAAAGGAAAATAACCTCCTGGTTTTGAAATAATATCTATTATCTTTTGTATAAAAGAATACTTTTTATAAAAGTTAAAGAAGCTGTTCATAAAAGCATCTTGTTTCTGAATGCTCACTGACCTGTTCTAGTGCAAAGTAGAATGGAAAGAGTAGGAAAAATAAGTAGAATACCTCCTTTTATCTTAATTGCCTAAGATGTAATAGGCAATGAATTATACTGGAAAACACTTTGTCAGTTTCCAGCAGCCTTTCATATTCTCATAGCCTAAAAATTTGCTTTAAGTGTAAGAGAAAAACCAACTGATTTTAACTACGGAAAAAGTTTACCTTTCTCTCAGAGTCTCTTAAAAATGAAGTCCACAATCTCTGGATCTCCGGAACTATGAAGCTAGCATGCTGGCACTCTGTAGAGTGCTGTATCAAGATAGCTATAGAGAAATTTGAATCAGATTAGGAGCATATTCCAGCCTTGAAGTGGTCTTGGGAAAGCAGGCCCACCACTGCTGTAAGGTTTGTTTTGATAGAAGTGGGGAATTGTGGCACTTGCAAAGTGGTCCCTTATCATGCCTGGGAACCTGCCTGAATACACCGTTAAGGTGAAAACTTCCCAAAGTGAACCTGGAAAAACCTTATTGGTGCATGCAGAATGCATGAGTCCTGTTACACTTCCAAACTTGAGCAAACAGGTTTACACATTTCTGACCACATTGCCTGTTCTCTGGCAGGAGTAAAGTCCAGCTAAGTATATATGAATGTGGAGTTGCGTTATGTATATGTTTTATTATCCCTGTATTATGTATTGGTTTATTCCTTTGTACCCCCGTGTGCAACTTGGTTTATCCCCAGTTTTCCCGCCTTGTCCGCCCTTCCCGCCTTCCCAGTATCTATCCATCACCCTGAAAGAGGCATTTTACCCCCCCCGGGTGCCTTGTCTATCACTCGGTGCCCCTTCCCATCCATCCAGAAGCTTCTACTCAGGGCACCGGGTGATTGGGCGAGGACCTGGGGCTCCCCCCATATCCTTCCCCCATTGGACCCCACCATATCCCCCCATCCCGGAGCCACCCCCTATCGCTATCCCCATTGGTCGTTGGATACCCCTCCCTTACAGTTTATAAGCCAGTGCAAGCACCTTGTGCTTGTTCCTGTTGGCTGGCATCGTTCTAGGACATTTGGCCCCGTTGGGCTACAATAAACTCGGACTTAGCCCCCAGCAGGATCCGCTCTTCATTTACCACCGCGAGGCTTGCTAGCGCTGCTCGGGACCCACAAAGGCACTCTCCAAACCCCAGCTGGGAGCGGCGGAGGGTGCCTCCATCGCCCGCCCTCGCCCCAGGATGAGAGCTAGCCGGGGCTGAGACAAAGGGAACCGGGGCGGGAGCGCGGCATATGAAATGTCTGAAATGTTCTTTCTGTTTACAAGAAGAAAAGACAGAAATAGTCTCATTATCCACTGAAGCTTGCCAGCTTAAACCAGAGGGGTAAATAGCAAATACTTCACTGTAATAAAAATAACTTGTTCTGTTAACTAGAAACTTGTTTATGCATTTGATTGGAGAAAAACAGCATTACCACAGAGAATATTTAGTATTAATTATGCTGTGACTTTTTTTACTTTAACATTTTGAACAAGAAAGCTATTTTTTTTCAAATGCATTATGAGCCTTGACTATTGTCACTCAATTTTGGTCAAGCTGTAAAAGTACAAAATTGTGTTGAATACAATTAAAGCAAAGTTTTTCTGCTTACAATAATTTCACCCTATAGCTAGAAGTTTTCTTTTTTTTTTTTCATTCAAATTAGCCCTGAGAAGATTCACAGGCATATGTCACAGCTTGAGAATCATCATATGAGAAAAATATCAAAAAAGAAAGCAAAATCTACTAGAGAAGAATCCATAAAATCATCTAATCTTTTTTTAATTAGACTAGCTTCATTGAAAAACAAGGAGAAAAACAACAATCTTTAACAAAATCAGGTTTTTTTTAATATAATCAGATGGATGGAAAAAAAAAAGGAACTCTAAAAATGGTAGGGGTGCAAGAAAAACAATAGTTTTTAGAGTGAAACTCTATTTTATATATTTTTTTAATATCATGGCCAATTCAGAGAGAAAGTTTTCTAGAAACTGCAGAATTCACATATATTTTCATTTTCCTTTCACTTTACTAAATAGCTTATCCAGAATTTATATTAAACAAATACAGATGGAGGTGAGAGTGCTAGAATGGGTCATTCCATGAGTAACAAGAGTTGTGTTGCTTCATTGTTTGAGACTATAAACCTATTTTTTTACTCTGTCTTTTACTTTCTATTCTTTCAGTGCTGCTATGATTTTGAGTCACTGTTTGCATCTCTGTTAATTTAGTTTTGCAGCTCTTAGGCAATCTAGAATTCAAGAGGAAGCTTTCTTCCATTATTTAACACTGTTGAACAAACAGATGCCTCTGCTTGGAAAGGGACTACACAATCAAGTTATATGTCCGACCAAATAATTAAAAGTGGTATATCTACTCCAAACTGCTTTATTTCTGTTCAAGAACCTAAAAAAAGGACACACTGGTGAAAGAAAAAATGGAAAGGGAAAGAATATTGGTATAAGGAGGGTCAGCTGATGTTTAGGAAATTACTGAAGCCCAAGATCAATCATGATACTCTTCAGTTCATGATCGTGGAAACCAAGACACTGTGTTACAGTCATACCACAAAGAAGATGCAGTTCCAGATTAAAATTTAAAAAATAATTTAAAAGAGGAAGAAGATTTAAAATTAATATGTATACATATACATATATATATATAAATTAAGTTTAATTAAGAAAGTTTTTGAAAAATGATGTCAGTTTTGATCTTGAGAAGCAAATTTGATCAATGACACTGTAAATCACACATTCCTGTGTCTTGGTTTGACAAGACAGGAGTCTGTGAAGGAGGGCAAAAGCCTCCTGTGCAATGGAGAAGGTAAACCCCCCTCCCTCCGAATTACCAGGATTTTTAAATTAAAAGGCTCTCAGGCAAAGATATGGGAATGGGAGTAACAATTCTTTACTAGGAGAAAACTAGATAACAATTTAAAAAGGCAAATGCAATCGGTACAAACAAAACTAGTGATAAAGTCCACAACCTGACACCCTGAGGAGTCGGGGTGTTGGTAGCAGTCCAGTTGAAATGATAGCTGATCCTCTTGCAGTGGCTGATGAATTGCAGCTGAAGTGGTGATCTCTAGAAGGGTATAGTTTTCTCTGAAGATCTGGTGGCAGTTGGGCCGGTCTTCCTCTGCACCGGGGCCGCTTCCGAGCTCCGCCGCCGCCGCCTCACCGCGCTCCAGCCGTTTCTCTGGTAATCCTGCTGAAGGAGCTGCTTCTCTGGCAATCCCGCAAAGAGAGAGCTGCTCTGTCTCCCAAAAGGTACCCCTTTATACAATAAAAGAGTGCTTGGCTTCCCCCTCTGGGTGGAGCATCTCACAATGGGATGGTGTTACGTTACCAGGCCTGCAGTGAGTCAGTCAATGGCCCATTAACAAACTATTACCTCTTCGGAGCAAACCATCATTCTTGGAAGAGATAACAAACCTGCCCAACCTCCAACAGGTGGCAAATAGAATACAAGCTTATCTTACAAACCAGGACATTATCCACCCCTTATTCTATTTCCATCTGCACACCATGAAATCTTATACCCAGTTCTCTCTTAAGACCAAGTTTCCCTGTGGTACACAGCGGGTCTCCCCATCTTTCTGCATTACCCACCAAGTGTAACCAGGTCCTTGAGCAAAGACAATCCCACGAATGGGTTGGTCTTTGCCTGAGGTGGGATTAATCCAAACAGTTTTCCCTAAAATACCTTTCATATGTACTACAGGGACCTTATCTCCATCTACTGTGTGTAAGGGTTATGACTGGGCAGCTTAAATTCTTCTGAAATGTTGGAACTCACAATGTCTCTCAGACATTTTTAGAGGTTCCAGGCCTTGGTCAGAAGCATTTTAGACCCTGGCAGGCAGCTGGAAAATCAGCTGTGATTTTGAGTTTGAGCCATGGAATGAGTTACCAACTTTGGAGGTGTAACAAGCAGTCACAAAAGGTTAGATAGTATAGTAGAAATAGTTACAAAGTAGAGGGGAAATTTTTTTAGTATTGTACAGGGGGGGTTTAGCACCTGTACAGGGGGGCTTTTACTTTGTACATGGGGGTCAGAAGTTCTAAGATGGAGGAAAGTTGGCTGATCCTGTTCTTCCTCTTTCTTTTTCCTTACCTCCATGTTCTTGGTGATGTTGGCATTCACAGATTGGTTTAGAGTAGAAAAGCACTTTGTAATATAGGTAGTAGGTATTGGGGGAAAACTATAAACATGTAATACGTAATATATAATATAAAAGATAGCAGCAGCCCTGGGTGGGGGGAGACGAAGAAGACAGCAGATAGAGAGGATGTCAGGGTGTGTGTGTGCCTCTACCCAGGCCGCTGACCAAGCAGCCACAGCCCGAAAATATAATCTGTTAGATAACTAGCAATAAATTGTCTTGAGAGCGAACAACAAGAGACTGCGGAGTTTTTCTTTGGAATCAAAGGTTGGAGGAGAAATTTCACCACCACATGGGAACCCAGAATAAGGTCTGGGTTCCCACACAAAGCCACTAATTAGAATGGCAGAATTCATAATTCATTTGATACTGCAGTAAATTCCAGCAAAAGTCATAGAATCAACACATTCCAGAAAGCCTGATATCTGTGGTATAATCTTAAAAAGAAAGATATAAGCAATTTTTTTTCCTTAACCGTTGCTATAAGAAAATACTGGTTGAAAGTTTAAGGAATAAGTACCTTGTGACAGTTTTAGACCTTTTTTAAAAGTATATATGTAGTAGCCATTTACATAAAAATTCTTATACTAAATAATAGAGAAAATATCACATGCATATTTAATATACCTCAAATTTTGTATGCCACTGACTATTTTTTTCAATAGTTTGCCACTGAATTGCAGATTTGAATATTTTCTGTTCTTTGTACAATGCCAAGTTTTCAGTGTCAATTTAACAGCTTAAGTGACAGGAACTTAAAATTTTAAAATATATATATCTACACAGACACTGGATTTTAAACTTCTTTGAATTTGAATAAAATGAGATATTAAAATCATCTTGTGAAATATTTATTCATATTAGACAAAAAAGAATAGCTCATGCATAACCCAGAACAAAGCAACCGTATAATGCAAAGAAAAAAGGAAGGGTTGCGTCTTGACTTTCCTCTCATTTTAGAGTGGATTATTATTCTTAAAATAGAAAGGACAAACAAAATAAAATAAATATTAAATCTTGGTCCTAAGGCATTCTTACTTTTGCTTATACTTCACCATTATGTGGTTTTGAACACCTCTTATTCAAGAATAATTGTGATGCTATATAAATTTTTAAAAAAAGTTAAAATAAGTTTTATTTTATAATTTTAGTGAAGAACTTGGTGTAGTAGATAAAATACTACCTACCCTTTAGATGAATGAAAAATAATTGACCTCATTAACCTTTATTCTGAACAATTCTTATTGAACAACTGACAAGATCTTTCAAGCTGCCAGGTTGTTCCTATGAGATACTAGTAATGTAAATTTAAATTTAAAAACAAAGAGTTCAAATAGAAAGCAAGAAGCTTTTTGCTTTTATGAATACTTTTAAGCCTGAATTCAGGAAACAAACTTTATTATGCCAAAACACATCAGTCCACACACACACTAGGTGTGCAGTGGTTTGCTGCCCAGCAGTGCTGTCCAGGAGACCACCACATTCTTATGAAAATGCTGGTATCCAAGATAATTCAAAGACACAGGTTGCTGCAACAACATGGCTGCACTGCTTTCAACATCCAAAATAATCAATTTAAAGCCAAATTAAGCTTGAATGTAAGAGCCTAAGGTGAACTTTAATGTTTCACAATTTGATAAATTCTAAACATTTTCTCTGAGGCTTTGACCAGTTTTTTGTTGATGACATGCACACCACAACTGCTTTTGCAAAATTTCTCCAGCAGAAGCTCCAGCTGCAACATTCCTTGCTGAAGCTTTACATGGCTGCCTGATCAACCTATTTTGCTGCTTCTCTTTGTATTCCTACTGAAATTTCTTTTTGCCTTTTCTTTGCCCATCCTGTAAAAACATCTTACCATTGTAAGCAAACAGCTTTGCCAAACATAAATTTAAAGGAACAGAAATGACTTTGCATACAAATGAAAGAACTGAAAGTTGGTTCACATCACCTGTAAAAACAAATAAATTTCATCTTTGCAGTGGATACAATTAACTCATTGGTTTGAGCTACACAACAATATTCATTTACTGAAAACACTAGTAAGTTTCTGTGACCATTTATGTATTTTGGCCATGTTTGTCCTGATGGTTCAGTTCACTGGGATTTTAAAGTATTTTGTTTGATTCTTGAATAGGACATTGAATAGATAGTGAAAAAGTAATGCTGATTTATAAAAAAATTACTGTATGTGTTATTATGAGATCTTGGTAAAAAAGATGCTTTTTTGAATAAAAATATGATGAATCCATTTCTACTCAATTACACCAAAACTAAAAAAAATATCTTAATAGATACAAAATTGTATTGCCACAGAATTTTTTAACTTAAATAGTTATTTTTCTAACTATCACCTCCAACACTGCAAAACCATTTTACATCTTTACAGTTGTTGGTACCTAACAAAAGAAATTCTGCACCATGTAACAGCTAACAGAAGTCAAAACTATATTGATAGAACAGTAACAGATGCCTTAAGATCTATTTTAGTGTAAGAACTCCAAAACAATGGGAAACATAACGACACAACTTGATAATAAATTCACTTCAAATTTAAGCATGCAGTAGTTGAATACAGTTGGAGCTGTAACAACTAATGGTTTGTCCCCTTAATACCTTTCTTTAAAAAAAAAAAATGCACTATTTAGCAGCCATATCAATGTCACCAAGTTTGAAACAGATGTTTGTAATGCTGACAGTGCAATGTGCAAATTTCTGTTTATATGTATGTATATATATATATATATATATATATATATATATATATATATACATACACACAATTTTTAAACTAAATGTTTGAGAAATTTTGCACCACTAAGCTAAAATTCATGTAAACTCCAGAAATTTAGTACTTTGAGTATGAAGTTACAGAAAATACAGAATATTCTGAGTTGGAAAAGACCCACATAGATCGAATCCAACTCTTAAGTGAATGGGCCGTACAGGGATAAAACCCACAACCTGGCATTCTTAACATCATACTCTGACCACCTGAGCTAATCTCAGAGCTGAGATCAACAGAAATTAGTTTTCCCAAGAGTAAGCTGAATTATTCCAGAATGAACAAGACAGGCAATCCTCAGACATGGCCAAGAAAAGCATCTAATAGACTCCTAGGTATTACTTGATCCTTTGTTTTTAACTTTGCTAAAAAAAAAGATAAACTCAGGGAAACTTCAGGGGCCTCATGCCTAAACATGAGGCTTTAATGACCATCTAATTTAAGAAGTGGTCATGCTTATGCAAACAAATTTTATTTTGTCTGACTATACCACTAGTGAGATGGAAGGTACAAGTAGGTAAGAGAGAGAGAGAGAAAGATAGGAATAAAAGGGTGATGCAACTCCCTCATCCCCTGAGGCAGGCTGGAAGCTTTAAGACACAGTGCCTTTAGCTATCCAAGGCTGAACTTCAGCAGAGGCTCCTCTGCACCCAACCTAACTGCAGCAAGATCCTTGACTGGGCCAGGATGAAATAAACACATGGAAAATAAAGTTATTAATTCTTAGTCTCCCTAGATAACACTGCTGCAGTCTAAAAAAATATGACAGTGCTACAGATAAGGATGTTTTTCCATCTATTCCCATTCCTCCTCCAGATATGAAATAAGGGAAATCACAGTTAATGGATGACAGTTTATATGCTGGGATTCCACACCACATAATCACAAGTGATAATAATTTTCTCCAATAATATTAAGGACTCAAGCAGAAGCCATTAGAATTAAATATAAAAGAATGTATACTCTAGAATGAAGGCTTTGTACTGAGAAGCTTTCCCTGCCATTGAGCAGGGTAAAGAAGCTATAGCCTCCGTTAGGTAATCATATGCTAAAACTAAAAATTAGCATAAAAGACTGCTTAAATGACTTCTACAAACTCCTGAAGTGCAGGAGAAGGATGTAAAGTTCATGCTGGATGTGGAGTTGCGTTATTTGTATGTTTTATTATCCCTATATTATGTATCGGTTTATTCCTTTGTACCCCCGTGTGCAACTTGGTTTATCCCCAGTTTTCCCACCTTGTCCTCCCTTCCCGACTTTCCAGTATCTATCCATCACCCTGAAAGAGGCATTTTACCCCCCCCCGGGTGCCTTGTCTATCACTCGGTGCCCCTTCCCATCCATCCAGAAGCTTCTACTCAGGGCACCGGGTGATTGGGCGAGGACCTGGGACTCCCCCCATATCCTTCCCCCATTGGACCCCACCATATTCCCCCATCCCGGAGCCACCCCCTATCGCTATCCCCATTGGTCGTTGGATACCCCTCCCTTACAGTTTATAAGCCAGTGCAAGCACCTTGTGCTTGTTCCTGTTGGCTGGCATCGTTCTAAGATATTTGGCCCCATTGGGCTACAATAAACTTGGACTTAGCCCCCAGCAGGATCCGCTCTTCATTTACCACCGCGAGGCTTGCTAGCGCTGCCCAGAACCCACAAAGGCACTCTCCAAACCCCAGCTGGGAGCGGCGGAGGGTGCCTCAATCGCCCACTCTCGCCCCAGAGAAGAGCTAGCCGGGGCTGAGACAAAGGGAACCGGGGCGGGAGCGCGGCAGCTGGAGGACTACTAGGATATGGAAAGACCAAAAGAAAGACAGTAATTCCTTTCTAGCAAAAGGTACCTGAGAGATAAAATGCAATTCCTACTTCAACTGTTGGGGCACCATCTACCTCTGCATCCAGTCTATCTTTTTTGTTGTTGTTGTTTAAAAACTGAGGAGTACAAGCTTTTCTATTACCTCCCTTTTTCACACATACTCTTACTCTGTTTCTATATTTTGAAATCATTATGATATTTAAAATTAAAAACCTAAACACAGATCAGGAGTACATTGTAGCTGCTGTATTAAAGTATTAGAGCAGTGAAATTTCATTTGGTTCAAAATTAGAGCAGAGGAAAAAAAAAAAGACAGAGAGGGTGGTGATGAAATAGGGGGGCAAAAAATATTGTCTCCTGAAAGAGGTTTCCCTTTTGCAAAGCATCATTAAGTCTCCATGCCTTCATAATTTGTTCTTTCATCTACACAATAAATTGCCTACAATATCACTGGAAAAATATGTATTATGGAAGACTGATCAAAATGTTACCTCTGCATGCTGCAGAATCCTCTGTCATTAGGAAACTATCCCAGTGCTGCCGCTAAAGTAACCCAATAAGTTATAGATGGTCAGAACATTGTAACCAAAGGATCTGTGACTAAGTTGACTTTTTACTGTAATCATCTTTGTCCAGTGAAGTTGGCCTTTGCTGGAACGACACACTAATCAGTATCAACATATCTGTGAAATTCCTGTCTGTAGAGCAAAGACCTTAATGAAAACTTCCTGGTATGCTTATACTTTCTACAATGCTTATCAGTTTCAGCCCATTCTATGATGTCTTTAAAGATGGCCAAAGTGAACAGAAAAAATAATGATACAGTAGGAAGAAAGAGCAAAAGTTACAAACAGCAAGTAGTGAGGAGCACAGTGGTATGAGCTATAGGGAAGAAAGCCTGCCTAGTGAGAGACAAAAAGACCAACACTGATAAAGGAAAGATAGAGTCAATAAAGGCACTGAGAAGAATCCCACATGTGGCTGCGAAAACTTAATTTCTTTGTTCAGATGATTCCTTGGGGCCTACAGAAGGAAAGTGTGACAAAATACACAGCCAACAGTTATCTTCATCCCTTTCAATAACCAGTCACATATAACCTCTGACCTCTGGCTTCAAATAATCTTTGGGACTGACTTCAAAGTTGCATCTGACATTTCCTATTGTTTCTCCTTTCCACCAACAGCATTGCATTCTCCTGCTTTGACGAAAGGCTGACGTGATTGAAGACAGGTTCAAAGTACCACTGCTTTATTCTCAGGCATTCCAGATTCTGTCTCAGCTGGATTACTTCCTCCATGCTGTACAGCATTCTTAAATCCTACTAACCAAGGAGTCCTCAAGGACCCTGTAGGACAGAGATAACCCAATGTGTAGTGACAAAAAGTCTGATATGCTCAATGTATAGATCAGTTAGAAGAGCAATGTATGTCTTCTTACAGTAGAACACTGCCTGGCAGGGATAAGTAGCTAGCAGTATGCCATGCACAATTAGAGAACACACATACAATTGTTAGCAATGAAGCTTCAAAGTTGGAAATATTTTAACTTTTTTCGCTTTATAACTGAAAGGGTACTGTAAGCCTCCATGAACCACTGCTGCTGTACAGAGCAAGAATGTCAAAATTAGAATGTTTTCAATTGCAGTGCAAATAACTGAAGGTGCCACTACCCTTTTTGCAGAATTGGTGTGTGTATTCCTGAAACTGTCAACCTGTCTACATGTGAAGTTGTTGCATACACAGAATTTTTATTTGCTAATGCTCTTCCCAGATATTTAAAACACTTAAATATTCATATTAAAACCCCTTTCTTAATCTTATGTAAAACTTAATAAACAGCTGTTCTTTGGTCTATTCACACTACTGAAACTAAGAGCAAGACTGTCATAAGATCACTGAGCTAGAACAGAAGCCTCAGGCTCCTAAGCAAAGTCCCTTGCTATGGAGTATGCTGTGTGATTTAAATCCCCTTCACAATGTAAGACACCTACAAATAAAGAGGAAAAAAAAAGACACAGCAGGCTTCCTTCCTAAAAATTTTGTTTGGAGGAACATTCCAGAATTTGTTTACTCAAAAAACTAGGAATTTTCCAGTTTATGAGTTATATTTATTCAGAGTAAAAAAATACCCACTTATTTGTGTTAGAATGGCTCTTTAGACAGCTAGTTCTTTTCTTCACAGTATTTACACCTGATAGGTTTGCAAATTTCACTCACAACTCTATTTAGCCTTTTGTTTGCTAGAGTAAACAAATCAAGCCTTTTCAGTTGAAGGGGCTTTGCTGGCTCACCATTTTCTTGACAGTGTTCTGCACTTGCAGCTGCTTGAGCTCTAGTTTGTCTTTCCTCCTTGTTCCTGAAGATAATGGTTCATAATTTGTTTCATCAAAATCTTAATAGCACTGATTGTCTCATTTCTTTTTTTTTTTTAATGTAACATAGTTCTAATTGCATACTGCCCTTTTTGCAAATGCATCACAATAGCAGTTTATAGCTGCACCAGCATACTAAGACGTACCCTTAGCCACTTATTTCCACATTAGGAACTCTCAAAGGAAAAAGCCTAAATGACAGCAGAAATAAGAGCAATGAAAGCAGAAAATTAGTGACAGACAATCTAATAGCAAACATTCTCTTTGTAATATATTAGTCTGCTTTTGTGGCCTCCAACTTAATTTTGTTGGCAGATTATACTGAAAATGTTTCCCTGTTATTAATGTGAGGGTCATTAATGAAAACATTTAAGAAAATTACTCCCAATGCTAACCTTTGAGAAACACTAAGGATTTCCCTTTGCTTGGTATTTCTTCTTTCAGCATGAATAGTTGCATTAGCCAATACTTTATCCTCCTTTTTAATGACCTACATTGCTTTCTGTAACTTCTGATTTAAGACATAATCATGTAAAATTTCCTACTGAGGGCTACATAAAGGAGGTCTATCTTATTTTCACCAGGGGAAAACCTCTACACTATGCTCTATCACATTAATCTCCAAACCTTTTCTTTTTCTCCTTCTGTTCCAAGCATCATGATTGTATCAGCACCACTCAAGCTTTTTCCAAATGAAAAACTTAAATGAAAAGCAGAAAGGATGAGATCCAAACCAGCAGTGGAAGGAAAGAGCAAGGATTAAGGATAGAATAATTAACAACAGTGTTTACTCAGCTGTTAACATTCTACTAGAACATATGAGGTGTCTTTTCTTCAACCTGCAGAAACACATGCCTTGCTATACTTTCTCTTGTGATCAGAATATTATCAGCAGAAAATTACTGGGGCTGCTAAACACCTGTGTCTCACTCCTGTAAGGAAAAAAAAAATCACAATGCAATCAAGATATGCATTTGGAACTGGCTGCTTTACCACTGTGTAGTAAGAGAAGAAGCCAATGCCTACAGTCTTGGTTAGCTTTGGGAAGGAAAGGCAGGGGCACTGAAGTTAGAGGGTGCTCCAACATGCCCTTCAGTCTGGACATTGAGGGAAATCAGCACTGAGGATTGCATCATGCAGAGTTCATGCTCTATAACCGGGAATTAACCAAGAAGAATGTATATTGTAACTTGATGTGGACAGCCATCTGTTCATCCATTAGGACTTCCAGGGAAATCATACATATAGAAACAACAGTTAATCAAAAGGCAGGGATCAATGCCTTGGACTTGGAAGTCACACAACTGATCTTATAGGTGTCACTTATTTTTCTTCCAATATGTTTTTTAGCCTAAATTTGTCAGGAAATGATGAAGGTGTGAATACATTTCAGGTACACCTTTGTCAGGCAGAGAACAAGTAGCACATTTAACTTCTGAAGATGACCAAATTTGTTAGACTTACTATGCAATTTGACAGGTGCTCCACACAGTGAACAAAAGGCCAGAGCATGAGTATAATCTTCAGTAAAAGCAGAAAATTAATCTGAATTTTAATCCTGTTTCTCTTTTCAAGTTTCCAGAGGCTGAAGTGTTCACAGTACAAACCTATTCATTTTGGTTGCAAACCCAACTTCTTGTAAAGAAGGAACTAAATCCGAGTAATTATATTAAAGCACTATTATTTTTAGAGCCTTTCATCTTAGATTCAAGAACAGGCAGGATCCTAAGAAGGAGCAGTGTCTACTGTAAGGGAAGTGTACATACATATGTATATATGTGTGTGTATGTGTGTGTGTGTCTCTGTGTGTGTGTGTGTGTGTGTGTATAACTTCACTCTTGCACATACCCCTGTAATTAAACATCTATAGATTTAGGACTGCAAAGATGTTGTTACACTGACCTTTCCTGACATAAAGGTTTGATTTAGAACTTTAAAAATTGTTTAGGCATATAAGACAGCAATTTACAATCTTTATTTGAAGACTCCAAAAACCCAATCACCTATCAGAATAAGCTATCAAAGTAAATTTTATGAATTACAAATATGCAGTAAGCCCTCCATATAACTCATTTATCAATATAAATGGCAATAGCTCATTTGTAGTACAATTGGAATGATTATTTTCCCTAGCATACATTTTGACACGTTATTTCTCACATTCTGTTAAACCCTGACATATTTCAACCTTCTTAAAAGATATTCTTACTTTTAAAACAGAATTTGTATTTCCTAAATAATATACAGGTTTGCTTTCAAATTTCCATTTCAAGGGTTCAATTAATTCAAGTGTAAGCTACAAAAGCTATTCATCATCCAATCTGACTGTCAAAATGTAGAGGAAAAAGTAAGTTAATTTTCTTCTATTCAAATTTTAACAGAAGAAACAGAAGTTCACATCAGATGAAAGCTTCCATTCTTTACTGGTTTTTCTTCTTGCTGTCCCCAGCATACAAATGTCAAAAAAACCCACAAAACTTTAATAGCTTTAACATCAAATTAAAAAAAAAAAAAATTATAGTTGTTTAACCTAATTATGACTTTGATGAATGACTCAGAAAAAAATCCAGAAAATAAAGCTTCTATTTTATATATCAAATCCTTCTGGTTCAATGATAGGCAATCTTCAAAGGTAGCAGAGCTTTGGTAAGGTTTCTTCTGTATTATCCTAAGCTTCTCTGATTTACCTGAACTTCGGAAGGTCCAGTGGCTCATAGACCCTTGAATATTCTTGTTTGGCACAGTTTGCTGTAGAGAGCACAAATTATGTGTCTGCAAAATTATCTGTCCTCCTTTGTGTACTGGCAATCAGGAGAAATGATTGTCTTGTCCCTTGCCTACATTTGGCAACTCTAAGAGGAATTTCAGTTCTCAGCATAATCTAATTTACCTATATGGAAAAAAACCCTGCAAGAAACAAAGAAAAAAACAACACCACAAAATAGCATAAACACAAACCAAAACCAACTCAATGTACTGCAAGGGGAACTAAGTAGCTTCAGTATTGATATATTCCTTTCTTGGTATCTATAGCTATTAGTTTGAAAACTATGCCAATTAAAATAAATGTTTCTCAAAGAAATGAACAAAACAGTTTAAGGACATCAGTCCTTAGCAAAAAGATGAAGTGTCCAAGTGTATGCTTACAACAAATGGAGTCAGCAATAGAAAGTAGCTCAAAAGGTGACAAAATTATAAGAAGAATGCCTGGTCAGAAGGTATGCCAGGTAAAATTATATTTCTCAGATCAATGATGCAGCAAAAAGGAGAGGGAGATATGTGGACTGGAATCTCAGTAGCATAAAAATTTGGAAGTGTCTCTTTCCTCTTCATGTTACTTGGGCCCTCACCATGCTGTTCTCTACTTCCACATCAAAAACTGAACGAGACACATCCTGCACCACACCTCTATTTCTGAGCTTCAAATAAACTGAGCTATTGGCAAAGTTGTGATTTATATTAATATGTAAGGCACAAGAGTCAATTACATTGCCTCACATTTTAGAAGTCTCAAGTGACTTTCCATTTCTGGAAAGGAAACTGATGCAAATTAAACTAAACTGCAGAGAAAATAGCTGCTGAAGTTTCATCAAGGCTTAATTTGCCTGGTTATTTTCTCTGCAACTCCATGAGTTTAAGTTATGACTCAGTCTAATTTGGCTATACAAGTGAATCAGGATACTACTTAACACTTTATGGAAAATTCCATGAGGCAGCTGTAAAGTTAAACAATAAAGAATATCATACCATCATGGAAGCCAATGAACTCCTTTATATATTTTTGAGATGTGGTCTCTGTATTTATTTTTAAATTAAAAATTGGGTTAGCCAAATTCCAAGTAAACCAGAAAACTCTAGTCTTAGAATTGTTCTGATATGTACTAGACATAAGTGTTTTACAGTCTGTAAATGCTTGAAACAGAGAATTAAAGTATTTGAAGAAGGACTGATCTGGCATGATTGCAGTATAGATACAGAGAGTTCTGAAAATTGACATTTTAACTTGTGTCCAAGTGATCCTTTGGCTAATCATCAAAAGCATTATGCAGTTTAATACAAGTAGCTTCGAAGGTAAAACAACACAGTAGTTTTGAGTGGAGAGGGTATAGGTTTTTTCTAAGAATTTAGGACCACTCAAGCCCTTATGGATGTTTTAAATCATTACACATGCTAGTGCTGTTAGTTACACTGATATCCTTCCATAAAGGGGTTGAAATGTGAACATAACTATGACGGGCTCAGATCATCCTTCTCCAAGGATAATATAAAGAACAAAAAGCAGAATTAAAATCAACTCATATTAGAGTGCATAAAGAACATATTAAGTATAGAATAGAAATAAAGTTCTGTGATGTACTGGAGAAAGCTGGATCCAAACTCAACTGCAGCTTTTTAGGATAAGAGTTGAAATGTTCAAGGACAGTGGACCTTTCCTCAAGTATTGTATCATTGTTCACATATCAAAAAATCTGAAGTTTAGTCAGCACCTGAGACAAGTATATTATGGAGCTTCAAGGCCTGTGACACTTTTCCTCAATGTAATTTCTGCGGGAGCTCTTGTCCCCTCAGACAAATTCAGCAGCTATCTGCTGGGAAGCAGGGCAGAAAGAGAAGGACAGGAAGAATACAGGGAGGGAGAGGGGGAGGGAGAGGGGGAGGGAGGGAGGGAGAGATCTTCTATAGTAGACAAGGTTTCTCTTTTAATCTCCTCCCTGCCCTGCATCTTTTCTTCTCCTTTTCTTTGACTAAACAGTAAGGCTTAGAGATGATAATACTAGAGATAATACTAGAATGAGAACTTCAGGACAGCTGGCAAATAACATATTAAAACAATACTGTAATTAATTAGTTTACTGAAGGTCATGTCCACTAGATTTTCAAAATAAAGGGGAAAGATTCCTTTCAGCCCAAAGCTAAGGAATCAGATTTTCTGATAAACTACTTTCCACAGCAAATAAAAATTGTCTAAACATTTAACAAGACGGCTCTTGATCTTCTGCTACATTCACAAAACAAAACTTTTTATTGAAGGATATTAAAATCCCACATCATATCTACAAGAGTTTCTCATAGATCCAGCAATGATAAAAAAAGACACTATAATATCACGTTAGGTCAATGGACACAATAATTAAATATTGCTTTTAAATAAATGGATCTCATTTTTTTAATCTGTATGGGCTATTTAAGGATAATTTAGAATTTTTCCTATATATAATATATACACAAAGAAATTTAATGGTAAAAGCATTCATCCTTTGCAGTTTATGTTAGGAAAAATAAAGTAAAAGAAAATTCACAATTTACTGTCACGCAACGAATTATCTCATAGATGTACACTACCTGCATATTATTTAACTTCTATCAATAAATACAAACACTGAATTAAAAATTTAAGATCCTTATGGAATATGCATCCTCTGTCAAAAGTTATAACTTTTGAGCAGCAACTGGCAAACCAAAAATTTTTTTCACCAGCTCTGAAAATAAATTCAGCCAAGGACAGTAACTGGTGAACCATGAAATTGTGGTCTTCACACTGACAACAGAAATGCTAGATGAAATTTATATAGGCCTGCTAGTATCACATCTGCTGAATCTTATTCTCCAGAATCTTCTTACCCAAAATCCATTTCCAATGCATATAGCAGTCTAATCATTTGCTGTATCAATGCTAGTTTTCAGCATCATATTGATCAAATTCTTTTTTCCCTGAAGTTTCAACATCAGAAATTATTACCTTCATCCCACATTTTTAAAAGGAAGGTGGCAGCCACCAGTATGTATGAATGTTAGGATCAAATTAACTATCTTGGGATTCATTAAAAACTAACCAAAAGAAAAACCCAAACAAAATATAAAACAATAGGGTATGCAAAAATGGACCATGAGAGAAAGTGCATTCTATAAAAACAAAAAAGCATTAATACATACATTAGATGAATACTTTTGTATGATTAACAAATACTGTTTAGAAGATAGGTGAGTATGCTTGGTTTAGAAAAAGGTTTGATTCTTTTCCTTTAAGAAAAATGGTGACTGTTAGCATTGGATTTATTTTTTAAAAATTTTATTGTTCACTTTAGCATTCACTTGGAAAGCAGGAAAACTTCACATGACTACTGGAAGAAATGTTAAAGTATATAATTTATCAATCTGGAATAACACCAAGAAAATTCTCAATGCTTTCAAATGAGTCCTTCTTCAACTCATTTATATTACTGGATATACACAAAATATGGAATGCCACATGTTAAACTACACAGTTTTGCAATACAAATTATTAATGCAGATGATGTGAGAGCACCTTCAGATAAAAAAGCTGTAAACAGATCAAATACAGAAAACAATACATACTGAAAAATATATTCTCTCTTCATTACTCTCATGCCAATATTTAATGCTTGTAACAATAGCCAGTTTCACTTAAATGTAATTGTAATTTTCTTCAAGAACAATTTTTCCCCATATAAATTAAGTAGTCACAAATCCAACTACCTGTTCTATAGTTGTACTGCACAACTTTGACAATCTGCAAACTAAACACTGAAGAGAGCAAAGCACAGATTTATATGTTTATAAAATTGTAGCATTACATCTGGGCAACCACTGTGATAGCAGAGTCTCCTGCAAGCCAGAGACTCAATCCAGACACAGCAATCCACCATTTCCCTCACTAAATGTGCACATATATTCATACCGGTGCACACCTACTTTGTCAACTGCCAAAGCAAGGTCACAAATCCAGAAAATGGTTTTCCAAATATTTAACCCAGTGGACCAGATTGAGTACAAATGACCAATGAATTCTATTAATTTAAATTGGTTTATGCTGATTTATATCACGTGGGACCAAATCAATTTTGAAAATGTTCTTCTTGGTGTATGTCCTCCCAATAAGTTGTCATCTATGTATATAAAGATCCAAGTTAAAATATAAGCTCTAGGGGGAAGAAAAAAAAACAAAACAATGAAGTAAAAGAACTAAGGAGTAACTCCTTAGGTTTTCAAATTAACCAAAAGCAGCTTGGATCACAGTCCAGTTTTAAATATTCTGCTCAGAGAATTTTAATCTCTTTCATCACACTGGAAAAACACATAGAAAAGCCATCAAAGTGTCTTAGTGCTCTTCCTACCCCAGTAAAACAAAATTTGTACTTAGCTTTTCATTCTGATAAATAGAAACTATTAAAATTAACTTTTTTCACACATGCACATGGCAAGGACAGCCCAAGTTATTGGCTGAAATACCACTACCCCTATAGAGTCTATATTTAGCCTGTACTTCTCCTGTAATCCCTTGTTGGTGACTGCAGGCAGCTATCTCATTCAGAGTATGACAGCTCTGTTCCCTGATTCAATAGCTGTTAAATCTAGTTTGTTTCCTCAGCAGATTTTGCTATGTTGCTAGGTGAATTAAATGTGAGAAGCAATGTGAAGCCTTCTCTCTCTAAGTCCAAGCTGATTTGCAGGGAAGACAGGATAAAATCTCATATAGACTGCATAGTAATCCTTCCCGTGAACAGTTTGACTGCCCCTTACATTACTCTTGCCCTCTTAAATAACCAAAAGGATGGGAGTTACCATGGCCTCACCCCAAGGATGCTACTAACCAAAAAATCTGTTAGTCTCAAACATGTTTTTAGGCATACAAATCTTCATAGTAAATTTCAATAAACCTATTAACCATGTGTCAACACCAGCAGAAAAGTATACAATGTTAAATTCCCTCCTAGCACATTCTAAGCAGTGTAGACAGGAGCTAGCTGGCACAGCAAGAGCTAGATAGCAAAAGTAATTTTCAAGAAGGGATGTCATTACAGCTGCATTACTCTCTGCAGATGATCACAATACCGATATTTTTTATGGCCTCATTCTGTAACAGCAAAAAACCTGTTCAATGCTATTCTATACCAATCTAACATAAGAGTAGGAAAATATTAATTATGTATCTATATTGGGCCTGCCAGTTCTACTGTTATTTTTTAAGAGTTGCCATTTTCACATTCATGCAAATGGGACACTGCAGCCAGCAAAGAGATACTGATGTAAATGAAGACACTGTCTAGACAGTAAGTAGCTATTATGATTCCCTATATTACTCACTAATAGAATTCAAAGCTAAAAATACAAATACTATCTTTAATTTTTCTAATTCTTTCACCTCCCCAGAAGCTTCAGTAAAGGATGTATTTCTCAAATTTCTTGGCACACTCAAGTGAAGTCCATTGCCGACTGTCAGAACAGCTCTCTAATTTTATTAAGTAGGAAAATGAGTTGTGTCTTGGTTTGACAAGACAGGAGTCTGTGAAGGAGGGCTAAAGCCTCCTGTGCAATGGAGAAGGTAAACCCCCTCCCTCCGAATTACTAGGATTTTTAAATTAAAAGGCTCTCAGGCAAAGATATGGGAATGGGAGTAACAATTCTTTATTAGGAGAAAACTAGATAACAATTTTTTTTAAAAAAAAGGCAAATGCAATCAGTACAAACAAAACTAGTGATAAAGTCCACAACCTGAGGATTCGGGGTGTTGGTAGCAGTTCGGTTGAAATGATAGCTGCTCTTCTTGCAGTGGCTGATGAATTGCAGATGAAGTGGTGATCTTTAGAAGGGTATAGTTTTCTCTGAAGATCTGGTGGCAGTTGAGCCGGTCTTCCTCTGCGCCGGGGCTGCCTCCGAGCTTCGCCGCCGCCGCCTCACCACGCTACAGCCGCTTCTCTTGGGAGTCCTGCTGAAGGAGATGCTTTTCTGGGAAATCCTGCAAAGAGAGAGCTGCTCTGTCCCCCAAAAGGTACCCCTTTTATCCAATAAAAGAGTGCTTGGCTTCCCCTCTGGGTGGAGCACCTCACAATGGGATGGTGTTACGTTACCAGCCCTGCAGTGAGTCAATCAATGGCCCATTAACAAACCATTACCTCTTCGAGCAAACCATTGTTCTTGAGAGATAACAAACCTGCCCAACCTTCAACAGATGGCAAATAGAATACAAGCTTATCTTACAACGCAGGACAAGCTGCCAGATTTCAAAGAGACCAATAACTTATAACACAGTTTCCTGCTAGTTAGCATGTGTTCACACCATCAAAATGTTAATAATTAAATTTTTTGGGGTACTTGGGAAAAAAAAAGCAAAAACCCAATAATGGTCAAGGTACCCATAATTTCAAGTAGAAGTTAGAAATATTGATGTCTGCAAAAAATATATTAAGATAAATCTGTTCCAGAGCTTTGGAGAGTCCATTCTCTCTCTCATTCATAGTAATATTTTCATCCAGGGAAAAAAGCAAGTAAAAAATCCAAGCACTCCCAATTAATATGGCATAAATTTGCAAAGATATGTGTCTCGAATAAAGGTATTTTTTACATTTAAATTATCACTATTTTAAACAGAACTGAAGTGATAGACAAAAAAATTAACAAATATGCTAATTTATATTAAATATTCTTTTATGTTCTGATTTTATAAATGTGACTGAAACAGCTCTTCATTTCTGTGAATAACATAAGCATGTCAGTGTTATCACTATTTTGCAAGAGAATTAATTAAATTTCATTATATATAACAATGTCTTAGGTTGCAAATGCAAGATGTGGCTGGGTGTGTGTATTCTATTGCTATCTGTTAGAGATGGGGCAGTTATCTTCTGTTAATTGGGCAGTTTTTCTTTATCTCTTCCACAACCCATTATCCCTCCAGGAGATATCTTCTGTTGATGGGCCATTGAGTTTCACTGCATGACTGATAAAATTACATCATCCATTGTGATATGCTCTGCCCAAGGGGAGGAGCCAAGTATTCCTAGATGGATATAATCTGAGATTTAGAACACCACAAGCAGCCTTTTCCCACTGGATTCCCAGAGGAGCAGCTGTCTTCTCTATTGGATTCCCAGAGGAAGATCATCCCCATCTACACCACCACTGGACCTTCAGAGAAAAACAGCACCCTTCTGCAGGATTACTGCTTCAACAGAACCACATCTGTTTTTCCAGGAGCACTGCAGCCACCATTTCAATTGGACTGCTACCAACACTCAGACCAACAGAGTGGTATTCTGACTCTGTCAGTGTTGCTTTGTGTTACTGATTTTTTTTGTTTTGTTTTTATTTTTCCTAGTAAAGAGCTGTTATTCCTATCCCTGTTACTTTGCCTGAGAACCCCATTATTTCAAAATTATAATAATTGAGAGGGAGGGGTGCCGCGCTCCCGCCCCGGTTCCCTTTGTCTCAGCCCCGGCTAGCTCTTCTCTGGGGCGAGAGTGGGCGATCGAGGCACCCTCCGCCGCTCCCAGCTGGGGTTTGGAGAGTGCCTTTGTGGGTTCCGGGCAGCGCTAGCAAGCCTCGCGGTGGTAAATGAAGAGCGGATCCTGCTGGGGGCTAAGTCCGAGTTTATTGTAGCCCAACGGGGCCAAATGTCCTAGAACGATGCCAGCCAACAGGAACAAGCACAAGGTGCTTGCACTGGCTTATAAACTGTAAGGGAGGGGCATCCAACGACTAATGGGGATAGGGATAGGGGGTGGCTCCGGGATGGGGGGATATGGTGGGGTCCAATGGGGGAAGGATATGGGGGGAGTCCCAGGTCCTCGCCCAATCACCCGGTGCCCTGAGTAGAAGCTTCTGGATGGATGGGAAGGGGCACCGAGTGATAGACAAGGCACCCGGGGGGGGTAAAATGCCTCTTTCAGGGTGATGGATAGATACTGGGAAGGCGGGAAGGGCGGACAAGGCGGGAAAACTGGGGATAAACCAAGTTGCACACGGGGGTACAAAGGAATAAACCAATACATAATACAGGGATAATAAAACATATAAGTAACGCAACTCCACATCTCCTCCTTTTTTTGTTTAAAAAGAAAGGGGAAATGGGCAAAATGAGTCTTTAAACGGGGGCTGCACAGTCTCTGGGGTCATCTTGAAACTAGATGTTGTTTTCTTCAGGAAGTTCTTCTTCTTGGAACCCTTCCTTGTTCAAGGGTTCCAGTTCATCACTACTCTAAAGCCTGTAATAAACACAATTTGAGTCCCAGCAGCAGCAAAAGTCCTGTTTTTTTAGAAAGCAACTGAAATTAATAGTCGAGGTAGGGGAGGTCTAACTCAAAGGGGAACAGAGAATCCCAGGAGCCAGAGAGGGAAGAGGGGGGACCAGGTGAGGGGGACCTTTTCCGCCGTCGGAGGGCAGCGTACCCAACTTGAGGACTGTCCGGTTTTCTCTTCTGGGTCTTAGGGACATATGGTCTGACGAATTTGGAAGGGACCCATCTCAGGCCTGAGGGCGTGGATACGCAAGCGTACCCCCGTCCCCAGGTGACCAAGTCATAGGGTCCTTCCTGCCGCCAGGTCTCAGGGTTTTTAATGAGAACTGGCGGCTTTTCCCTGACCTTGCTCTGCTCGTAGGAATTAAAGTGCCTCGCGATGGGGGGGTTGAGGCACTCGAAGGAACAGTTTAAGAAATTGATGGTAAAAAGGGCCCGCGCCAACTGAACCTGGGGGGACTCATTTTTAGCTGACGACTGTTGTTGTTTAAGCATCCTTTTGATGCTTTGATGAGTCCTCTCCACCACGGCTTGACCTGTCGGGGAATAGGCGATGCCAGTTTTATGTTCTATTCCCCATTGCTGCAGGAAGCCTGCGAATTCCTTGGACGTGTACCCGGGGGCATTGTCTGTTTTTATCTGTTTTGGGACGCCCAGCATGGAGAAGGCTTGTATCAGGTGTTTCTCTACTTCCTTGGCCTTCTCCCCTGTGTGGGCAGAGGCGAAAACTGCTCCAGAGAAGGTGTCTACGGAGACATGGACGTACTTCATCCTCCCGAAGAAGGGGATATGAGTAACATCCATCTGCCACACCTCACAGGACTTCAGACCCCTAGGATTAGCCCCTGCGCTCACTGATGGTAGAGGGAGCGACTTACAGGACGGGCATGTGGCCACAATGGCCTTGGCCTGGTCCCGGGTTAGATGGAACTGCCGGACCAGACCAGGCGCATTTTGGTGGTAAAGCTGGTGGCTTATTTTGGCCTGCTGGAACTTGTCCGGGAGCGGCGCCAGCTGTGCGGGGGCGGCAGCGAGGGAATCGGCACGCCGATTGCCCTCGGCCAAGAACCTCGGCAGGTCGGTGTGTGACCTGATATGCATCACATAAAATGGTTGCTCTCGGTGGGAGACTAGCCTTATCAGCTTTGAGAGCAACCTGTTAAGGGCATCGTTGGAGACACCTTGCAGGATTGCATCCTGTGCTCTAGACACTACACCTGCTACATAGGCCGAATCGGTTACCAAATTAAAAGGTTCGGAGAACCGCTCAAAAGCTATAACGACTGCGACCAACTCAGCTACTTGAGGGGATCCTTCCACCTCAACAACATCTGCCTCCCACTGCTGAGTTTGAGGATCTTTACAAGTCACTACTGACTTGTGGGACCCTCCGGACGCGTCTGTAAAAACTGTTAGAGCCTTTAAGGGTTTTTGCTCTGAATTTGTTTTGTTGATAAAGTGAATTGGATTTCCGAATTGAAAATTTTGTGGGCCGGTCTCAAAACAGAAATTTTTCCGGTGTAGCTGTCCAGTGCAAACTGCAATGATTCATTCTCTTGCAGCAGGTGTTCTAACATTGCCTTTGTGAATTGGCCCGATTCCAATTTTAAAGGAATGTGGATGTGATCAAAGTCACACCCCGCCAGCTCCCGAATCCGCGTTCTCACTTTACGGATTAGCTCTGCCACCAGCTCTTGTGGCCGTGTCAACCTTTTGGATCGTGAATGACTCAGGAATACCCACTCTATGATGGAGAGTGGGTCCCTTTTGTCCTGATCCTTGCCCTTTCCTAGGGTGTCTGCCCATTGGAAGATGACACCGTGGAGGTGTGGCAGTCTGCCCAATATGATGAATCTGAAGGGCAGGCCCGGATCATACCTGTGGGCCTGCCTGGCAGACATTGCCTCCTGAACCTTCTGCAAAGCAGCTTTGGCCTCTGGAGTGAGTTCCCTGGGAGAACTAGGCTCTTCTCCCCCTTTCAATAAATTGAAAAGAGGGGCTAGGTCTTCGTTGTTAATACCTAACCAGGGTCTCACCCAATTTAAAGACCTACATAGCTGCTGCACGTCGGCTAGAGTCCGAATTGAATTTTTTATGGCCAATTTCTGCGGAACAATGGTCCGCTTGTTTATCTCCAAACCCAGGTACTTCCAAGGTGGCATTCTTTGAATCATATCTTCTCGCAGCTCGAACCCTACAGCAACCAACGCACTGGTTGTCAGTTCAAGCGTGTGTGTAAGTAAATCGCTGTTGGGGGCACAAATAAGAAGATCATCCATATAGTGCTGGATGATCACGCCCTCGGTAGCTGCACGCACAGGGGACAGCAATGAAGAGACGTACCACTGGCAAATGCTTGGGCTGACTTTTATGCCTTGGGGAAGAACTTTCCAGTGGTATCTCTCCATTGGGGCTTCTCGGTTGATGGAAGGAACCGAGAAGGCGAACCGTGGCGCATCATCAGGGTGTAGGGGAATTTGAAAGAAACAATTCTTTATATCTATTACAGCCAATTCCCAATTTTCAGGCAACATCGTGGGGGACGGCATCCCTGGCTGGAGAGGACCCATGTCTTCTATTACATTGTTGATGGCACGAAGGTCATGAAGGAGGCGCCACTCGTCTTTGCCAGGTTTTTTCAGGACAAAGACGGGGGAATTCCAGGGGGATGTTGTTTCCTGGATATTCCCTTTGGCGAGTTCCTCCTTCACGAGCTCCCGAAGCGCTTTTAATTTCTGTTTATTGAGCGGCCACTGCTCTACCCACACTGGTGTGTCTGTGAGCCAATTAAGTTTCCGGGTAGGACGCTCCTCAGTGACCGCTGCCCGAAAAACCTGAGGGGTCGGGATGTTAATTGTGACCCCCCACTGGGCCATCAGGTCTCTCCCCCACAGGGGTTCCGTATAGTCTAAAACGAACGGGCGTAAATAAGCTGATTGCCCGTTCGGCCCCTCAAATTTTACAATGTTTTTTGACTGTTTTGCCAATTGAGACCCCCCTACACCTTGAATTTTCCCTGCCACGTTTTGCAATTCCCAGCGTGACGGCCAATCCCGTGCGGGAATGACTGTCACGTCTGCCCCTGTATCCAGGAGACCGCTTAGGTGTTTGTACTCCCCATCCTTTCGCATATAGCAGGAGAGCTTTGGTCTTTCCTTCCCTATGACCTGGGCCTGGCACACCTGGTAGCTCTTCTTCGCTGACTTCTTCCATAGATCCTCAGGGTGTGCCGGAGGCCCAGATGCTGGAATGGCCTGGGCGATGATTTGGCCCTTGGGAAGGAACACTGGAGGATGGGAGCAGTGCAGCCACACCACTAATTGCTCGGTGTTCCTGGATGTCAGGGATGGTGCAATAGTGACTTCGAGAGGCGTGAATTTTGTGTCCCCAAGAACGATATACTTACTGTGGAGGTTCCTCCAGGTTCCCGGGTCCTCTGTGTCGACAGCGATGGAATGCCAGTCGCTGTCCCTTAGGTGCAGAGCCTCAGTCAGGGCCAACCTATATGGGGAGAAATCAGATACGATGTTAAGTATCGGCTTGGGCTGGTTCGGGCCTCGACCCAGCCAGGCAGTGGGAATGAAATCCACATCTTCCCTCATATAGGCTGGTTTGTCAGCCATAATCCGGTGTGTCAAGTCCAGTGAAATGTCCTCAGGTGGGCATTGCAGGTAGTCGTCCCTCCCCTCCTCTGATGTTATAGAACCCACCATATTTATGTCCTCGCGCAGGGAGGGACTGCGCTGATGACTCAGTTTTTTTGTTTTCCCCCCGAGTTGGGGGCACTCTTTTTTTGTCGCTGCTGTTTAAACCTAAAAAACTCGTCCCTCAGCGGGCATTGGGAAGCCCAATGTCCCTTCTGCCTACATAGATTGCAGGTCTGATGGTGCTGTTGTCCCCTCGGGGGTGCTCCTGTAGGGCGGCGATCTGGAGAAGGGGTGGCTGGCGGTGTCACGGCTTTAACGAAGGCTACTCTCTTTGTTGGTGGTTTAGGAGTCTCTGGAATGTCTTTAGCAGGAACTGTCACCTTCCTCGCACAGACTTGCAGCATGCTTTGAAGGGTAGGCTCAGGGTCCAGGGGCAGACTGAGGATAGCTTGCCGGCACGCGTCGTTAGCGTTCTGCCTCGCAACTGTGGCAAGCATCCCCTCTCGCAGCCTCTCGTCCGGGACCTGAGCCTCCATCGCGTGGTGCAAGCGATCCACGAACGCGACAAAAGGTTCTAGGGGTTCCTGCTTTAGGGACAAGAAGTTAATAACCGTACCGCTGGGTCTTAACTTAAAAAATGCCTTTTCTGCCACCCTAGTGCTGACTTGCAGCGCCTCTCTGGGGATTTTTTCCGCCTGCTTGGTCCCCATTTTCCAATACCCCTCCCCGCACAAGTGGTCTAGCGATATTACAGCCCCATCCTCATCCCTAGAGCTATCTGCATTGGCCCAGAGGTCAGGTAACACCTCTCTGATCTCCCGCTTCCACTCTGACTCCCAGATGAGGAATTCTCCGTGGGTAATTAAACAGGAGAAGAGAGTTCGCATGTCTGCTGGGACATATTCTTTGGAGGAGAGGGTTGCTTTTAATAAGCCTCGGAAGTATTCACTTTCTATCCCGAACCCCTTCTTGGCCTTGCAGAGCTCTTTGATGGTCTGCTGGGGGATGGGGGACCACTGTGCAAGGGGCCTACCCCCCCGCCGCGGGGTACAGGTGACAGGTGCGGCCGAGAAGGTAGGAAGGGATTGGGGTGGATCGGGGTTCCCACACTCCCCCCCCCTGGAACCGATGGCGTGGGAAACGGAAGTGGGGTTGTGGGAACCAGGGGACGAGGCGTGGTCTGGAGCAGGGGGAGTGGTATGGTGGGGACTCCCCTCCCCGGGGGTGGAGCTGAGGGGTGGGGTGTTGAATAATTCAAGAGAGGGGGAGTTGACGGGGGGTGGAGGAGGGAGGTGGGCGGAGAAATCCGGGGAGCAGAAGGGGTTGGTCTGCCGGAAGGGATTATGGGAGGGGGGAGGACAGGGATCATGGGAAGAAGGAGCACGAGTGGCGGGAAAACCCACGCGGTCACCTCCATCTTGTGTCCTGGGGAAGGGGGGAGAAGGGAAGCCATTTTGGGGGGTTTGGGGATGGAGGATGGGGGATGAGGGATTTTCAGGGGTCTGGAGTAACTGAAAACGAACGGAGTCTCTACGGGACGGGGCTGTACAGCGCGGGGAAGAAGGGGAACGGGTAGAAGCAGAGACAGTGCCTGCACCGCCCTGCGGGGTGTCTAGGGTATTCTCAGAGGGGCCAGAATCTGCCTGCGGGCAATGCCGGGATGCCTGTCTGATAATACCCGACTTTGGGAGAGAGGGAGAGTTTTGCTGCAGTTTTCCCGCAGCGCCTGCTGCAGCCGCAGCCTCGGGAGCAGCGACAGCAGCTGCCCTGCGCTCTGCCGCAGCGGCGAGCGCCGCATCGTACTGCAGAGACCGGGCTGAGGGACAGGGAAGCGGAGTAGTGTTATTTGAACTACCCGCGGAACTGGGGATCGGTTTGTTTGCGGCTGGCTGTGGCAGACTTTCGTAGCGGTATTTAATTATATCGCGAATTTGGAGAGCCAAATGGGTGAATTTGGAGTGAGAGAGATCCGACTGTCGCAGGATCTCCCCTGCTACTTGTTCCCAAAAAGGGGCTTGGTATAATTTAGCTGGCGAAATATCAGGGAAAGTCTGCGACAACCACTGAACAAACTTCTTAACTTCAGATTTTTTAACCTTAATTCCCCCCACTAAAAGGATACCCACAACTTGGGAATAAATGCTCTTCTGCGGCACGGACAGACTTGCACCCATGGCTGTTAGATGTTAAATCGTGCCGCAGCGCCTACGATTGGGAAAACACGAACGAAAAACAAAAGACCACACTTCCGGCTTTGTCGCGGTCCTTAAGCTTCCCGCCCGGAACGGGAAGCACCAAAAACAGGAATTTTTTCCCCGAACCCCGGGGAAAAAGAAACCCACCAAAAAGGGATCCTTTCCCTAAACCCTAGGGGAAAGGAACCAACCAAAAAAAGGACTGGGAAAGCCCCAGGGGCCCCTATACTCACAACCAAAGGGGTCCAAGAGGGAAGGGTGGAAAAGAAAAACCAATCGTAGGGCTTCTCCGCGAGAGGATCGACTCCGGAGGTGCGTTCCAGAGCTGCCAATCCTGTCCCCGAGAGCGCCACCCACTAGAACGTGGGTCTGCTCTCGCCGGGGAAGCTGACGGCCAGGAGGACGATTCTTTGGGTCTGCGCGACCCTAAAATCCTCAAACGAGGGTCCAACGCAGCAAAAACGGGGCCCCACGTTGGGCGCCAGCTGCCGCGCTCCCGCCCCGGTTCCCTTTGTCTCAGCCCCGGCTAGCTCTTCTCTGGGGCGAGAGTGGGCGATCGAGGCACCCTTCGCCGCTCCCAGCTGGGGTTTGGAGAGTGCCTTTGTGGGTTCCGGGCAGCGCTAGCAAGCCTCGCGGTGGTAAATGAAGAGCGGATCCTGCTGGGGGCTAAGTCCGAGTTTATTGTAGCCCAACGGGGCCAAATGTCCTAGAACGATGCCAGCCAACAGGAACAAGCACAAGGTGCTTGCACTGGCTTATAAACTGTAAGGGAGGGGTATCCAACGACTAATGGGGATAGGGATAGGGGGTGGCTCCGGGATGGGGGGATATGGTGGGGTCCAATGGGGGAAGGATATGGGGGGAGTCCCAGATCCTCGCCCAATCACCCGGTGCCCTGAGTAGAAGCTTCTGGATGGATGGGAAGGGGCACCGAGTGATAGACAAGGCACCCGGGGGGGGGGGTAAAATGCCTCTTTCGGGGTGATGGATAGATACTGGGAAGGCGGGAAGGGAGGACAAGGTGGGAAAACTGGGGATAAACCAAGTTGCACACGGGGGTACAAAGGAATAAACCAATACATAATACAGGGATAATAAAACATATAAGTAACGCAACTCCACAGAGGGGGTTTACATTTTCCATTTCAAGAGAGGCTCCTGCCTTCCTTAGCAGACACCTGTCTTTTCAAAACAAGACGGTAACATTTATTTTAGGAAAATAATGCCTTCGAGGTAGCTTGGTTTCTTATAACAGTAGACATTCATTTACTTTATAGCCAAATGGGTTTGCATTCAAACTCTTACAACCCTTACTGTCTAGACATCACTAACATTTTAACTGTGTCCCTTAAGAAGTTAAATGTCCAATGCCGCGCTCCCGCCCCGGTTCCCTTTGTCTCAGCCCCGGCTAGCTCTCATCCTGGGGCGAGGGCGGGCGATGGAGGCACCCTCCGCCGCTCCCAGCTGGGGTTTGGAGAGTGCCTTTGTGGGTCCCGAGCAGCGCTAGCAAGCCTCGCGGTGGTAAATGAAGAGCGGATCCTGCTGGGGGCTAAGTCCGAGTTTATTGTAGCCCAACGGGGCCAAATGTCCTAGAACGATGCCAGCCAACAGGAACAAGCACAAGGTGCTTGCACTGGCTTATAAACTGTAAGGGAGGGGTATCCAACGACCAATGGGGATAGGGATAGGGGGTGGCTCCGGGATGGGGGGATATGGTGGGGTCCAATGGGGGAAGGATATGGGGGGAGCCCCAGGTCCTCGCCCAATCACCCGGTGCCCTGAGTAGAAGCTTCTGGATGGATGGGAAGGGGCACCGAGTGATAGACAAGGCACCCGGGGGGGGTAAAATGCCTCTTTCAGGGTGATGGATAGATACTGGGAAGGCGGGAAGGGCGGACAAGGCGGGAAAACTGGGGATAAACCAAGTTGCACACGGGGGTACAAAGGAATAAACCAATACATAATACAGGGATAATAAAACATATACATAACGCAACTCCACAGTCCAAAGTTTTCAAAGTTCAGAATTGAAAAATTTAATTGGAGTTGGACTTCAAAAAAAGTAGTATGCAGTACTAAGAACTGAAAGAAAAAAAAATATTTTTTGCTACACCTGATGTATAAATTTAAAGGATAATTGCTATACTTTTTTAAAAAGTATGAACAGGAAAAAAGAACCACTTCATTTTATAGGAATGTTATGAAAACTAAAAAAACATTCAGCATCAGATTTACAAGATAAACATGGGAGCTGAATCTACACGTGAAAGGGTTTAATAACTAGTTTTATAAGAGAAATAAGATCATCTGTGGCCATTGCTTGTGCAACAAGAACATTCACATTCACTAACTTGAGACTGCCCAGCATGATTGCTAAGCAAAGAAGAAACTCTATTCCAAAATTAGTATATTGTCAGTTTTATTATATATTTACATCTGTGTATATGTATATATACATATGCAGTTACAGAAGGTTATAGAAGTTAAAGGGTTATAGAAATTACAGTTATTAAATATTTATGTGCATCCCTTTGACATGTATATAAATCTGTAGTATTCTACCAAAAAAAAAAAAAAAAAGATTTCTAGGTATTTTCCAAAACACAGCATCCTGCTTTATACCAAATATCAGAGAGGTGATTGAGAAATTTTTTGTTACAAATCTTTAACATAATTGAATTTTTACAAATCAGCCTGCAAGGCTAAAGTGCAAAACATGCTGATGTTTGGACACAATCAGAACACTGTGTGGATATATTGGGACAGTGTGTGGAGACCTGAACAGAGTGATTCCATAATTCAGACTGACTGCCAAGTAAATTGTAAACACCTATAAGGTAGTTAAACTAGTAGCAAAATATAAATATTTGAAGGGAAAAAGCAAACAAACAAATAAAAAGCATAAAGTAGAAGAGAGAAAGTGTTTAAAGATAAGTTAAAAAATATTAAAAAATCAGGTTTACCATACACTTTCTAATTCTAGAGTCACTTTCCTCCCTCATCTTGACTGTTTCCTATCAACATGCAATTGATCCACACAGCTATGGGTTTAATTCCTGTACATAAATTTAGGTCTTAAACTGCATCTACACTCCTACCCATGGAATTTTCCACTCCTCCTTCCTCCATTTATTTAATTTTATATTCTGCATTGTAGAAGGTCTCAGAAATCTCATTTAGATTTGTCGCTACCCAAAATTTACCTGTTTTTTACTTAATGTGGAAGTTAGTTTCAAAATGTCCCTCACTAAATTCTTAAATCTCACTACATCTTCAGAAATAGAAGCCTCTTATTGACATTTCAAACACCACATCCTGTACTTGACTGGAAGATTAGCAAATCAACCTCTCATTGCAGGGGAAAGAGAGGGGAAGACGGCAATTGTTTTTCTCTGAAGTGAACAGGCAGTGATTAAATTTTAGTTTAAAACCTTTTGAATGTATCTGATTGCTGCCAGTTAATCTGTTATCCTTTTTCAAGGTACAGCAGGTACTGGTGCTTCAGATAAAGACATGGCACACCTTCAAGATTCATCCAGTGTATGTCCTTGTTTGCATTTGGAGAATTTTCTGACCCTTACACAGGC